>NC_056061.1:58157500-58782500 GCF_016772045.2 Ovis aries
AAAGTGAATAAGTGAATGTTTTTTAGAAAAGGAAAATGACCATCCATCATTAAAAAAAAAAAGACAAAGTCCAAAAGGCAACATTCTATTTCAAGGCAGGTCACTCCTACTGACTCCCACACACTTCTAATGACACACTCCTGTGTTCCTAAATATACAGGAAATATCCTTTTTCTAAGACCTTATCACAAATAATCATTACTTTCTATACTTTGTTTATACTGTTTTTAAAATAAGCTTATTATCAGCAATAATGATTGTTTCCCTTCTTGTTCACTTTATTTTGTTAAGCATTCAGTAATTGAATTATTTGCAGATAAATTCTACCTTATGGTAGCGTGCCACCAGTTTTCCCTTAGAATCAAACACCACATCAGTATTGTATTGATAACGACCGTCAGGGGGACACTGAGGGTCACTGGCATTGCATGACTTCTTGTCCCCGATATTTGCCACAATGTAGATGGAGTTGTCCTTGGCCAGACAGCTGAGTCTTTGTTGCACTGGCGTGTGACCAA
This sequence comes from Ovis aries, assembly GCF_016772045.2. NCBI lineage: Eukaryota > Metazoa > Chordata > Mammalia > Artiodactyla > Bovidae > Ovis > Ovis aries. The sequence goes on from NC_056061.1 coordinate 58,158,019, forward strand.
ATCTGTTATATATTCATTGGAAGAGGAAAAAAACATAAAGCTTAGCTTTTAATAAAATTCAGAATGATAGTTTCTTGAATATGTATGTAAACACAAAAATAAATTCTAAATAGCATAGATAGAAAGGGAAGATTCAAACAAGAAACTTCAGAAGAAGTACATGTTTGTGGCAATTTGTAGAAAACTATGCTATGATGAGATTCTGGGCTATGCATTTTTTATAGCATTTATCATCATCTATAATTAATATATTTATTTATATGCTCCACTTAGGCTTCCCTGGTCACACAGCTGGTAAAGAATGCACCTGCAATGCAAGGGAGCTGGGTTGGGAAGATCCCCTGAAGAAGTGAATGGCTACCCACTCCAGTGTTCTTGCCAGGAGAAGTCTATGGACAGAGAAGCCTGGCGGACTACAGTCCATAGTGTCGCAAAGAGTCAGACACGACTGAATGACTTTCACTTCATAATGTAAATCACATCTTATAGATATTATGGGACAAACACCCATATCTCCTGTTTGCTGAACCCATGCCTGGAAGAAAAATGGCATTAAAAAGTATTCTGAACGAAAGAACAACATCTTGGAAGTAAGATGATTATGGGAGGAAGGCACTGGGAATCCTATCTTTCTACCTAATTCTAGGACTTCATCTGTTTCTTCCAAGTTGTCCAATTTGTTGCATATAATTGTTCTTATGATCCCTTGTATTTCTGCGGTATCGGTTATAAAGTCCCCCCTTTCATTTCCAAAAATATGGAACGCTTCAGGGATTTTCATGCCATCCCTGGGTGGGGGGCAATGCTAATCTTCTCTGTCTTGTTCCAGTTTCAGCATATGTGCTGCACAAGAGGAGTGCCTGTTTAATGGGTATGGAGTTTGAGTTTTGCTTGATGAAAAGAGCTCTGGAGAAGGAGGACATGATGGCTGCACAACAACGTGTATGCACTTAATACCACTGACTACATTTAAGGATGGCTAAGATGGTAAATTGTATGTAGTGTGTATTTTACCTCACTTTTTTTTAAGTGGGAAAAAAGCCTTGGCAGTAGAAATGGGAAATCTTGTTCAGGAAACTAGCCACTCTCTCTGGAGCAACAGTATCTTTAGGGGGAAAAAAGGGAATTTTAGAGATGCATTTTGGGTCATAGGAGAAGAGCTCTGCACAAGAGGTTAAGAAATCGTTTCCAAATGTAACAAAGAGGTACTATTAAATGTTTTGAGAACAGAAGTCACATGATATGAATTTTCTTCGAGATTCCTAGGGCATCAGAACATAGAATGTACTAGAATATCAGAGTATAAATATGGGGAATCATTAGGAAGCTGTTATCATAGCTCAGTTTAGAAGTAATAAGGGTTGGACTAGAACCGTGCCAGCCTATATGGAAAACCAGAAATACTGAAATATTTGTACAATGCTTGATTTCTTTATTCCTTATCATGTTACCAGTAGTTGTCCCAGTAAAGCAATTAGAACACAATTCTGAACAGTAAGACCTCAGACATATAACAATATTTATTCTTTATTGGCATAACACTGAAATAATAAATGGCTAATAGAAGGTAATTGAAGAATACCTGAGAAAGCTGTGATTAACTGTTGGAAAAATGAAAATTTGGTGCCATCTGCTGGCAATATAATCAAAACCATAGCAATAGACCCACAAAACATATCCTTGAAAAAACCAACAAGGATAGGAAACATCTTTTAAAAATTATTATGTTAATTCATCTATATAAAATGACCATTTAATAATATTTCCCTTCACTTGCTTAAATTAATATCTGAAATGCACAGATATAAATATGAGACATTAAACCATTTGAAACGTATTTATCTCAAATCTTTTCAAATACTCTAAGTGGTAGCATAGGCACATGAAATAGAAGCCTACTGTTCTGGATTTCTAAAACAGCCCTGATTGCATATTTTCCTCTTGTCTATATTAATTTTGAAACGGTAGCATATATTCTAATCTGTTTTCATTTAGACTAATTGTTCAGACTCTTTGCTATACCCAGAAAGGCTCCAAAATTCTTTGTTAGACCACAAGTTTTTATTTGGAGTTTAAAAATGCATTTTGCTTCTGTTAGCCTGAATCTGCTTCTCACTTAATCCATAATATTTTCCGAACCCTTAATATACCCATTTGAATGCAGAGTTCCAAGGAATAGCACGGAGATAAGAAAGTCTTCCTCAGTGATCAGTGCAAAGAAATAGAGGAAAACAACAAAATGGGAAAGACTAGAGATCTCTTCAAGAAAATTAGAGATACCAAGGGAATATTTCATGCAAAGATGGGCTCAATAAGGGACAGAAATGGTAGGGACCTAACAGAAGCAGAAGATATTAAGAAGAGGTGGCAAGAATACACAGAAGAACTGTACAAAAAAGATCTTTATGACCAAGATAATCACGATGGTGTGATCACTCATCTAGAGCCAGACATCTTGGAATGTGAAGTCAAGTGGGTCTTAGAAAGCATCACTACGAACAAAGCTAGTGGAGGTGATGGAATTCCAGTTGAGCTATTTCAAATCCTGAAAGATGGTGCTGTGAAAGTGCTGCACTCAATATACCAGCAAATTTGGAAAACTCAGCAGTGGCCACAGGACTGGAAAAGGTCAGTTTTCATTCCAATCCCAAAGAAAGGCAATGCCAAAGAATGCTCAAACTACCACACAATTGCACTCATCTCACATGCTAGTAAAGTAACGCTCAAAATTCTCCAAGCCAAGCTTCAGCAAAACGTGAACCGTGAACTTCCTGATGTTCAAGCTGGTTTTAGAAAAGGCAGAGGAACCAGAGATCAAATTGCCAACATCCGCTGGATCATGGAAAAAGCAAGAGAGTTCCAGAAAAACATCTATTTCTGCTTTATTGACTATGCCAAAGCCTTTGAATGTGTGGATCACAATAAACTGTGGAAAATTCTGAGAGAGATGGGAATACCAGACCACCTGACCTGCCTCTTGAGAAATCTGTATGCAGGTCAGGAAGCAACAGCTAGAATTGGACATGGAACAACAGACTGGTTCCAAATAGGAAAAGGAGAACGTCAATGCTGTATATTGTCACCCTTCTTATTTAACTTCTGTGCAAAGTACATCATGAGAAACGCTGGGTTGGAGGAAGCACAATCTGGAATCAAGATTACTGGGAGAGATATCAGTAACCTCAGATATGCAGATGACACCATCCTTATGGCAGAAAGTGAAGAAGCACTAAAGGTTCTCTTGATGAAAGTGAAAGAGGAGAGTGAAAAAGTTGGCTTAAAGCTCAACATTCAGAAAACGAAGATCATGGCATCCAGTCCCATCACTTCATGGGAAACAGATGTGGAAACAGTGTCAGATTTTATTTTGGGGTCTCCAAAATCACTGCAGATGGTGACTGCAGCCATGAAATTAAAAGACACTTACTCCTTGGAAGGAAAGTTATGACCAACTTGGACAGCATATTAAAAAGCAGAGACATTACTTTGTCAACAAAGGTCCATCTAGTTAAGGCTATGGTTTTTCCAATGGCCATGTATGGATGTGAGAGTTGGACTGTAAAGAAAGCTGAGCACCGAAGAATTGATGCTTTTGAATTGTGGTGCTGGAGAAGATTCTTTCGAGTCCCTGGACTGCAAGGAGATCCAACCAGTCCATCCTAAAGGAGATCAGTCATGGGCATTCATTGGCAGGACTGATTTTGAAGCTGCAACTCCAATACTTTGGCCAACTCAAGCAAAGAGCTGACTCATTTGAAAAGACCCTGATGTTGGGAAAGATTGAGGGCAGGAGGAGAAGGGGATGACAGAGGATGAGATGGGCGGATGGCATCACCGACTCAATGGACATGGGTTTGGATAAACTCCAGGAGTTGGTGATGGACAGGGAGGCCTGGTGTGCTGTGGTTCATGGGGTTGCAGAGTCCTATACAACTGAGCAACTGAACTAAACTGAATAAATGCAGAGCTCTGTCCTATGTCTACTGGGAACAGAAAAGGAGGTGAAATGGAAGAATTAAAGTGTATTTCCTAAGACAAAGCATTCACTCTCAAAATATAATAAAAACTGTCCGTTACGGAAGACAACTTTTACTAACTTTTAAAAAGTGCAGATGAAATATTCAGCAAATATTTGTTGGGTCCTACCACTACACAAAGGCTTCCCTAGTGGTTCAGCGGAAAGATTCTGCCTGCAATGTGGGAGCCACAGAAGACATGGGTTTGATCTCTGGGTTGAGAAGATCCCCTGGAGGAGGGCATGGTAACCCACTCCAGTGTTCTTGCCTAGAGAATCCCAAGGACAGAGGAGCTTGGCAGACTATAGTCCATAGGGTTGCAGAGTTGAACACGACAGAAGTGACTTAAGATGCATTCAGAGACATGCACCACTACAGGAAACACCATGCTAGATATGTGGCATCTGGGGAAAAGGCATTCTACGCAGAGCTGTCCATGTGCACAGGGTGGGAGATACAGGGTAAAACAGGGCTGGTGCACTTCAAAATCCTCTTCAAACTTCTACCATCTTCATCCAAACACCAGCATCTCTTTGCCTAGCTTACCATCATAGCTTTTAAACTATCTCCTGCATTTTTACTGACCTTTCTGGAGTCTTGTCTCCATGAGGACACAGAAATGATCCTTATAAAACTGAAGTCAGAGCATGCCACTTCTCTGCTCAAAACTCACCAATGGCTACTTTCTCACCTAAGTACCAAAGTTATTAGTATGGCCCAGGAACCCTATACTATCAGGGCCCGCCAATCTGTCTGCCTTTCTGCCTCCATCTCCTACTTTTCTCCCACTTCTTCACATCATTTCACTAACTTTGTTGCTGTTCTTAATATGCCAGACATGCACTCTGACCATGGAACATTGGTATTTAGAATTCCCTTGGCCTGGAAGGTTCTTTTCTCAGATACCCATATGACTTCCTCCCTCATTTCCTTTAAGTCTTGCTTAGATACCACCATGAAGCCCTCTGGTGACATAAAAATTTAAACCTCATTCTTTCCACTATATTCATCTTTCTTGTTTTATTTTTTCCTGTAATATTTATCTCTACCCCATACTGTAGATAGGTTGACAGGTGATAGATAACTAAACAAATATCTTTTTTTTTTTTAATTTCAATTGACTGTTTCCACACTTGAATATAAGCTCCAAAGGACAAAGATTTTTAGTTCTTTTTGTTCACTCCACTGTCCAGAACTGTGCTTGGACATAATAGGTATTCCAAAACTGTTAAATAAAAGCAAGGACAGAGATGTCATTGGTTGATGGGAAAAAAAGAAGACTACCAAACTTCTTGAAATGGAACAAAAGCAACACCCTGGTGGGAATTCTCAGAAGGCCCTAGGAAATTTGGTTCTAGGGAAAGGTCATTCAGAAAGAAAGAAAGGCAATTCCTAATGGAAGTGAGAACAGAAGGCTTGTCATTTAGAACTGAACCTTGAGCATAGGACATGGTTAAATAAGAAATAATTGTGATGCGATGAAATGCAATTAAAATAGTTTGTTAATATTAAGGTAAATAATGTTGAACTTTGTCAAAAACCAAGGTGTCCCTATATGCAGACACAGTTGTTAGTTCGTGTGGTTTTGAGAGCTTTTCCAAAACAGGAATTCCTACAATTTTAGCAATAGTGCATTTGGAAATGTGAGTCAACTGACATGATTCTCTTAAATGTATAGTTCATATGTTTTCTTTATATTATAAGTAATAGTGTACTTTTATCAGACTTCATATTTCTTATTCTAGATTTGATTTAAACCACTTATATGGGACTTCCCCGGTGGTCCAGTGGTTAAGACTCTGGCTTCCCAATGCAAGGGGCCCAGGTTCAATCCCTGGTCAGGGAACTTGATCCTGCATATAGCAACCAAGCTCCAGCACAGCCATATGAATTTCAAAAATAAATAACCACTGACTCAATTCTGCTCTATCCACCTCCTAGGTCCTCATCTTAAGCTTTAAGAATTTCATATATATTCATGTCATCCAACTATCTTATTGATGAGAAAGGGAAAATTTCAATATTAAGCTGACATGTGACTCTGTTTCACTATTTTCTCACCCTGTTTTAAAAGTACAGACCTACACAGGAAAGCAATTTTCTGCTCACTGGTAAGGAGTCAGAAGAGTAGAGTTTGGATATGGTTCTTTTTCTAACCAAAAACCCTGTGACCTTAAGTAAGTTACGCTATCATCTCTCCAGATTCATTCCCGCAGTGGAAATTCACATTGGAATTAGATTCTGATGTCATCTTATAGCACTGACTTCATATTCACTTTCCTAAGACACATATTTGTAGGAGATGAAAAATTATAAAAGTATCCTGAAACTTACAGCTGATAGTGAAGCTTATACAATGATCTACAAAGTTTTCTCAGATTAAGTTCATGTTCATGGTTAAATTCTCCATAATACATTTCTTTACCTGTCAGGATTATTACAAGGGATCCAGTTCACCTGAGGGTCTGGGATATCCTCCAAGTATGGGTAGATAGATTCCCTGGTGAAGTTAAAACCATAAATGCCATCTTCTGGGGTCACAATGATATGTGCACCCTGTTACAAATGAAGCAGAATCAGTATATTGTTCAAATAAGTGAACAATAAAAGAGGTGGCCTACAAGAGGACCTGAGTGGCTAAGAAACAAAATTTGCCTTTTTTTTTTTATCTTATTCTTCTGTTTTTTGTATATTTATAATTTATTTTATTTGCCCAAACACTTTCATTTCCTAATCCCACAGTTATCATTTCTATGTCACTTTTTCATCATTTCATAGCTGTTAATATTTTTCCAGGCTACTCACAGGCTTGCCACCTGCTGAAGTTGTTAACTATAAACCTAACTCTTCCCAGAATAAACCCCTTCCCTGACCTTTGGCTAGTTGTCTTGCCTTAGTATATGTCAGGATACTTATCACTCACTCTTCTGCTCCAGCCTTCCCCACCTCATACCCTACAAATGCAATCCCCATTTCTCAGAAAGGAGCTCTGACATGGTTTTCTGAAAGGTGCCAGGCCTAGAGGTACAACCTGAGCTCACCTGGGCAACTCTGGTGGAAGAGTCACCCTGGAAGCTGCTGTGTGTGTGGCCTTTAAGGGAGCAGTTGAACTAAAGGTGAAAAAAAACCTCAGAACTCTTAATAACCTTTAAATCTTTGTATGTACAAGCATGTATGCTGATTAATACATGCTATATGTATACATTCACGACTCTCATCAGACTTTATATATCCCTGGTCTTTACCTGCTCTCCACATAGCTTATTTTAACCACATTCATTCAAACTACACATGCAACCTTAACCCTTCATTCAATTCAAGAACTTACTAAGCACTAACATATGTACTTTTGTAATTAGTATAAAGTGTATAATACACACTGGTAAGTAATTTGCAACTTAAGTTTGTTTTGGTGTTACAAACTAACCTACAGACTCTTAAGAGCACCAAAGTACACCAGTACTCTAAGAATAGCTATTGATTCCTGACCCATTTATCCTCCAACCCTCCACCTGTAACAGAAAAGAGCAACAAAATCAACAAAATAGTTGAATTTTAGCAAGTTCCTCTAAGATTTGTTGTCACTTACGACTGAGCGACTGAACTGAACTGAACTGAATAATAACCAAGTTGTGTTTTCCAAATGTTGCTCTCACTGTTAGGGAAGCATGTAATAGTGTCTTTGCCCTAAAAACTAGGAGCAGGGAGGACTTTGATTGCAAAACAAGGTCTTGGCTACCCTGAGACATATGTCATTCAAAAGTGTAATTGACCCTGACAGCGATTCTATCTACGAGGATGCCACCCTTTCTCTACATAGGAGCCAGAAGCACACTTGAGAAATGGTACCTGCTTCGATGCTGACGTCACTGCTCCCTCCAGAAGATCCAAATTCCGGTTCATTACTGCCAAGGCCTCTTCAGGAGACACTGGCACAAGGGTGGCATTAGGCAATATGACTGCGTGCTCATAAACAGCTGCAATAAAGGTATCCAGGGAGCTGGCTCTGGAGACACAGAAAAACAAAACGGCCACATAGTTCAGCAACTGAGACAGAATCATGCTGAAGTCCAGCGACTGCTGAAAAGCAGAGTAAGCGCTGTTATTTATAGAGAGCGAGAACACAGTGAATCACGTGGCTCCCAGAACTTAGTACTTTAAAAATAAATGACAAAAGCTAGCTTCAGGAAAGCCTTGTGACTTTTACATCACAGACATAGATGTGAACAGCTCTTACATGACAAATGACCCCTTCTTACAGGGCTGTGTGAGGGTCAAATAAGAAAATGCATGTACTTTCCATCTACTAGGGTTGTTGTAACAAAGTACCACACACTAGGTGGTTTAAACAACAGAAATGTGTTGTCTTGTGGTTCTGGGGGATAGAAGTTTCAGAGGAAGGTGTTAGCAAAATTGGCTCTTCCTGAGGGCTATGAAGGACAGATTTGTTCATGCCTCTTTCCTTGTATTTAGCTGTCTCCTCCCTGTATGTCTTCACCCAATATTCTCTCTGTGGATATGTCTGAATCCCCCAAACTTTTACTTTTTTTACAAGGCCACCAGTCAATGGCTTTAGTGCCCATCCTACTCCAGTATGACATCATCTTAACTGATTACATCTGAAATGATCATATTTCCAAATAAACTCACATGCTGAGGTGCAGAGGGTTAGAACGTAAACATATGAATTTCTGGAATTCATACATCTTAGAACTTCAACACCTAGTTGTTTATGTAAATAATTTGAAGAATAAACAGCTTTTCAATAGTGAGTTATTATTACTATCACCTTGTGAATATTAGAATTTCATATTTTGTTCACTTTCATTTCCTCAAAATGGTGAAGACTCAGGACAAAGAGGAATATTCATTGTCTATATGACAAATCACCCCCCAAAAATAATGGCTTCTAAGAGCAAGCTTGTATGATCTCACATTTTTTGTGGGTCAGGAAACCTAGGGCAGCTTGGCTAGGTGCCTCTGTCCCACAATTACCAAAGCTTGACTGGGGAAAGAGTCAGTTCTAAGGTCTAGGCTCACATGGCTCCAGGCAGGCCTCAGGTCCACATTGGCTATGGCCCAATATGTTCCTTGCTGTGAAGGCCCCTGGTTGCACTAAAAGGAAACTCACACGCTGGCATCCAGCTTCCCTCAAACCCAGGTAACAAGAAAACCCACCATCCAAGAGAGAAGCCACAGTCTTTGGTAATGTCATCTAGAAAGTGACAGCCCATCAATTTTGTTGTATTATATTCATTAAAAGTACGATGCTGGGAACCCAAAGCTGGTGCTCTGTGACAAGCTAGGGGGGTAGGATGGAGTAGGAGATGGGAAGGGGATTCAAGAGGGAGGGGACACATGTATACCTATGGTCAATTCATGTTGATATATGGCAAAAACCATCACAATATTGCAAAGCAATTATCCTCTAATTAAAAAGAAATGTAAAAAAATAAAACCACAAAAAATCACCCAGTCAGTACACTTGTTGGGAGGGGCTTACTTACCCAAGGGTATATATGAGGCACAGATTACTGTGGACCATCTTAAAGACTGCAAACCACACAAGTCGTAGAGAGTGAGTATAAAGAATGAGAGGGAAAATAAGAAGGTGATAGAGGGAGAGAGAGGAGGGGGAATATAATATAAAATAGAAAAAAGCTTAGAAATTTTTATATGAAATTAGAAGGCAAATTTTAGTTGTGAATTGAGGAAAACTTTTCTTTATGTTTACAGAATTAGTGCTTATGATTATTTGTTTTAGATTTCACTTTGGACAGTGTTTTTATTGTTCAGGTTGCAGAAGAGTATATATTTTTATTTTTTTAAACTTCACGACTATCGTAACTTTATTCTGTGACTGCCTAAGCAGCCAAGAGTTTGTGTTGACCAGGTCCTCTTAAGTCTGTAGCAAATACAAGCTCCCTCTGCTTGCTGATCTCCTCTGGGCTTTCCCTTCCCAGGTGGGTAGAAACACACATACTTCAGTACTTCACAAGGGTGTTGACCCAAAACAGACTATGGGATATTTCTCCAGCAAAGATGGGTTTATTCAGGATCAGCAGAGAATTGCGATTCGGGATCTGCCACCATGGTACACAGGGCAAGAGAAGGAGAATGCTTTTATAGAGAGAAAAAGGAAGTTGAGAGGACTAGCGTTAACAAAGAGTCCCTGGTTTTTCCTTGGCTGAGTTCTTGCCACAAAGAGTCCTTGCCAGGAATGGAGAGAGTGGTCTTCTTCCTGTATATGGCTCTGCTGTTGTCACGGGGCATAAGAACTTCCCCTTCTGGTCTCCCAACTCTCTTTAATAGAGGTTTCCATTTGTCCATTTTTTCCTTACAAGGAGATTGTAATCTTTCCATAACAATTTATAACGGAAGCTCTGAAAGAAAAGTTAAAAGTGGAATGAGTCATGTAGAGATTTGAAAATATATACTTCTTTGATCTTATTCAAATTAAAATTTAAATAAGAGTCTCCCACTGTGTTTCCAGTCTGATATAACTAGAACTTCAAAGTCCTCTCTCTCATTTTCTCAACCAAAAAAACAACAACAACAAAAAAAACCCCACAGCTGAACAACTGAAAAGCAATAACATTTTTAGATACGTCGAGAACTGAAGTCAGCACATAACCCCCAAAGTTAGAGAGACAGGCTTGCCTGGAGTAGGAGTCCACTGAGGCAGCCAGTCCTGGTATGATCACTCAGCGGTGTTTGCCAAATTACTGGACAGGCTTGTAAGATAAACACAGGGTGGGGGGCAGGGTGTGGAGGAGGTTTCGGTATTAGGAGGGTCCTCACATTTTTATAACTTTTACTCCAGAAGCCCAATCAGGTTCTCTGAGAGAATAATGAGGAAGTAAAATATCCTGTGCTGCTTCTTATAGGAAGAGGAAAAATGCACCCACTTTGAAATACAGAGCATTCTGTTCTCTTGACCAAACTTGTCTTCAGTGGAAGGACTTCCCTGGTGGCTCAGACGGTAAAGCGTGTGCTTACAGTGAGGGAGATCCGGGTTTGATCCCTGGGTCGGGAAGATCCTTTAGCGAAGGAAATGGCAACCCACCCCAGTACTCTCGCCTGGAAAATCCCATGGGCGGAGGAGCGTGATAGGCTACAGTCCATGGGGTCACAAAGACCCGACTGAGCAACTACACTGAACTGAACTGAACCTTTCTGGGCGACAGTAAAACCCCATCTCTAATCCTCTTTAACCTGCCTGTCCCAACTAAAGGAGGAAAGAAAACGGCTGAGAAACACTTGTGAAGTGTGCCCAGGGACACAATCCTACTACGAGACAGAGATTTAATAGGGCTGTTAAATAGCCCTGTTTAAGCTGATGGATGGAATTCTATTGCAAGAACAACAAAAAATAAATAGATTTAATAGGCAGAGGGCTAAATAACTCCTCCCCTTCCCCACATTTACTACTACACCAAGCTGGCAATTCCAGCCTGCCTGGCACGTACCATTTGGGGGAAGTCTTTACATGGATGATTGTTGTTCTTGGAACAGAATTCCATCCATCAGCTTAAACTGTGACTGGTGACACCAATAGCCTCTCTTAGGATGCCTCAGTTAAATCTTCTGATCCCTAACGTTACCTAAAAACTGGGTTTGCCTCTTGGTGTGTGTTGAGCCAAAAGATATAATCAACCTAAAGGGCAGAAGGAAGGATTTTTTTTTTACTTGCAACTAGTAAGAACACTGAGGATATTGCGAAATGGGGGAAGTTTTACACTAAGGGTACATTGGTATTCATGAAGGGCCTTGAGCAAGGAAGAATTCAGCATAGACTTAGGGCCAAATTTGGCACTCAGGCTCTAGTTGGCTGGAGTTAGGAGTGCTAGTGCTAAGTCACTTCAGTCATGTCCGACTCTTTGCGACCGCTTGGACTGCAGCCTGCCAGGCTCCTCTGTCCATGGGATTCTCCAGGCAAGAATACTGGAGTGGGTTGCCATTTCGTTCTCCAGGAGATCTTCCCAAACGAGGGATCAAACCCATATCTCTTTGTCTCCTGCACTGGCAGGTAAGTTCTCTACCACTAGCACCAGGAGGGTCATCATCTCTTCTTAGATTCCAGTCAGCTGGTGGTTGAGTGAGTGAGTCCTCAGCAGGTGTTTGGATCCTACAAAACAGCTCAAGAATGTGCTTCAGACTGATCTACCTTCAGAATTGAACGGGGAGTCTTTACAACTCATATACTGTCTCCAATATAGTCAAGTCATATTTCTGGCCTCTATATAGCTATCTGCTTTTTAATTTTTTTAAGTGGAATATAATCATTTTATAATGTGTTAGTTTGTACTATACAATGAAGTAAATTGAAATAGCCATATGCATGCATATATCCCTCCCTCTTGGACCTTCCTTCCACCCCATCCCCATCCGACCCCTAGGTCATCACACAGCTCTGAACCGAGCTTCCAGTGCTTTACAGCAGCACCACACAGCAGTGCTTATATGTCAATCCCAATCTCCTGGTTTGATCTCAGAGGTTCCTTAAAAAAAAAAAAAAACTTTAATTTTTCTTGTTCCCTTAAAATCATTTTCTATGGAGACCTATTCTGCAAAGACAAGCATTGTGGCCAGGCTTAGATCACAAAATGGCTCAGGTCTAAATTGGCTTCTCTCATGTAAGAGTCGGGCACGACTGAGTGATTTCACTTTCAGTTTTCACTTTCATGCATTGAAGAAGGAAATGGCAAGCCACTTCAGTGATCTTGCCTGGAGAATCCCAGGGACGGGGGAGCCTAGTGGGCTGCCATCTATGGGGTCGCACAGAGTCAGACACGACTGAAGTGACTTAGCAGCAGCAGCAGCATGTTAAGAAGGCCATGTCTGATTCTTTTCCTCTGGGAGGCCCCCCTATCCTATGTGTCTACAGGTACACAAAGGAAACAATGAATGTGGCAATTTAAGGGATTAGACTAATTCTTGCCCCAGCACTGCCACTAGCTTGCTGTGGGACCTTGGAGAGTTCATTTCCTTATCAGCCATCTCCTCAATTGATACAGCTAATCTAGTTGATCTAGCTGATCCAGCTAATTTAGGTTCAGTCCAGTTCAGTTCAGTCACTCAGTCATGTGCGACTCTTTGCAACCCCATGAACTGCAGCATGCCAGGCCTCCCTGTCCATCACCAACTCCCGGAGTTCACTCGACTCATGCCCATTGAGTTGGTGATGCCATCCAGCCATCTTATCCTCTGTTGTTCCCTTCTCCTCCTGCCCCCAATCCCTCCCAGCATCAGGGTCTTTTCTAATGAGTCAACAGTTCGCATGAGGTGGCCAAAGTACAGGAGTTGCAGCTTTAGCATCAGTCCTTCCAATGAACACCCAGGACTGGTCTTCTTTAGGATGGACTGGTTGGACTTCCTTGCAGTCCAAGGGACTCTCAAGAGTCTTCTCAAACACCACAGTTCAAAAGCATTAATTCTTCGGCGCTCAGCTTTCATCACAGTCCAACTCTCACATCCATACATGACCACTGGAAAAACCATAGCCTTGCCTAGATGGACCTTTGTTAGCAAAGTAATATCTCTGCTTTTTAATATGCTGTCTAGGTAGGTCATAACGTTCCTTCCAAGGAGTAAGCATCTTTTAATTTCACGGCTACAATCACCAACGGCAGTGATTTTGGAGCCCCCCAAAACAAAGTCTGACACTGTTTCCACTGTTTCCCCATCTATTTCCCATGAAGTGATGGGACCAGATGCCATGATCTTCGTTTTCTGAATGTTGAGCTTTAAGCCAATTTTTTCACTCTCTTCTTTCACTTTCATCAAAAGGCTTTTTAGTTCCTCTTCACTGTCTGCCATAAGGGTGGTGTCATCTGCATATCTGAGGTTATGGATATTTCTCCTGGCAATCTTGATTCCAGCTTGTGCTTCTTCCAGCCCAGCGTTTCTCATGATGTACTCTGCATAGAAGTTAAATAAGCAGGGTGACAATATACAGCCTTGACATGCTCCTTTTCCTGTTTGGAACCAGTTTGTTCCATGCCCAGTTCTAACTGTTGCTTCCTGACCTGCATACAGGTTTCTCAAGAGGCAAGTCAGGTGGTCTGGTATTCCCACCTCTTTCAGAATTTTCCACATTTATTGTGATCCACACAGTCAAAGGCTTTGGCATAGTCAATAAAGCAGAAATAGATGATTTTTGGAACTCTCTCGCTTTTTTGATGATCCAGCAGATGTTGGCCACTTGATCTCTGGTTCCTCTGCCTTTTCACCTGGAAGTTCACGGTTCACATATTGCTGAAGCCTGGCTTGGAGAATTTTGAGCATTACTTTACTAGCGGGTGAGATGAGTACAATTGTGTGGTAGTTTGAGCATTCTTTGGCATTGTCTTTCTTTGAGATTGGAGTGAAAACTGACCTTTCCAGTCCTGTGGCCACTGCTGAGTTTTCCAAATTTGCTGGCATATTGAGTGCAGCACTTTCACAGAATCATCTTTCAGGATTTGAAATAGCTCCACTGGAATTCTATCACCTCCACTAGCTTTGTTCATAGTGATGCTTCCTAAGGCCCACTTGACTTCACATTCCAGGATGTCTGGCTCTAGGTGAGTTATCACACCATCATGAATATCTGGGTCATGAAGCTCTTTTTTCTATAATTCTTCTGTGTATTCTTGCCACCTCTTCTTAATATCTTCTGCTTCTGTTACCATACGATTTCTGTCCTTTATCGAGCCCATCTTTGCATGAAAGGTTCCCTTGGTATCTCTAATTTTTGTTGAAGAGATCTCTAGTCTTTCCCAGTCTTTTGTTTTCCTCTGTTTCTTTCACTGATCGCTGAGGAAGGCTTTCTTATCTCTCCTTGCTCTTCTTTGGAACTCTGCATTCAGATGTTTTCCTTTCAGATATCTTTCCTTTTCTCCTTTGCTTTTCACTTCTCTTCTTTTCACAGCTATTTGTAAGGCCTCCCCAGACAGCCATTTTGCCTTTTTGCATTTCTTTTCCATGGGGATGGTCTTGATCCCTGTCTCCTGTACAATGTCATGAACCTCCATCCATAGTTCATCAGGCACTGTATCAGATCTAGTCCCTTAAATCTATTTCTCACTTCCACTGTATAATCATAAAGGATTTGATTTAGGTCATACCTGAATGGTCTAATGGCTTTCCCTACTTTCTTCAATTTAAGTCTGAATTTGGCAAAAAAGAGTTCATGATCTGAGCCAGTCAGCTCCTGGTCTTGTTTTTGCTGATTGTATAGAGCTTCTCCATCTTTGGCTGCAAAGAATATAACCAATCTGATTTTGGTGTTGATCATCTGGTGATGTCCATGTGTAGAGTCTTCTCTTGTGTTGTTGGAAGCGGGTGTTTGCTATGTCCAGTGTGTTCTCTTGGCAAAACTCTATTAGTCTTTTCCCTGCTTCATTCAGTATTCCAAGGCCAAATTTGCCTGTTACTCCAGGTGTTTCTTGACTTCCTATTTTTGCATTCCAGTCCCCTATAATGGAAAGGACATATTTCTTGGGTGTTAGTTCTAAAAGGTCTTGTAGGGCTTCATAGAACCATTCAGCTTCAGCTTCTTCAGTGTTACTGGTTGGGGCATAGGCTTGGATTACTGTGATATTGAATGGTTTGCCTTGGAAATGAACAGAGATCATTCTGTCATTTTTAAGATTACATTCAAGTACTGCATTCTTTTGTTGACCATGATGGCTACTCTATTTCTTCTAAGGGATTCCTGCCCACAGTAGTAGATATAATGGTCATCTGAGTTAAATTCACCCATTCTAGTCCATTTTAGTTCGCTGATTCCTAGAATGTTGACAGTCAATCTTGCCATCTCCTGTTTGACCACTTCCAATTTGCCTTGATTTATGGACCTGACATTCCAGGTTCCTATGCAATATTGCTATTTATAGCGTCAGACTTTGCTTCTATCACCAGTCACATCCACAGCTGGATATTGTTTTTGCTTTGGCTCCATCCCTTTGTTCTTTCTGGAGTTATTTCTCCACTGATCTCCAGTAGCACATTGGGCACCTACCGACCGGGGGAGTTCGCCTTTCAGTATCCTATCATTTTGTCTTTTCATACTGTTCATGGCATTCTCAAGGCAAGAATACTGAAGTGGTTAGCCATTCCCTTCTGCAGTGAACCACATTCTGTCAGACCTCTCCACTATGACCCTCCCATCTTGGGTTACCCCGCGGGCATGTCTTAGTTTCATTGAGTTAGACAAGGCTGTGCTCCATGTGATCCGATTGGCTAATTTAAGGGAGGTCAACAAAATGCTGATCTCACAGGGCGACCTTGAGGATGAGATAAAACGAGCATCTGAGAACACCTGGGTGTATACCTATGCACACGTGTTTCATGTGCAATATCATGGCTTATAATAATAAATATATACTTGATCTTTATCCTCGTAGACAGAGGAGCGTTGCAGACTACAGGTCATGAGATTGCAAAGCGACTAAGTGACTGAGAGACTAACACTTGACACTTTTTCCTCCACAGAGCTTTTGAAATCCTTAGAATTTTTGTGATTAAAAAAAAATAAAGATGTCTTTTGTTTTGTTAACAAAGTGACTTTTGGAAAATACCTAAGGCTGAGAGCTGGTTGATAGGAGAACCAACCAAGTGTTTAAAAGCTTGGAACTTTCAGTCCCATTCTCCCTGACCTCCAGAGAGGGAAGAGGAGCTAAGAATTGCGTTCAGTCACCTATGGTCAATAGTTTAATCAGTCTTACCTATGTCATGATGAGGTTCAGAGAGCTTTCTGGTTTGTAAATGGGAAGACATGTGGGAAGACTCGCGGGAAGACTCGCATGCTCCAGCGGACAGAGAAGCTCAGAGCTCCTCTCCCACACCTCACCCTTTGCACCTCTTTATCTGGCTGTTCTTGAGTAACATCTTTTTGTCATAAACTGGTAATCAAGTAAGTAAACTGTTCCTCTGAGTTCTGTGAGCACTCTGGGAAACTCATCAAACCTAAGGAGAAGGTCCATGAAACTTCTAATCTATAGCCAGCTGGTCAGAAGGACAGGAGACGACTGGGTCCACAAAAAGAGTCTGACATGGGGAGAAGGCAGTCTTGTGGCATCCAATGCCATCTGCAGTTAGATGACATCAGAATTGCATTGAACTGTTGGACTCCCAGCTGATGTTGGAAAATTTCTTGATGGTGTTGGGGGAAATTCACACATCAAAATCAGGTGTCAGAATCATAGCTGGTAATCAGAAGTAGTATTAGAGTCAGAAATCTAGTGTGTGTGATAAAAGATTAGATTTCTGTTTCCTACAGTTTCTAAGTCTACTATGGGTCTCAATCATTCAGTTGCGGGGACTCTGTGAGCCTATGGACTGTAGCCTGCTAGGCTCCTCTGTCCACAGGATTGTACAAGTAAGAATACTGGAGTAAGTTGTCATTCCCTTCTCCAGGCGATCTTCCTGGCCCAGGGATTGAACCCACATCTCTTGTGTCTCTTGTATTGGCAAACAGATTCTTTACCACTAGCCTCACCTGGGAAGTCCTCTTAGCATATGCACCTACATAGTAATATTTAATGGCTAGAACACTGTCAATCTCCTATTGACATTAATCTAATTGATAAAGTTGTTTATATTGTAAGACTATATATGTTTACCATAGAACTTAATAAGCCTTTAAAAAAATAGTCTCTAATCATTATTATATGACTTGAACTGACTCTCAGGAAAAAATTTTTTTCCAATG
Source organism: Ovis aries (assembly GCF_016772045.2). Classification (NCBI taxonomy): domain Eukaryota; kingdom Metazoa; phylum Chordata; class Mammalia; order Artiodactyla; family Bovidae; genus Ovis; species Ovis aries. The sequence continues at coordinate 58,175,731 of NC_056061.1, forward strand.
AATTATATACTTTGCTGCCTCAGAAACACTAGCTGAAGCCAGAAGAGTGGCTTCACTTTCCAAAGTAAGAATTTCAATAAGGAAGACACAGCAGTGAAGGCTGAGTCTAACAAGGTCCTTATTAATGAGTCATGGTAAATAAAATGAGAATTAGGGAGGAGAAGGGGAGAGACAAAAATAGAGCTCGAAGAAATAAAAGACATGGGGGTGTTAAAAGGTAAAGGCCAAAACGACATGGAATATAAAAAGGGGGACACTAGGTTGTTTAGTCACCGTAAGAGCTGAGAACACCCATGGGATGCAGTGACTCTGCAGTTCCTGGGACTAGAAAAGGGGCAGAGGTTGGCGATATAAGATGCAAGGGGTGAGGGGTGGTGAGGAAGCTGGGGCCACTAGATACTAATGCAAGCTCCAAACAACTGTCTAGAAGAGAGAGAACCTGGAAAGAACCAACACAAGGCCATCAGGGGAAAGAAGCCCACATCCTGCACAGACAGAGGAGTCCAGAGTACAAGTTCCATCCTAGCCCCTGGAGAGAGACTTCAGGTATGATGGAAACAGAGAGGCCAAAGGCATTTTCTGCTGCCTAGAATGTCTCCAGCTTCCTGGAACTGGATTGAATTAAATCAAGTGAAAATAAACACTTGGGAAAAATCTAGAAAAGTGGTTGTCATATCTTCTAGGGGAGGGGAAATGTGTCCCCAAACTTGAGTGATCCTCAGCCTCTCCCACTCATCCTAGAGAGCTCCTCTTCTCTCACATACGTGTGTCTCTTCCCAGAGTTAATAAGTAACCAACCAGGAAAAGGACTCAGGATGCCAGGGTCAAGGGACCAAAAGTAACTGGGGAAAAGGTGACAGGGTGGCCTTTTCTAGGGAAGATCCTGTCTAGCACAGGCTGCAACAAATTCCAGAGGATGAGAGGGTTTAACCAGGATTGGGTACATTCTAAGAGAATAATTTCAGAAGGAAACAGTGCATGTTCTGAAGCAGATCATTTATTCATTTATCTCTTTTAAAATTTCCATTCATAAGTATCTAACTTCCATACAAATATTCCATAAAAGTAGAATAAGGAGATAATGGAACAATTTCAATTTGTTAAAAAGTTCTTTAAAAGATACCGTTGTTTTTAACTTTCTGTGTCTTAACTGACTAGGACCAAACACCCTCCACATTCTCCACACTAACCCTGTGCATTTACAAATGAGAGATACAGTGCTTGCACACGTTAGAGCAGTGACCACACAGGGACTCTTCGTGGCTCTCCTCCCATAGATACTGTTGCAGCATACATGGACACGGTGACCCATAAGTGCACCCACACAGAAGATGCCTGCAGCTCCCAGAGTGAGGATGTAAAGTGTGTGCTCACATCCATTTCTTTTTAAATCAGCTTAAGTTGGCTGTTTCAGCAAAGTCATGACACATCTTCTAAACAGATACTACGGGCTGGGCTCTCTCTTTACCACCCCCCCTTCCCCCTCTCCCCACCCTCCACTCCCCCCCTCCCCCCGCCGCCCCTTTGCCAGGCTAGTCCTTAAAGGATGGCAAAGAATGGGGATCACTGCAGTTACCCGGGGCCCTGCCCTAAGCATGGAGGATCCCTCTTAAACACTTTTCCATAAAGGGCTAGAACCAAGATAGGCAAAGGGGCTCTGCCTTGGCTCTGCAGACATCCATCTCTTGAAACCTAATCAAATAAAGCAAAGGATTAACTTCAGTGCAGATTTGGTTTCCAGCCCAGAGGCCTTCTCTGACAATGTCACTCTAAAAGCAGCATGAAGTAGTCAAAAGCCCACAGACTTCGGAATCAGAAGCTCCCTGTTTCAGATCTATGTATGTAGTAATATCAGAAGGACTTTGGATGAACATGCAGTAAATAAATCTACTGCCCTGGAGATCTATGCAAATAAAGAAAACATTAGCTGCTGGCTATCATTGGCGATCAATATTTTAATTTTAATTCCTCCATAATCTGTTCCTTTGATTCCTAAAAATCACATTTATGTAAGCAAATAAAACCCCAAATTCTCCATCACAACCTAAAGACAGTCTAGAACTACAACTTGTCTTCATATCATAGTGTCTTTGTATAAGTTGTTGATATTAGGTGAACCATCTGTTCAAAGGAATTTATCCTCCTGAAAATCCTCTACCTCACAGTGTCTTTCAGGGGCAAGCTGACTCCCACTGAGAACAATCTGTGGGAAAACACTGTTCCAAATGTGCCATTGAGGGAATCTTCAAACTTGGTAAAAGCTGACCCCATAGGCTCACCACAAGTTTTCAGGTAAGGGGTTTGACATTTCAGTAACGTGCATACCTAGGTAGGAAAAGAAGAGAAGTGGTTGGAAATCATGGAAATGTTTTCACAGCTAAAACTACAATTTCAAAGAATAGAATACTTTTTAGCTTGCCTCTTAAGTGCTTTCTTCCCCAATTGCAGCTCATAATCTATTAGCCAACCTTAACATTAATTTAGTGAGTCAAGATTAGCCCTTTTCTTTCAATGCAGCAAAATGGAATGGACTGCAGCTAAGTTACTTCAGTAGTGTCCAACTCAGTGTAACTCCATAGACAGCAGGCCACCAGGCTCCTCTGTCCCTGGGATTCTCCAAGCAAGAATACTGGAGTGGGTTGCCATTTCCTTCTCCCATGCATGAAAGTGGTCGTGTCTAACTCTTCACGACCCCATGGACTGCAGCCTACCAGGCTCCTCTGTCCATGGGATTTTTCCAGGCAAGAGTCCTGGAGTGGGTTGCCATTTCCTTCTCCAATGAAGTAGACTAGAATTTTAAAAATTAGACTGTGTTGTATATAATCATAGCCTGTCTAATTTTGGTTTGAATTATTTTATAAAACGTTTGTTTCACTAAGTATCTCTTTGAGATACGTCTTGATGGCACTGGGTTATGATGTGCAATGGACTTCTTGCTCTGGACTCTAGTTGAAAACAGTTTGCAAAACACAGCCCTAAAGTAACCTAACAGAAAAACAAAATTTATGGGGATTGTAGCTTTTTAAACTTTAACTCTGTCTGCTGGGAACTAATCAATCTGTTTTAGCTTTTTACCTTGCAGCTCTAATTCTGTTCTTGCCAAGACTAAACAAAGTATTCTAGGGAGAAAAGTTCAATGACAAATGTAGCACTATTCCAATTAACTGAATCCATAACAATTCTTAAAGAAAAGCAATGATGACCTAGAAGACAAACTAGTAACAAAGCCATTCTTACATACTTGAGTGTTTCTACCTGAAAGTAATATTGGCCTTCTGTTGCATGCTGTCCATCAAAGACACTGAATACATACACTTCATCAGTTCGTTTCTCAGACATCTCGTAAGTTAAGTGACAGCACAGGTCTTTCTGACAAACTGTGTAATTTCCTGTGTTTCTCTTAAGCTTGGTTAAGGTGAACTCATCAAAATAAATCATCCCTGGAAAATTCAACTGCTCAAATGAGGATGGCTTGACACCCCTAGCATAAGCACTCCAGTCAGCAGCTACAGGGTAACTGGGTTCCCGTTGAGGTCGAGACTCCAATTCTGAGCATCAGCTTGCCACTCTCTGTCTGTTTCCATGTTCTAGTGATACACCTTGACAGCCTCCAGTGTGTAGATTTCACTGCCTATGGGTTACATGAAGAAACACAAATACTGGTTTCAAATTTTGCATGGTCACAAACTAATAGAATCATTTCATAAGAAATGAAATATAAAGTTATAAAAGCATAAGCATTTTCAAGATAAGGAAGGAAATACCTATTACACTGACCTGAGTTCAATTTGGCTATGGCACCCCACTCCAGTACTCTTGCCTGGAAAATCCCATGGATGGAGGAGCCTGGGGTCGAGAAGAGTTGGACACGGCTGAGTGACCTCACTTTCACTTTTCACTTTCATGCATTGGAGAAATAAATGGTAACCCACTCCAGTGTTCTTGCCTGGAGAATCCCAGGGACGGGGAAGCCTGGTGGGCTTCCGTCTATGGAGTCACACAGAGTCAGACACGACTGAAGTGACTTAGCAGCAGCAGCAGCAGAGTTCAGTTTGAATCCGTGTCCTCCATAAGAGTCTGCCTGCACTGAAACTGTCATTTGGCTTGGATGACTTTTTTAAATTTTTTTAACTTAAGCTCCCCTTTCTTTAGCCAACTTGACAACAAGCCAAAAAGTTTCTCAGACATGAAGAGCAATTTTAAGTACCCACTAACCTATCTAATTTATTTGTGTTTGAGATTCTTCACCTGGATCAACAAACAACAAAACAATAGAGAGAGGAGCCTTCCCTTAAACATGGATTTTTAAAGGATAAACTCTAAAAACCTGATTAAGTCTAAAGTGATTTTATCACCCCAACAGCAAGATTTATTTCAATATTACTAATGGACGGTGGCTGCAACTTTCTTTACCTCTGCCTTTGCTTTTTCTATGTGACTTGAATTCTGTCTAACTCCAATTTCCCCTCGTGTGAAACTGACAATATACTCTTTGCTTCCTTCTTTATTCCCAGGACTAACGTTCTTTAAATAATGTTGGTATAGAAACCCATGGTCTTATTAATTTTGTGACATTAACGTTAATAAAAGAATCATTGAAGAACTTTTCTGGTGGTACAGTGGGTAAGAATCCACCTGCCAAAGCAGGGGACACGGGTTTGATCCCTGGTCTGGGAAGGTTCCACATGCCTCAGAGCAACTAAACACATGCCCCACAACTACTGAAGCCCACACGGCCCACAATAAGAGAAGCTTGTGCACCCCAAGGAAGAGTAATCCCTGCTTGCGGCAACTAGAGAAAGCCTCCTCACAGCAAGGAAGACCCAGGGCAATCAAAAATAAATACATATTTAATTAATTAATTTAGGGGAAAAAAAAAGAATCATTAAAGAAATGCATGGCTTGAAAATGAAGCTGTGCCAAGACAGTGGTTGCCCTCTGGGGCAGGACTGGAGGGGAGGTACCAGTCATGTGCACCTGATGCTGTGGGTGCTGGCAGCAAGCAGGTTGACTCTCAGGGCTTGGGACCATGCTGAATGGAAGGGAGAATGGAAAGGCCCACACTGAGAGGAGGGGCAGTGTACTGTACAGGCCTTGGGTAGAGGATGCTGTCAAGCTAAAACTCTTCCACCACCACCACAGCCGGGTCATGAGAGAAAATGTCGAAACAAGTGAAAATGCCCAACATCCCAAAGGGAGTGTTGAGAGTCACATGTTCTGAATCCTTGGGAAAATCAAAGTGAACTTCAGGTGCAAAAAGATTGAACTGTTAATGAAAAGCAAAGAAGGGGAAGATTTGTAAGAAAACTGGCAAATAAAAGTGATTAATATTTGCAAAATCTTTTCTTGCATGTATTTTAGTGTGTATATTTAAAACCATTACACATAAATTAGTGTAAATTATACCCAGTATTCCACTGTCTTGTGAGTTTTCTTACAGGCCCTTCAGCTTGTCCCCTGGACTTCATCAATATCCCGGGTCCATAGACCACACTCTCAGGCATCATTCTGAGAGCCGCCCATGACCTCAAAGGCCACAACCCCAATCTACCTTGCTAGTGAAGGTCTCGCTCCTCCCACAGCCCCGCCCCTGGGAGATCTCACCCCGTCTCGACCCCGCCTCCATCAACCCCGCTCCTGTTTTACCCCACCCCTCACTGGTCCGACCACCAAAAAATCCCCGAAACACTTCATTTTTCTCACAACCAATGAATCAACCAATGAGATCATATCTACAAATGATATTTAAAAGATGAATATTTGTCTTAAAGTCACTTGAAATTTCGAACCTCACAAATTTCTGATGGTTTTCCACTCAATTCTTTAAGTACTAATATCACCACCCATGTGAAGTTTAACATGTGTTAATAAACTAAACTTTGTCATGTCTCCCCATGGTATGGCTAGGTCTATATAAGTGAGGTGAAGTAAACTGGAACTTAGACAATGTAATAGCTAAACCTTGTTAATTAGTAAGCCATTAGAAAATTTTCTCCAGCTTGATTATTGCTCCCAAACTCCGTCTATCCTGGGCTCAAGAGTGCAGCCTTATGTTCTGCTCAGGTTTTTATTTGGCCTGATGTGTGCATATGTGCTCAGATACGCACACACCCCATCCCACCCCCACCACTGAGGTTCCCAAACTCTTCTGTCCTCTGCTCAGGTGGCAGCCCATCCTTCATTCCCAGGAGATCGACTCAAGTGAGGCATGTGGCCCCTAGGCGGACTGAAGGAATAATAAGGTTTTTGTGGGGGTTCTAGGAAAGAGAAATTCAGTCTTCCTCTGGATTTTGTCACTATTAGGATATGCGCTTTGTAACCAGCAGCCATGTGGCTTCTGAAAGGGTAGTCAGCTGAGAAAAAGTTGGAACTTTTTTACAAGGAACTAAGAGAGCTAGAGGGTGACTTTCCCTGGTGGTCCAGTGGTCCACACTCCCAATGCAAGGGACATAGTTTCGATCCCTAGTCAGAGAACTAAGATCCAGCAAGCAGTATGGCATGGCCTGAGAGGATAAAAAAACACACCATAAAAAAGAGAGAGAGAGAGCTGTGGGGATGGCTGACATCTTCCAGGCGTTAAGAAACAGACCATGTCAGAAACTAGACCTATCCTTTCTATGATTTATATTTTCTCAGGTACCTGAGCAAGGGCATTCCATTGCTTTTGTTGTTACTGTTTCAAATCAATTTCACTTGGGGGTTTTTCTATCACTTCAATCAAAAAAAGATCTTAATGGAATGAATGACTACAGCTTAATACCAAACACTAACAAATTGGGTCAAAAACTTACTCTAGTATAAATCATGTGATGAAACAGAATTTCTCCTTCTTTCTCAGAGAATATTAAAATCCTATGAGGCTATTATTACATATGCTTTAATATTCTGCCAGATTCTATTTTATGAATAATTCAAATTCAGAACCCTTAAATAAAAGTCAAAGTAGTTAAGTCCCCTTTTCAACTAAATGCAATAATTAAGGAATGTGTTTATAACAGTCCCCTCACCAACATTCAACAAACAAGTCTACATAAATATCACAAACAAAAATAAGTCAAGATCAGGTAAGGCACAAGTAATTCTCACCTTATGATAGTGGGCCATAAGCCTGCCCTCAGAATTAAACACCACAGGGAGGGAGGTGGGAGGGGGGTTCATGTTTGGGAACACATGTAAGAATTAAAGATTTTAAAATTAAAAAAAAAAAGAAGAATTAAACACCACATCAGTGTTGTCTTGGTAATGACCATCAGGGGGGCACTGAGGGTCACTGGCATTACACGGATTCTTGTCCCCGATATTTGCCACAATGTAGATGAAATTGTCCTTGGCCAGACAGCTGAGTCTTTTTTGCACAGAGGTACGGCCAAGCCTAATTCCATAGATATTGCCTTAAACTTACACTGTGTTAGCGATTTTTGAACATCCAAACTGATACTTTATTTGCCTGTCATTATAACACACAATGACTCTAGGTTAAGAATCAACAGCAAAGATTTAAAAGCTCATATGCAATACAATGGCTTCCCAGGTGGCTCAGTGATAAAGCATCTGCCTGCAATGGAAGAGACACAGCTTGGATCCCTGGATCCAGAATATCCCCTGGAGTTCAGTTCAGTTCATTCCAGTCGCTCAGTCTTGTCTGGCTCTTTGCAACTCCATGAATCGCACCATGCCAGACCTCCCTGTCCATCACCAACTCCCAGAGTTAACTCAAACTTGTGTCCATTGAGTTGGTGATGCCATCCAGCCATCTCATCCTCTGTCGTCCCCTTCTCCTCCTGCCCCCAATCCCTCCCAGCATCAGAGTCTTTTCCAGTGAGTCAACTCTTCGCATGAGGTGGCCAAAGTATTGGAGCTTCAGCTTTAGCATCATTCCTTCCAAAGAAATCCCAGGGTTGATCTCCTTCAGAATGGACTGGTTGGATCTCCTTGCAGTCCAAGGGACTCTCAAGAGTCTTCTCCAACACCACAGTTCAAATGCATCAATTCTTCAGTGCTCAGCCTTCATCACAGTCCAACTCTCACATCCATACATGACCACTGGAAAAACCATAGCCTTGCTAGACGGACCTTAGTAGGCAAAGTAATATCTCTGCTTTTGAATATGCTATCTAGGTTGGTCATAACTTTCCTTCCAAGGAGTAAGTGTCTTTTAATTTCATGGCTGCAGTCACCATCTGCAGTGATTTTGGAGCCCCAAAAATAAAGTCTGACAGTGTTTCCACTGTTTCCCCATCTATTTGCCATGAAGTGATGGGACCAGATGCCATGATCTTCGTTTTCTGAATGTTGAGCTTTAAGCCAACTTTTTCACTTTGACTTTCATCAAGAGGCTTTTTAGTTCCTCTTCACTTTCTGCCATAAGGGTGGTGTCATTTGCATATCTGAGGTTATTGATATTTCTCCTGGCAGTCTTGATTCCAGCTTGTGCTTCCTCCAGCCCAGCGTTTCTCATGATGTACTCTGCATAGAAGTTAAATAAGCAGGGTGACAATATACGGCCTTGACATACTCCTTTTCCTATTTGGAACCAGTCCCCTGGAGTAGGAAATAGCAATCCACTCCAGTATTCTTGCCTGGAGAATCCCATGGACTGAGGAGGCTGGCAGGCTACAGTCCGTGGGGTTGCAAAAAGTCAGAAAGGACTGATCGACTGAGCACACACATGCAATACAATCTTCTTCTTTATGAAAACTAACCTATTCTAGTTGCCAGATTCACAACAAGCAGTGCAAGACCAAAGCACAGAATGGGTAGAAGAGGAAGAGGAGAAAGAAAAGAAGCAACATATTTTCTTATGAGGTTCTCCCAGGAAGACAAATGAAGGGCTTTTCTAATGGAGAGAATCTTTTCCATAATGCAAGCCTGTTCATATTAGGAGGCAGTAAATAGTTGGTCCCAGGCCGATCATCCTCCAGAAATGCAGCTTTAGGTACTAGAAATATTTTTTAAAAGGAAGGAAAAGAAAAGGAGACAAAGATTTCAGCCTTTTGTCTGTGTCCTTACATGTTAAGGTAGCATAATAGCTTCCCTTCTATGTTAGAGGGCCCTTGTGTGAAACCCTGGGATAAATGCACACTATGAAATTGCTTTTCAAAGTAATGCCCAGACCTTCCAGATTAGGGATGTTTATCCTAGAAGTAAAAAAGGGGTTAAGGTGAGTAAATAGGTAAGACTACAACTGGCTTCAGATACTTAAAAGACTCTAATCTGAAGATGAGTCACATATTTAACATGCTATAGAGGCAATATGGACACCAAAGGAAGTTATGAGAGATTTCAGTGGAAAATAAGATCCAAATTTCTGCAACTAGAATGTGCGAAGTAGTGGATTTACTAGTTATGGAGATTTCAAGTAGAAGACGATGCTTCCAGGCACTCAAAGTCCGTTCTGTTAGCATGACTCAGTGGAAATGGCCGTGTCTGAATTCCAGTGAGGCTAATTACCAATTGTGAGACCTTAAGCCCCCTGCTTTTCTTCATATTTAAAGTGGGAGATACTTCCCTGGTGGGGTAGTGGCTAAGATTAAGTGCTACTGATGCAGGCACCCAGGGATTCAATCCCTGGGCAGGGGACTAGATCCCACATATCCCAACTGAAGATCCCGCATGCTGCAACGAAGACTGCAGATCATGTGTGCTACAAGTAAGACCTGGCACAGCCAAATAAATAAAAATAATAAAAATAAATGTATATTTTTTAAAAAAATGAATAAGTAAATAAAAGGGGAATAGTTATACCTGCTACTTAAACTGAATGAGACAATGTGCTTAGTGTACCAAGCGCAGATTCAGGAACCAAGTAGGTGCTCAATAAATAAATAATGGCCATTATGGACTTTGTAACAACAAGAAGACTGCCCAGGGACACTGATGACTTGATTGCTTGTAGAGGCCATTCGGACTCTCCATGGTTTCTCAGTCCCCCTACAATTGATGTTGAACTAAACTGAATAGAAAGGACAGATTTAAGACTATTATTTCAGACCATTTCTTTTCTCTTGCCTTCAGGAAAAACAGAGTAATACTGTCAATGTGCATATTCATTAAGGAAGGCCTTAATAAAACTATTATATATTTTATTTTGGTTTTCTTTTTTTGGCTAGATAATTAGGGCAGTTTACTATTTCTTATTAGTGCCCCATGGGGAAAGCTCCAGGAAGCATGAGATGTGTCAGTATTCTAAATGATAGTATTTAAATACACAAGGATGACTATATGGACTTCAATTATCCCTTTTAGAGACGAGTGTAACTAGGAAATAAATGGTGGCTTTCTTTACCAATATTAGCATTTTATTAAATACTAGATTTTTCCTTTCTACAACACAGAGCTGAAAGCTTGCCATTTGCATGTCTGAAAGACTCAATAATATTAAAGTTTCATCTGTCACCTACTTTCCCCATTTAAAATACTTCATCAGAGACTAAATTAATCAAGCTTTAGGACATCTTTCCCCTAGGAAAGTCAGTTTTGTCAGCCCAGGAAAATAGAGTGTATTTCAGTCTAAGCCTCCTGAGTTATTGCAAATAATGAATCCTTCTTGCTCTGGGAAAATCCCCATAAGCAAGCAAACATTGAGTCATAATTATGTGGTTACTGTAAACACAGACTGTGCAACATTTTGAGAATATTTTTCCAAAGGTGACAATCCCAAGGTGAGACCTGACTCACATATAAGAACTCTTATGTTGCAACATTGGACTTGACTTTTCAATTAATTTCAAATGGTCAGAATTATTAAAGAGGTTTTTCTATTTGTGCACTTGATAATAGCTTTAAGCAGATGCCTGTAAATTTTTTAAAAAGCACATTAAATAACTTTTTAATGCATTGATTTTGCCATCATGTATGATCTATTTTAAAGAGTAAGTACACCTAAAATGATTTATTTTCATAATCTTTCTTATATTTTATGCAGATTTTCTTTCAGAAAGTTATGCTTAAACTATAGCTATAAACAATTGCTACACTTTCTTGAAGGACAAGAAAGCAAAATTTCAGATCCAGCTCCTGTTTAAAAAAAAAGCAATTTTTTTTTTAAAAAAGTAATAATTAACACTCAAGAGGGCACCATACTGTATAGATTCTATTATTTCACTTTGCATTCATTTTGTGGGGGTGGGGTGAGGTCAGGGGTGGGATTTGGCCATGCTGCATGGCTTATGGAATCTTAGTTCCCCAGTCAGTGAGGGGAGGGCCCCAGAGGGCCAATCAGGCCCTCAGTAGTGAAAGCTCAGAGTCCTAATCATTGGACCACCAGGATATTCCCTACACATACAACTACTCTGTAAAGTGAAGTAGGAAAGAAAACTATATTATCTCTATTTTACTTCAGGAGTTTAGGTTTTCTGTCCCACATCACTCAGCCAAGAGGTGGTAGGATATAGTCTCAGAAAAAAACACCTCGTTTTCAAGCCCTGTGCAATTTCCACTCACCATACCGATGCCATTGCACACCGATATCAAAGCCCTTTGGAACATAAATACATTCATCTTTTTACCATTCCTGCAAAGGAGGCAGGTATGCATGGGTGAACCCTTACTTACAGGTGAGAACCTAAGTCCTAGATTTCACAACTTTCTCACTTTGTTGAAACCACTTAATCACATCTATTATAAAACTTGTGTGTACACATATTATTCATCCATAAATAACCAGCCAGACATCATCACAAATCATTTACCAAACAGGAGACATGCCAGATGGTGCACAATATGAAGAATTAGAGAAGTCAAAGTCCAATGCCACAGACTGTCAGCAACAATACTAGTTAAGCTTACTAAATTTGCTACGTTACAATATCACAACTTATGGTTTAAAGACCAAAAGGTAATGACTTTACCTCTGGGGTCTCTACATGGAACCCAGTTTATTTCAGGGTCTGGGATATCCTTCAGATAGGGATAAAAGGTCTCCCTTTTGAAGACCTAGCCATAAATTCCATCTTCTGGGGTCGCAATGATATGTGCGCCCTGCTCAAAACAAGTAGGAGCAAAAAAATTTCTACTAAATTCGAAACACTCACATTCTTGTGAAGTTTCAGATTTTCTTTCCAATGTCCCAGCCAGTGGATCAGGGCAATACCTGCGTGGCTGCCAGTTTAAGTGCTTTCTCTAAAACATCTATATTCTTGTTCATCAGGAGCAAAGCTTCTTCTTTTAGCACAGGTGTTTCTGTTCTGTTTGGGTAATATAACAGCATGCTCAAACACTGCAGCAAGAAAAGTATCCAGTGCACCAACCAAGCACCAAAATGGCCACATATTTTAGAAAATATGATATAATCATAGATAAAATTTAGTGCACTTTGTTAAACTCAGATTGTTGTACTTTGTATCACTGGAAGAGCTTTTATGTTAAAGACCTGCCTATCTGCTACCACTATTTATACTATCTCAGGAATAGATTATACAGCACGGTATTGAGAAAGGATATTGTGCAAGAAGTACATAATTGGATTGACTCTAGCACATGATGCTACTGTTGGCACTGTTAAGAGATCCACCCAAATCTAAAATTGGAAGTAATGAGCCAAGCAGATGAGTCCACCCCCTTCCAAAACACATTTGGGGTTGAACTCTTTTCTTTTAATAAAATGTTTTATTAAACTATTTCAATATTTTCAATCAAAATATTTTATTAAATGGCTCAATATTTCCATTAATAGGACCAATGTGGAATCATTGTAGTAGGAACTATCATAGCAACGATTGGTGAAAACTTACATAGTTAGCTGCTGCTGCTGCTGCTGCTAAGTCACTTCAGTCGTGTCCGACTCTGTGCGACCCCATAGATGGCAGCCCCCCCCCCCAGGCTCCTCTGTCCCTGGGATTCTCCAGGCAAGAACACTGGAGTGGGTTGCCATTTCCTCCTCCAATGCATGAAAGTGAAAAGTGAAAGGGAAGTCGCTCAGTCGTGTTCGACTCTTAGCAACCCCATGGACTGCAGCCTACCAGGTTCCTCCATCCATGAGGTTTTCCAGGCAAGAGTACTGGAGTGGGGTGCCATTGTTAGCTGTGACAGACACAAAACAGAGTCTAAGGCAAGCCTCAGTTTTAATAGAGCTCCCAAACTAACAGGAGAGAACATTTGCATACATACTAATGACTGAAGTCAATGTTTATGACCAGTGGCCCTAAATGTTTGTACTATAAGAAGCTATCGGCAGAAACCACAGTTGCCAGTTTGTCTTGGAAAGCCTGCCTAATAGTCTGAAATATTGGAACTTTACCTGAACACTATGTAAAACATAGATAGATGACCATATGGTCAGTGATGGTGAGTGCCCAGCTGGCTGAGTCTCTGGGCCTCTCTGGAACCCAGCCAATGCTGTAAAGTTTATGTGCAGAAACCAAAGAGCTAGGCTTTGGGGGCATACAATTTATTCATCTTTATAGCATTTGCTCACTTTTCAAGGGAGGCCCTCTTCCCTGTGTACTTATACATGACTCAAAATCTAATATTCAAGAGGTTTTTTCCTTATGCTTCATCTGATGTAGGGAAACTGGCAAGTTTTAGATATTTGTGTCTTTTTTGTTTCTTTGATTGCTCCAGTTCTACAATTGTAAACCCTTAAATTGGAAAAACCTTTTTTCATTATCAGAATATGCCTTCATTTTCCCAGGTCCCCTACTGAGTTTCCATGTGACTTTATGTCCTGAGATAATAATATCAATCAGGTGCAAATTCATTTCAGAAAAAAATAGTCGAGGACAGTATTAGAATTACATTAGACAGATGAATTGCTTTATAATGAGAAGGAACTTATTTTCATGTCAAGTTGAAATTGTACCTGTTGCTTCGCTTGACCTGACTTTCTGAATAGAATCAAAAAGAAACAAAGAAATTTCCCTTCACACTCCCTAATTCCAGGAAGTGTACCAACTTTTTATTATTTTGAAATCAATAGAATCATGTTTCAGATAGTTTGTTACCAAGTATGATTAATAATGTCTTGCCTCGTATATATATGAGGAGTAGGAAGTGATTATGGATACAAGTTGTTTAAACAAGATTTGAACTTAAATATTCAAGTACCTAACTTGAATGACAGTTCAAAATTGTTATGGAATTAGGTATTTAGCATCTAAAGTTCTGTATTAAAATAAATATAATTATGCTTTTATTAATAAATATGTAAGTCACAAAATTTTAAAGTAGAGAAGGACCCCTGGAATAATGTCTCTGAGAGTTCACTGGGTCTCCCCAGGTCTTTAGTTCCAATATCCATTACAAAACCTGCTCTTAATTAAGTAAAATTCTTCCCATGTGTATATCAAATCAAGGCAGACAGTCAGAGCCTTCTCCCACTCTGTCCCACTTTATCTTTCCTGATCTTAGCCAAGACCACTCTTCTTTTTACATTTTAATACATATACTACCACTCTGATCCTGGATTGATTCCTCACTAACTCGTGCCCCTCCAACTCAAATTTCTCACCTCTTGCCTTTGTCGTTGTTCACTTCTCTGAACTCGGAATGCACTGATGGTCAATAGCCACAGTGTTAGCTTCCATTCCTTATTCTATCATTTAGCCCCTACAGCAGATCCTTTTCTACATCATACCTTTAACTTCCCTCTATGAACTGTTAACTACTGCCTCTATCTTTAGCTCAAACTTCTTTCCTGAACTCCAGGATTGTTTATCCAACTAAATAGACTTCCACAAGCTCCTACAAAGCATCAGTCCACTTGCCAGCATCCATACCTATCAACTCCATCTCCTATCCTCTCACTATCAATGACTGCTCATACTCTTCTCTAAGTCCATTCCCTATCTTTGTCCACTAGATCCCAAAGACTGTGCTTCGGAAATTCCCTCTTCGTCCCCATCATCAATTTTTCTTTGTCTATTGGGTTAATTATCTTGTTGTATCCCTTACCAAAAAAAAAAAAAAAAACCCTCTCTTGATCTGACATCACCTTCCAGTTCCTGCCTCCTTTTTTGGCTCCATTGTACAAGAAAATTTTCCACATGATTGTATTCTCTCTCTTAATTCCTTCCTTCCCATCAGGATTTTGCCTCTGACTTATTCACCTTGTCAAGGTCACCATTGACCTCTCCTTTACTAAATCTGGAGAAGGCAATGGCAACCCACTCCAGTACTCTTGCCTGTAAAATACCATGGATGGAGGAGTCTGGTAGGCTGCAGTCCGTGGGGTCGCTAAGAGTCGGACACGACTGAGCGACTTCACTTTCACTTTTCACTCTCATGCATTGGAGAAGGAAATGGCAACCCACTCCAGTGTTCTTGCCTGGAGAATCCCAGGGACAGGGGAGCCTGAGGGTGCTGCCATCTATGGGGTCGCACAGAGTCAAACATGACTGAAGTGACTTGACTGACTTAACTTACTAAATCAGTTGGTCAGTTCTCATTCCCAGCTTCATTGCCATGTTGGCTACCTCGTTCTTAGAACACTTTCTTCTCCCACAATCTCCTGGTTTTCCCTTCTTTTCCATCTCCAAACCACTATCAAAGTAATCTTTTATTGAAGTATAGTTGATTTACAATGTTGTGTTAATTACTGCTGTACTGCAAAGTGATTCAGTTACATACATATATACATTCTTTTCCATTAGGCTTTATTATAGGATACTGAATACAGTTCTCTGTGCTTTACAGTAGGATTTTGTTGCTTATCCATTCTATATATAAAAGTGCAAAGTAATTTTTAAAACTATTTAGTTCATCACGATACTCTAAAATCCTTTGATGGGTCTTTTAGCTTCAGGATAAAGTCCAGACTTCATTTGTTCTTCAGTGATCTGATCCTTGCCTATCTTTCTGGCCTCATATGTTTTCATTATATCTCCTTATTCTTCCTCCTTTTACCCTCCCCTGCCTCAATATGTTGGTCTCTGCTTGCAGCATGCCATTCTTCCTCGTCTCTGCTGGCATGGCTAACTCTGCCTACAATGTCATGATTGACTTACCCAGCTGGTAGCTGACAACTCTCTTGTCTCCCAAGGCAAAATTAATCCATCATTACATTCTGTACCTTTCATCATATGTGTTAAATAAGATGCTTGAATGCATGACACAGTGAGGTGTGAGGCATATTCCACTTGCTCCATACTTGATTATTATGATGAGTGATAAAAATGACCTTCTGTCTCCTCTTCTCGACTGATTCTTAGAAAAGTAGCTTTTGTTTTATTCCTCATTACCATCCAGCACAGGATCTTCCCAGTCAGCTGTAGGAATCTAAAAAAACATTGTTGGACTTCTTAAAGGGCACAGGGAGACATCCCCAAGAAAGATCAGAGAACCTTTATTTATAATGTGAAATAATATTAATGATAAGTATCGTGAAGTCGTGAAGTCGCTCAGTCATGTCCGACTCTTTGTGACCCCATGGACTGTAGCCCACCAGGCTCCTCCATCCATGAAATTTTCTAGGCAAGAGTACTGAAGTGGGTTGCCATTTCCTTCTCCAATAAGTCTATATCCCCAAAATAAAAAACCTAAGCAAAACCACAAAAACACATGTAGGGACAAAGACTGTTGAAACTGATGATTCAGTCAGCTGACGTTACCTTTTGATTCAGTTTGTCTTTGAGAAATCACATAAGTCCCGAAAAGTGTATACTGAAAGTCAAAGATATGTGGCCACAAAGCCTGTGTTCTCACAGAGGGGCTCCCAAAGCTTATAGTTTCAGTAACCCTCCTGTAAGTGAAGAACATGGCAGCTCAGAAGTAGCCAGAGGATGGGCCCGGTACTTTTTTTTACCGAGGTCTGGGTGAGCGGCCATGAGAACATGCCTGGGACAACCTCTGTATCACCACTGACTGCTTCCACATTTTGTTCCTTACTACATCATCCCAGGTGGCATTAGTAGTTAAGAATCCACCTACCTGCCAGTGCAGGAGACTTAAAGAGACTCGGATTCGATTCCTGGGTTGGGCAGATCCCCTGGAGGAGGGCATGGCAACCTCCTCCAGTTTTCTTGCCCGAAGAATCCCATGAACAGAGGAGCCTGGTGGGCTACAGTCTATGGGGTCGCAAAGAGTCGGACACGACTAAAGCAACTTAGCACATATGCACATTATCAAACTTACCCAAGATTTCAGGGCAGCAGGTTTGCCATGCCCACCATATTCATCAGCAGGAAAGAAAACAAATGAATATTGTCTTATCTGCTGTATCAGACAAGATGCAACCAAGAAAACAGAATCTGCACCAGTTACTCTAAGGTAACTTGATGTAGGGATTTGGTTAAACAGGTATTTTATGACTGAAGGACAAAAAAGGAACACTGGGGTAACACAGGCAGTAACTACCATTCCTGGCATTCATGAACAAAAGGAAAAGGAGAGTATAGGAGCTAGAAGCTTTCCAGGGAACCCTATGGAGCTGAGGCTCAGAGCCCTAGAGTGGGGTGCTCTGCAGCAGGTGTAATAAGCCAGCTCCTCAGGGGAAGGCCCCAACAGAGCTGGGACTCATCTCTTAAGGAGATATTGGTTGCTGCTGTTATTTTTGAAGGAGGGCAATGACATCAGTTCTGGGTATGGGAAAAAAAGAAGAACTAAAAGCTAGAACCAACTGGCACTGGAACAAATGACTGCTGCCAGGCGCAGGTACACTGTACTGTCAAGTAGGCAAACAGAAGCTCCTCCACTCCTTGTCCAATCTCTGGTGTCCTTCTAGTGCATTCTACTGGCAGAACCTAACAGGGAGCGGGGGGGGGGGGGGGGGGGGTGGGCAAAGGGGAAATGTGTTTGCCTGCCCTCAACCTCGTCATCACAAAGAAGACTACAGCGGTGGGTTTGGAGCTGAGACAATAGCTGAGTAACTAGCACACTAATGTAACTGGACAACAGACACTGTGAAAATGCATGAAGTAAACCGATGCTCACTTGCATAGATTAAACTCATAATTCCTTATGCAAAAATAAGAAATATGCAGAATATGTGTAATTTGATGCCATATATACAAAGTTTAAAAAGATGAAAAACAGTACTCAGATACTTTTATGCAAATGTAATCAACTACCACGAAGTCATAAGAACGATCAAAAATGATCTTAGGATAATGACTTCCTTTAATAAAAACAGACAACGAAAGGAGAAAAATGCATTTGGAAAGGAAATACAAGAAGTATCCACTCTGTAACATCTTACTCCATAAACTGGGCAGACGGTACACATTCTTTCACTTAATGTCTTGTACCATCCCTTTATTATTTTTTTCTAGTATATTTGGATTTCTTTTACATTAATAAGATATTTAATTTATGAATAAGTTGCTAGCCATGAGGCATGAGTTATGACTGACTAGTAAGGCACACATCTACCCTCCAACTACACACTTCCTATTTTTATTTTCATGGGTCAAAAGCATATTTATACTAGATGTCTTCCAGCAAGAGTAAATTATAAGCAATTTCTTTTACATCATGTCCAAGTGACAGTGCTCTCACTAATTTACCGATATGTTCTATACATCCCTAAGACACATAAATCTGAATTCATATATGGTCATGTTGGGAGTATGGTCTGGCCAATGAAAGATCCATATCTTCTACAGTAGGATTTACAGAGCTATCATGTCCCAAATACAGTCAGACATCCATTTTGGGTGTCCGTTCTTTCTGTTCTTGGTAATTTAATTTTTTTTCACATACACATTTTATTTTTTCACATGCACATTTTATTTAGAAACTAGCTCTTTCTAAAGAGCCACTCCTTCAGGTGAATTTCCCTGAATCAAGGCCAAATTAAACTATACTTGAGTTGTTTGGTAAATAAAATGTGCATGTGAAAACCACTGATGAGATATGGATTAAAACATCGTAATGCAAACAATTTTACAGTTAAGTACTCTTAGTTTTCCTTGGGACTGGTGCTATTTGTTTTTCATTTTTGCTTTTGCTTTTAATGAGTTTTAGTATAGCTGACAACTCTAAATGTGAATAAGGGAAGAACTGTCCCTTAGAATCTGTGAGGAAATCCTTGTTTATATCTTTCTCAAACCAGTGAGTTTAACTTCAGAGGCTGACTACCAGTCAACACTGCAACTTCTGAAAGTGAAATATGATTGTGCATGCTTCATAAAACACACCACAAAACCATTGCATAATATCTAACTTCCTCAAGCAAGACTGACAAATCTGAAATGTTCTACATTTTATGAAGAGATAAAAGAACGTACAGTTTTGATGATTTGGGAATGTTTACATACATGTACATTCCCCATCACTAAAAACAAACTACTCAATGTTGAAAATAGTGTTACTATTAACAGTCATGGTCTTTGTGTTATGGTATTTGTAACTGTTAAATTATACCACAACCGTTAAGTAGGACTGTTTGGAGCTATGACTACCCAAGAAACTGGACTAGGTATTAGTTTTTCTAGAATATCTCAAAACAACTTTTTTGTTAAGATAAACTTAAACATTGGAGTTTATGTTTCCAATGGAATTCCAATGAGTTTGTTTCCATCTGATTAGAAAGCAAATCCCCCCCACAATCATTAGCACAGAAAACTGAATAAATTCAAATTGTCTTTAATGTCAAATGGAATTCAGTCATAAATCTCTCAGTTCCCCTCATTCCCATCATTGCTGCTCTCTTCCAAGGCCATCATTACATTTAAAATGTCCCTGAATCTCTTCTGCTCCTGCTAACACACACACAAGTAGACACAAAGTTATAATGCAAACAAGGCTGGAGCCAGGATTTGATCCTCATCTATCTGGCCCAAACATCAATCATACCATTATACCATACTGTGACATTTCAGCATAGCCAAAAAAAGAGGCAAAATTACTGTAGCCCTTAAAAATAATCCTTGATGAGGAAAAGATATTTGAAAATCATTGGTCTATACTAGTGAGCTAGTCATTCAATATTTCTTAGTAAATCTGAGATGAATCAGTGAAGATGATAAAGCGATGTTCTACACCATCACAGCATACTGCAAGACTATGATCATTAATAATGTGGGTATCATCAGGTACGTTGTTGCTGAGTTGCTGGTCCCGCCTGAGATGGAATGTATGTCCTTGGTGTACCACCTCCCAAAGAGCGACACTGTTAGGACAGGTTCAGATAATCCATTCTTGTTTACCAAACGCCCATCTTCTAGTACCTAAAGGAAAAGTGGGAAGAGCATAGCCACCTTAATTAAAATATACATTACAAGCAGACTCATGATTTTGAAACCATTCTAGATATCACAGTTGATCAAGTAGGTTACTAGGAAAGGGCCCTGGGGCCAGGGATTGGGGAGCAGGTGGGAAGGGTAGGAGACAGCTATTTTATATGTAAGGAAGACTAGAGCTTTTCTATGAGGTTCAATAATTCAGTTTACACAATCAAATGTAACCTTTAACAGAAAGTCAGAAATCATCAGTAGCAAAAATTTATTGAGTCCAATTATATGCAGGATAACCAGGAGCCAGAAGAGTACAAATAGCACTCTTCCCTCAAGAAGCTTAAAAGTTAATGGTAAAACTGAGCAGATTCCAAATATAAAGAGAGAAATCAGTATATTAGTATCTCGGCAAGAGAAACAGGTATGTGCTCAGGAAGTCTGAAAAGGAATAGCTGAAATGGTCAGCTTCCCAGAGTGGGAAACAACCTGCTACCAGGAGGAGCAGTTGGAATTATGGAATTATTATTATATTATAATGGAATTATTATTGGGTTGAATTATGGAATTATATTATTATTATTATTATTATTATGGAATTATTATTGGGTTGTATTATGGAAGACTCTGTGCCAAGTGGAAATCAAGCAGCAAAGGCTCATTCTAAGACAAATATGTGTGTGGCAGAGGCTGGGAGGGGTGAGGTGGGTGGCCTTCCCCAGGCTCACAGTGTGCTAGGCAATGTGTGTGCTTTCTCATTCCCATTTGGTTAGAACCAGTGAGATATTCTCCCCGTTTTATAGGTAGGAAATTCAGAGGTTAACTGACTTGCACAAACTTGCATAATTAGTTTCAGAGACCAGTGCAGTGGTATATAAGCTCACAACAACAGACTGTTAAATCTCCAGGAACTTTGACAGCTGGTTGTTAAGCATGGCTTTTCTTGAAACTGATCATGGTGAGAGTATTTACACCATGATAATTGGCAAATGCCACAAATCAGAGCTTTGTTTCTCCCTTAGAGAGTGGCTTGTTACAATTTATAGTGCATCACTAGTTGAAGATTAGTGAAGAGAAGACTAAACCATATGGTCAAAAAGAAGAAGCAAGGATTAGATGTGCAAAAATTGTGAAGTCACAGAGGCTTCTCTGTAAGGGAATAATGTATGCAAAATAATGGAACAAGAAGAAACACAAATAGACAACAGAACAAGAATAAAGAAAATGAATTTATAGAAAAAAAACACAAATAGAGAGACAACAGAACAAGAATAAAGAGAATGAATTTATCAGTTGTGGAAAGGACAGTTTGGATGGGGAAAGAACTTAGAGGGTAAGAAATTAGATGCTTCATAACTAGAAGCAGAAAACAGCTAAATATCCTCAAAGATAATTATTGTGGTGACACATAAACATAAAAACACAGCTCACTAACAAGTTGTCAAATGCACAACCTGTTGGTAGTTAGCTAAGTGTTCATTGTTTCTAAATTGTTCCTTGTTTACTAAATTGTTCATTAAAGGAACAAAAATGAAATACCAGAGGTATATTTCAAAGTATGGTTGGGTGAAAGTTTGAAACAAGTTAAACAAAAATATTTAGTTTTCATGTGACTTTTCATTAATACAGTAAAATCATGTCTATGTTAATTTCCTTGGGATTAACTTTTCCATATCAGTGATTGTCTCTTAGGTTCTAGCTAGAACTTAGCATTTTTTGCTAGTTTTCTGTTACAAATTTTCCTAAAATATACTGTATAATTAATTGACCTCCTAAGTAGTATATACTCAATATAATTTGATCTTTTTGATTATTCTCTTACACTGGTAGTTCTTACCCACAAAAATCAAATCAATCAAGCAACCCACCAAAATGTGGGATGATGGAAAAATACAGGTCTCACCCCCAGAGACTCTGATTTACTGATCTACAGTGGGACCTGGTCTCTTCCTCCTCCAGTCTGTCTGCACATTGACCTATACTTACATGATGTTCAGTACATGTGGCCTAATGCTGGCAACATTTTCCTCTAGTTGTTGATAAATGGTTAACTAGGGAAACCTTCTGAGGTAACTAACTAAAAATACATCCTGATACTTGTACAATGCTTCACTGTACAAGTGCTTTCACATGCATTCCCTAATCAGTGAGGAAGATATTCCCCCCTTTTTATAGGTAGGAAATTCAGAGGTTAACTGACATGCACAAACTTACATAATTAGTTTCAGAGGCCAGACTTCTGATAATATACCAGAGTTAACTTCAAATAGTAAAGCAATGTTTCCCAGTTGTGGTCAATAACACTTCATACTCTTAGCTAGAACTAGGGGTGGGGAAAAGATAAGAAGTGAATGTGTTGGAATCTCTGCAGAAGTGATCTTCAAAGATAATGTGTAAAATATATGTTGATGGAGAGTCCGTAACCAGGGAAACTGGGGAAACACTCAAGAAAACACGGTTGGTGTGACTATTGTAAAGCTCTTGTCATCTATGGTATTAGAACCGATATCTCTAGAAACAGCAAGTTAACAGATCAGCAAGTTAACATGATCTGCAAAGTTTCTAGAGAAAGAATAACTAAAATGTAAAATTCTTGATTTTTTTTTTTTTTGCTGTTCATTTGGTTAGTTGATTCTTCCTTTTGTCTATCTTGTGTGTTTACTTAGTGTCTGTTCCTTAGAACCTGATGAACTTTAGCGAAAGTCATGCCACAGAGAATCTACACTTGTGAAATGAAAACCAGTACCCTAACTAGGAAAAATCTTCCAAGGAACTGTTATACCAAAACCCCTGCTTGCCAGCAGACAAATGCCTCTTTTATAGCTCTGAGGAGTCAACACACAGTATATCTCATTTCTTCTTGTTGCAAATGAGCTGGAGTAGATGAGATATGGCCCAAATGATAAATATAATGTAAGTGCCTAATTTATTTATTTATTATCATTTTGGGCCATACCATGCAGCATGCAAGATCTTACTTCCCTGGTCAGGGATCAAACCCATGTCCCCTTCATTGGAAATGCAGTCTTAACCACTGGACTGCCAGGGAAGTCTCTGTAAGTGCTAAATTTAAAGGGTAGATACAACCCCTCCCTCTCCTCCCTCCTTCTATCCAAAAATAAAGAGCCAGTGTCCAAGGACGGGAGATAGCATGACTAATTCTGAGAATTTTGAGTTGAGATCAACAAACACTACCGAGTTAAGTGCTCAACCAGTTACTGTTTTGTTCTATCCTCTCATTGTTTCCTACTGCCTGAAACCGTTTGTGATGAAAAGTTTAAAATCCTCATCAACTAGCACCACCCACTTCTTCAAGTATATTGATGTGGTTCAGAGTGATAGTCACATGGCATCTCAGACTTTGGAACTTTAACGTGATCCAGAAAACGCCAACAGTTTTTTGTTTTGTTTTGTTTTGTTTTGTCTTTCCCCATGTCTTTTTTTTTTTTTTTTAGTTTTTTATTTTTTTAATTTTAAAATCTTTAATTCTTACATGTGTTCCCAAACATGAACCCCCCCCCACCTCCCTCCCCATAACATCTCTGTGGGTCATCCCCATGCACCAGCCCCAAGCATGCTGTATCCTGCATCAGACACAGACTACGCCAACAGTTTTTTATCTTTCTCCCATGGATGAGATTCTTTTGTGAGATAAATGTTCTGTCCTATTTTGGAGTAATTTCTCCAAGAGATAGAGGTCTAAGAGTACATGGCATGGGGAAAATTTTTCGAAATAGTACCCAGAAAATTAGACTGTATGCTCAATTGAAATGGCAAGGCTTAGCTAGGTGGGATGAGTGGTGATAAGGGAGATCCAAGAGGGAGGGGATATATGTATACATATAGCTGATTCACTTCATTGTACAGCAGCAACTAACACACCATGGGAAACTAATTATACTGTAATTAACAAATAAAATGAATGGCAAGGCTTACAAGATACACACATACCACTAGACCCCATGTCTTCCTAAGCTTAGCTGAGTGAACCCTACCCTCCCTTCTTTCACTTCCTTGAATTCGCAGATAATTTCAACCTATCGACACATGTTTGTGCCAGGCTATCAACTTTTAACTATTGGATTTCAGTTCCAGATCTCTTACTTCAGATCCGATCATGGTTTTCTGTAGTTGGCACCAAAGTTTTTATTTCAGCCTCAATGTGCTCCTGAGATTCTCTGCCTTACTGGGTTCTATGGCAGCCAAGGATTCCAGTTCTCTGTGTTTCCCAGCCTTACGGCTGCACTATATGTTAAATTGTTGGTGTCACAGAATTAAACATTTTTACAAATACGGCATATTCCAATCTGATAATACAAGCAGACACAGATATATTATCATAAGCAGTCTGTAATTTTAAAGATTCCCTTGCTTGATGCTTTAGACTAATTAGCTTAGATCCTATTTTTCTTTGGTAAAAACAAAAAATTCAGTGATTCCATTCTAGTTTCTAAAACTCTGTCTCCATTTGTCACAGTTCGATGAAGACATTAAATTCCAGACTTCTGGAGTGTGTGTATGTACATGCGTGTATGTGCACCATGTACTACGTAGCAGACATTAACCTGCAGAATCTTAATTTTAATTTGAGACCAGCTTAATTTGTGGATGAACTAGCTATGACCACTGTGGTTTATGAAATAAACGTTTGATTTTCTGTTTGTCTTCACATGTTAGACAAAAGAAATTAAAACTCTGTAAGTGAATATTCTGCAATGAATGGTCCCTCAGACTCATAGGCCTTAGGTATCTTATTGTGTTATTCCAACAAAGTGTCATCACATAAGAATTAGTTGCTGTAAGTTACAAATATGGTCACAACCCGCCCCCCTTATCCATACCCTTTGCAATATGATTTCACAGCTTTTCCCATTGAGAGTTTTGCATCATTTATTTCTTCACCCTTTGAAACTACATTTGTCATGTGACTTGCTTATGGTAGATGAAATATTTGCAAACGTGGTCCAAGCAGAGACTTGAACTTGCCTATTGTGTCTTTCTCTGTTTATGCTCTTGGACTCTTTCATTTAACACGTGAACAAGCTCAGGCTTCCTGGAAGTTAAGGGGCCACAGAACGTGCCTCCAGTCATTCCAGCTGTTCAAGACATGGCCATCACAAACCAACCAATCCCAGCCAACTCACTTGCTAGCAGCAGATGCATGAATGAGCCCAACCAATACCAACTGAACCCCTTCTAGTCCAGAAGAACAGCTTAGTTACTTACACCCAGTTCACAGCACCAACCACAATATCAGGCTGAAGAAATGGTTATTGTGTAAAGCCATGAAATTTTGAAGAAATTTGTTACACAGCAAAAGTTAACAGAAACTGTTTTCTTGGCCTGTTTTGTTTGACTTCAGAAAACAGATAAAATGAACAAACTCTTAAAATGCTCTTACCTCAAATTTTTCAGGTGCCAGCTTGATTTTAGTAAGTAGCACTTCAGGAAAAACATACTCTGTTCCAAATGTGCCGCTTAGAGAGAACATTTCAAATCTCGTCAGAGCAGTTTCTACTGACTGTCCACAAGTTGTCAAATTAGTAGATCTGCATTTCAGCATTGTGCATACCTGTGCAGGAGAGATGCAGATAAAATCCAACACCTTGCATCTAAGTTACTTGTACTAGAACTGTTGACTCAGTTTATAGCAAAGAAAATATTTTCTCCATTTGCTAAAGGGATTTGGATCATACAATTACTTGATTTATTGGAATTGGCAAATGATTAAGAGCCAACCCACACATCCTGGGCAACCAGTGGATTGAAAGAAAGAAGCCAGTGTTCATAATAGGAAAGAACAAATCTGACTCCATATTGGATCTGGTTCTTTTACTTTAACCTTTGTATTCTCTTGTTTTTGCTACAAGTTAATCACTAAATGGAGATTGGTAAGCTCAGTCGCTTAGTCATGTCCAACTCTTTGCAACTCCTTGGACTGTAGCCTGCCAGGCTTCTCTGTCCATGGAATTTTCCAGGCAAGATTACTGGAGTGGGTTGCCAATTCCTCCTCCAGGGGATCTTCCCAAGTCTCTGACATCTCCTACATTGGCAGGTGGATACTTTACCACCGTGTCACCTGGAAGCCTAAATGGAGGTTGTCTATAAGCTTAAATTAACATAATGAACTGTCTCTGAGAATCGTGCCTTTTGTGTAATAAGCTAAAATACCTTTGTTTAGTTCATAGGGAATATCTAGACTAGGTCCACTTATGAATGACTACAAGAAGAAAAAATCTACATTTCCCTTCCAGAGTCTGACTGGAACCAGGACTTTACCTTTTTCCCTTTCAGTATAAAGGAAGCATGACTTCTACCTCAGGAAAGATGGTTCTTTGGGACACTAGTCCACCACCTCAGTCTGCTGGCTTTCCAAATAAGGTCACTGTTCCCTGCCACAACTCATATCTCAATTTATTGGTCTGTCCCACAGTGAGCAGTACAAGCTTGAATTTGGTATTAGATATAAACCGTTCATCTGGCATGTCAGATGATGGCATTTGGTCCAAGAAAGTGGAACTCTTTGGGCAACAAAAGTACTAAAGTCAAAAGAATGATTAGAATTTTGACCATTTCTTTTTTTTTCCATATCTGTTTCCTTAGAAGAAAGCAATGAGGTACAGAGTATAATAATAAAATACAAATGCATAGCCAACACTATATAAAAAGCTTACACTTAAAAAATTTGTCATTGGAAGGGCAGGAAATGACTAGGACATATGGTTACAAGAGCAGTTAATATATCCCTACTTATTGTTAGTTTTAAAAGTTAAAATAAGACTTTAGATATGTCAGCAAAATTACTTAAGGAAGCCACTTAAATATGCAAGCTAGTTCATTAGTCAATTAGAAAATCAGGTTCATATTTTTTTAATGTGTTCAAAGCAAGCAATCAGATGATACTTAGTTCCCCTGCAAATATCATATGATTAATCCCAAAGCATGTGTGTGTGACGCTGGCAATGCATGGAGTCAAGCCAAGAAAAAGCACTTGATTCCCTGGGACAAATATGAAAAGTTAACCCTGGAATTTACTCACACCCAAACACTCGTTTTCACTTGAGTTGAGATTACCTGCCAATATTCTCTTCTCCTTCTCCCATGAAGTCCTGCAAAAGCTCCTAGAACATACACTTCATCCTCCTCCTTTCCTAACATTCTGTAGCTTAAATGACAGCAGAGCTCTTTTTGACAGACTGTAAGGTTTCCTGCACTTTCAGAGAGCTTTGTGAAGTTGAACTCATCGCGGGAAATAAATCCCCTGAAGGAATTTTTAGGTCCTGGAAAGGGTGTGATGGAGGTGGCGTAGGCACTCCAGTTCACGGCTGGTGGGGAGGTCGAGGAGTTTCGGGGATGGGAATCCACCTCTGCAAAGAGGATCTTTCCTGACTCTGTTTCCATATCATGATGGTAGACTTTGGGAGAGTGTGGTGCATAGATACCACTGCCTGTGAATGGAAGACAAGTTCTTTTAAAACCAAAAAACCAAACAAACTCAACATCCCCAGTTTCCCCATCAGAACTGAGCGTATGGTCATGTCACAAGATTAGTCACGAGACAGCAAAAGGCACTGAACACCTAAGTACTTCCCCTATTCTCCCCTGGAGGAGATTAAATTGAATGATCAGTGGTCTCATTCAATCAACTTTGCACATAATTTATTACCATAACAGAAAATTAAGCCAAATATTAAAACCACTGAATCACCGAAGTGTTTGAGATGTGCATGCTAAGTCACTACAGTCTTCGTGTCATCCTCTGTGATCTTATGGGCTATAGGCCACCAGGCTCCTCTGTCCATGGGATTCTCCAGGCAAGAATACTGCAATGGGTTGCCATTTCCTCCTCCAGGGAATCTTCCTAACCCAGGGATAGAATTGGCATTTCCTATGTCTCCTGCATTGGCAGGCGGGTTCTTTACCACTAGCCCTTTGAGAGGTAGGGAAGGAAATATAAAAGAACAGTTCCAAGTAATTAGCCTCCAGTTAAAATAAGTAAGTTTAAAATTAAAGAATAAATAAATAAATAAAACAATTGTTTTATCACTTAAAAAGAAAGAACGGTTCCTCCTTTTCTCCATTGTGGTGGTTTTCAGATATTTCCAAAAATTCTTCATCATTCCTCTCTCCAATGGGTGGATCTAATCTGTTTTACCTTGAGTGTGGGCTTGACTTAGTGACATACTCCTAATGAATATAAAGTGATAGAAGTGACGGCTTGTGACAAGTCATAAAAAGCTATGCATCTTTCCCCTATCTCTCTCCATCTTTCTCTCATTACCAGCTCTGGAGAAAGTCAACTGCCATATCATGAGGAAACATCACACAGCCCTGTGGAGAGGCCCCTGTGGCCAGAAACGAAAGTCTCCTGCCAACAGCCACTGAGAAAGAGAGGAACCCTACCAAGAGCCACACACGTGAGCCGTCCTGAGAGCAGACCTGCCAGCCCCAGTCAAGTCTGAAAGTGGCTTTTAGCCCAGGCAAAAGCTTGATGTGACCTGAAGAGGTGGCCTGAGCCACAACCTCCCAAGCTACTCCCAAGCTCCTGACTGACACAAACTGTGAGATAACAAACGTTTGTGGTTTTAAGCCACTTCCACTTTTTACTCTTTGAGTAATTTATTGTACAGCAACATGTCAGTAATACACTCCTCTGCCTTCACCAGTTTTAGAGCACATCTCATTTAGTTTCCTACTTTGCTACATACTGCTGCTGCTGCTGTGTAGTCACTTCAGTCATGTCTGACTCTGTGAGATGCCATGGACTGTGGCCCATCAGGCTCCTCTGTCCATGGAATTCTCCAGGCAAGAGTACTGGAGTGGGTTGCTATGCCCTCCTCCAGGGGATCTTCCCAACCTAGGTATCGAACCCAGGTCTCTGCATTGCAGGCACATTACCACTGAGCTACCAGGGAAGTTCTTGCTACCTACTAGCTGATGACTTTAGCAGGTTACTTGCATTTTTGTGTCTCAGTTTTCTAAGCCACAAAACCAGACTGATGATACTCAGCCCACATGTAGAGTTGTCAGGATAAATGAAATAATACAAAAGTCTTAACACAGATATAGCTATTATAACCAACAGTAGCTGTTCTTTTCTTTTCTTTTTTTTGTGAATGGATACAAGGTTAGTGAGAAGTCCCAACAAAGGACTAAAAAAACTACAACAGGTCATATCCAAAGCATGAGTTTCTCCCCATTTAGAAATATAATCTGCAAACCTCATCTGGTCAGGGATTACCTGTCATTTTCAGGCTGACATTATGTGTGTTTGCTGCAAGAAGATTAACTCTCATTCCCATTGCCCATGCCGAATGAAATTCAATAGCTGTCAAAAAGGGCAAAACGTTCATCCAAGCTGTGGGAAACAATATGGTGTCCACGTGGAAATCTTTCACCAGGGTCACAGCAGGATCATGGAAGAGAATATCAAAGCACGTGAAGATGCCAAACTTTCCAAAGGCGGTGTTGAAAGTCACCAGCTCTGGCTTTTCGGGGACATCAAATTGAAGCTCATGGTAGAGGTGGTACTGTAATAAACACACAGGATAAAACCAGAAAAGCCTTCTTTATTGAAGAGATGACACATGAAGACCCTCCAAGTTAGTAATTACCTGCTCAACAGTGGGAAATCTATAGAAGGTGAATGCCACTGTGATTGGAAGCTAATTTTCAAAGAAAAATATGGAAAATATAGTTTCTCTCTGTCTGTCTGTGTCTCTGTCTCTGTCTCTCTTGCTCTCCTTTTCTTTCTCTCTCCTCCCCCTACTATTCCTCCTTACCTCCTTCCCTCTCTCAATTAGGGGCCAAATACCTCCCCATGAATTGCAAACACTATGCGCTTCTTGAAAGCTGAAGATACACATCATTTTTCTTTGAGTCCCTGAAACCTAAAAATATAATTGTCATTGTTGCTTAGTCACTGAGTTGTGTCCAATTCTTTGCAACCCCACGGACTGTAGCCCACCAGGCTCCTCTGTCCATGGGATTTCCCAGAAAAGAATACTGGAGTTGGTTGTCATTTCCTTCTCCAGGGGATCTTTCTGACCCAGGGACTGAACTCGAGTCTCCTACATTGGTAGGTGGGTTCTTTACCACTGAGTCACCAGAGAAGCAGAAATATAATAGATACACAATAAATATCTGTTAAGCGGGTGAGGGAGGCCCCATCCATCTTTACCATGTCCCGTCCAAAGTAATCTCATGGACTGTTTACCAGTTTTGAAAATTATTGTTTAAACATAAATGTTTTATTTCATTCTGATTTCTTCCAAGTAAGCTTGAGAAACAAACCTAGCCTCATTTGATAATCAGGGTCAATAGCTCAATAAAACCATTTGCAAAGCAGGAAAAGCTTAGAGTTGGAAGCAAGACTATTAAAACTCCTCTCAAAGTTTATTTTC
Source organism: Ovis aries (assembly GCF_016772045.2). Taxonomy (NCBI): domain Eukaryota; kingdom Metazoa; phylum Chordata; class Mammalia; order Artiodactyla; family Bovidae; genus Ovis; species Ovis aries. The sequence continues at coordinate 58,206,239 of NC_056061.1, forward strand.
TATCTAAAATTTTTTTAATTGAAATTTACTAGCATTTTAAGAATCAGTTGACAAAAGTTCTCTTATCAGATCCATATGTCAGAGGATATGGGTCATGAACTGTTCTAAGGTACCCTGATGGGAGAGTGAGAGCTTCTCACTTTAGGATGACTCAGGTCGTCACTAGCTGCCCACATCCTGTACACTGGGCCATCCTGCCATTTACTGGGTCTGGTTAAGTGGATTGATCAACTATGTTATCAGTTTAATTTGGTCAACACTTACAGAATAGAAGAGTAGCTGCAAAAATAGCCTTTAAAATGATACTAACAATGCGAATACAGTCTCCAAAATAATGAAAATGACATTCCTAGTCCCAATTTGAGACACATTTGCGAAAACATAAAAGTTTAATTACATTTGAAAACAAGTTGTCAGACCCACAAGATTACATAGAAAACTCTTTGAAAGTTTTGGGTCTTATTTATAAACACACAAATAAATGCATAAATAAATATAAACATATTTTTAAGGACTCGTGCGAAATTTTTTTCCATAGAGGTATGTGATCAAAAACATTTGAAAATCAATGATGCTATATCTTTCTTCTTGACTAAAATTTATTTTTTACCTAGGACTTCCAGGAGATAATTTCTCCACTCAGAAGATTCTGAGGTTCCAATATAAGATGATTAGAAAAAAGAATATGGGACAGGAAAAGGGACATTCACACTGACCTGCATACCTCATATTCACGTAAAAGGTCAGTCTCTCTCCCTGCCCAATTTGGTACAAAACTATGACTTTAGGTTCTTTTACTCAGATTTCAAAGTAAAAATTTTATAATTTAATGTTAAATCAATAAAAGGATAATTAAATCAACTGGTACAGAATCTAAAAAATAAAAATCATTTTTGTAACTTTATAGAAAGTGAAGAAATTAGCTTCTGTGAAACTAATTCATACAATATGAAAACATCTTTTATCATTTTAGTGTTAAATGGTATCCAGGTCAGGAAGCAACAGTTAGAACTGGACATGGAACAACAGATTGGTTCCAAATAGGAAAAGGAGTATGTCAAGGCTGTATATTGTCACCCTGCTTATTTAACTTCTCTACAGAGTACATCATGAGAAATGCTGGGCTGAATGAAGCACAAGTTGGAATCAAGATTGCCAGGAGAAATGTCAATAACTTCAGATATGCAGATGACCCCACCCTTATGGCAGAAAGCGAAGAACTAAAGAGCCTCTTGATTAAAGTGAAAGAGGAAAGTGAAAAAGTTGGCTTAAAGCTCAACATTCAGAAATTTAAGATCTTGGCATCTGGTCCCCATCACTTCATGGCAAATAGATGGGGAAACAGTGGCTGACTTTATTTTGGGGGGCTCCAAAATCACTGCAGATGGGGACTGCAGCCATGAAATTAAAAGACGCTTACTCCTTGGAAGGAAAGTTATGACCAACCTAGACAGCATATTAAAAAGCAGAGACATTACTTTGCCAACAAATGTCCATCTAGTCAAGGCTATGATTCGTCTAGAAGTCATGTATGGATGTGAGAGTTGGACTATCAAGAAAGCTGAGTGCCAAAGAGTTGATGGTTTTGAATTGTGGTGTTGCAGAAGACTCTCAAGAGTCCCTTGGACTGCAAGGAGATCCAACCAGTCCATCCTAAAGGAAATCAGTCCTGACTATTCATTGGAAGGACTGATGCTGAAGCTGAAACTCTAATACTTGAGAAGAACTGACTCATTGGAAAAGACCCTGATGCTGGGAAAGATTGAGGGCAGGAGGAGAAGGGGATGACAGAGGATGAGATGGTTGGATGGCATCACCGACTCAATGGACATGAGTTTGAGTAAACTCCGGGAGTTGATGATAGACAGGCAGGCCTGGCTGCTGCAGTCCATGGGGCCGCAGAGAGTTGGACATGACTGTGGGACTGAACTGAACTGACTGGTATCCAGATGACAGTCATCTCAGTATCCTTTGTATCAATATTAAAATTATTTGTTTTACATATGCAAAAACTTTATCTTGATTCTGGACTTACAAAACCTTTCTTACAGATCTCAGTCTACAATTTAATCCACATTTCTAAAGTGTCAGTTTTTTATTGCTCTCTTTTAAAAAATATAGGTAACATCATATTGACAAACCTAGATGACAAACCTAGACTGTGTATTAAAAAGCAGAGACATTACTTTGCTGACAAAAGCCCATTTGGTCAAAGCTGTGGTTTTTCCAGTAGTCATGTATGGATGTGAGAGTTGGACCATAAAGAAGGCTGAGAGCCAAAGAATTGATGGTTTTGAACTGTGGTGCTGGAGAAGACTTTGAGAGTCCCTTGAGTCCCTTTTGAGGGTCCCTTGCGAGGAGATCCAACCAGTCCATTCTGAAGGAAATCAACCCTGAATACTCATTGGAAGGACTGATGTTGAAACTGAAGCTCCAATATTTTGCCATGTGATGTAAAGAGACAAATCACTGGGAAAGGCCCTGATGCTGGAAAAGATTGAAAGCAAAAGGAGAAGAGGGTGGCAGAGGATGAGATGGTTAGATAGCACCACCAACTCAGTGGACATGAATTTGAGGAAATTTCAAGTGATAGTGAAGGATAGAGAAGCCTGGCAAGCTGCAGTCTGTGGAGCTGCAAAGAGTCAGACATGACTTAGCAACTGAACAACAACAATAAAACATTGTATTATAAGGAAATGAAGCTCTATCTCCTAAACATAGAATATACCCTTCTCCAAGGAGGCTCCATGTTACACACTCACCCCCTCTTACCTTATGGTAACGCGCCACCAGCTTTCCCTTTGCATCATATACCACGTTGGTGTTGTACTGATAATGGCCATTAGAAGGACACGTGGTATTACGGGAACTACATGGCTTTTTGTCACCCATATTTGCCACGACATAGATAGAGTTGTTCTTGGCCAGGCAGCTGAGTCTTGCTTGTACTGGTGTATGACCAAATCTAAATCAAATTTTAATTAAGACATTTCAGTGTCAAAGAGAGAAAGGCCAATACTGTATGCTATAACTTATACATGGAACTTTTTAAAGTCAAACTTGTAGATACAGAAAATAGAATGGTGGATATCGGAGGTTAGATTGTGGGAAACTGGGGACATGTAGTTTAAGGGTACAAACTTGTTACTAATAAATAGATAAACCTCAGAGACTGAATGCATAACATAGTGCTTATATTCATATGTATGCATGTATGATAAACCTCAAAGTTGCTATGAAACTAAGTCTGAATTTTCTCACATACGCACAAAAAATACTAACTATGTGACATGATAGAGATCATATTTAGAAGTCACAAATTAAACTTGATGAGTTTTTTTCCAAATTGTATCTATTACTCCAGCAATTCACTCTCCTGTAGCAGCAGTTTTCATCTCTTCAAGAGATCACTCCATCAACACACACATGTACACTAGTACCTCTCATCTGTGGAAAATAAATAAAATAAAATAAAATAAATAAAATAAATAAAATAAAAACCTCTCTTGACCCCCACATGCCCTTCTAATTGATTTTTTTCTTAGGTCCCCAGGTTCTTAGGTCCCTCTTACAACAAAACTCCCTGAAAGAGCTGGCCCTCTTCCTGGATCAGCCCATCTTCTCCCGTTCCCTTTGGAAGTGCTCAGTTCAGGCTTCGTTGCTATCATCCCACCTGACAACCCCTACTAATGCAAGTGATGACAGCCACATCTCACCTTTTCTTGTACTACTTCTGCATCAGTTGACGGAGTTACATTCTCCCCTGGAAACACCTCACCCCACTTACTGGACCCCACTCTCTCATTCCCCTACTCACTGGGTGCTTTTCTCCATCTCCTTTTCTGGTTCCTCCTCTTCTGCCCTGAGTCTAAACATTGAAGTTTCCTGTGGCTCAAGCATTAGATTTCTTCTCTTCTAACTCATTCCATAGGTGAACCCATCTTGGTGATACATATTGTCTCTCTATTAGAGGTAAGTTTCTCTTCTTTTTCTAAGGAAACCTTATTCTTTTATTATTTCCAACAATAATCCAGTTCCTAAAGTCTTGAATTTAAGATGTATTGGGGAGTTTGGTTCTTGGTAGTTTGGAAATAGCCAAATGAGCTCTCCTTCTGGGTCGTGGAGGCGAGGGTGTCTTAGTTTGTTAGTGGTGCAATCCAAAGCTAAATTTACTATCTGGGTGGTGGAATGCCACTGGAACCCCCTGGAAATGGTAGCAGTGTGAGCCACTGCACCAAGGCCAGGTCTGAGGGCCACCACCTTTGGACTCTGGAGATTCCAAACAATGAAGTGACAAACAGCAGAATAAAAAAGAAGGAACATGATTTTTCCATTTGTGCCTTTCTTTCTAGCTGTGACTCTGTGGCCTTGTGTAGCAGTTATGCAAAATAGTCTATAATTCTTATCTTTGGGTTTGAAATGAGTGTAAAAAAGAATGTTTGCATGGCTTATTGAAAAATCAGACTACTGTGTCTTTACAATGAAAGAATAACTTTATATGATGAAACTAATGTTTTTGTTCTTACTGTAGAAATACTTTTTTTTTTTCAAAGTTTATACATGGTTAAGGACATAAAAAATGTACTTGACAGGTCTCTTGTTTTACCTAGAATAAAGAGTATGCAGACCTGTGGTTACATCTGTGAACAGATCATTCTTTGAGACAGTTCTTCCTCCTCTGAGGACCAAGATTTTTGCTCTTTAACATTACTGACCAGTGTGGAGTTGGCATACCTTTGTGTGTGCTCAGATGGTCTGTTGTGTCTGACTCTTAGCCACCCCATAGACTGTAGCCTGACAGGCTTATCTATGCGGCTCTTCAGGCAAGAATGCTGGAGTGGGGAGTCATTTCCTCCTCCAGGGATCTTCCCAGTTCAGGGATCGAACCCACATCTTTTACGTCTCCTGCATTGGCCAGCAGATGCTTTACCGCTAGCGCCACCTGGGAAGCCCAGCATGGCTTTATTGATAAGTTATTAATATTGCTTGAGAATAGTCACACTAAATGTAAAAGAAATAGAGTAAGTGCCATGTCAGGATATCTTTTTTAAACTAAGTATGATTATCAATATACTCATAAATTAAAAATGCAACTACTATTCTTTTATAGATGATAGATATTTTGTTTTATTTCCTAAAGCTTAATAGGTTTGAATATGGACTTTATTTGTAGAAAGCAAATAAGAGGAAATATATAAAAGCATGTCTCAAAATAATTACCTATTTATCCACCCTACAAACTACATTATGACATGTGTTTCACTGAGAGCAATGTGATTTGAAAAAAAGGGAGATTATGGGGGACCCAGATCTACTTAGATGTTTATAGATGGTTCCTGATTTGAACTGCCTTTGCCAAAGTACATTCATGACCTCACCAATGAGAATCTGATAAGATTCACTTTTGATTTTTAAAGCATAATTAAGTGTTCTGGAGCTTGCTTTTAGCAGGCAGTGTAAATTCAAACCCCAGATGACTCTTTCTCATGACTGCATTTCTACTTTCTTACTGTAGATCTCTAGACATTTGCTGGTTACATGGGTGAATGAGTGAATGAATAAATGACAAGGAATGGATTGATAAGTATTCTTATCCATGTTAATAAACCTGATTTGAAAATGTTTTTCTCCCTGATTTTCTACCTCCAACCCTGACCTTGTATTTCATGCCAGACTCAAATATATATCCACCAGGGTTACATCTCCACTTGGATGTCTATTAAATTACAGCTCAAACTTCAGATGCACAAAATTGATTTCTGAAGTTCCATCCCAGACTTGCTATTCCTTCAGTGCTCCTGTAACTGACCAGGACCCTAGGGGACCTAACCAGGACAGACTCCCTCACCCCACCCCTACCCTGCTATATCCTCTACCTGCCTCTTTTTTGTAGAAAAACTTTAGTCTCCTGGGCCTCCCCTGAGTCACAAAAATTTAGCTCAAGAATTAATGACTGTAAGAATGTAAAGACATAGTAACAAAAAAATAGCAGTTGGGCCAGGAGGACTGGTAACAATTTAAACAATGGATCAGCCATACAGGAGCACAGAATGTTAGGTCTTCCCCTGAGGACATAAAAATCAGTGTCTGACACACATTCTTAGTTGTTTTGCAGACACAAAAACCCTCACCAGATGGAAAAAGCTAAGTGCATGAAGGCCATGAGCAGGTAGCACCCAGACTGGCTGGAATCTGAGGATTGATGATGTTAACCCCTGTGACATCACCCTATTACCTCTCCATCAGCTAATCAGAGAATTTTGCCTGAGCTGATCACATACCCTGCAACTCTCTCCCTTACTTTGTCTTTAAAAACCCTTCCCTAAAATCCACCAGGAGTTTGGTTCTTTTGAGCATTAGCCACTGGTATACCTGGCTTGACATTGAGCTTTCCTTCACTACAACCTTGTATCAGTAGATTGGCTTTCCAGCACCTGGACAAGAGGAACCAACTGGTTCACTAACACTCCCTATGTCCATAAATGGCAAGTTTGCATCTCCAGCTGCTTAGGCCAAACATTTGAGAGTCACTCTTTTGTTAGTTTGTTTGGAGAATTTTGTTTTGGTTGTGAGGCAAAGCTTGTGGGATCTTAGTTCCCTGACCAGGGATTGAACCTAGCCCCCTAAAGTAGAAGTTCATAGTCCTAACCATTAGCAGTAATCTTTTGATGTTAGACTACTTTGTTTACCTTTATTTGTTTGGTTTTTTCTTGGAGGTGGGGGTGTTGCAAAAACCCCTATATATCTTGGCTCCTCTCTTACCTATTTGGAACAGTCCAAAGAAGTATCTGAGCGACTGAATCCCAGGCTTAAGGCCTTGGTAAAGTCCCAAATAAAACATAATTGTCAAGTTTTATATTGTACTTGGTTTTTTCCCATCAACACCCTTATTATTATTTCCAAATGACATTCTACATAATAAATGAGTTTGTTTACATCTATCTTCCCCCACAAGAATATTCATATGCCATGGGGAAGGCAAAGACTTCGCTTTAATAAGTGCTATATCTCCTATTCTTAAAATAGTATCTGGTACATAGCAGGTGCTCAAAAAGTAAACATTAAATGAATTAAATGTGATTACACTGAATGACAATGCAAACCCATTTTCTTTCCAAATTTCTTTTTTGTAGCATAGAGCTATGAAAGAGGAATAGAGGTAAACACCTCTATTCCACCTGGAATAGACCTGTCGTCCAACTGTCACCATGTGGCTCTAGTGGTAAAGAATAAGCCTGCCAATGTAAGAGACATAAGAGATGTGGGTTTGATTAGGAAGATCCCCTGGAGGAGGGCATGGCAAACCACTCCGGTATTCTTGCCTGGAGAATCCTTGCCTGGAGAATCCCATAGACAGAGGAGGTGGGCCAGTGTCCATGGGGTCAGAAAGAGTTGGATACAACTGAGGCAACTTGGCATGCCAACCTTCACCAGTTTTCATAGCTACTGTGATATTTGACTAGCCCATAAATTGGCAAAATATGGTGGTTTTTTTTTTAAACTAAGAAATCCATCTCACAATCCTACTATGAGATGAAAAACAAATGGGTTGTCCCCTTCTCAAAACTTCTAGTCAGAAAGACTGTCCAGCTGTCACCCTTTTTCTTCCACAACAAACACCATGGGAAGCATCAGCTCAGAACAAGAAGAACAGGAAAGTGGAGCTGCTGACTGTCACGGAACCCAATATTCTCCTCGTTGTGTGGTTAAGCTCTTTAGAGCTGAGAAAAGCCGTTTTCTGATAACCCTTACATAAGCTTCAGACTTATCAGTAGTGCCTCAAAAAGCATGGTCTCCGTAATCCCCAGCAAAAGCATGGCAGAGGAAAGTTTAATAACCTTAATTTGAGGTACCAGAGTGAAAAAAAGTATAAAAGGGTAAGAGATGGTGAGAGGATCTGAGAGTTGAGAAAGAATGAGTATGAAGTATAGAAGTGTGCAACCTGTACCTCAATCATTCAAGCCTTAGTAGATAGTGGAAGTTATATATTAGTATACATATATATTAAATATTTTATATTGGAAAGTTTCTAAATTAATTTTTCCCAGGAAATTTAGCCTTATGAGCCTAGGAAACTGCAAAATGTCAAAGCATAAAGTCTTATGATTCAGATCTTTCTGCATGGGAAACAGATTCTAGAGCAGAGAGACTATGAAACTGAAGTCTGGTACCATCAGTAGAGACTGTCAGGGAGTGTTTAACAGGAGGATTCCTACGTGCTGTTTCTCACAAGCCCTTTGTTTCTTTTTAAGCAGAACAGCACGCTGCTCTCAGGAACTGAGGTCATTGTGTGAGACAGGCTTGAATCTCCTTTAGTAAACATTCTCTTTATGACAAAACTGCTTAGTCTCGATCCCCTTTCTTGAGATATGGACTGTCTCCTGACCTTGTTCCCTTGGTAACAGTTGCTGTACGTTTGTTTTCTGATCTTTATCATAGTGGAAAGAAACTTCTTGTACTCCAGCCTATATATACTCACAGAAAAATTATTTGCTCCATCAGAGCTTAGGTCCCCGTGTTGTTTTTGTTTCCCTCTCTCTCTCTCTCTCTCTCTCCCCAGCTAATTCTCTGGAGCGTAGAAACCTGTCATGCTCACCCTCCTGCCCAGGCTTCTAACACCCTCTCAAGAAGGCACCCTGTGGCTTCAACCCCTCAAGAGGGCACCTATACAAAAAGTCTCTTGCCAAAATGCAGAAATTTCTCAAACCAAAGCACAAAAAGTTTATCAAAATGTTCAAATCTACCCATGAGCCACCATGATGAGCCTATTTGGACAGAGAAATGGCCTTATGAAAGAAAAATTACAGGCTACTAAGGACTTCCCTGGTGGCTCAGACGGTAAAGTGTCTGTCTATAATGCAGGAGACCTGGGTTCGACCCCTGGGTTCGGAAGATACCCTGGAGAAGGAAATGACAATCCACTCCAGTACTACTGCCTGGAAAATCCCACAGCCAGAGGAGCCTGGTAGGCTACAGTCTATGGGGTCGCAAAGAGTCGGACAGGACTGAGCGACTTCACTTTCACTTTCAAAGAACTTATAGACACACAATTAGAATCAAAACATATTGAGGAATCTTATTCTCCTTGGAACTCTATTCTTATTATAAAAAAGAAATCTAACAAATGGCATCTCTTAACAGACCTTAGAAAAGTTAATGCATCTTTGAAACATATGGGTGCTTTACAACCAGGGATCCCATCACCTATTACTATTCCTCAAAATACTAATAGGCACGTTATTATTACTGATTTACAAGATTGCTTTTTAAATATACCTTTACACCCTTTAGACTGGGAGAGATTCACTTTCTCTTTCCCTTATCCTAATCATATCGGGCCTCATTAAAGATTTCAGTAGATTATGTTACCTCAAGGTATACTTAACAGTCCTACTATTTCTCAAAATTTTATAGCCAAGGCTTTACATCCAGTGTGACAGCATTTGGAGTCCTAGATAGAGTGGGCTGTGTATCCCAAGGACATGATAAGAGTTAACTTTAGGTTTTTTCTTAGGCCTATTTTTGTTTCCCAGGCAGAATTGGAACTCCAAAAAAGTATTTTAACATGTTAACCTTTTCCTAACTCCATGTGTAAGAAGAACTGGTTTTGCAATTTCAAAACATTTTATTTTAATCAGTTTTCTCTGGAGTCTAAAGAATATCATGGCCATTCAATGTCAAAAATATCGTTTATCCTTTTTGTAGTTATAGTATATTATTAATTATATATGCTGGATGAGGGAATCAACCCATTAATTCAAAACCACAGCCAAATACCAGTCCCCAAACAGATTCCTAGATGATTTTTTTTTTCTTTTGGACTGAAATTTTTCCTAGGAATGTTTTCATTATTATCACTTTCCTTTCTTTCTATAACTCTTGTTAATATAGCTTTATTTGTTTTAAATTTTTTAAACTTACTGCAAGGAAATATTTTGACAAAAGCAGAAAAACATTTCGAGACATTGAAGGACACCTCCCTTCCTTTGCCTATTTGGTACCAAGACGGGTTAACTAATCGATGGAAATCTAAGAAACTGATCTTACAGGGAAAAGGATATGCTTCTATTTCTCCAGATGGATCCAACGAACTCAGATGGCTTCCTCTTCAGAAGATTCAACCTACGGGGGTTCCCAACATTCAAACTAGAGATGAAACAACAAAAACCCCAGGAAGAAGAAATTCCAGTACAAGCCATGGCAGCTTTAAAAAGTTCCAAAAAACACCACACTCGACACATTGAGCTTATGATCTCCCTACTTGGGGACAGATAAAAACCCTTACTAATCAAGCTGAAAATCTGGTTTCTCAACAGGGAATGCCTTGGAATCCTGAAAATATATATATATTTTTTTCGCTATGCTTGCTTTGCTTGCTTTTGCTTCCCCTGCTCAGGCTGACTTGATTGATCACACTTATTGGACTTATATACCTAACCCCCCTTTTTCATTGAATGGACAGATATAGGACCAATTGTATCCACTAGTGACTCAACACATATGCCCCCTCCTTGGAGCTTGGAGGGGCCCTCTCATCCTGAGAAAGAAGGAAGACTAATTAACATTTCTCTAGGCTATGATATCCTTCCTTTATGCATGGGCCCAACAAAATTATGTACTAATGTTAATCGACAAACTTGGGCTTTCATCCTGCCTTCAAAAAAGAACTTCCACACATTGCTTGGATTATTTACTACCCTTTCTTTGTCCATGAACCATTTTATACTACTGAAACTTTAGGGAAAGAATTAAAGAAAGAACAAAGAACACTAATACAAAGCATTTACTAATAAGAACTTTAAATATATTCCTGTTGATTGGGACAAATGTCAGGCCAAATTAGGAAAATTAATGTTTATGGCTAATCATACAATTGTCTATCGGGGACCTCATGGTATGTGGTTATCTAACTGCTCAGATGATATTAACAGCCTGTGTGTGATTATGTTACTCAAGTAGCATAGAAGGTTACTAATACTACAATGAAGCATTACCATGATAGAGGACTTATTGGATGGCTTGATGGTGGAATGGCTCCCCCTCGACCTCGAATCGTCCTCGATAAACAGATTGGGCCTGAACAATGGGACATCTGGAAACTTGCTGCTTTCACTATAATCAATCGTATTTTATACAAACCTGTGTTCCACTTCCTTTTGTTATAGGAAAATTTACAATTCAGTAAGACTTTATGTTCTGTAACTTGCATAAATTGTAAATTATATACTTGTCTTAACTCCTCTATTTCCTTGAGAAATGATTCCCTTTTGAATTCTTTGATCTCAACATAATCTGTGGCTACCAATAAATCTCCAGCAGCCCTGGGAAGAAGGTCCCATGGCTGGACTTGCTTCCCGGTTACTTACTAAATTGCTCTAGCAAGCTAAACAATTCACTGGATGGCTGATTTTTGGCATTTTGGAATTAATAGCTATTTGCACCACTGCTGCTGTCACTGATGTTGCTTTACAAACCTCAATTCAAACACATAATTTTATTCAAAATTGGACTAAAATCCCATACTATGTGGGCCACTCAGGCTCAGATAGATGAGGATATTCAAGAGGAAATACAGAAACTAAAAACAGCCATCAAATTGGTTGGAGATCAGTTAACAGATGTACAGAAACAGGTAATGCTAAAATGTGATTGGCATTCTACTCAATTTTGTGTTACTCCTATTCACTTCAATAATAGTACCTACAACTGGGAACAAATCAAATTGCATTTATAAAACATACATAACCCACGTAGATGGTTTCAAAGCATTACTCACAGCGTCAGGTCTGGAACTGTAATTTTGGTGATTGTCTTGACAAGTATATTTGTCATCTACCGTTGCCTTCATGCAAAGATTGTTAAAACTAAACAAACTCTAATGGTCAGAACTCTTTTTACAAATATTATAAATAAATAAGGGGGAATTGTCAGGGAGTGTTTAACAAGAGGATTCCTACGTGCTATTTCTCACAAGCCCTTTGCTTCTTTTTAAGCAGAACAGCCGGCTGCTCCCAGGAACTGAGGTCATTGTGTGAGACAGGCTTGAAGCTCCTTTAGTAAACACTCTCTTTACGACAAAATTGCTTAGTCTCAATCCCCTTTTTTGAGATGTGGATTGTCTCCTGACCTTGTGGCCATTATTAACCCCTTGTTCCCTTGGTAATGGTTACTGTACATTTGGTTTTCTGATCTTTATCATAGTCTAAAGAAACTTCTTGTACCCCAGCCTATATATACTCACAGAAAAATTATTAAAGCACCTTTGCTCCATCAGAGCTTAGGTCCTCGTGTTGTTTTTGTTTCTCTCCCTCTCTGTCTCTCTCTCTCTCCCCCCGGCTAATTCTCTTGAGTGTAGAAACCCGTCATGCTCACTCTCCTGCCCAGGCTTCTAAGACCCTCTCGAGAAGGCAACCTGTGCCTTCACCCCCTCAAGAGTGTGCCCAGCGCCTTTGTGAGCAATGCAAACCCTGTGTCAAGGGCTTTCTTGGTTCTCTGCGTAAACCAGGGGATATCAGCCTCTTTCTCTCTTTCACTTTCTTATCATCAACTCTAGACCACCACGTTCCGGTCTGTTAAAGAACCCCAACATGAGACCTTGGAATATTTTCCGAACACAACCCACTGTCCACTTCAGAAATCAACTTACTGTTTATATTCATGAGATTGCCTTCCCCTTAGTTTCTAATCCCAATGATAAATATTTATATATTTCTCCAAATTTAATAATTATATTAGATTATGAATAATTGTTAAATGGTATCTAAGCACAATTTTTAAAAATCAAATGAATGTCTATATATATATAAAACTTATACCACATACATGAACAGTTAGGATTTATCATTTTCTGTAGTAAGCGTATACATTTTAGAGAATCACAGTACTTTGCACAAACAACTATGACTGGGACTTCCCTCGTGGCCCAGTGATTAAGAATTCACCTTCCAGTGTAGGGGATGCAGGTTCTATCACTGGTTGGGGATCTAAGGAACTAAGACTCCACATGCTGTGGGGCAATGAAGCCCAGGCATCACAAATGGAGAAGTCTGCATACCGCAACAAAGATCCAGCAGAGCCTAAATAAATACACAAATATTTTTTAAAAAATTGGATACTTCAAATACCTGTGGGGGTCTTGACATGGAATCCAGTTCACCTGAGGATCTGGGATATTCTCCAGATAAGGGAAAATGGTTTCCCTGGTAAATTTCCATCCATAAAGTGCATCTTCTGGGGTCACAATGATCTGAGCACCCTGCTCAAAACAAGTTAAATCAAAATTATTGCGCTATGTATGTAGACAATTCAACACTCCAGTCTTCATCAGCTCTCATACCTGTCTTATGAATTATGATTAGCAGAAATAAAAGAATACCTGCTCAGCTGCCTGCTTAATTGCCTTCTCCAGGATATCTATGTTCTTGTTCATGAGGAACAAAGCCTCATCCGGAGAAACAGGTGTTTTTGTGTCGTTTGGCAGTATGACAGCATGTTCATACACTGCAGCTTTAAAGGTATCCAGAGCACTGACATGTAGAATTATTAGGGCAAAAACTGCCACAGAGGTTTGTAAAGAGGAAGTGATCATGACCAAGATATCCTGAGTTCTGCAAGTGAAAGTAACATTCATGTAGTATTTATAGAGGAAGGAACATTTATGTAACATGTGACTGCCAGCTCTTATTTTATAATCTCATGAATATTATGTCTCATCATTTTGGAGGAAAAAAAATTTGAGTTCCATGAATACAATCAAAAAGTATTACAAGGACTGTACAACATGTACTATTGATAATGTGTAATGACAAATTTCAAAAGAAGAATTCAAATATAACACAATTGTACCCTTTTATTAATAGAAAGAAATTAGTTAACAAAATTAACTCTCATGTGAAAACAATGATACAATAAATTTCAGTTTTAAAATTACAAAACCAAATAATAATTTTTTTCTGTTTTGTTGAAGGATCTACACTGTGTTTATTTTCAGAAGATGAAAAAAACTTTTAAAATATTTACTACTAGGAGAATGCAGTACAGGGTGATACTGGGGGCAAAATTCACCCAGATCAACACTCTGACTTACTTATTAAAGACTCCGAATGTGCACTCCATAAAAACAAGATTTTGTGTCTGGTTTGCTCATTGTTGCAACCTTAGTGCCCAAATCACTGATCCTCCAGGAGCTAGTCCCTGGTGTTTGGCCAGAAGAGAAATCAAGAACCTCTCCTTAGGGAGCCTCTGTCCTTAGGGAGCTAAGCCTCCTTCCTCCCCCACTCATTTCCTTGCTTCCTTTCTCTCTTTGGAAATAGATGCAAGCAAAGGGGAAGTATCTCACTTGGGCTAGTGATTACAAAGATCATCTCTGCTGTAAACTCAGATAAGATGAAATTTTCATTTTTTTAGGGGCAAATGACCACAAAAATGAGCTTTAAAACACACATACGCATACATTGTGTGACCACTGAAAACCTCCTGAAAGAAGTGGAAGTGTTAGTCGCTCAGTCATGTCCGACTCTTTGCGACCCCATGGACTGTAGCCCACCAGGCGCCTCTGTCCATGGGATTCTCCAGGCAAGAGTACTGGCGTGGGTTCCCATTTCCTTCTCTAGGGGTCTTCCTGACCCAGAGATTGAATCCAGGTCTCCTGCATTGCAGGTGGAGTCTTTGCCATCTGAGCCACCAGGGAGTCTGGTCCTTCCTAGGACATCCATATCCTCCCTTCTCCAGTCCGATTCTATCACACAAGGATTTAGTGCATTTTGTTTATTTGTCTGTTTGATTTGTTTTTTAATCTGAGTCTTTCTTTCAAATACTTTTAAACAGCACAAAAGAGTAAAAACAAATAAATAAAATTCTTAATATAGGTGAAGTCTAAAGGTTATAAACCAGGTCTGCCCAAATGTTCTGCATTGAATAGAAATGTTTAGTAAAGAAATAATGTATTCAGTTCAGTTCAGTCCCTCAGTCGTGTGCGACTCTTTGTGACCCCATGAATCGCAGCATGCCAGGCCTCCCTGTCCATCACTAACTCCTGGAGTTCACTCAGACTCACGTCCATCAAGTCCATGATGCCATCCAGCCATCTCTTCCTCTGTCGTCCCCTTCTCCTCCTGCCCCCAATCCCTCCCAGCATCAGAGTCTTTTCCAATGAGTCAACTCTTTGCATGAGGTGGCCAAAGTACTGGAGTTTCAGCTTTAGCATCATTCTTTCCAAAGAAATCCCAGGGCTGATCTCCTTCAGAATGGACTGGTTGGATCGCCTTGCAGTCCAAGGGACTCTCAAGAGTCTTCTCCAACACCACAGTTCAAAGCATCAATTCTTCGGCGCTCAGCCTTCTTCACAGTCCAACTCTCACATCCATATATGACTACTGGAAAAACCATAGCCTTGACTAGACGGACCTTAGTCAGCAAAGTAATGTCTCTGCTTTTGAATATGCTATCTAGGTTGCTCATAACTTTTCTTCCAAGGAGTAAGTGTCTTTTAATTTCATGGCTGCAGTCACCATCTGCAGTGATTTTGGAGCCCAAAAAAATAAAATCTGACACAGTTTCCACTGTTTCCCCATCTGTTTCCCATGAAGTGATGGGACCGGATGCCATGATCTTTGTTTTCTGAATGTTGAGCTTTAAGCCAACTTTTTCACTCTCCTCTTTCACTTTCATCAAGAGGCTTTTTAGCTCCTCTTCACTTTCTGCCATAAGGGTGGTGTCATCTGCATATTTGAGGTTGTTGATATTTCTCCTGGCAATCTTGATTCCAGCTTGTGTTTCTTCCAGTCCAGCGTTTCTCATGATGTACTCTGCAGAGAAGTTAAATAAGCAGGGTGACAATATACAGCCTTGACGTACTCCTTTTCCTATTTGGAACCAGTCTGTTGTTCCATGTCCAGTTCTAACCGTTGCTTCCTGACTTGCATACAGATTTCTCAAGAGGCAGGTCAGGTGGTCTGGTATTCCCATCTCTTTCAGAATTTTCCACAGTTTATTGTGATCCACACAGTCAAAGGCTTTGGCATAGTCAAGAAAGCAGAAATAGATGTTTTCTGGAACACTCTTGCTTTTTCCATGACCCAGAGGATGCTGGCTTATTACCTATATAGAATAGAAAACTGTAAATAATTTTTTAGAAAAATGTTCAAGTCTTTTAGTGGATAATGTGAAGAGATTTTTTATCATCTATTTTCATACAGTAAATCATGAGTGCCTTTAGAGTCTAGAGAGTGTGTAACACAAACAACACTATAGGACAGGAATTGGAGGCATAGAGAGACAGTGATTTAAAACAAGGCGTAGAACTTCTCACTCTTTATTCCAGAATCTTTTCCTGATACCTAAGACATTATGCATGCGTCCGTATTCTAGTTTAACGTCTGTATCCAGGTGTCTGAACATTCAGTTGCATCTTTTAAGGAGTCCTATTCAAAATGACCATCTTAGGAAGATCACAGGTAAATCTAAATATTGAACAAATATTTGATGTAGCTGTTGGAAATAGCATGTACAGTAATTGATGGTATTTCCTCATAGGTAGCAAGGATGACGTATCAAAAATAAGGAAGCAAAACAGAAAAACCAGGCCCTTCTTTTAAAATTGTTTTCTTTTGATACTATATACAAAAAAAAAAAATGTAGTTGAGGCCTTTAAGCTCTTGCATTTCTACCAGTATAATTTTGGTCATGATCTACTTCCTCGTCATTTAATCTCACCAACTGGTAACAGTATCTTTTTCGCTTAGTAGTATTTAGATAAGCTGGTGAAAATACACAAACAATCTTTACTTTTGGAGGGTAGGAACAGAAACAGTCTTATCTGTCTTTTGAATCTCAGTGTCTTCAGATTTCCTGGATGTTTTTCTCTCTTTGTCATTATACACAAGAGATATAGTGTTTTGTTTATCAGAGGTGCCGGAGGGAGAAAGGGGAAATGGTCTCTGATGCAAAGTCAAGGTGATGAAGTTCCCTTTTTTCTCTGTAGCATTTCAAAATTGTCTCATAAAAATTGACAATTTGAATAACAAAATATTGGAAGAGTCAGAAACTAGCAAATGAAAAAGCAATTTAAATATGGAAAGATCTATAATATATAAGAAAAAGAGAATGAGTTTTACAAACATTTGCCATAGAGTAGCTGATACACTTTTAAATCTTCACCAAATTCAGGACAGAGAACTTTAAGAGTTTACATTTTCATCTTCATAAATGTGATTGCTTAAGTAAGGCTGAATTAACTTCTTTAGTTTAACTCAGCTATAAAATAATGTTACCTGGCCACGGGGAACATTGATTAATTATAATTTATTGCTGATAAGATCTATTCCCTAATTTACCAGTTTGTGATTAATGGAATTCATTACAAGAGTGACAAGTTCCAATCAATTCAAAGTTTTGAATGAAGAGTCACTATAAAAACTAGGCAGAGCTCAAATATTTGTTTCTAATTGGGATCTGATCATCTCAAAATAGTACTCAATTGAGCTTGGTTTTCTGGCTCTAATAAGAAAGAAGAGTAGAAATGTAGCTTCTTTTCTTTTCTTTTTTCCTTTTTCTCATTTTTGACAGTACGACACAGCTTGTGAGATCTTAGTTCCCCAACCAGAGATTGAAACCAGGCTCACTGCAGGGAAAGCACCAATTCTTAACCACTTGACCACCAGGGAATTCCCTAGACATGTAGTTTCTGCTTTGTATTCCACTTCTCTGAACCTCTATTTCTCACCTAAAAGTTCAGGTAATCATACATGATTTATCATTTTCACAAAGTTGTCCTGAGAGTCAAAGACGCATGAAAGTCCTCTGCAAGTCTATGATGGAATGACAGTAATTAACAAAAAGGGGAGACAATTTATGTTAGGGACCCAGAACCACTATTTTTCAGTTGAAGATCTAGTCCATTTGAGGCACTGTGCTGAGGATGAAATTAGGAACACAGCACCTGGGCACCAACTCCTGGAACATGCACAGCTGCACCTGGCAGACGCACATCCATGGGGCAGTGAGAGCACAATAAGAATACCAAGGCCCAGAAAGGCAAGGAGTAGCTCCTGGCTCTGACTCAAGCCTCAGCACTTCCTGGTTTCCAAGGCTGAAACAGCATTAACAAAGATTTGGAAATAGCATGTACAGTCATCGATGGCATTTCCTCATATGTAGCAAGAATAGCATCAAAAATAAGTAAACAAAACAGAAAAACCAGACCTTTCTTTTCAAATTGCTTTCTTTTGATACTAAACACCAAAAAGAAAAAAAAAGATAATACTGTACCCCCAAAAAAGTACTTAGTGGTAAAGGACAATGTTTTGTCCTCATTGGGGTTGCGCTTTGGTCTTCAGCATGCCTCTCTGACTCAGTCTCTGAGAAAGAAAATGCTGCTTGAGCCAAATCAGCCTGAACTTAAGCAGAACCAGCCTGAATTTTAACCACGTTTTGGAGTCATGTCCCACCCAAATGAGGTGCTCCTCCAGCTCTGCACTTGAAAGGGTGTTCAACTCTTCAGACAGTTCAAGCAACTCAAACCAAGACAGAATCTTAGAGAGTAAGGATTCCAGCCTGGTTCTCCTAGAATGGATGGAAGGGTTGCGCATAGGAAGTTGCTAATTCCCTCCTGTTTTTCACCTCTGGCAACAGTGATTTCAGATGGTTCAAACTACCCTTCTGTTTCCTCGCTCTCAAAAGTTTAGGACCATGATATGATAAGCTATAGAAGTCTCTTTGATCTGGCTTCTATCAGTATGCTCCCACGCTGTCCTCAAAAGAAAAAGAGTAACAAGCTCTACTCTTAATGATTTCGCTTGCAAATCCTTTATTTTGTTCTAATCCAACTCTGCCAGAAGTTCACTGACTTCACCAACGGGAACTTCTGAAATGTCTCTTAGTTGGTGCTATAGACTAAATATTTGTGTTCCCCCCACAAACAGATTCACAAATTGGTATGTTGAAATCTAAACCTCAGTGTGATTGTATTAGGAGGTGAAGCCCTTGAGAGGTGATTAGACCATGAGGGTGAAGCTCTTATGAATGTGATCCCTGCCTTTATAATGGAAACCCCAGAGAGCACTTGGTCTCTTCTACCACATGAGGACACAGTGAGAAGATCACCATCTATGAACCGGGAAGTGGGTCCTACCAGACCGGAATCAGCCAGCACCTTGTTCTTGAAGTTAGCCTTCAGAACTGTGAGAAAGAAATTTCTGTTGTTTTAAACTACCCAGTTGATGGTATTTTCTTGTAGCAGCCTAAACTAAGACAGTTGGATTCAATGCTTTCAGTAAGGTCGGGATGACTGCCGCAAATGACATGAATCCATAGGACCTAAATCAAAGTCACTTTTTTATTTGGGTAGGCAGATGTAGAAGCCTGCATTTGAAAGTGTTGTTGTTTAGTTGCTAAGTTATGTCTGACTCTTTGCAACCCCATGGACTGCAGTATGCCTAGCTCAAACTCAGTCCAGTGAGTTGGTGATGCCATCCAACTACCTCATTCTCTGTCACCCTCTTCTGTTGCCTTCAATCTTCCCAGCACCAGGGTCTTTTCCAATAAGTTGGTTCTTTGCATTGGGTAGCTAGGGTATTGGAGCTTCAGCTTCAGCATCAGTCCTTCCAATGAATATTCAGGATTGAGTTCCTTTAGGATTGACTGGTTTGATCTCCTTGTTGTTCAAGGGACTCTAAAGAGTCTTCAGCACTACAATTCAAAAGCATCAGTTCATCCATCTTTTATGGTCAAACTCTCACATATGTACATGAAAAACCATAACTACTGCAAAAACCATAGCTTTGACTATACAGATTTTGGTCAGCAAGGTGATGTGTCTGCTTTTTAATATGCTATCTAGGTTTGTCCTGTCTAGCTTTTCTTCCCAGGAGCAAGTGTCTTTTAATTTCACAGCTGCAATCACCATCTGCAATGATTTTGGAGCCCAGGAAAATAAAATCTGTCACTGTTTCCACTTTTTATCCTTCTATTTGTCATGAAGTGATGGGACCGGATGCTATAATCTTAGTTTTCTGAATGTTGAGTTTTAAGCAGCTTTTCATGCTCCACTTTTACCCTCATCAAGAGGCTCTCTAGTTCCTCTTCACTTTCTGGCATTAGAGTGGTATCATCTACATATCTGAGGTTGTTGATATTTCTCCTGGCAATCTTCACTTCAGCTTGTGATTCATCCAGCCCAGCATGTCGCATGATGTACTCTGCATGTAAGTTAAATAAGCAGGCTGACAATATACAGCCTTTTGTATTCCTTTCCCAATTTTGACCAGCCCACTGTTCCATGTCTGGTTTTAACTGTTGTTTCTTGGAGTGCATACAGGTTTTTCAGGAGATCAGCACGGTGGTCTGGTATTCCCATCTCTTGAAGAATTTTCCACAATTTGTGATCCACACAGTCATGGCAACCCACTCCAGGATTCTTGCCTGGAGAATCCCACAGACAGAGGAGACTGGTGGGCTACAGTTTATAGGGTCGCAGAGTCGCACACAACTGAAGCAAATGAACACACACACACAATCAAAGGCTTTAGCATAGTCAATGAAGCAGAAGTAGATTTTTTTCTGGAATTCCCTTGCTTTTTCTATGATCCAACGGATGTTGACAATTTGATCTCTGGATCCTCTGCCTTTCTAAATCCAGCTTATACGTCTGGAAGTTCTCGGTTCATGTACTATTGAAGCCTAGCTTGATGGATTTTGAGAACTACCTTACTGGCATGTGAAATGAGTGCAATTGTATGCTAATTTGAATATTCTTTGTCATTGCCTTTCTTTAGGATTGGAATGCAAACTGACCTTTTGCAGATCTGTAGCCACTGCTGAGTTTTCCAACTTTGCTGGCATATTGGGTGCAACATTTTAACAGCATCATCTTTTAGGAATTGAAATAGCCCAGCTGGAATCCCGTCACCGCCACTAGCTTTGTTCATGGTAATGCTTCTTAAGGCTCACTTAAGTCCGCACTTCAGGATGTCTGGGTCTAGGTGAGTGACCATGCCATTGGCTATCTGGGTCATTAAGACCTTTTTTTGTATTTGAAAGGGTACATAGGATATAAAAATAAAACTGAAATTGCAGGTACTTACATGGGGGGAAAAATGAAAAGATAGGTTAAAAATAGAATAGCATCAAGCAGTGGTACATTTACTGTTTTGTTGAGCAATATGAGGGCACCACAATAATTCGCCAATAATTTACCTTGTTCTTCATGGGCAAGGATGTGTAAAAGCATGTTTGTTGCCTGAGGTAATTGCTTACAAGTTTGGTCTACGTGAAATCCTCCACCCACCCCTGGCTGGATCCTATCTGCTTTCTTCTTTCCATGACCTGTAGCTCCTTCAGTCACCTCTGAGTTTCTGTTTTGGTTTACTTTCTGTATAGAGAGTAGGTGACCAGGGGCACCTTAGGCACCAGGAAAAGGAGTATGTATATTATTCTAGTATGCCAACTCTGATTAGTGGGTTTTTCTTTCAAACAGTCATAGAGGCCAGATGGAACTATAGGGTTGGCCAAAAAGTTCATTTGAAATGAAAAAGTTCATTTTTCCATAAGATGTTACTGAAAACCCAAGTAAATTTTTTGGTCACCTCAATACATGATTTCTATTGAACAATGACAAAATATCGAGGAGAAGTAATAGAACAATAGAAGCTGGGCACTTCCTAGCCTTCAAGGCCTAACTAAAGTTGACTCTTACATTTATTCCATATTCTTTCTCTCTAGCATATTTTTCTTCTATTGTAAAACATATCCACTCTTGGACTTCCCTCCAGGTAGAGATAACTAAATTCTGCATGGTCTTGCATCTAATTACTATTTGCTTAGATGGCATGAATTTTTTCCCACTGTATTGATGAGTGTCACGATCATATTGGATAATAGTTAAAGTATGGACCCTGAAGACAAAATTCCTGGGTTTGAACCACTCCTTGTGTGTATGGCCATGAGCCAGTTACACATCCTCTCCTTACATTTCTCTCAGCTGGAAAGTGTTGATAAGTGGGCTGAATAGCTTTTGCTGTTATTATTATCTCACACTCAAAAGGTGGAGGCCCTTTGGTGAGGGTAATGCCCACTACAGCTTTGACACAGGTCTTTAAATCTCCCAGGTGAGATGCCTACCTGTTCTTGGCCACTAATTTGCTAAAAGAATGTCAATTAATTCACTTCTGTATTTTCTCATTTCCACAAAATCATTCATGTTTCCTGTCTTCTAACGTCAGCCTGACCTGAATGGCTTCTCTTGGAATTATTAACTTACAGTCCATTTCTATGAGCTCATCTGGATGGTTTTTCCCCTAGCAGTCCCACAGATTTGCTTTCTGATCAATAACTTCCTATTTCATGCATCACTCTATTATTTTATTTTATCTTGTTTAAACCTATTTATTTAAACATACACACACAAAAAAAACTTACTGAGAAACTGGGTTAGTCATACATTACTGTTGGGAAGATTGTGAAATGGTACAACTGCTCTGGAAAACCGCTTGGGGGTTGCTTTAAAAACTAGTCACAGCTCCACCCCTCCTGAGTGACAGTCATACTTGGAAGGAGGGCGAGGTCACAGTACCTCCCACAGCCTCTGGTTCCCTGTGCTAGAAGAGGTCAGGCAAATGTTTGTGGAGGATTTAGAGGTCTCAGTGAGGGAGGAACTTCCTTATGAGCAGCATCTTCTATTTCTTGTAAGCTGGGCCATTCACCAAAGTGACTAAATTCAAAGACAGAGAAGAAAAGCTGAAGTCTGTGTTTGTCTGCTTTGACCCACTCAGAATCCAAATCTTAGGCTTTGCTAAGTGAAATTTGTTTATATGGAAGATCAATTAATATGTTGAATCTGTTTGGGAGTTCTTGCTCCTCTGAGTCCTGAGAACAAATCAAGATAAATTCACCAGGTACAGGAATGAAAAAGTGTGAGGAGATCTTTCTTTCTTGTGCAGTTATTTTTTTTTTCCAATTAACAATGTGTTTGACCTCAAGCATATTTTTTTCTTTCAGAGAGTTTACAGTGGCATGTATGTAATTAAATTTTGCAACTTCCTTACTACCAGATGGCAGTGGTACGTAATGCACATCCTTGTCCTCATACTGTTTGTGTTCCAGATCTGCAGGTTGGACCCAGCTCTTAGGAATGGACCCACTGACAACCAGGTAACTCTGATGGTCATCAGATACATGAATAAAAGAGGCAACAGCAAACCAGCAATAGCAATAGAAAACAACAGAGGAAATGAATATAACCATTCATTTCACTTACATTCTTAAAGGTTTGAATGAAAAGTATTAATATGATGTTTGCAAACATTTAGTAAACAGAAATCTCAATTAAATAGAGTTGGAAGTTCAGAGGGGAAGCTCTCATACCCTGCAAGGATAGCAGAGCCCAATGGGGAAAAGAAAAATTCATCTTCTTTCCTGGCAAGGACTCTGCCAATGAAATCCCAAGGCCTGTTTGTTTACCAGAGCCCTTCCAACTTCCTTTTTCGCTTTATAAAAGTGTTCTCCTTCCCTTGCTGTGTGGGGACTTGTGCATGGCTCACCATGGCTATGAACCCCGAATTGCAGTTCTCTGTTGATTCCAAATAAACCCATATTTTTGGAAGAAATATCTGGCCATCTATTTGTTTCAGGTCAACATGTTCAAACAAAATATTTACCTACACTGGCTTTAATTCTCTTAAAAGGAAAAAAAAAAGCTCTTTTCAAATTCTGATTTGAAACTGATTTTATGCCAACAAGAAACTGAAATCAGCCAACAACTGATTTCATGGCTGTAATTTTTGAAACATATAACAACGTGACTTAACTGATTTGGTATTCAAACTTACCTTGAATGATGAAAACTTAAAAATGATAATAATGTACTGCTTTTTGCATTTGTTGTGCTACTGTTGATCATGATCAGTAAGAAATACATTCCAGATTATTTTGGTACTGCTGATGCAATTGCACTAAACTATAAACCACAAGCTATTACTGAACATCATGTTTCTTAGATTGTCACCTATAAATAAACTGGGATTCAAAGTGGATCTGTCGATTTTCTGAAATAAAGTCAACTTAGAAAACGCACAACATGGAAGTTGCCAGTTAAGTTTTATTTTGGGCAAAATGAGGACTGCAGCCTGGGAGACTGCACTTCAGAGAGCTCTGAGAAACTGCTTCAAAGAGACAGATGGAGGAAGGTCAGTACATACATGATTTTGGTGAAGGGGGAAATACATGCAATCAAACACATGTTTTTCCAGAAGTTTTCTGCTAGTCAGGAGGAACAGTTTCCACCATGAAGGATTTTAGTGCTTTTCTAGATATGAGGAGATACAAGAGTTGGCCTCATAAAATAGGCTCCTGAAAATGTCTAACGATGTGAAGACCTGTCCTGCCAGTTTTTTTCCCCCTGAGCACAGAGTGCCTCACTTTTGCTCTCCACACTGAACTCCTTTCAGAGGGTGTTGAAACTCAGTAGAGGTGACAGCAAATAATTTAATCTTCATAGAGATAGAGGGTAAGTACCCATGGCAAATGCCAATTTGTAGTTGACGGAAAACAGTGCAAATATTTTAAGAGTTGCAAGTTGTTCTTAATGGAAAACTGAATATGTGAAGTTTTGTTTCACTTGTTAATACTTCAGATAGCATTTTACTTTTTCTAAGTATGCTGTTTCAGAGTTTTACTCTCCTGCATGTTTATTTCATAAATTGAAGACATGTGAGACTGATACCAAAGGAAAAAAAAATCATAACTAGTCTTTAGATCATTCCCTTTGGCAATGATTGTATATAAATAAAAGATACCAGCTCTTTACTTCTCACTTATTAATTGTATTTAATGAAAATCAGTTGGCAGTGCAGTATTTGTTACCCACCTCTCTTGCCAGCTAGATATGAGAAGGTATGTTTAACATATTTAAATCTGGATAACTTAACAAGCAAGTAAATAGAATATTTCATTGATGTATAACATTTAATATTTATTATCCAAATCTAATTTCCTATATAAAACATATGGGTTATATAGGGGGAAAACTAATCATGCAATTACATTACAACTCAACAGTTGTATTCCCGGGCATTTATCCCAAAGAAGACATTTTCACACAAAAACTTGTACATGAATGTTAATAGCAGCTTTGTTTTACCTGAAAACTGAAAACAACCCAAATGCCCTTCAATGGATGAACAACCCAGCTGTATGCCCATATCACGTGATACTACTCAGTGAGAAATGACCTACTGACACGCGCCACAATGCGGATGGGTTTCAAGAATCTTATGCCGAAAGAAATAAGGCGATCCCAGAAGATAACATACTACGTGATTTTATTTATACAGCATTCTTGAAATGACAAAATTACAGAAATGGAGAACAGATTCGTGATTGCCAGAGATTAAGGAAGGAGTAGGTGTGAAAGAAAAGTGGCAGCCTGGGCAATCTGAAGACTGGGAATCTTTATCTTGACTCTACCAATGTAACCTGGTTTATAATATTGTACTGTGTTACAAGCTGTTACCATTGTGGGAACCTGGATAAAGAATAAGATGATCTCTGGGTATTATTTCTTATAACTACAGGTGAATCAACAATTATCACAAATTTTTTTAAGTTTAATTTCTAAAAATCTGTAATTTTTATTTATTTGTCGTTTATTTTTTCTTTGGATTAGTCTATGTCATATTTGTATAGGGTGCAATGTGATCTTAACATAAAAGATATTTTTTACTTATATTCTACATTCAGCCTCATTTTAAAAAAAAAAGGAGTTATTTTAAACTGGGTACTTTTGTTACATGTTGTTACATTTAGAAGACCACAACTCAGTCGATAAATCATCTGCCTCAATGCAGGAGACCTGGGTTCGATTCCTGGGTGGGGAAGATCCCCTGGAGAAGGAAATGGCAACTCACTCCAGTATTCTTGCCTGGAGAATTCCCTGGACAGAGGAGCCCGGCAGACTACAGCCCATGGGGTCGCAATAAACACAACGATTCCCCTTGATAGTTTTGACCTACTTCTTGGTTTCATTGTTAAAAGTTCTGCTATCATTTCTCATACGTCTAACCTTTCTGTCATTTATTTTAATATTTCAAAATCATAACATGAGGAAAGTGCAAAGTTGGTTTGGTACAAAGTGGCTTTAAATACTCCAATACCCACAGCACGTATGGACAGCGGTGTTTTGGGAGAGGGAACAAAAACTTCTCTCGCCAGACAGCCTGGAATCTTTGCGCTGACTTTGAACTTCTCTCCAACAGTCAGCAGCGCGCGAAGGGTAATAGGCCGACAGTCCTGAGTGACGTCTGGACGCCAGGTCGGGGCGGTGCAAGCTGCGCGCCACTGCCCTGCTTTGAGCTGCTGACGGGTCCCGGCGGTGCTTTAATAGCGGTCCTACGTGGCAGAATTGGGAACTGCAGGCACTCGGCGGCATCCTGGACCCCTGCGCGGAGGAGCGGCAGCCCCGTATTTTCCTCTAGCCTTCGCCCAAGGAAGAAAAGCACTGGAATGGAGCCAGGATGCTCCGGGCCTGGCCCTTTCCGCTCTGCACACGCGTGCAGCAGCCCGGGGTCACAGTCCTAGTGCCGCTCCAGCAAGCGGGGGAGGAGTGATAAGCCATTTGTGCTTGGCTTGGCACGCCCTGGACCACCCTTTGGAGTTCTCAGCGTTACGGGGCTTGGAGGAAGGAGGGGAATGAAGAGTTCATTGGGCTTGGGAATCTTCAGTTTGGGGAATTAATGCCAAGCAGCTTCCGAAATGGTCCTTAGGTCCAGTTTCTGTCCGTATTATCCAGTCTGGGTGTTGTGATCTTTTTTTTTTTTTTTCCCCTTCTAGTGGTGTGAAAGGGCAAGTTTAGTTTGCTTCTTCAGGACCTGCTTTGCTCCCATTCTTCCCCATTTTACTAAGAGGCATCGCAGCCCGCCCATACCCTCAAGCCGGATCCTAGGAGTCGTCCTGAATTTCCCTCTCCTCTCTCCGTATCAACAAGCCCTGTTGCTTCCACTTCCAAACAGGTCCTTTTCTCTCCACTTCATTAATGACTTTCTCAAAGCTTCCAAAGATCTCCCTCTGCCCCTAGTATGCAAACACAATGAGCTTCCTGAAGTATGAATCAAATTCTGTCATCCTCCATTCAAAAGCCACCCCCTCCCCACCTCTCCAAATTCCTCTGTTTACTGGTCTCCAGCCTTGTGGACCACCGCCGCCTTCTCTTTGACCATGTCAAGCCTGTTTGTACAAACTGAGGAGGGCTTTTCCCTGTCAATGGCAGCCTCACTGTCATCCTTCAGATCTCAGTTCAAAAGCCCCTCCACAGAGAGGCCTTATCTAAAGGAGGATCCTCACACCTAATCAACTCCAGCCAATTACTCTTTCATATCACCGGGTTTTTTCTGTCATAGGTAGAGATTCTGGTATTTATTGTTTATCCCTTTCACTGGAATATTAGTTCCATAAAGGCTAGACTGTTTATCTTGATCACAGCCAACTTTGTAATACCAAGTACAATGTCTGCTTAGAGAAGGCATTCAATATGTTTGAATTACTAAATAGATGAAAAACCATTTAGTCTACTAAAAAATTGGGGATGGTGGTAAATGTGGCTACTACACTATGAAAATGGATCAGGAGGTATGAGAGTTGCACAGCAGAGATTCCCTCAAAACAACAACATGGATTTTACATGAAGTCAGAGGAACCCCTTCCCTAACACAGAACAAGTATTCCTGTGGACTCACCTGCTCTGGAAATGGGATACATCTATTGGAAATATTTGATTTTTTTAATGTTAGAACTAAAACAGAGACATTAAGAGAAATGAATAACATTAAACCAAGCATTATTTATAAATCAAGATACTAATTCACAGTATGTTACAAAATTGGAAGTGCTAAGTGATATTATTCTTGTATCTTTCACATAAACAAAATTTTTAGAAGAGCTGATGGCCATGATATACAATAGAGTTTTTATACCATAGGCTGGAAATTGCTTTTTGAACAAAAACAAACAAATAAAAACTCAGGACACAGAGAAAGCAACTATTTTAAAAACTGATTTCACAGTAATTATTCTACATATTTTGAGTTATCTTTACATTACTTATAGGCATGTCAAATAAATTCATTTCTTTTCCTGTTAATAAAAAAGGTACATTCACAGAATCAGTGCACTCAATAAAAAGTAAACAGATGAAACAGGATACCTAGAGTCAACAACATCTTCAAGGCCAAGTCTAGCCACTCAAAACCACAAACTTCTGTTCATTTTCAACGACTCTTCTCATATTTAAGATTTCAAATATGACTGGTTCAGTAGGCCAGTTCTTCAGGACGACAGGATGTGTAGCCCAACACAGGATTACCCAAAACTACGTTAACATTTCCAGGATGCTGGTGTGAAGTCCACGGAGTTTTGTGCATAAAAATTAAGAAAGTCCAACACTGATGTTCAAGGCCAGGAGCATCCATCTTCCAGTCCTGTACTGGTTGAAATCCTAAGGCTACCTTTCATCAGACAGGAGAGCAGTCCGTTCCTCCTCTGTGCCAAGGATATTTTGAAGTTCAGATCTATATTGAAGGAAAAAAGAAGCCAACCTCAATATTTCTCACCTTAAAAAAAAAACAACTCAGTACCTACATCACTACCCAACTATTTCCATATATGTGTCTATCAAGTGATGAGGCACAGAGTGCCCAGAGATCTTCAGACTGGAAGAATGGGTGTAAAATACTGTTTGTTTTCCACTCCCACAAGCCAAATTTTACAGGGAGGAAAAGAGCTCCAGAGCTGACCATACCTCCTCCTTCTCCTCGAGTGCTCCAACAGATAAAACAAGCCCATCACTAGTCCCTTTAACACAATGAAAGATATGGTTAACATCAATTATTCAAGTCATGTTTCTCCATAAACATAAGAAAAATGAAAGGAAAAGACTAATACTCACGCTTGTCAGAGCCCAGAGACCCTGTAGAGCAGCTGCCCACTCGAAACCAATTTTCTCATAGAGAAATCCCCCCAGCGTTGGTCCTACAAAAGCACTAACAATGGAAAGAAGAAAGAGGATTAAATAGAGCCAAAAAAAGTTACTTCTTATGGGCTACGTGACCTCTTCAATTCATTATATTGAAACTACGCGTGTGTGCATGCTAAGTTGCTCAGTCCTGCCCGACTCTTTGTGACCCCATGGACTGTAGCCTGTCAGGCTCCTCTGTCCATGGGACTCTCCGGACAAGAATACTGGAGTGGGTCGCCATGTCCTCCTCCAGGGGATCTTCCCAACCCAGGGACCAAACCCTTGTCTTTCCTGCTTTGTAGGCAGATCCTTTACTACTAGTGTCGCCTGGAAAACCCTGAACAGGGCATTAGGTGTAAGAAAATAGAAAGTCAAAGTCGCTCAGACGTGTCTGACTGTTTTCAACCCCATGGACTGTATAGTTCATGGAATTCTCTAGGCCAGAATACTGGAGTGGGTAGCCTTTCCCTTCTCCAGGGTATTTTCCCAACCCAGGGACTGAACCCAGGTCTCCCACATTGCCGGCAGATTCTTTACCAGCTGAGCCACAAGGAAAGTAAGAAAATAATTCTACCTGAAAAGGATGATATTTGAAATGTTTAAACAATCCTAAAATTATGACTGCTTCTGAAAAGTTGGTGCCTTATATGAGAATTTTAAAAGGATGGCATGCATTCAAAAGAGTCTTTATTATATTCTCTCCAGGTATTTGTATTTAAAATAACTCAGTACATACTGACTGATGATAGCTACACAGCTAGCATATAATTCTCTCTCTGGTATAGTACAGAGTGGGCTTCCCTGGTGACTCAAAGGAAAAGAATCTGCCTGCCAATGCAGAAGACGCAGGAGATGTGAGTTTGATCCCTGGGTCGGGAAGATCCCCTGGAGGAGGGCATAGCAACCCACTCCAGTACTCTTGCCTGGGAAATCCCATGGACAGAGGAGCCTGACAGGCTATAGTCCATGGGGTTGCAAAGAGTCAGACACGACTTAGCAACTGAACAACAACCTAGTACAGAGTAAAAATTAGATACAAAAATGAATGAATGAATGAATACATCTTTAAACCTGAGACATGCTCCTGTTAAAAGAACTTTAAAATATCACTTACATAAGACAAAGTATATAAGATCATTGCGGTCACCTTGTTAAAACTGTTGGTATAACCACTGATCTTGAAGTCAGATAGCATGGGTCAAAACTGCAGCATTGCCCTAAGAGAATTATGCAGCTTCTTGCAGTTCATCTGATCTCTGAGTGTCCGAATTTCTCCATCGGTAAAATGGGAATAGTAGTCTCCAACTTACAAGTGTGAATTAAATTCCAAAGCTACTCACCCAACTGACCACATTGCACCAAAGAGACCTGACACAAGTCCCAGGGTACTTAATCCTTCTTCAAATCCATTTTCACTGCAAAAAGAAACAAGAGTGTATTCATGGTTAAAAGGGAAACTTACATGAAACAAAGGAATAGCGTATGGTAGATGAACTAAACCAAACCAGGGATAATCTGGACAAACTCAACAGCAAGAACACTCCATTTCTAAAATAAAAAGTTAACCTAATTTGAAGATATTCTCCTAGTTATGGTTACTGCAGGGTTTTCTAGAAATGCTTCTACTGTATATATAGGATATAATATTAAGAATCATGACCCACTTACATTACATGTTTATTAAAGTATACAATTAAGAAATCTTAAAATGAAACGAACGTGTAAAGAGAACAATGGGCAACTTTCAGAAAGTACAGAAGCAGCTCCTTATTCCTATGAGCATTGTTGAATTGGCACATCAGAACCAACAGTTATTTTCCTGCTCAAGTTCACTTTGTGTTCTTCACCATCACATCTACTAAAGACTGACCGCCAAGTGACAAATGCCTGGTGTGGTACAGTACTTCATAATAAAAAAATATATTTGGTCTTCTTCCCCATTCCTGGCACAGAGCTAAAATTTGTGGAATTTCCTAAAAGATGAAAGCCATTTTTAAAAAAGTGTCTTTTGTTGTATTAATGAGATGATTTTGGGACCAGCACCCACATTGCATGGAGAATCAATATGGATTAGAGGGTTGGAACTTTCAGCCCCACAAATCCCTTCCCCATAGGGATGAGAATGGGGCTGGAGATTAAATCAATTGCCAATTGGTCAATGATTTAATCAGCCATGCTTATGTAATGAAGCTTTCATAAATATCCAAAGGGACTGAGTTCAGAAGGCTCCCAGCTTGGGAAGCCAGAATGCTTCCACGTGCCACAGTGCTGGGCCCAGACAGAGGCTCCATTGCATGGGACCTCACTGCCCTTTGTATCTTGTCATCTGACTGTTGACGAGTGAACTGGTTTCCTAAGATCTATGAGCTACTCTAGTAAATTAATCAAATCCAAGTCATGGGAACTGCTGATTTACAGCCAGTGGGTCAGAAGCACAGGTAACAATTTACACTTGAAATTAGCTTTTGAAGCAGAGAGAGCCCTTAACCTGTGGGATCTGCTGCTATCTCCAGCTAAATAGTTTCAGAATTAACTGAATTGCAGGACACCCACCTGGTTTCAGAGAAGTGCTTGGTGGTGTGAGGGAAGGAAACACACAGGCTGGAATTGGTGCTAAAATCATTTTACCTGGTGACTCTGTGTCCTTGTATGGACCTCCACTGTGAGAGGGAAATGATGCTGAGGTCTTTCCACTGTGCTTTGGCTTTATTTTAAAATTTATTGAAGTGTGATTGATTTACAATGTTGTATTAATTCCTATTGTACAGCAAAGGGCTTCAGTTATGCATATACATATATATGCTTTGACTTTTTAAAAGTATATCTGTACCAAGGTGTAAACCGAGCCAAGCTCCTATCCACAACCCATTTTACCTATCACTGTATTAACATTACTCTATATAATCATTTATATTATTGTACAGTTGCTTATAATATTATAACAATATTGTGTGACATGAAATCATGAAGATTTAGTAGTGTAAAAAAATATCCAACATCCTACAAAATTGAGAAATTCAAGAAAGCTTGTGATGTTTACTGTTAATTACAACAGTTCAAGCAATGGAAGTAACTTACTGTGCGCAACTGAGAATCTCTGGGAAAGTTGGAATCAAGCCAATTCCAGCAGAGATACCATTTATGACTAATATCAGCACCAACAACCAGAGTTGACTGCAAAAAAGTTTTAGAGAAAAAAAAAATTAACATTGAAAGAGACAACAAAGCTTCATGCCAAAAAGGGCAGGCAGGATCTTGGCAGAAGTTCCTTTCACAGATTACAAGACTAGTCTGATTCTTATTCCCATCTGATCTTTACATTTTGATGGAAAAAAAATCCATTCATTCTGCTGTCCCAAGGTCTTTGGCCACACATGTCACATGCCTGGAGTCAACTTGCCTTATCACCGTAGAAAATCCTTTCAAAGTTGATTAAAATGTCAATGTTAACGTCACTCCTTCAAGCACTTAGTTTTAAAACTCCATCGACTGAAAAAGGGCACAGAAGGGATGTGGTAAAGGAAGTGACAGGAACCTGCTATTCCTTCCATGCCAGGCCCTACATCAGTTACTTCATATCCACTGCTCTTTTGAATCCTTGCAGCAACCCTGCCATGTGAGTCTGTTAAAACAATCAAAGAAGACAATCTAGGTGATAGAAGCGAACTTTACTTAACACTTCATGAGGTGTATGGTCTCCTTTCAGAGGACTGCAAAATGGGATGGAAGGCAGGAAGCTTTTACAGTGTAAAGAGTAAAGAACAAGGAAGAGAAAATCAGAAAATATCTGATTGCCCAGGGCCACACAGCCTATCTTGTCTGGGGTGAGAAAGCCAGAGCTGGGTTGGCGATTTGGGGGTGACTGGCTGACTGGACATACTGCTTTCTGGTCAGGAGGAGCATGTACAGGGACATGAAAGTTTTCTAAGCTTTGGTTTGCTGATATGGCACCCTGGGCTGGAGTGACTCCATCCTGAGCCTAGAAAGTTATTCCAGTGGTACTATTATCACCTGTTTTGTGTGTGTGTGTGTGTGTGGATAAGAAAACCTAGGCTCTTGGAAGTTAAATGAGTTACCCAAGTTCACACACCAAAGAAGGCAGAAAGTCCAAATACAAACCCAAACATGAAGGACTCTGAAATCCTTGCTTTTTTCCATGTCATGTTTTGTCCCATAGGTACCTAAAAAGCTCTAAGTAGCTCACTTTATTTTAGCAAAGAAATTATAATAAACAAGCTTTAGTAAGCAGCTACCACATACTAAGGATGACACAGAAACAAAAAAAATTTAGTTCCTACCTCAAGGAGCAAGAAGTAGTGAAAAAAAAAAAGTGTATTCTACAAACAATCAGCTAAAGGTAGATAACAAATGCTATTTTTAAAATAAAGTACAAATTGCAATTGAAACACAAAGGAAAAATAAGCGTTTTTCTCATTTGATATAGATTTTATGCATTGATGTTCCCTTAAACCATTGCTAGCATACAGTAAATACTGTCAGTAAAACAAATATTTCAATATAGTCCTAAATCTGATAATTATTTAAATAATAAGATTCAAAGATACTAAGCGTATCAGTGTTACACCAAAATTTTTAAAAATAATTCTTAATAATATTTGGCTGAAATTTTGCAAGAAGAAAAAAAATTACCTCTTAATGTGCAAGAATGGGGCAGGTCCTAAGAGCATGTAGCAACCTGCTAAGGTCAAGTTTCCAAAAACCAGAAGCCATTTCCTTAGGTGCTGAGAAAGAAAGTCCAAAGAGACTTAGAGGTTAAAACCTCCCATAATCCAAGAATATAAAGAAATCGTCAAGGAATACAAATCATGATATTTAAAAAAAATCAATACATTGAAGAAAACAAAATTTTACATGTAAGAGAAAACAGGGTAGATGGTAAACACAAAAGCAAGTGTAATCAGTATACCTCAAGACAGGGTATGAGCAAAGGACAAGATCCCTTGGAATGGGAGTATATTGTGGATTTTTGCAAATGATGCACTGTTTCAAATATAATAATTTTAAAGAAGCAGTCACCACAAGAAACAGCCAAGTAGATGCATTATCTAGAAAAATTCACATTTTAAAAAGTAGCAAATAAAATGTTTTCTTATAAACTACTGAAAAGCAGGCTAAACATTACAAGGGTATGACATCCGTTCAGTTATATAAACGGCTACATCTTAAAACTAAGCTCCAAACACTTTAAGACACTTGCCTTTTGTCACCTGGATTACCAAGTAATCTCCACATAATCAGTCTTCATAAATATATACCCACGTGCAACAAAGAGGGGAAACATGAAAATAAGCACTAGTATCATAGAAGCCTGAGACTTGGTGAATAGTACTAAGCTCTCTATACTAGTCATCTAGACTGAATCATTTAAACCTAGTTAAAGGAGAATAGAAAAAATTTTCTTTCAGGGTGGCTCTGGGATAATAATGTATATTGTCATGACCAGTCCTTTCACTCCCGTAGAAAAACTACATTTTATTCTTTCAAGTTGGTCAAGTCATAAGTACCTTTGAGCTCTGTCCTGATTATTAAGGTCAATCCATTTTTTTTCATCAAGAGAATTTTTTCCTTTAGAAAATCTAATTCAGGAGTTTTTCAACAGTTTTGGCATAAGCTTCCACTTTTCCCAGCTGAAGCAATTAAAAAGTGAATCTGCTCAGGGTGATGACAAGTTGGAACATACTGAGACCTCACACTGAAACCTCTCCATCAGCTCAAAAAAAAAAAAAAAAAAAAGAATATTTAAGAATTTAAATGTTCTCACTGCTCCCCCTCCCCTACAAAGATAACTGTGGGGATGGATATATTAACTAACTAGATGGAGTGAATCCTTTCACAAAGTGTAGAGATACCAAATCACCATGATGTATACTTCAAATATCTTAAAGTTTTATTTGTCAACTATACTTCAATAAAGATAACATTTTAAAAAATTTGAATATGTTCATTCTAATCAGTAGCCCTGCAGAACTCCAGAAGTACAGTTGGACAACCACCAGGCATACAAAAGTCATTCTTAAATATCAATGAAGTGTACATACTGGCATTTTATCACTGAGTAGGCCCACCAGTGGTGAAGAAATGGCATAGGATAATGCCAAACCCAGGAATACCAGTCCCACATATCCAGCTGGTAAATTAAACTGTAAAAGAAATCCCATGTTAAAGTTACATGGTTAAGTCATTAAAAAAAAAAAAAATCTATCTTTTCCTTCTGCATCTCTTCAGCTCTTATCACTTGCCAAGAGGCTACGACTAACATTTAGCATCCTTCGTGATTTTTGTCTTACGCTTGTAAACGGATTGTTTTTTCATTATGGGAGAAGAAACCTAACCAGAGGTCAGAAATACAGGATGTTTCTGCTTTGTTAGCATTTGATAGTAAATATTGTATAATTATCCTTCTATGAACCACAGCATTTTTACATGTCAACCTGTGCTTTGCAAACATTAGTATACACAAAAAATTACCTGGAGAACTTGTTATAAGAGGTTTGTGAACCCCAGGCCAAGAATTTCTAATTCAAAAAGTCTGGGAAGAGGCCTGAGAATCTGCATGTCAAACAACAATCCCAGGTATGCTGTCTGTCCACAGACTAAAGTGCATTGCTGTAAAAAGCACTGACGATAATATCTACTCTATCCATCTCAAAGGGATATTAATATCTAATTAAAGAATTAGATGGTATGACACTTTGGCTTTTATAATAGTAAGCTACCTCATAACTCTGTTACTGTTACCAACATGATATAAATGCCTTTATTGGTTATCTGAGTCATTCTCATTTGCCTTAATTTCCTTCAGTTCAGTTCAGTTCAGTTCAGTCGCTCAATCGTGTCCAGCTCTCTGAGACACCATGAATTGCAGCATGCCAGGTCTCCCTGTCCGTTACTAACTCCCGGAGTTCACTCAAACTCACGTCCGTCGATTCGGTGATGCCATCCAGCCATCTCATCCTCTGTTGTCCCCTTCTCCTCCTGCCCCCAATCCCTCCCAGCATCAGAGTCCTTTCCAATGAGTCAACATTTCCCATGAGGTGGCCAAAGTATTGGAGTTTCAGCTTTAATATCATTCCTTCCAAAGAACACCTAGGGCTAATCTCCTTTAGAGTGGACTGGTTGGATCTCCTTGCAGTCCAAGGGACTCTCAAGAGTCTTCTTTAACACCACAGTTCAAAAGCATCAATTCTTCAGTGCTCAGGAAATGGCAACCCACTCCAGTGTTCTTGCCTGGAGAATCCCAGGGACGGGGGAGCCTGGTGGGCTGCCGTCTCTGGGGTCGCACAGAGTCGGACACGACTGAAGTGACTTAGCAGCAGCAGCAGCAGCTTTCTTCACAGTCCAACTCTCACATCCATACATGACCACTGGAAAATCCATAGCCTTGACTAGATGGACCTTTGTTGGCAAAGTGATGTCTCTGCTTTTGAATATGCTATCTAGGTTGGTCATAACTTTCATTCCAAGGAGTAAGCGTCTTTTAATTCCATGGCTGCAGTCACCATCTGCAGTGATTTTGGAGCCCCCCAAAATAAAGTCTGACACTGTTTCCACTGTTTCCCATCTATTTCCCATGAAATAGATGGGATTTCCCATGGGACCAGATGCCATGATCTTTGTTTTCTGAATGTTGAGCTTTAAGCCAACTTTTTCACTCTCCTCTTTCACTTTCACCAAGAGGCTTTTTAGTTCCTCTTTGCTTTCTGTCATAAGGGTGGTGTGATCTGCATATCTGAGGTTATTGAGATTTCTCCCGGCAATCTTGATTCCAGCTTGTGTTTCTTCCAGTACAGCGTTTCTCATGATGTACTCTGCATAGAAGTTAAATAAGCAGGGTGACAATACACAGACTTGACGTACTCCTTTTCCTATTTGGAACCAGTCTGTTGTTCCATGTCCAGTTCTAACTGTTGCTTCCTGACCTGCAAATAGGTTTCTCAAGAGGCAGGTCAGGTGGTCTGGTAAGCCCATCTCTTTCAGAATTTTCCACAGTTTATTTTGATCCACACAGTCAAAGGCTTTGGCATAGGCAATAAAGCAGAAATAGATGTTTTTCTGGAACTCTCTTGCTTTTTCCATGATCCATTGGATATTGGTAACTTGATCTCTGGTTCCTCTGCCTTTTCTAAAACCAGCTTGAACATCTGGAAGTTCATGGTTCACGTATTGCTGAAGCCTGGCTTGGAGAATTTTGAGCATTACTTTACTAGCATGTGAGATAAGTGTGATTGTGGGGTAGTTTGAGAATTCTTTGGCATTGCCTTTCTTTGGGATTGGAATGAAAACTGACTTTTTCCAGTCCTGTGGCCACTGCTGAGTTTTCCAAATTTGCTGGCATATTGAGTGCAGCATTTTCACAGCATCATCTTTCAAGGTTTGAAATAGCTCAACTGGAATTCCATCACCTCCACTAGCTTTGTTTGTAGTGATGCTTTCTAAGGCCCACTTGACTTCGCATTCCAGGATGTCTGGCTCTAGGTGAGTGATCACACCATCGTGATTGTCTTGGTCGTGAAGATCTTTTTTGTACAGTTCTTCTGTGTATTCTTGCCACCTCTTCTTAATATCTTCTGCTTCTGTTAGGTTCATAACATTTCTGTCCTTTATCAAGCCCATCTTTGCATGAAAAGTTCCCTTGGTATCTCTAATTTTCTTGAAGAGATCTCTAGTCTTTCCCATTCTGTTCTTTCCCTCTATTTCTTTGCACTGATCGCCGAGGAAGGCTTTCTTATCTCTTCTTGCTCTTCTTTGGAACTCTGCTTTAAGATGCTTATATCTTTCCTTTTCGCCTTTGCTTTCCACTTCTCTTCTTTTCACAGCTATTTGTAAGGCCTCCCCAGACAGCCATTTTGGTTTTTTGCATTTCTTTTCCATGGGGATGGTCTTGATCCCTGTCTCCTGTACAATGTCAGGAACCTCTGTCCATAGTAACTAGTCTTTAATTAAGCACATGGGATCTACTTAGGTCAGTATATGTTTTAACAATTTTTATGACATAATTCAAACTAAAAATTAGCCCTTTAAAGACAGTAGCAAGATATAAAAGTCAGAAATATCCTCTTCTGATTTTAAAATGGGGTGGACCCCTTCCTTCCCTAAAAGACTGGTCGACCAATGACGGGACAGTAACAAGTCAATTCAAACAACAGATAAGGCAGAAAAAGGGCAACAGGAAAAAAAACAGGGAAGACAGAAAACCAGGGAAGTACATTTCTAAAGATTTTTATAAGTTAGACATGAGCAACCTGGGTTTATGAAAGATTGTTACAATTTTTTTCAAGATTTGGACAGAGTTCTTAAAAGGAAGAAAAATGACTCTTAAGCAGACTCATTGTTGATAATGTGAATGGAATGTGTCATTGAAAACACAAGATATTTTTCTTATGCATTACCTCATAGATGCTCACTGCTTAATTGTGATATTATATTATTTTCCAAAACTTGGGCCTGACAGTAAAATTACAGTCCCCAAGTTTACCTGTAGAATACCCCCAAACTGTCGAGTGACTTGAAGGGGTTGTGTTTCTGATAATGGTGCTTTCTTCATTCTGGGGCCTCAAAGTGAACATGAGCTGCAGCTAGTAGATTTCTGTCTTTATAAACACAGATTAACTCTCTAGTATAATTAACTATCAGACTCAGTAATATACTCTATTGCATTATTTCTTAACAATCTTTTTTCAAAAATATCAAAGAACAAATTGCTATGACATCCAACTTTAAAATTCAGTCATTTTCAGCATTAAAAAAAATAGAGACTCCTGGTTCCTTTCTCCCATTTCAGATCAGTACAGTTCATAGTCTTTCACATATATGCAATAGACTAAAAGTAAATGGATCCAGAGGGGATCTGTTAGAAAAGAAGGACACCTCACATTAAATGAGCCACTCAGAACCTCAAATGCCTCAATGGAATTAAAACAGAGGAAAGTATCCTTGTTAAGTAGTCAGGATGCTGCCCAAGCCAGATCTATGATGACTAGAGCAAGGCCTAGGAGAAAGAGACCAGATGAAAGGCATCTTTCATTTACACAAATCAGACCCCTAATTATAGGGACATCACAGAGGGAAGGTACAGGCTCTCTTGATGTATAGATTTCATTCTGCCTCCTCCTTGCAGCCACACCCAGAACATTCTAGCAAGCAGGGCCTGAGAACAAGCAATTATGTGCACCTACCACAATGGGGAGTTTTCATCACCAGGCTACTCACCTTCTCCAAAACAAAGAGGGACAGTGTAGGCTCAAGGAAGCCAAAACAGGAGCTGAATGAGGTGATGACAAAGGATAAAAAGGCAACCTTGGGTAAAGTGATGAGTTTCCAGAATGAGTGTTTCCCTTTATCAGATTCTTTGGGGTAAAAATTTAAAAAGAAATTAGAGTAATTAACACTGATGAACTTAATCTTTCAGTCTATTTTCAAAAGTAAAATTGGTAACGCCATCTTTATCCAGTAATCAAAACAACCATGCCTCTGAGTTTGCCTAAAATTGCACATTATCAACATTTGCATATAAGTTATTCAAACCTAGAGGCCATTTCCAGGTAGTTAAGAAATAATTTCTCAGATTCAAAAAAAAAAAAAAAATCAACTGGAATCAGAGTATGAGGAGAAGTGGTCTTGGTTATAGGTCATCGTCTGGAAGGCTTTCCCCAGATGGGAGAGAGAGCACATGAAGTTGCCCTTGGTGGTAGGAAAAACCAGACGCTTTATCAGGCAACAATGTGTGTGTGCTGAGGAGGAATCTGAGTCAATCAAAGAACACAAGACTATTTTTTTCTGCTTACAGAAAAACACTGGATTGAAAGGGATGTTAGTGAATCACGAGTACATTCAATTTGGCATCAAGGTCAGCTGAGAGCCAACCTCGTGTCAGTTGCTCAGTCATGTCCAACTCTTTGCAACCCCACAGACTGTAGCCCGCCAGGCTCCTGTGTCCATGGGATTCTCCAGACAAAAATACTGGAGTGGCTTGCCATTCCCTTCTCCAGAGGATCTTCTCAACCCAAGGATCGAACCCTGGTCTTCTGCATTGCAAGTAGATTCTTTACCGTTTGAGCTACAGGAAAGTCCTTTGAGCTATAGGGAAGCACCAACCTCAGGTGCTGCCATTTCCCCAGCAGCAACACAACTTCTCATTGTCCCAAGCATCAAGCATGGTTGTTCCCAAGCCTCCAATCATATCCTATAACTCCCTTCTTTTTCCCCTGCCAATTGTTCAATCTCTAGCCACTTTGTAAAGCCTCGTTCTGGTCCTAAGCATCCTGCAAATTTTACTTCCATTACCATGTAATCGAGCAACCTAAACTGCATTTCATCTTACATGGTTTATTGTTGGGTGACTTTCCTATCTTCCAACTAATGTGCTCAACAAAATCTTTGCTGAGTCCGATATCATGCCAAATCACTGGGCACACAAAGCCAAAGAAGACAAACTCAGATCCTGACCTCACAGAGAAGTTACCAAAAGGTGTGGTGAGAGCCAGGATGGAGCTAGGAGGGTAGCAATTGGAGCATATGAGAGGGTTGCCTAAAAGAGAGGGAAAGCTGTTTAGGAGAGAATTTATGAAAGTAGTAATATCTAAATTACTGTCTAAAGGATGAGCTTGAGATGAGCAAGCAAAGAAGGAGGAAAGAATAACCCAGGCATATTATCCAGGAATGGCTCATTGTGAGACTCGAAAGCAAGGGGAAAGTATTCTGTTTGAGGAAATGAAGGAGCAAAAATAAAGAAGGAGGGTGGACATTGGAGTGTCGGGAGGAGAGATCATACCGCAGAAGGATGTAGTGATAAGATGATGCAGGGTTTTGTAAAGCAGGCTAAGAAGCCCAGGAAATCACTAGAGGTTTCAAACAAGAATCAGACTTGCAGTTCAAAGAGCTACATCTGTGGTCTCCTGGGAAATAGAGACAGGAGGCGAGTTAGGAGACTGTGCAGTGAGCTAGGCCACGAAGCTCTGAGGGCCAGAGCAGCACTGAGCTATCCTCATTTCAACAGAACTCAGTATGTAATAAATTCTTGGTAAATAATGATTCGGTAGGAAGCAAAGAACAAAAGAAGCATCAAGTGTGGTCCAGCTATATTTGTCAGGATAAGAGGGATAAGGGCTAATTTCTTAATTATTAGCCAAATAGTCAATGATGAACCAAATGCGAACCCAACCTGTTTCGCTACTGATTTGACTTAGAAAAGGGCTAAGCCCACCATGTGGCTCAGTGAGGCAGGCCAGCAGGGAGACTTGACTGGTTATGGATTTTGGATTGTGTAGTACCAATGTTTAAAATAACAATGATAAAGGATCAACTTTAATCAATTACATTTATTGTGTATATAGAAGTATTATGGGTCTATAGCATAAGACAAAGTATTATGAAATAAATAGTCCCTTTCTCTGCATGCAAAGTGGGAAAGGGGATTATCACCATAAGAACATACAGGAATGTCCATGAAAATGAACACATCATGAGTTTAGCTAAGCTGTTGAAGAAGCCCAAGTAATGAAAACTTAGGGTGATACCTGTTTCTAGAGACACACAGCAGAATCACCCAGGGAGCTTTTCCAACCTCCTTAAGCAATCTCTCTGCTTCCTCCAATTCTGATACATTCTTCTTGGAGGACATGATTCCATGGTTGACAATGCCTGCCACAGGAAGCTGCTCTGAGAGGTAAGGAAGCGGAGAGGCCTTCAGGTGTGGAGGGACAGGAAGGACGCGGAGCACTGAGGCACTCCTGCCTCAGCATTTAGATCACTGATTGAGAGGGCTCAGGGAAACTTTCCAGAAGAGGTCATACAATTAAGTTTTGAAGGATGAGTCGGAGTCAGATAGAGTGGAAGTGGGAGGCAGTCCAGCTCATATGACTTGCCTGAGAAACCTCTAACAACAGCTTCTAGTGGCTTTCAAGGTAAAGCTCACAATTCATGGATTCAGGCATTTTTCTTAAGAGGACTGTCATCCCTACAGGAGGCTTCCTCAGTGGTTCAGTGGTTAAAAAAAAAAAAAAAATCCACTGGCAACACAGGAGATGCAGGAGATGTGGGTTCGATCCCTGGGTGGGGCAGATCCCCTGGAGGAGAGCATGACAACCCACTCCAGTATTCCTGCCTGGAGTATCCCATGGACAGGGGAGCCTGGCAGGCTACTATCCACAGGGTCTCAAAGAGTGAGACATGACTAAAGGGACTGAGCACCACACACAGGCATCCCCAAAGGGGTGGAAGGAGGGAGTGGTGGGGGGAGGGAGACTTGAGAGGAAGGAGATATGTGCATACTAATGACTAATTCACATTTTTGTATGGCAGAAATCTGCACAACATACTAAAACAATTATCCTCCAGTTAAAAACATAAATTTTAAAAAGTTTATAAAAAGAGGATTGTCATGTACATGACTGTGTTTTAAAAATATTTCTTTAGGGACTTCCCTGGCAGTCCAATGGTTAAGATTCTGCATTGCACAGCATGGGGCATGGGTTCATCCCTGGTCCCCTGGTCAGGGAACTAAGATCTCACACACCAAACAGCATGGCTGGGGTGGGGGGGGGGGGGGGGGGGGGGGGGGTGGGCGACACAGGATTTTTCTTTAGCACAATACAGAAGAGGAGACTTGGCAAGCAGATATAAAGGATAAGAGACAGCAAGGGGCTGAAATTGACTCTTAGTAACCCAAATCCACAGTGTTTATGGGTTTAAAAGGAAAAAAACGAGTGGAGTAGAACTTACAGAATACAAAATTCTGCCAATATCATCAAAATAAAAGGAAATTTAACTTTCCAGCCTTACCTATAAGCTTTCCTAAAACAGTAATTTTTAAAGGTACTCTTTAATCGGAACACCTAAATCTATATTTATAGCTTTAACATTATAAATTGTGAGATTAAAAAATATATATATCAGTTTTCCCCATTCCATCTAAATACAAGATCCTTACTTAGATAAACAGAAAGCTTGCCAAACCATTTTGTTCATAAAAACATAGTGGGCCTTAGGAAGCAAAACAAAGCATAGTGGGCCAAACAAAAGCTAGTGGAGGCGATACAATTCCAGCTGAGCTGTTTTAAACTGTAAAAGATGATGTTGTGAAAATGCTGCACTCAATATGCCAGCAAATTTGGAAAACTCAGCAGTGGCCACAGGACTGGAAAAGGTCAGTTTTCATTCCAATCCCAAAGAAAGGCAATGCCAAAGAATGTTCAAACTACTTCACAATTGCACTCATCTTACACACTAGCAAAGTATTGCTCAAAATTCTCCAAGCCAGGCTTCAATAGTATGTGAACTGAGAAATTCCAGATGTTCAAGCTGAACTTAGAAAAAGGCAGAGGAACCAGAGATCAAATGGTCAACATCTGTTGGATCATAGAAAAAGCAAGAGAATTCCAGAAAAAACATCTGCTTTTGCTTCACTGACTACACTAAAGCATTTAACTGTGTAGATCACAACAAACTGTGGAAAATTCTTAAAGAGAAGGGAATACCAGACCACTTTACTTGCCTCCTGAG
This sequence comes from Ovis aries, assembly GCF_016772045.2. Classification (NCBI taxonomy): domain Eukaryota; kingdom Metazoa; phylum Chordata; class Mammalia; order Artiodactyla; family Bovidae; genus Ovis; species Ovis aries. The sequence continues at coordinate 58,249,758 of NC_056061.1, forward strand.
AAATCTGTATGCAGATCAAGAAGCAACAGTTAGAACCAGACATGGAAAAACTGATTGGTTCCAAACTGGGAAAGAAGTACATCAAGGTTGTATATTGTCACCCTGCTTATTTAACTTATATGCAGAGTAATGTCAGGCTGGATGAAGTACAAGCTAGAATCAAGGTTGCATGAGAAATATCAATAACCTCAGATACACAGATGACACCACCCTAATGGCAGAAACTGAAGAGAAAATAAAGAGCCTCTTGAAAGTGAAAGAGGAGAGTTGAGAAAGCTGGCTTAAAATTTAACATTCAAAAAACGAAGATCATGGCATCTTATCCCATCACTTCATGGCAAATGGATGGGCAAACAATGGAAACAGTGACAGATTTTATTTTTTTAGGCTCCAAAGCCACTGCAGATGGTGACTGCGGCCATGAAATTAAAAGATGCTTGCTCCTTGGAAGAAAAGCTATGACCAACCTAGATAGTGTATTAAAAAGCAGATGCATTATTTTACTGACAAAGGTCCATATAGTCAAAGCTATGGTTTTCCCAGTAGTCATGTATGGATGTGAGAGCTAGACCATAAAGAAGGCTGAACAATGAAAAATTGATGCTTTCGAGCTGTAGTGTTGGAGAAGACTCTTGAGAGTCCCCTGGACTGCAAGGAGATCAAACCAGTCAATCTTAAAGGAAATCTATCCTAAATATTCATTCAAAGGACTGTTGTTGAAGCTGAAGCTCCAATTCTTTGGCCACCTGATTTGAAGAGCTGACTCATTTGAAAAGACTCTTATGCTGGGAAAGACTGAAGGCAGGAGGAGAAGGGGTCGACAGAGGATGAGATGATTGGATGGCATTGCTGACTCAATAGACAAGAGTTTGAGCAAGCTCCAGGAGATAGCCTGACATGCTGCAGTCCATGGGATTGCAAAAAGTCAGATATGACTGAGCAAATGAACAACAACTAGAGCTTTAAGTTAAAGATGCAGGAAAAGTTTAATTGAGGAATAACAGGAACAAAGAGAAGTAAGTACCAAGTAACTAGGCTGACAGTGATTCGAGGGGCTTCAAAAGATACCATGTTGTGGGAGTGAGGGGCAGAGATGAGGAGAGCAGGCCAGGACTCAAAGAATTACTGATGCTGGGGCAAGTCCAGCGCTTAATCACCGAAGTTCTAAATGCCACATTCCACAATTAACTAGTAGGCCATCTTTTTCCCCTACATGATGTTATTGATAAAGAGTAAACAGAACTCTTTCCCCTACTGCAAGAGAATCTGACCTGGTGTCAGTCTCTTAGTTAATAGCCAAGTGTTCACCTGTGAACCCAACAGAAGGCCAGTCTGGGATGCCTGACTACAGAAACAACCATCAATATGCACAGAAAGACGACAGGCTCTCCTCCGGCTCTCCAGCTAACTTGGTGGTTGTGTCGCAGCAAGAATCTGATAATGGTAAAATGCCAACTCCCATTACTCAGCAATCTGGCTTATAATGAAAGTCATCCCTGACTGGTAAATTTCATCTGTACAGAAGGAACTATAAACTAACCATCAATACTCGATGCTTTGTGCCTCCCTGAGCTTGGGGACTCTTGTACCCAGAATGTGCCTCATGGAGACCCTGGCAGCTGTGCCTATGGCGTTGTTATGGGATAGGTTGACTCCTATGGAGCATGAAGCTTCAGAGCCAAGATGATTCCCATTACTGCCTGATGTGGCCCAGAGTCCTCACACTTGAGCTGTGCTGCACACACAGCTACAAGAAACCTGCGGAAGGAAGGTCTAACTTTGTCCTCCTGTCACAGTGCCTTGTAATGGAAACATTCTTTACATTAAAAGATGTAAAGAATCTTTAATTTAGAATTCAGGAAGACATCTGGTGGGCATTGCATATGTTTTATGATAAGAAATTTAATATTTGCTAGTTCTATAAGTCAGAAAGAATTTCTGACAATTTATATAAACTAATTGCCTATCGTAACATTTCTGAAAAGAGAATTGATTCTTTCGCATACACTACAGATCTATTAGTGGTTATATAAAATGAAAGAGTGTATATGTTAGATTGGTCTCCTACAAAGGCATAAAAATACTTAAATTTAAGATTCTTAAAATGAACAATAAATGAGGTCTTACCATAATTGGGTAAAATATACATGTTGAGGGGAACCATCAGCAGAACTATGCATCCCAGAAAAATGAAAGGCACCTCATAGCCAAAGGACTGATACAAAAAGCCACCCAAAGGAGGCCCCAGCACTAGTCCCAGTCCAGAGAAAGTCTCAAGACTTCCCTAAAAATGGGAAAACAAAAGAAATTGAGTTAATATGTTTCATTTGAAAAATGAACAAAGCTTTAATGGAAAGTTCTGAAAAAAATTCTATCCACTTTACAATTTATACACACACCACCCACACACATCCAAGACAGACCAAAAATTTAAACATGCACATTGAAATGATAAAAGTACTAGAAAAAGAAAATGTAGAGTTTTTTCCTAATCCTTACAGTGAAGCAAATTTTCTAATTATGGCATAAAACCTCAGAAGACACAAAAGAAGACTGATAACTCTGGTTACATGAAAATATGAAAAACTATGGACAGCAAAAAAAAAAAAAGACAAACGAAGAATGGGGAAAAAGTACTGACAAAAGACTAATTTCCCAAAAGTACCATGACAGCAACTATTAATGAATGAGACAAATCAGCAGTACTGTGGAAAATAGGCAAATGTTATAGTCTGTTCACACATAAAATGAAAACAACTCACGCTAATGTGAACTGACCAGCTCTAACTTGCAGGGCAGCAAAGCCCTACTCCAAACATGTTCAGCCACAAAACCTTGTTTTACAGAGCATGTCAACCAACTAGCATCTTTCTGAACCCCTTCTGAAAAATATACTTTTTGGAAATGGAAATAGTATATCTGTTACAGTGGCCAGCATGGCATGACAAATTGCTTAGAACCTAAAGTGAATTTATCCAGATATACAATACATATACAGATATGTGTACTTACATTAACTGTATAAATATATATGGGTATATACTTAATAAAAGTGTGGATATTTATATTTATACAGCAAATAGTTTACCTGATGGTCAAAACTTTCAAACTGTAGTATTAATATGGGTAAATGAGGGAACATGGTACTGAGCTGATTAGATCTGAGGTCTCTGAAAGTGAAAGAAAGAAAGAAGAGAAAGTGAAAGAAAGAAAGAAAAGAAAGTGAAAGAAAGAAAGAAAAGAAAGTGAAAGAAAGAAAGAAAAGAAAGTGAAGTCACTCAGTCGTGTCCGACTCTTTGCGACATCATGGACTGTAGCTTACCAGGCTTCTCCGTCCATGGGATTGTCCAGGCAAGAATACTGGAGTGGGTTACCATTTCCTTCTCCAGGGGATCTTCCCAACCCAGGGATCGAACCCAGGTCTCCTGCATTGGAGGAAGACGCTTTAACCTCTGAGCCACCAGGGAAGCTGAGGGTGGTGCCTATTTTCATATACAAACCAGGAGTCCTTCAGGAATGCCTGGGTCCAGAGGAGAGAATGCAGCCGCTAAAAGCTGGGACAAGAATCTGCTATGTCACTAATACTCCATGTCAAGGCATCTGGGCAATATATGAGAATGTTTGTCAATATGATGCTACCAGGCTCTGGATTTTTATGGTAAAGTAAGTTGGAGAAGACTCTTGAGAGTCCTTTGGACTGCAAGGAGATCCAACCAGTCCATCATAAAGGAGATCAGTCCTGAGTGTTCATTGGAAGGACTGATGCTGAGGCTGAAACTCACGTGAAGAGTTGACTCATTGGAAAAGACCCTGATGCTGGGAGGGATTGGGGGCAGGAGGAGAAGGGGACGACAGAGGATGAGATGGCTGGATGGCATCACTGACTCGATGCACATGAGTTTGGGTGAACTCCAGGAGTTGGTGATGGACAGGGAGGCCTGGCATGCTGCAATTCATGGGGTCGCAAACAGTCGGACAGGACTGAGCAACTGAACTGAACTGAACTGAAGTCCGTCCTCAGACCCACTGCACAGAAGCACATAAGGAATTCAAGACAATCTCTAAGATCCTTTCCATGACTCTGGGAAAAGTGGAAGCAGGACTGTAGTATAAATCTGCTTCAGGCAGCCCAGCCACAATCTAGGCTAGAGAGAGATAGCAAACATTACTAAGGAGGTTTTTTTTTTTAAGAGGTTAAAAAAGAGTATTTAGTTTTGCCCATTTAGGGGCTTGTAAGCCCAGGAAAAGCACCTAAGTAAGACTAAGGGTACATTTATTGACAGCCTGCTGCTGAAAGTAGAAACTGTTACAACCTCACCAGAGCCATGACAGGCTCAGAGAGGTGCACTAGGCCAAAAATAATCCCTGAGTCATGCTTCCGGGGCTTCCAGGGATGATAACTCTGGCCAATCAGAGGGATGATAACTGGCCAGTCAGTAAATACCAGGAAACCCCTGCAGCCAATCAACCCTTGCCAACTCCCTGTCTTTGTTCTAAACTTATAAATACTGCTGTACATCTGGGCTCAGGGCTCTTGTTCTACTCCACTGTGTTAGATGTGACAGGAGCTCTGGCTCGAGCTAGCAATAAACCCCTTTATGCTTTTGCATTGCTGTTGATGTCTTATTCTCTCAGTTTTGGGGACTCGGACACTGGGCATAACAGAAACTGGGGTAAAAGGTAACAAACACAGAGGGTAGAAAAAAAGCAGGTCTAGAAGAATGGGCCCCAGCTTTGGCTTGAAAGGTCAAGCAAACATTTTAGCTACACTAAAAGGAAAATAGGAAAAGTGTATAAAATACTTACCAGTACTGTAGCCACATTGTTTGGAAAAGCCTTTGCAAGAATAGAAGACGACGCAGTTATTGCTGCCTCGAAACTGATTGCATCAGTTATTCTCAGCAGAAAACACATAGCAATAAACACTGCTCCTTCTGGAACTTGATCCAAGAGACTAAAAAAGAATAAGACAATCCTCAAATGCCAAATTGATTTCATTTAACTGTACTCACTGAAAACAGTAACACTTCAATCATAGTTATTAAAATAAGTCACTTTCGAATATGAATTTTTAAGAGTTTCTTTGTTATATTTTTAGTAGGAGGAATTTGAGTCATAATAACAGCCTCATTGTCCTTTTCTACTGACATATTTGATGTCTTAAATAATAATACTAAGTAGGCCTTTAAAAAATGTAGAGTCAATCTAACAAGAAGCTATGCAGAAAGACTTAGATTTAGGTCTTCCCCAAGAGAAAAAAAAAAAGCAAAATCAGGAACCTGAGAAAGACTTCTGATAACATTATCTTAACATCTACATTCTGATCTTCTTTAGCTGATTGTTTAGACAAGAAACTCACTTTTTTGCTTAAGCCAAAAAAATTTGTGACTCAGAAAACTGTGTTAAGTTTCTGTCACTCAACTCACAGAAGTCCTAAAGAACAGATTCAGCAGCCAACGTAATGGTGATCCCCTGGAGGATTTTTTTCTTAAGATCAATGTCATTCATTTCATTCTCCACACCATCCAATGCCCTTCACCATTATTCATATGCCAGGCATTTGATAATCAATGGTAATGATTGATTTAAAGAAAACATTAACATTTTAAACTGAAGATAAATTAGGAAATCTGTTCAGGCTCCCAAACATATCAGAACATGACTTACCCAAAGAGAACTGTAACTGCTCCTGAGACAAACATTCCTGCTACAAACATAAATTTTGCTCCAATCTGTACAAGCTATAATAAACGTCAAAGAAAAGTGGTAAATTGATGACTGCTACAAGTCTATAGTGACATAAACAAGTCCACTGTATCAGGAAACAAAAGATTTGGGGAATATATATACAGCTAACAAAATGTAACTCTTTAGTGGAATGACAGCATGCATTCTTACAAACATGGAAGAAGTTAAAAATCAATCAACCATAAGAATGGAACTGTCAACTGAAGCACAGTTCATAACATAAGATGCTGGTTATTTCTGCATCAGTGGAAATTTTAGACTTGTAATTAGAATAACTCATTACACCATTTAAAAAAATTAATACTTACATATTTTCCAAATACCAAAGATGCCAGAAAGTCAAACAAAGCATAACATCCAAAGATCATACCAATCACTGTATTGCTGGCTCCTTTCTTTTCAGCCTTTAAAAAAAAAAAACAAACAAAAAAAAAACAGGAAAGAAAAAGTTTGAAAGATAAATTAGCAACAGTATGGGAAAAAATTAGCAACAGTATGGGAGCCACTAGATCACAGGATCATCCTCCTGTAACCTTTATCTGTAAAGCAATTTCAAAGATTATTATTTCAGAATAAACAGGCCAAGAAGGGAAAGGGAACGGTAGTAAAACTTAGTTCTCTGACATGAAAATAATTCACTCATTTAACTTTATGATCGTGAGAAAAAAAGAGCAAAACTGGAGGTATCACACCTCTTGATTTTGAAAATGGATTACAAAGGTACAGTAATTAAAACGGTACAATACTGGCCTAAAGACAGACATATGGATCAATGGGACAGAACAGAGAGCTCAGAAATAAACCTAAACAAACATGGTCAATCCATCTTCCATGAGGGTGCCAAGAACACACAATGGGGAAGAGATATTCTCTTCAACAAACGATGTCGGAAAAACTGGACATCCACATGCTAAGGAATGAAACTGGATCCCTATCTTATAGCACTCACAAACTAAACTCAAAGCAAACTAGACTTAAACATAAAATCTGAAACTGTTAAGACTTTTTGAAGAAAACGGTGGATGGGGGGCTTCTAAAAAACTATTTTTATTTGAGTATAGTTGATTTACAATGTTGTGTTAGTTCACTGTACAGAAAAGTAAATCAGTTATACATATACACATGTCTACTCTTACTTAGATTATTTTCCCATATAGGTCATGACATTGATCTTGGCAATGATTTCTTGTATTTGACACCAAAAACCTAAGCAAGAAGACAAATCAAACAAATGGAATTACACTAAACTAAAAATCTTCACAGCAAAGAAAACGATTAACAGAGTGAAAAGGCAATCTACAGAATAGGAGAAAGCAATTTGTAAACCATCTCCATATAAGTAGCTGATATCCAAAATATGTAAGACTCTCCTACAATTCAATAATCTATTAATAAAAAAACAACCACAAAGAACATGACGTAAAAATGAGAAAAGGATTTCAACAGACATTTCTCTAAAAAAGAGACATACAAACGGCCACCAGGTATAAGAAAAGCTGCTCAAGATCAGTAATCATCAGGGAAATGCAAATTAAAGTCATAATGAGATATCATCTCACACCAGTTAGGATAGAGAGAAATAATTGAAAGCACAGAAGATAACAAGTGTTGATGACAAGGTGAAGAAATCAGAACCCTTATACACTGTTGGCAGGAATGCAGAATGGTGCAGCCTCTATGGAAAACAATATGGAGGATCCCCAAAACATTAAAAACAGAACTACCATATAATCCAACAATCCCTCTTCTGTGTATATACCCAGAAGAATTGAGAGCAGCATCTCAGAGATATTTGCAATCCCATGCTCACTGTGGCACCAGCTAAGATAATACAGAAACAACTAAGAAATAGCTAAGATAATATAGAAATAACCCAAATGTCCGTCGACAGATGAATGGACAAAGAAAATGTGGTATATACGTAACACAAAATATTATTCATCTCAAAAATAAGGAAATCTTGGCATCTGCAACAATATGGATGAATCTTGAAGAAATGACGCTAAATGAAGTAAGCCTTCATAGAGGAACAAACACTGCATGATTCCGCTTGTATCAAGTATCTACAATAGCCAAATTCATAAAAGCAGAGACAGAATGGTGGTTGTCAGGGACTTTGGGAAGGGGGCAGTGGGGAATTATAGCTCTTTAGATATAAATTTTCTGTTAAACTCATGTTATGTTCTCACCACAAAAAGAAGAAGAAAAAAAAAAGTCCACAAGAAAACCTAAGGGATTTTTTGGAGGTGCTGAATAAGTTTAGTATTTTGATTGCAGTGATGACATCATAGATGGTGTGCATATTTCCAAACTCATCAATATACATATATTAAATAAGTGTAAATTTTTGTATAACAATGATACCTCAATGAAGTCTGCCCTCAACCAAAATAAGAATTGTTAGCTTTAGCAGGCCAAAATCAGAATTAGAGTATAAACAAAACAAAAAGCCTTGGTGGAGGAAATGTAAGCTCTGCATGTCCTGTAGAACTAAGCCAACAGTTGATCTTGAAATGCTTTCTTTTTGGTATCTTTGAGTTCATAGAAAATGTACTTATTGGTCTCTGCCCCCAGTTCTTGGCACAGAACTCTGACTATCCTTGTAACTTCCTTAGTGATAAGAGCCCTAGGAGTAATAATGTTCTAATATTTGGTCTTTGACCCTGGTTCCTGACACCAAGCGCCTAGTTCCTTGGCATCTCCTGGGTGACTCTTGGTGATTCCTGCTTGGGGATTAGTCACCAGAAAGACCAAGCCATGATTAGAAGCTTAGAGCTTTTGGTCCCACACCCCATTCTCCAGAGAAGGGCTGGAAACTGATTAAGTTGCCTATGTGATTAAGTCCGCATAAAAATCCCTAAGGTGTGGGATTTGGGGACCTCTGGGCTCGGTGAACACATGAAGGATCTGGGAATGCGGCTCACCTGCACGGGACGTGGGGGCTGCCACATACCTCCTGTCCTGTATCTCTTCCATCTACATGCCCAGCTATATACTTTATCACATCCTTTTATAATAGTGTTAAGCAAGTGTTTCCCTGAGTTGTGGAAGCCATTCCAGCAAGTAACTGAATCCTAGCTGGAGAAGTGGGAGGGTCACTGTGTCTTGCCTAAAGTTTTACCTATAAGTTCAAAGGATTTGCTAACAGAAGAAACCATTCATTACACACAAATACATAATTTCTATTTTTATAGATTTGACTTAATTTCAACATGCAGTCATTAAAAAAAAAAAAGAAATAGAAACGAGAGACAGAACTAATAGACAATACACCAACAACCTACATCCAGACTTGAACAGATCTGGCAAGTCTCTTGTTAATAGCAATCTGGAGTCACAATGGGAAAGGGTCCTGAGTGGTGTGTCCACCCCATGGGTGAGACTTCAAATTGTGGTTAGGGGGCTTCCACTTATAATCCCAGGCCTCAAACTGATATCATCATCAGTTTGCATGCAAAGCTGCAGCTCTGGTTTTGGGGTTCTTTTTTAACGTCTACACTACCAGTTTGTTTCGCTTTGTGAATCATAGGGTTTTGTTAGACCCCAGGGATTGGCCAGATCTTCAGAGGCTCAAGAATTCCAAGACCCACTCCTTTTCTTATCTAAGCACTAGCTGTGCTTGCAGGTAGGATCCGCGGTGTCCAGGCAGGTCAGAAGTAAGTCAGAGGCCCACTCTTCTGCTTCTGAAGCCTGAACAAGGTTTCCTCCATTTTAATTTCCCTAACACATGGGAGGGCTTCCCAAGTGGTGCTAATGGTAAAGAACCCGCCTGCTAATGCAGGAGACAAGAGGCACAGGTTCAATCCCTGGGTAGGGAAGATCCCCTGGAGCAGCACATGGCAACCCACTCCAGTATTCTTGCCTGGAGAATCCCACGGACAGAGGAGCCTGGCGGGCTACAGTTTATAGGGTCACAAAGAGTTGGACATGACTGAAGAAGCTTCACACACACACACACACACACACAACACATGAGAACCTGTAACTTGTAGCCAAGTTGGACAGAAGTTGGGGGTAACATGGAGACCTACTACTTGCAATTGGCATCTGAAGCGGAGGGCAGTCTTGTGGGACTGAGCTCTTAACTTGTGGGGTCTGGGCTAATACAGACCAGTGTCAGAACTGAATTGAATGGTAGGACATCCAACTGGTGTCACAGAGAATTGCTTGGTGTGGGGAAAGGACCTACACATCTGGTGTCAAATATGTTGTGAGTGTGGTAGCAGTGTGAGCATAAAGGTGAAACCCAAGGGAGGAAGCTTTTCCAACTCAATGTCACATTTAGTTACAGGATCAAATGCCACTAAAAAACCCCCCAAAAATCCCAAACAACCACTTTACTTTGCTGGTTAAAAAAATCTAACAGAAAGTTCCTTAAGCTAGTACATGAGGCATCCCAAGGACCGTTCAAACCATTCAGTTCTCTGTTTCTGATACCAACTACCTAACAGTTCGCAGAAGATAAAATCTCCTTTCCTGATATCAATGACACAGATGAAAGAAGCTCCCTCTCCTCCCAACATGCTGCTGAAACATCTGGAGTAATTTATCGCCCATCAATGGTTCCTATGATTGTTTATAGACTACTCTATCATGGCTCCCAAATTTGCTACAGGTGGTGGTGGTGCTGGTGCTTTAATCAGTAAGTCATGTCTGACTCTTATGACCCCATGGACTGTAGCCTGCCAGGCTCCTCTATCTATGGGATTCTCCAGGCAAGAATACTGGAGTGGGTTGCCATTACATTCTCCAACTGCTATAGAGGATACAGTGCTTATTCTAAAACTACTTCTTTTGAACTTCAAATGCTACTATTAGTTGTGTTGTACAACTGAATAGACAGAGGTTTGAAAACCTTTCTAAAACCTTGGAATTATGGTGGATCCTTAGATCAGGTTCTAGGTATAACCATTTAAGGGGTTAAAATATGAGTTTAATTTTTTAAGATAAGACTGGCAACTTGGCAAACCATGAAGCACTAAGTCTGAAACACACATCTGTCCTCTCAGGCAGTCAGTGGTCATTTATCCAGCACCTTCTATGCATCACACAGGAGCCAGCAGTGAATATAGTTAGAAGATGTGACTTAGATTCATCCTTTCCCAGAGCTTCAGCTCTTCCACAAATCACTCTACTCTGAATACAGAAATGTGTGTGTACACACATACTCCCTTTAAAATCTGTCATCCACAACAGTCTTAATTCTATTTATCTTTTCACTCTAACTACAATTTTAAGATAAAAAATAAGTTTATCACTTTCTATAGGAAGTTATGATAATCATTCAATCTTTGTCTTTAAAAAATATATTCTTACATTGTGTTTCTAAATAAATCCTACATTTCACAAAGCATCATACCGCAGGAATCCAGATGGGTGAACTCTATCTTTTTCTAATTTGGGCCCTATCACATGGCTTGTGAAACTTCCAGACCAGGGATTGAACCTGTACCCCCTGCAGTGGAAGCACAGTCTTAACTCTTAGACCACCAGGGAAGTCCAGGTGAACTCTACTTTTCCTTGCTAAACTACACGAAAGAAAGACCCTCTCACCCTGGGAAGCACGTCCTACCCTTGAAGTGCAGTCCCTAAGTGCCTGGTTGTGGGAGAGAGTGGAGAAGTTGAAGCTAAAGCATTCTCGAAACTGCTTGGGTGGGATTTCGGCCCATAATTTGATGAGACTCAGGATTAACCATTTCCATCACTAATCATCATACGAGATAATGGTATAGAGAAAAGAGAGCTCTCACTATGAAAAATGTCTTCACTGGCATCCTAGCCAAAGGTTATGCTGTATGTAGACAGGAACATGGATTCCATGTTTCTACCACATCAAGCGTCACAGGGTGCCAGGGGGCTCACTGTGTCCCTCAAACTTCTTATGCTGATGTCCTAACTCTCAGTACTTCAGCTGTTGTTGTTGTTGAGTCACTAAGTCATGCCTGACTTTTTGTGACCTCATGGACTGCAACATGCCAGGCTTCCCTGTCCTTCACTATTTTTTGGAGTTTGCTCAAACTCATGTCCATTGAGACAGTGATGCCATCCAACCATCTCATCCTCTGTCACCCTCCTCTCTTCCTGCCTTCAATCTTTCCCAGCATCAGGGTCTTTTCCAGTGAGTCAGTTCTTTGCATCAGGTGGCCAAAGTATTAGAGCTTCAGCTTCAGCATCAGTTCTTTCAATGAATATTCAGGATTGATCTCCTTTAGGATTGAACTGGTTTGATCTCCTCGCTGTCCAAGGGATTCTCAAGAGTCTTCTCAAGCACCACAGTTCAAAAGCATCAATTCTTTGGCACTCAGCCTTCTTTATGGTCTAAATTTCACATCTGCACATGACTACTGGAAAAGCCATAGCTTTGACTATATGGACCTTTGTTGGCAAAGTGGTATCTCTGCTATAATACACTGTCTAGTTTTCTCATAGCAACTTAGAAGGTGACCTTATTTGGAGAGAAAGTCTTTGCGGGAGTAACCAGTTGAAAGAGGTCACGAAGGGTCGAGTCTAACCCAGTAATACTCGTATCTGTAAAAAGGGGAAGTGTCTTCAGAGAGGCACGTGTAGAGGGAAGATGATGTGAGAAGACACAGGGAGAAGTTGCCCACCTACAAGCCAAAGAGAGAAGCCTGGGACAGATCCTCTCCTCATAGCCCTCAGAAGGAACTGACCCTACCAATGACAATGATTTTGGACTTCAGAGCCGTGAGACAATACATTTCTGTTGTCCCCAGTCTGTGGTACTTTGTTATAGCAGCCCTAATCACATAGAATAGGTAACTCAAAGGGAAGGTGTTATCAAAGGGGTCAATTAAGATGTGGAAACAAGAACTTCCCCGGTGGTCCAGTGGTTAAGACTCCATGTTCCCAATGCAAGAGGCACAGGTTCGATCCCTGGTCAGGGAACTAAGATCCCAGTGGCCGAGATGTGGCCGAAAAAAAAGATGTAGAAAGAACATTCATAGGTCAAATTATATCCATGTCGTTTGCTTAATAGATCTGAAAGTTATTTAGTTCTCAAGTCTGGCTGAGACTATATAGTAACTATATAGTAGTTACAGCAACTAACATTTATTGGCCCCTCATTAGGAGCCATGCTGATCTATATGGTTTCAAACAAGTAAGGGATGTACTTTTAGCTGGCCCCCTTTTATAGATGAGGACACAGACTTGCAAAAGTTACTTGTGTCCTGGTCATAGCAGTCCTACCAGTTTCCATCTTGCACAGGTTCCCACATTCTCTGTGAAAGCGGGATGGGGACTTAGCACGTTCTAGAATCACACACCACAGCAGCAACTGAATACTGCTTTTGACATGCGGATCCTACTGCATGTTAGGATGGCAAGAACGGTTGTCAAAAACAATAGTTTATTCATTATCCTCTGCCCAGGGAGGAGGGGGCCAGAAAAAGGATGAGTAGAAACATTAATTCTATACCACAAGTTAAGAAGAAGAACCTTGTTTTTCCTTGACCTAATTAGCTTGTTAACAAGAAGCATGATGGGGCTTCCCCAGTGGCTCAGTGGTAAAGAAACGGTCTGCCAATGTAGGAGATGAGGGTTCAATCCCCGAGTCAGGAGGATTCCCTGGAGGAGGAAATGGTAACCCACTCCAGTATTCTTGCTTGGGAAATCCCATGGACAGAGGAGCCTGGCAAGCTACAATCCATGGGATTGCACTGAGTCGGGCACAACTTAGCAACTAAACACAAACAAAACAGTAATGAATAACAGAATACATAGGGGGAAGAGCAAGTTTTGCCAGTGTGTTTGTCAACTCTAATGCTTTTATTAAAAATGAAAAAGAAGAGCTCACTCTTCATGTTTATGCCTTTTAAAGTTAGAATGCTCTCTCTCCCGCCTCTTGCAAGCAAAAAACTAAATCAAACGCTTAAGGAAAAAGAAAGAAAGCACACACCCACAGCCTGCTTTTCCTGTCTGTATTTCACTGCTGCTAAGTTGCCTCAGTCATGTCCCCAGGCTCCCCCGTCCCTGGGATTCTCCAGGCAAGAACACTGCAGTGGGTTGCCAATTCCTTCTCCAATGCATGAAAGTGAAAAGTGAAAGTGAAATCGCTCAGTTGTGTCCAACTCCTAGCAACCCCATGGACTGCAGCCTACCAGACTCCTCTGTCCATGGGATTTTCCAGACAAGAGTACTGGAGTGGGTTGCCATTGCCTTCTCCACTGTATTTCACTAAGAAAAATCTTAACTGGTTACTCTCACTGAGTTCCAGCTAAATCGGACATGTCCTTCTATCTAGCTGGCCACTACTCCCGTTCTTCTCTGTCTTAATTCCACAGCTTCCATTCCTCATTTTCTTTCCCCCAAATCCATATCTGTCCAGTCTAATCTGTCTTGCCCAAATATCTCTGATGACTTCTCACTGACATCTTTGATCTGCATAGAAGGACCCTTGCTTGCATTTGAGCACCAACCTGCCTTTTCAGATCCTCAGTTGCCATGGACCTTACTGCACCCAGACACAAGCCCCACCATTGTCCATGGTTCCCTAAGAACGTGCTATTTACCTTGCTAATTTCATGACTGTCTCCTGTGAGTTTCTAGCCTAGAGGACACTTGCCTCTCTTGTTCACCTTGGGAACTAACATTTCTTAAGACTCACCTTGGGCTTACCCTGCCAAGTCCCTTTCAGTATTACTCCTTCTCTCCTTCCCTCCCACACCTGTCAGCTTCACTCATCGCAAAATTAACCAGTCCCTTCCCTAGAGTCTCCTTAAACCTTGGACATCCTCTTCAAGGAGATTCAAATACTCTGCAACTTTCTTTTCATACTTTTTCCCTCCCAGTGGACAGATGAGAGAGGGACATTTTCCTGATTTTTTTCCAGCCCTAATACATCCAATACCTAGCACACTCTAGGGTGGGAAATAGTTAAACATCCCACTCCCATTTAATAAACAGAACCGAACTGGGCCAGTCACTTAACTTTGGGGTCTGTTTCTTCATTTGCAATAGGATGGGATTCTGACTATTCTGCCTATCTTACAGAGTTGCTCCAGAAACCAAATGGAATAAACATGTTGGGAAGTACACTGAAAACTACAAAGAACTTAATGGGCAGAGGGTTGCACTACTGTTCTTTTAGCAGAGAAGCCATGTTTATCGTCTTTTGTAGCACACAGAAGGAAGGACCACACGTTATCAAAGAAGTCAGAGAACTGGGAAGGACCCCTGCATCATGAGCTGAGGCTTTCAAAGAGGGCATGAAGCAGAACACACAGGCATATTGTGTACACCCAGCCAAGACAGTGTCATTTCCTCCATACTACACCTCACCAACCTCCAGATTCCAGGTGGATTCTCCAGGGGTTATTTCTTTGTGTCTGTGCCAATATCCATAGACCCGAACATCACATAAAATGCTATAATTAGAAGGACCTATGGACCTAACAGAAGCAGAAGATATTAAGAAGAGGTGGCAAGAATACACGGAAGAACTGTACAAAAAAGATCTTCACGACCCAGATAATCATGATGATGTGGTCACTAATCTAGAGCCAGACATCTTGGAATGTGAAGTCAAGTGGGCCTTAGAAAGCATCACTACAAACAAAGCTAGTGGAGGTGATGGAATTCCAGTTGAGCTCTTTCAAATCCTGAAAGATGATGCTGTGAAAGTGCTGCACTCAATATGCCAGCAAATTTGGAAAACTCAGCAGTAGCCACAGGACTGGAAAAGGTCAGTTTTCATTCCAATCCCAAAGAAAGGCAATGCCAAAGAATGCTCAAACTACAGCACAATTGCACTCATCTCACATGCTAGTAAAGTAATGCTCAAAATTCTCCAAGCCAGGCTTCAGCAATATGTGAACCATGAACTCCCTGATGTTCAAGCTGGTTTTAGAAAAGGCAGAGGAACCAGAGATCAAATTGCCAATATCCGCTGGATCATCGAAAAAGCAAGAGAGTTCGAGAAAAACATCTATTTCTGCTTTATTGACTATGCCAAAGCCTTTGACTGTATGGATCATAAGAAACTGTGGAAAATTCTGAAAGAGATGGGAATACCAGACTACCTGACCTGCCTCTTGAGAAATCTGTATGCAGGTCAGGAAGTAACAGTTAGAACTGGACATGGAACAACAGACTGGTTCCAAATAGGAAAAGGAGTACTTCAAGGCTGTATATTGTCACCCTGCTTATTTAACTTATATGCAGAGCACATCATGAGAAACGCTGGACTGGAAGAAACACAAGCTGGAATCAAGATTGCCGGGAGAAATATCAATAACCTCAGATATGCAGATCACACCACCCTTATGGCAGAAAGTGAAGAGGAGCTAAAAAGCCTCTTGATGAAAGTGAAAGAGGAGAGTGAAAAAGTTGGCTTAAAGCTCAACATTCAGAAAACGAAGATCATGGCATCCGGTCCCATCACTTCATGGGAGATAGATGGGGAAACAGTAAAAACAGTGTCAGACTTTATTTTTTTGGGCTCCAAAATCACTGCAGATGGTGACTGCAGCCATGAAATTAAAAGACACTTACTCCTTGGAAGAAAAGTTATGACCAACCTAGATAGTATATTCAACAGCAGAGACATTACTTTGCCGACTAAGGTCCGTTTAGTCAAGACTATGGTTTTTCCTGTGGTCATGTATGGATGTGAGAGTTGGACTGTGAAGAAGGCTGAGAGCCAAAGAATTGATGCATTTGAACTGTGGTGTTGGAGAAGACTCTTGAGAGTCCCTTGGACTCCAAGGAGATCCAACCAGTCCATTCTGAAGGAGATCAACCCTGGGATTTCTTTGGAAGGAATGATGCTAAAGCTGAAACTCCAGTACTTTGGCCACCTCATGTGAAGAGTTGACTCATTGGAAAAGACTCTGATGCTGGGAGGGATTGGGGGCAGGAAGAGAAGGGGACAACCGAGGATGAGATGGCTGGATGGCATCAAGGATTCGATGGACGTGAGTCTGAGTGAACTCCAGGAGTTAGTGATGGACAGGGAGGCCTGGCATGCTGCAATTCATGGGGTTGCAAAGAGTCGGACACGACTGAGCGACTGAACTGAATCAATATTAATCAGAATTCCTTCTTGGCACAAATATTGCAACTAGATTCCATATAAAATTTCATACGAAATTCAACTCAGAAAAGGGAGTGGACCGTGTCTTCCTAATTCCAAAATACTCATAAACCCAAAATCCAGGGAACTTTAACTGTCTTAATATAGATCTTTCGCAATAACATTGAAATCTCAGTTATTCAGTGCACTTCCTTTTTTTTTTTTTTTTATCGGTTGCAGAAGCCAAACAGATGAATCAGACTTCATGGTAAGCAAAGCAATCTCCCGAAGGTCAATTATATTTAGGTGAATTACTTCTCAAGACGATGTTATGACTAATTTTTTTTCCTTCTGGTAGCAAATATTCTATAAGAATTCTTCTGTTGGCTTAAGTTCTATACATTATCTTTGCTATATGCAGGTTTTCACATTCTCTATACTGTCAAGTGAAATTTGTCAACGGCTTTTTAAAAACATCAATAGTTCATACGAATATCAAAATGTCTTACCTCCTTGGGGAAAAAGGGTCCAAGGATAGAATAGCACATCATGGAACCTAAGTTAATGGAAGCTGCTGATATTAGTACAAAAATCTGTTCTCTTGAAAGCCGCCTGGATGTCTCCACTGCACCTCCTGGAGGGCCATCACCTTGAAAGCAAATAGGCTGCAATTAAAGACATGTAACTGGGGCTATTGACCAAAGTACATAAATTTCTGTGTACAGACAATGTACTCTGAAGGTAATATCTGCTGAGCTAAAGGCTATTTTGAATATATCATATTTGGTCTAATGTAACACAATCCTTGTCTATCACTGCAATTTTCAAAACATACCACTTTCATTTACATTACTGTTCCCTATTAGAATTTCAGTGCAGAATTTATCAAACCATCTGCTTTGTTTTGCCTTCACCTTAAGGCTTATTTGTTTCACCTTTAATAGATTCTTTCAAGAATGATGAGGCCACAGGATGCTCTCCAAATGGTACTGTCCTCTGAAGTAATGTAGTTTCTCAGGTTGAAAAGTGAAAGTGTTACTCACCCAGTTGTGTCCAATTCTTTGGAACCCCTTGGATTGTAGCCCGCCAGGTTCCTCTGTCCATGGAATTCTCCAGGCAAGAATCCTGGAGAGGATAGCCATTCTCTTCTCCAAGGGGATCTTCCCGACCCAGGGATCAAACCCCGGTCTACTTCATTGCAGGTGGGTCCTTTACTGTCAGAGCCGCTAGGGAAGTCCACTTTCACAGGTTACCAGCTTCGTGTGCTACATGGACTCAATCATGTTTTAACCACTTCCTGTTAGTGGTTTATTAAGGTGGCTCAGTGGCAAAGAAGCTGCCTGCCAAGCAGGAGATGTGGTTCGATCCCTGGCTCAGGAAGATCACCTGGAGAAGGAAATGGCAACCACTCCAGTATTCCTGCCTGGAGAATCCCATGGACAGAGGAGCCTGGCCGGCTATAGTCCATGGAATCTGAAACAGTCAGACATGACTTACTGACTGAACAGCATAAAGACTATTGAAGTCAAGGGAAGTGTAAGTAGGAAAAAACAAACTAAATCATTCAGCTGGAGAAGTAATACAAGTGTCATAAATCTATAAATCAGTCGTGTTTTACAGTAATTCCTGGTCTTCTGCATCAATTAATTTAATATTTATTCCCAGGGCTAAATTACCATTTCATTTAAAGACATCAGGTCAATTACTAATTCCAAACACCCAGTAAATCTATTTGCAATTTTAAAATTATAAGGGGTTTTGAGAAAAAAGAAGTTTAAGAAAATATATTTTGTATTTTCTGTATTTTCAGAGGTTGCCATTGTTGTCTAGAAAAAGAAATCCGTGAAACAGAAGTCTTAAGAAGTTTTAAAAATTTTGGTAGTGGACGAGGAAAGGAACTGAAAGAGTTAAAGGGGTTAGGGGGATAACAGTGGGGCTGGAAATGTCACCATTTGCGTTTTCCTAGGTCGCAGAGTCGGACAGGACTGAGCTACTGAACTGAGCTGAAATGAACTGAAAGGGCATACTTATTTGAATGCGTTCTTAAACACACACACTGCCTAAAAACAGAGCCACAGAAAGTCATCAGAGACCACATCCTGTCACGCCAAACTTTAACCCTTTCCAGGGAGAAAAAATACCCACTGCCAGGACCCTGCCTTTTCCAATCTCTCGAAAACAAACCAAGCTAAAGGCAATTCAATCGCTGTTAAAGACACAGAACCCAAGCCACAGAGGGGCAATTGGCCCTCGGCTCTCCGTCACCTCCTGGGGGGCGTGGGCCTTCGGAGTCTCCCGGTGAGTCCATATGCGGTGCGCGGTCTCCGGCGCCTCGGCTCCCGGGTCCAAGCCCCTGGGACTCGACCTCGAACGAGCAGAAGCGCAGACGGCCACCGCTCAGCGCGGCCTAGACATCCCGGATTGCCTAAGGACAGCGCGGCTCAGAATTCCACGCAGATCTGGACAACGGAGACCAGCTCCCGGAGGCGGGGCGGGGCGGGGCGGGGCGGGGGCGGAGCAATGACTTTTTTTTTTTTTTTTTTTTTAAGGCTCAGCCTGTTATCCAACAGCCAGGACCTGTCCTATCCACAAACACTCATGTCTTGTCCATTTTCTTTCTGTGTGGGAAAGAAAAAAAAAAGTCTGTATTTCATATAACTGAACCCCATATCTTAAAATGAGTGAAATTTAGGAATACCAAGAGTAAGAAAGGAAGCTTATGTAGACACAGAAAAGATAGGTAGTATATAAAATTGAAAACTGGCTTCCCTGGCGGTTCAACAATAAAGAATGCAACTGCAATGCAGGAGACGTGTGATCCATCCCTGGGTGGGGAAGGTCCCCTGGAGAAGGAAATGGCAACCTACTCCAGTATTCTTGCCTGAGAAAGCCCATGCACAGAAGAGCCTGGCGGGCTACAGTCCGTGGTCGCAAAGAGTCGGACACGACTGTGAAACTTAAAAATGCAAATGTGAATTAGAAAATTAGGTTTATAACGACTCTTTTTTCTAAAGTAAAATCAAGTTTATTTAGAGAGATGCATATTCCATAGGCAGAATGCAGCCCATCTCAGAAGCGGAGAGTAGCCAGAACATTTTATTGAGTGAGTTATTCTTTAGAATGGGTGAATGGCGTAGTGTTTGTAACCACTGAAGCCAGACATTAGTAACCTGGAAATGAATTAACTGATGTGAAGTATTCTGAGTTTAAAAAAAAAAATGCAAGAATTATAATGAATGTTGAAGACCCATGGTGGAATTGCTGGGAAAACCACTTCTGGAAGGAGAGGCTTGAAGTTCAGTTCAGGCACTTGTTCTCAGCAGGACATACCCTCCTTCTGCATTCTTGGGATTCAAATAAGGAGGAAAGAAATTGAAAATATTTAAAAAATTTTTTTCTAGAAACTTCCAAAAAGCAAAATTTGAATTTGCCAAGCAGGAGCAATTATTTGTAAATTATTTAAATTTCATTTATAACACTTACATTGCATTGGGTATTATAAATCACCTAGAAGTGATTTAAAGCACATAGAAGGATGTGCTATAGGATATATGCAAAGGCTATGCCATTTTACATAGGGGACTTCAGCATCTGTGTTGGGGGGTCCCGGAACAGATATCCCTGGATATCCAGGGATGTCTATACTAGCTGATTGTGACTCTGCGTCACAGGTCAGATTCTCCATCTGTGTGACTGGGATTGTAATGCCTGTCATGGAGAGTGGTTGTGAGCACTGGTGATAAAGTATGTGGAGGGCTTGGCTCTGGAAAGTGAAGGCTGCTATGTTATTCTCACCCTGACAGTTTTCTGGCACACAAAAAATAGAGGCTTCACTTATCTTCAGCTGATTTACTATTTCAGTTCAGTTCAGTCGCTCAGTTGTGTCGGACTCTTTGCGACCCATGAATTGCAGCATGCCAGGCAACCCTGTCCATCACCATCTCCTGGAGTTCACTCAAACTCACATCCATCGAGTCGATGATGCCATCCAGCCATCTCATCCTCGGTTGTCCCCTTCTCCTCCTGCCCCCAATCCCTCCCAGCATCAAAGTCTTTTCCAATGAGTCAACTCTTCACATGAGGTGGCCAAAGTACTGGAGTTTCAGCTTTAGCATCATTCCTTCCAAAGAAATCCCAGGGTTGATTTCCTTCAGAATGGACTGGTTGGATCTCCTTGGAGTCCAAGGGACTCTCAAGAGTCTTCTCCAACACCACAGTTCAAATGCATCAATTCTTTGGCTCTCAGCCTTCTTCACAGTCCAACTCTCACATCCATACATGACCACAGGAAAAACCATAGCCTTGACTAGACAGACCTTTGTTGGCAAAGTAATGTCTCTCCTTTTGAATATGCTGTCTAGGTTGGTCATAACTTTTCTTTCAAGGAGTAAGTTTCTTTTAATTTCATGGCTGCAGTCACCATCTGCAGTAATTTTGGACAGAATGTGGTCCACTGGAGAAGGGAATGACAAACCACTTCAGTATTCTTGCCTTGAGAACCCCATGAACAGTATGAAAAGGCAAAATGATAGGATACTGAAAGAGGAACTCCCCAGGTAAGTAGGTGCCCAATATGCTACCAGAAATCAGTGGAGAAATAACTCCAGAAAGAATGAAGGGATAGAGCCAAAGCAAAAACAATACCCAGTTGTGGATGTGACTGGTGATAGAAACAAGGTCCAGTGCCGTAAAGAGCAATATTGCATAGGAACCTGGAATGTCAGGTCCATGAATCAAGGCAAATTGGAAGTGGTCAAACAGGAGATGGCAAGAGTGAACGTCAACATTCTAGGAATCAGCAAACTAAAATGGACTGGAATGGGTGAATTAACTCAGATGACCATTATATCTACTACTGTGGGCAGGAATCCCTTAGAAGAAATGGAGTATCATGGTCAACAAAAGAGTCTGAAATACAGTACTTGGAAGCAGTCTCAAAAATGGCAGAATGATCTCTGTTCATTTCCAAGGCAAACCATTCAATATCACAGCAATCCAAGTCTATGCCCCAAACAGTAATGCTGAAGAAGCTGAAGTTGAACGGTTCTATGAAGACCTACAAGACATTTTAGAACTAACACCCAAAAAAGATGTCCTTTTCATTATAGGGGACTGGAATGCAAAAGTAGGATTTACTGTTTGGGAAGGGTTAAAGTTTAAGAAATGGAAAATTCTTAATTTGGGGCCAAGGTAAAATACAATAACTTAGAACTATTGAGTTACTATCCTGTGCCAGGCATTGTGAATTCAAAAATAAGTGAGCCCCGTCCAGTTTCTGCCCTTAGGTAACATATATACTCCCTTCTAGCAGATAAAACAGACACTGATTAACAATTTATTATAATGCAATGAGTTCTGTAAGAGAAACATATTGGAAGAACTGTTTACTTGTATTACAGTGTGTCTTGAAGATTATGCAAATATTTCTGGGAAAGCAAGTAGGTAAGGAGAGCCTGTAGAGACACTAAATAGGATTAGCTCTAGCAAAGTTTTCTTAAAGTGGACTCCAGAATCTTTTTGATCTAACCCCTGCCAGTTTCTCCAATCTTATTTTACTCTATATTCTTGCTCCAATCTAACATCAAACCATAGAAGAGAATTTTTTTGAGTTACTTATTTGATGACTGCATTCTCTCACTCTTTCTCTCTCTTTTGTTTTTTTTTTTGTTGTTGTTGTTCTTGCTTTCCAGATTGTTCTTTATGCAGCTATTGGGTTGCTAGACTGGTCCTCTTACTTATTACTCTACTTTTCATCTCTTTCTCTTTTTGCTCTATCTTATAAGAATTTTCCTTAACTTCATCTTCCAATCAATCCTTCAGCTGAATTTTTCATTTGTTGTCATCTCTTTCTCTGTATCCCTAGTCCCATTCTCTCCCCATCAACAATCATTCTTGCATGTTTAATACAAAATTTGTTTGTATATATTTTCATAAAATGTATATTCTTGTTTTACAACTATTTTTAATTTACATAAAGATTTTGTGGTACATATATTCATACTCCTATCTTCCTCTCACATCTAAACTCTCCTTCCAATCCTCCTTCCAGATCCTTAGTGTTTTCATGGAAAATATTATCATGTTATTAGTTTTCTGCATCCACTGTAACAAATAACCTTGAATTTGGCAGCTTAAAATAACACAGCCCTGCAGGCCAATAGTTCAAGATCAATTTCACTGACACAAAATCCAAAATAACCTCTTAATCTCAAGATATTTAACTTAATCACACCTGGCCCCTTTTTTTCAAAAGGTAACATTTATAACTTGTAGGGATTTAGAATGTGGACATATCTTTGGGATCCATCATCAGCCTACCACAACTATCTATTCATATTTTTGCATGTTCATCTAGACATATATACACACATATGAAACATTTTTTTTCTTTACAAACTAAAATGGAATAATAATATGGTCTTTGTTTAAGTGTTACCTCCTCTGAGTTCAATCTTACCCCTCTACCCAAAATATAGCTCCATAACCTTTTGTCCCTTCATCCTTCTTTATTTTTCTTTATAGTATCTGTATCAATCAGGGTTCCCTGTTTCTAGTATAATAACTGACTTCTGTTCACTTGAGCAGAAAATGAATTTATCATAAGTTATTTGGTAACACATCAGGAGGGTTGTACATACCACTCAGGGACTACATGCCTAAAATCACATCCAGTGGTTATTGGTTGCATGGTATATATCTTTTTCCATCCTCTTACTCTTAACCTATCCATGTCTTGGATATTAAAAATGCATCTCTAATAGAATATAGTTGGTTTTTTAAAAATCCATTCTAATGATCTCTATTTTTTAATTTGAGCAAATAGTTTGTTTAGATTTAAGGTGAGTACTGACATGGTTGGATTTAAGTCTACTATTTTTTAAAATTTTATTTACTTTTTTATTTTTGGCTGTGCTAGGTCTTCATTGATGCTTCTGCTTTCCTCTGGTTGTGGCAAGTGGGGCTACTCTTCTTTGCAGAGCACAGGCTCTAGGGGTGGGGGCTTCAGTGGTTGTGGCGCGTGGGTTCAGTAGTTACGGCTTGAGTACGGGCTCAATAGTTGTGGCACATAGCTGCTCTGCAGCACGTGGGATCCTCCCAGACCAGGGATCAAACCCATATCTCTCCTGCACTGGCAGGCGAATTCTTTACCACTGAGCCACCAGGGAAGTCCCCTAAGTTTACTATTTTATTATTTGTTTTATATCTTCCCATCTGTTTTTTTTTTTTTTAATTAGTTTCTTCTTTCTTATGGTGTTTTTGTTTAACTGAAAACAAATTTTGGAATTACATTGGCATTTATCTATTGTGTTTTTAGCTATGTCATTTTGTGTTATTTTTTAGTGGTTGCTTAGTGTTTTCAAAACACATTCCTAACATTTCTGGTCTGTTTTGAGTTAATATCGTAGCACTTCATGCAAAGCATGAGAACCTTACCACCATATAGGTCCAGTTATCCAGTGTCAGCTTCCAATTATTTATGTTCTAGTTTTCGTAAGCATTACAACTTTTTTGCTTTAAATAGTTGTATGTATTTTTAATTAATAGTTGTACGTATTTTTAATTAACAGCAGAAAAATAATGTATCACGAATGATACGTTGTAGAAACTCTGGATTCTCTTGTGTTCTTTCAAAGAATATTGATTGCTTTTTCTTTTCTAATTTCAGCAGAGTTAAGCTACCTTGGCTCAAACTTCATGATTAGATAGCATCACAGATTCAATGGACATGAATATGAGCAAATTCTGGGAGATAGTGAAGGACAGGGGAGCTTGGTGTGCTGCAGTCCAGGGTGTCAGAGAGTTGGACAGGACTTTGTGACTGAACAACAACACTGAACACTATGCATGTGTACAGGGGCCAATCAGAGATTTAGCTGAGTCTCTACACAGAATCACTACACAGAACACTGGTCTTCACCTTTCTGGCTCTCTCCTTCCTGGGACTACCCCTCCCCTCCATTTTTGGCAGCTGTGTTTGCTCTAAACTCTGTCCTCTGGTTTTCAAGGCAGTAAAATCGAGGACCTCTGACTATTAGCTGTTCCACGTGGCGCTGACTGGGGGCTCCCCTCATACTGAAAACCGTAAACGTGGGAATGCAGCCAGGGCCATTCCTTTTCCCAGGTGTCAGTCTCCAACCCCACTCTCCGCTTCTGTCTGCTTTGGGCCATCCTCCAGGATCTGCAGGTAGTTGTTTCTAAACTTTTTAGACTTACATTTGTTATCTGCAAGAGGGTTAGTCTTGCAAAACCACTAGTAATGAATATTTATTGTATTTTATTAAACTATTTAACTGTGATGGATTGGGTGAAAGATCTTCATTTAGTCATATAGTTAGCCAGATAGTTTGAGAAGCACTAACTTAAAATAATTTGTAAAAGTTCCTGTAACCAAAATCTCTGGAGACACCCTAAACCTGATTGTTCAGCAAACCCTTTTATTCTCAGAGCCAACTAGTTGCTATAAAGTATATTCATTTGGCAGTGGGCGGGGGTGGGGGAGGTTTATGTAGACCATAGGTTACTCTGTGGCATGCAATGAACTATAATTGATACAGTATTATCCAAATTTTCTATACTAAACATGCTTGCTGCTGCTGCTGCTGCTGCTGCTGCTGCTGCTGCTGCTAAGTCGATTCAGTTGTGTCCGACTCTGTGCAACACCATAGACGGCAGCCCACCAAGCTCCCCTGTCTCTGGGATTCTCAAGGCAAGAACACTGGAGTGGGTTGCCATTTCTCTCTCCAATGCATGAGAGTGAAAAGTGAAAGTGAATTCGCTCAGTCATGTCCGACTCTTCGTGACCCCATGGACTGCAGCCCACCAGGCTCCTCCATCCATGGGATTTTCCAGGCGAGAGGACTGGAGTGGGGTGCCATTGCCTTGTCCTAATATAAAAAAGGAACAGTTGTCATTTACAAATAAAGAAACCATTTGTAATCCGGAGACATGGGAGGGAAGCTGTCAGCAACTACAGCTAAGTGCCATGTGGCTGAAGTCATACAACATTGCAAAATAACTATGGCAGACCACATAGATTTACTCAACATTTACTTAAAGTTAAGATTAGTGTTTAAATGATGACATAGAATGTCCAAACCATGTGCTAAAGAGCATCTCATCAATTCTCTACTTCATTTTATAGCTGAAGCACTTTTGAGACCCAGAGACTAGAAGTACTTTAACCAAGACTACAGAGGCAGAAAATAGTATGGAGTGGAGTCTATACGAAGAATTCTTAATTACCAGTCTGACTTTTAACTTCTTTGTTGGGGTTAAAACTGGTTGTGTAAGAAAGACTTTTTTTTCCCCTTTAGTATATGTGCTTAGTTGCTCAGTCGTGTCAGAGTCTTTGCAACCCCATGGATTGTAGCCCACCAGGCTCCTCTGTCCATGGGGATTCTCCAGGCAAGAATACTAGAGTGGGTTGCCATGCTCTCCTCCAGGGGATCTTCCCAACCCAGAAATCACATTGCAGGCAGATTCTTTACTGTCTGAGTCACCAGGGAAGCAGCCACCACCCCCTCCCCCCCACCCCCCACCTCGCCCTTTAATATAGCTCTAGTTTTAAGCACAGCAGCAGACCTGGCTTCATTCCAATGATTCTTCAAAAAAAACTGCAGTTGTCGAGTACATGTTAGAGCATCAGGACCCATTTTTCAAAAAAAAGGTTACACAGATAACAGCAGAGCTGGTCTATAGGAAGCAGTATTGGGAGCTGAATTTTGCACATCCAGGTTCTCCTTGTTGGCCAAGTGAATAAATTTAATGTTAATGTAGGGTTTGCTCCATTAGCCACTATTTACTTGGTCTATAAATTGCCCATGTTGCTGGTTTATAATTAGTTTATTCATGAACATTAAGTATTGCCTCTAATTGTTTCGTTCCTACCAATCCTGAACCAAGCCTGTGGTGAGCCGCCACAGCACCCAGACAGCTCTGGGTAGCATCTGGTAGCAAGAAAAACAAGGGCTGAGGAAACATTTTTAGTAAGACTTCAGAAAACTTACATTATTTTTACAAACTGCTACTTAGAGACTTCATTAATCTATTCTACTCCACTCTCATTCATCTATTGCATTCTTTTTTATGCTGTTTCCTCTCACCAACTGCTTTCTCCTTTGATTCATCCTTTGATATAATTGGATTTTGCTGCAGCTATTTTTCAGCTACAATTATTTTTCTTCAATATGTTTAAAATCATATGCTACATAAGCTGAGGCTAGACCTATGTTCTGGAGCTTCAGCGGGATAATAGTTTTGAGTTGTTTTCATGTTTTTAGCTTCCATGTCCATCCATTATATTTATTTCTACTCCCTAAAGTGGAAACATTTAAAAGCTTTCAAATTAAAAGTGGTTTTCTGGAATTCCCATAGCTTCCAACTAGCTCACAACAGGCATTAATTTGTCACAGTAGATGTCAACATGGCTTTCTTTTTGGTGTGCTGACTATCCAGATGCTTCTTTAATCTTATTTCATTCCATGAATTCATTTAGTACACACGGGTTTAGTAACTCCAATATGTAAGTCACTGTACTAAATGCTAGATGCTTTAGGACAGGAGAAAGGTTATATTAAGAACCTTTCCATGTACTCTCCTGTGAAGTTATTTATAAGGTAAATAACTATGTCACTAGAGAAGACTCTTGACAGTCCCTTGGACAGCAAGATGATCAAGCCAGTCAATCCTGAGGGAAATCAACCCTGAATACTCACTGAAAGGACTGATGCTGAAACTGAAGCTCCAATACTGCAGCCACCTGATGTGAGGAGCTGACCCACTGGAAAAGACTCTGATGCTGGGAAAGATTGAGGGCAGAAGGAGAAGGGGACAACAGAGGATGAGATGGTTGGAGAGCCTCACGGACTTGATGGACATGACTTTGAGCAAGCTCTGGGAGATGGTGATGGACAGGGAAGCCTGGCGTGCTGCAGTCCATGGGGTCACAGAGTCGAACGTGACTGAGACCGAACAACAAGAGCTACTCCTTCACAGGTAGTGGTGAACACTTTTAACAATTATCTCTTTTTACTCCTCACAATATTCTAGTATTATCACTTTACTGACTCAGAAAAATAAGCCATTTGCCAAAGGCCACAGAGTTAGCTGGAATTTGAACTCAGCTCAGCTAGGCCCCACCACTCCCTGATATAAAATCTTTCCTGTGCACTGGTTTAGCTTCTGTTCCCACCTTTGGTCTTTCAAGTAAACCTTTTTTCGGTTCAACACAAAGATCTTTCCTATTATTTAAACTGTTCTTCATCCCCTTCTTTTTTGACATCTGTCTCGGGTTGAATTGTGTCCCCACAAAATATATAGGTCAAAGTCCCAACCCCAGCACCCCATATCAAGACCTTATTTGGAAATAGAATTATTCTTTATATAATTAATTTGGACACAGAGACAGATATGCACACAGGGAGAACATCCTGTGAAGACTGGAGTTATACTGTCACAAACAAAGGAGCATCAAGATTGCAGGCAAACCTCAGAAGTTAAGAGAAAGGCGTGGAACAGATTTCCCCCTTTAGTGGTAACCAGTCCTGCAAATACCTTGATTTCAAACTTCCTGTCTTCAAAACTATGAGAAAATAATTTTGTTATTTAAGTTACCAGTTTGCCATACTTTGTTATGGCAGCCCTAGCAAACTAGTACATCTACACTTAAGACGATTCAGAAACTCAGATTTCTACTGCTGTCTCTTTTTCTGCCTGACACTGCAATATTCCCTTTCTCTGTTTATGTGACTTTTTACATGACGAAGGTAGAACCAGTGGTATCATTGCCAAATGTGAGATGTCAAGAGTTATCTTTGAAATGATCTCCCTCTCACATTTGGGCAATCATCCAAATGGCTGAAGGGTTAGAAGCATCAGCTTTGAAGTCAATGGGCTCAAATACCAGTTTCCACATTTACTAGCTGTGTAGCTTGGGCAACTCCTTAAGCCTAAGTTTCTTTCCCTATTAAAAGGGCTAACACCACCACTACCACATGAAGTTTCGATGATACTTAAGGGAGAAAACATAATAATTAGTACATAAACTGACATCTAAACAAAATTACCTATTATCGTTAACGTTTCTAAAACACACAAACTTTAGAATTTGTTTTTCATAGGTATTTCAGACACATATTTGTGTACACTAAGCATTATAACCTGCCAGTATGAGAGTGACTCTAGCTATTAACTCCCCTGAGGCCTTCAGGTGTTATCAACTTTGCCTCAAATCTTAATCTCACCAAAAACATGAGAGCAGCAGGAATAAATATACTCATATTTATAAACTCTGCCCCCTCCCACCCCCGCCCAAAAGCTCAATAGTTAAGTGAATAAGTGAACAACTTTTTAGGATGAGCTAGTGACTTAGCAGCAGCAGCATGGATGGAAATAAGTAGGTTCAACATTTATACAACAAAAGCTTGAAAGTTAGTACTGAACAACATGGATTAAAATTCCAGTATATCACTACTCTGGCTAACTCCACCTCACAGTCTGAACATGTTACTCATTTATATATATATTTTTCACAGTACTCAAGAATTTAACGTTATCTGTTTGCTCTTCGTTGTTCGCTGGATTCATAGGTGCTAGCACCTATCAAACGCTTAATTGCTATCTTGGCTACTTGTCAGAAGAGGAAGTTAGAACACAAGAAATGGCATCAGGCTGTATTTCTTTACCATGTATTTCATTAGCGTTGGAAATGCTGGTGGGGGAATGGTCAGTCAATGCAAAATTCAGAATATTGCTTTCCGAGAAAGTCAAAGTTAAAACTGACTTCTCAGAGAAGATTCCACTAACTCCGCCAGTCCTGGAAGGCGAAATTAACGCCGGATTTCTCAGACTACGTTTTCTCTGTATTCCCAGACCCTGTCCCTATGTTTGGTACACTGCTTCAAATGCACCTGCTGAATCCCGATTTGGGCGGGATTACGAATCCACAGGGCAATTTAGTGTTAAAAACAAAACAAAACCTTAAAATCAAAAACCCCCAAACCAAAACTTCTTTTAGAACCAACTACATTAGGAAACCGTAACCAATCACTAGGCTGGCCAGGGGTTTCACTTAACAGTGGTCAGCAAAGTGGAATTTGAGATGTGCTTCAGAAGTAGCGAAAACGTGTCTGTCGTTTCAGGAAAACACACGGACACACAAGCACGCGCGCGATCACCCACAGACTGACAAATTCACGAACATTCAGAGTGACTTAGAAACGAAGCGAGAGAGTGTGCCGCTCAGGAAGGCCCAGTTAGCGGGGTCGACAGGAAATTACAATTACGGCGTAGGAAGGGTTAAAATTAGTTTTCCGCCTCAGCCTGGGCTGCCAGGGCTCCGAGAGCTTTACGAGATCGCGCGGACAGCAGAGCCTGGCCCTTCTCGCGCTCCGTAGAAGCTCTCTGGGCCTCCGCAGGCTGCGCCTCCAGCAGGAAATGACGTTAAGAAGTTGCCCGCATTAGTGCCTGTTTCGTGAGCCAATGACCGGCCGAGCAGAGTCAGAAAGTCAGTAGGAGTCTTGTCTCAGGACCGCCTCAATCCGGAAACAGAAATTCTCCAGGCCCGGCATTGCCAGAGCCAGCTCTTCTATAGAAGGGAGTGCGCATGCGACCAGGGGTCCTGGGAAACCCTTAAATACCGTCATGCGGACGCATTTGTTCTCTTTCCCTGCCGCCGCGGAGCCGCGCGGAGGCGGAGGCTCGGGGTGAGTGGGGCAAAGTAGGAGTGTTGGTTATGCAGCGTGGCTGCATTTTATTTGGAGTTGGCGTTGAGGATGTGGGGCTAATCGGGGTTGTTTCTTTAAGTAACTTACTGCTGTTTGTTTTGCAGTGCATTCAAGATTCGGCTCCACCCGTAACCCACCGCCATGGCCGAGGAAGGGTGAGCCCAGGGCTGGGTGGTGGGGCGGGCAAAGCGGGGGCCTGGACCCGGTAGCGTGGTTTCTAGATGTTCCGTGGAGCCGTAAGCGTATCTGGCTTACCTTGCTGATTACTGCCGAGTCCAAGGCGTTAGATGGTGGGCGAGAATTCACCACACTAAAAAACTTAAATTTTTTGTCTTTTTAGCATTGCTGCTGGAGGTGTAATGGACGTTAATACTGCTCTGCAAGAGGTGCTGAAGACCGCCCTCATCCACGATGGCTTAGCACGTGGAATTCGCGAAGCTGCGAAAGCTTTAGACAAGTACGTGTATCAGTCTCAATACTGTGGGTTGTTGGAACCGGAGCAAAACTGCAGCCGAGGGAAGAAAGCGTGAAGTTCATGGTGTTAGCACAAAAGTTCTGAATGACATCCGTTCTACAGGAAACATAGGAAAAGGTATCAGCTCAGAACTCTAATGGCCCGCTGAGTGTGTGGGTTTTGAATGGGGATGAACGTTTGATTCTTGAAATAAAACTACAGTGTTTGAATGATGACTTAAATTGTCGGATACCCCTTCACTCCTTCTATGAGTGAAATCTCACAGTCTGACAAACCTGTAGGTTTGGGGGCTAATTTCACTGTTCGGGAATAGATGGGAACCTTCGTTTTGAACTTTGGAGACTTAAACCACTAAGTTACTGTGGCAGAAACGTTTGGATTTAGCATGAAGTTAGTAAGCAGTAGCTGTAAAGGTCAGTGTGGGTGAGAAATACTTGTAAATTTAATCAGTGAGGTTTTTGGGCTGCTTATCTTAGCAAAACAACTGTTAAGGTTTAAAGCCAAAATTAAGGCCCACTAAGCTGAATGAATATAAATCTATTAATTTGGGGTAAATTTGCCAAGGGGACCAGACTCTCTTGGAAATCTCTCTTTACTATTGTGCGGGAAAATACTGTGCAATATTAGACTGGGCCCAGTACAGTTAAACAATTGCTATATGTGAAATTTAGAGTTTTACAAGTTGCTGAAGATTAGATGGTTCTGTAGACAGATGAAAGTAAAGAAATAATATGCTTTCTGGCAGCTACATCAAACTGAAGTTGTGTTCTCCCAATGCCTGGTTAGGTTTTTGCCAGTGTATCCAGTGCAAAGATGATTCTCTTATACAGACTGCAGGTGGATTTAGACCTGAATTTTAGTTTCTGCTATTGGATTTTGTATTTCAGGCGCCAAGCCCATCTATGTGTGCTTGCATCCAACTGTGATGAGCCTATGTATGTCAAGTTGGTGGAGGCCCTTTGTGCTGAGCATCAAATCAACCTGATTAAGGTAAGTTACTCTTTGGATTTTGTTTTTCTGAAAGAGAAATTAGCTTATTGTAAATTAGGCCAGTTACAGACCTGTGTCCACTTAAAGGCTATGCATAATGATTTTTGTCATACCAGAGAAAGTTTGTAAAGAACTCTTTTCTGCAGGTCTGAAAAGCATCACAAACTTGGCATTTGTTGGCTATGCTAAAGCTAGTTAGGGAAACATTTTTATTCCTGAAGATTTAAATGCTAGTTTTATGTAGATAGAGGATAACCTGCGCAGGGTATTGATAGGTTTCTTTGGGCTGTACATGATGACAACTGGCTCCCTCTACTGAACCGTGGTGAGGAAACTGCCATGTCACCCTATCTGACTGCAGCCACCTTTCATCTAATGTGTTGTCAGTAGTATTAGTGCCTACTGGTGTGGTGATTTATTTTTGTTCTTATTCCCCCTAATAGGTTGATGACAACAAGAAACTAGGGGAATGGGTAGGCCTCTGTAAAATTGACAGAGAGGGAAAACCCCGTAAAGTGGTTGGTTGCAGTTGTGTGGTGGTTAAGGTAAGTTGATATTTATGTCTGGCATAAATGTTGTATTGGATAACTATGCTTAGCACAAGGTGTATATCAGTGTCTGTTCGGAGAAATGATACTAGTTGCATTACCATGCAAAACTTTTAGAGATTAAAAGTGATTGAGTGCTCGCTTCGGCGGCACATATACTAAAATTGGAACGATACAAAGAAGATTAGCATGGCCCCTTGTGCAAGAATGACACGCAAATTCGTGAAGCGTTCCATATTTAAAAAGTGATTGAGGGTTCATTATTATGACTGTTACATTTTGTGGTTAGATTTTTGTCCCATCCTTGTGTATATTACAGACACAAACATGTTACGGTAAAATTGTCAGAAATGACAACGTGGAATTTTGTGTGGATTTTTGAATGAGTTTTATGTAGATATCTTCTGCACAAGTGACATTAGTGTGTCAGATGATTGTTTTTCAGTGTGTTAGTCATACAGTCGTATCTGACTCTTTAGACCCCATGGACTGTAGCCCACCAAGAGCCTCTGTCCATGGAATTCTGCAGGCAAGAATGCTGGAGTGGCTAGCCATTCCCTTTCAGGAGTAATCCTGACTCAGGGATCAAATCCGGGTCTCCCACATCACAGGCAGATTGAAAACAAGCAAAAACATCTTAGTGATTGATTTTGATGTAGAAAGTGAAAATGAAACTCATGGTACTGGATAATACAGTTGTATCCATTATAAATATTGAATGTACTAGTTCTCAAAGTGTAAATGAAACAACAGTTTTTGGCCAGGCCACAGGTGTTAGTTTCAGCAAAAATCCCCTGGTCAGTAATGAGTTAACCCTGCAATAAGTCAAAAATCACATAAAAGCAAAGGTGTAATTCTCATCAGATGTAGAAAGTCTTACAGAAAAAGGAAATAAGCCATAATTAAGCCAGCCAAAAAATCTGCTTACCTGAATGTGTTTCTGCAGAAATTTTAAAAATGCTGGCAATAGGAAAGCCATGTTACGAGCCTTAAAGACATTGAAGTCATTAAGGTCCCTGAAAATGGCTACAAGACATTTTAATGGTGGGAAATACTTCATAAGATGTGCTGGTGTTTTTTTTTTTTTTTTTGTAAAGCTTCACTAACTAGTGCTAACAACTTGGGGCTTTGTAAATTTTAGTAAAATCACATTTGTTTTTTAGGACTATGGCAAAGAATCTCAGGCCAAGGATGTCATCGAGGAGTACTTCAAATGCAAGAAATGATGAAATAAAAAATTGAGTTCTTGTTTTCCATCTCTGGCTTTTTATTTGGGGCAGTAAAATTAAAGTGTGTTAATGAAGGACAAAAGATTCATTGCAAAATAGCTGGATGCATGCTGTTTGTCCTGGTTTCTAAGTGAAAGCATTTTTTCCAACCAGTAAGTAATTTCAGTTGGCAAGTAGAAGAGCCCAAGTGAAGATAGGCTTGGTCAGGATTTTATTGGGTGGATATTTATGACTGACAAGCCAACCTATAGCCTAGAAAAGTAAACTGGACAAATCAGCAAAATAGAAAGGGGACTGGATTGGATTTAGGCCGGGGGGCACTAGAAGGTACATGAAGTGCAGGTGCACTTTGTACATGCCCATTAGGGCAGGTCGGGGTTTTTTATTTAAATATCAGCCACAGAAACGTTCTTTCATGTGCTCAAGTCCCCAAAATTCTCAGGGAAAGGCAATGGTGATCTGTGTACTTCAAGCCTGAGTGAAGTTGAGATTGTAGGAATATGAAATTCCCTTATAGATAACCAAGTGGGGTACTTTTGAGTTTCTCTACCAGTCTAAATATGCAGTGACAGGGCATGTGGGAAAAGGAATTGGTTTTAATTGCAGTTTCTTTATATATCTTAATAGATTCTCTGTACTGTATTTGTTGCCGTTTTGAGTATGCAGTGGGTAAACCATATGTGATCTTTTATGGGAAATATAATTCAGGCTAGGGAAAATAGAATTATTGCAATGTGCATTTTCATATTGACTCTGGCCCTTCTCAAAATTCGTGCTAGGAAGGCTTGCTTTGGCCTTTGTTACTCTCAGTTCAGTCATTCAGTTGTGTCTGACTGCAGTCCCATGGATCTGTCCATCATGGGGCAGGATGATAGCACAAATCCCTTGAGGGAGCAAACACCAAGAGATGATGGACAGAAGCCTGGCGAGCTGCAGTAAATGGGTTCGCAGAGTTGGACAGGACTCAGTGGCTGAACAACTGATTTTTTCCCCTTTTTTGTGTAAGAGGGGCTTCACTGGTGGCTTAGCTATAAAGAATCCACCTGCATTGTGGGAGACCTGGGTTCAATCCCTGTATTGGCCTGGAGAAGGGAACGGCTACCCACTCCAGTATTCTGGCCTGGAGAATTCCATAGTTTGAGCAAGGCAGGCTAGTTTATGGGATTGCAGAGTTGGACACAGGACTTTTCAGAGCAAGAGGAAGAGCTCATTGATCTAGACTGAGTGTCCTTACTAGGCTCTGCACTAATTAGCTAGCTTGTGTTCACCGAGCTAGATCCTCTGTCCTCTGCTCCTGCTTCTACCTTGTTTCACAGCCCATAGACACCAGGTTTCAATGGCCCCCGTGTTGGGTCTGCACTGCTCAGTTGCAGTGAAGTGATGTTCTTCATAACGTGTTTTACCTCTCCTGAGGCGCATCCTTCAAAACCCAGCTCTAAGAATTACAGTTATGATTTCTGGTTGTGACTTGTCTGTAGTATATGTGAAGTCGCTCAGTTGTGTCTGACTCTGCGACCCCATGGACTGTAGCCCACCAGGCTCCTCTGTCCATGGAATTTTCCAGGCAAGAGTACTGGAGTGGGCTGCCATTTCCTTCTCCAGGGGATCTTCCCTACCTAGGGATCAAACCTGGGTTTCCTGCATTGCAGACAGACACTTTTGCCATTTGAACCACCAGGGAAGCCCAGGTTTATATGAGGGAGCTCATCCAAAATGTCAGGGCAGAAGCAGGTGTCTTTAGTGGGGAAAATAATTGGCATTACCAAAGGAATTCTGGCCAGTCCATGACATGATACTGGTTTTTTCTCCCAGAGGGAGAGAGAGACTTCCAGTTCACTTGAGCTGCAAGATAACCTCCATGGCAGTTTTTTTCCTGTTCCTAATTTTTTGCCTGGTCCTGATTTTATCAGAGTTTCTAGTATGTGTATTTTTGATAAGCCACTTCAAATTCTTGACAAAGAACAACCAGGACATCCATAGAAAAACTGTAAAAACGCTGTATCAGGCTGAGACCTCTTGAGGCAATGAAACCACTGAGAGGGTAACAGGAAGGCCAGGGGTCTCCAAAAGGAGGAAATAGCCTGCAAGTGTCAGACATTTTTATTTCAAGTGGCAAGAGGAAACAAACTAGCGATATTTTTTTCTTCTCTATACAAATTTAAAAGGTTTCTCTTAAAATACTGTGTTGCCATAATGACACCTGGTTTCACCTGAAGTTAACTATTCTCAAACCTTGAGATAACCGATGCATTTTTCTTATAGAAATGTTTGTCTTATGCTAATGTGTTTGTCTTATGCACACTGCGCTAATGTGCTATGCATTTACCCCAAACTCTCTTCAAGTCAGTTCCGCCTCATGGCTCAACCTACTTGACAAACCAGTATGTTATACTCAGTTATTGTTCCCCTAATCTATGTAAACAAAACTATTTGTATGGTAATCTGTCCTACAAGATTCAAGTTAATCATTTTATGGCCCAGGATGAACCATTTGATGCCAAGGTTATCCCAAAGTGCATCTTATGGGTGAAGGGCCTGCTGCCATTCTGAGTTTTAAGACATACCTTTCTTTCTTTAACAGACTGCTAGTTACTATATATCCAGCTGAAGACTAGCAGGGGGGTACTCTTTCTGCCCCCTTCTGATGCCTATGTCAGAAGTTTTATCTCCTTTATACTTTGATGAAACTTTATTACACAAAGCTCTGAACGATCAAACTCATCTCGCCCCAGATTGAATTCTCCTCTGGAGGCCAAAAATCCTGGCCATCTTTTCATTTCAGCAACAACCTTTCACCACTATATAGGCAGAGGTGTTACAAAGCCTGGAAACATGGAAATATCTGTTAGTATTACTGAAGACTAACCTAACCCTTAATATGGTGCTTGAATTTGCTTTTTAAATTTCTTTTATAGATGAGTGTACAAAGAGCTGGGCTCAAGGAAAATGTTAGGCACAAGATTTGAATGCACCCTACACTTGATCGATAGTGGGAAGAGAGCATATTTAACCAAGGAGGGGAAATAAGATCTTGGCCTTCATTCCAGGCTGAGGATGGGGCAGGATGATGGCACAGAGGGATAGGGCATTGTCCCAGCTGGAGTCCTCATGATGCTCAATCCACAAGGCAGAATTTGAAGCGGTAATATCTAAGAGCAATGGAGGTGTCATGGCTGGGCTGTAGAGGTACCCAAAAGGCCATCACACCTTCCCAACCTCCCAGCGAGAACCTGTTGGAAGTCTGAATCATTGCAGGTGCTCAGGTGCTGGGGGTAGAGGAGTAGTTGGGGATCAAAGTCAAAGATGAATTTCCCAGAGGGTGATCAGTTTGGGCTACATAAATAACACATCATCAGTGTTCAGAAGGACTGGTGGTGATGTTGCTCTCGGCAAAAACTTTAACCCTTTTTAAAAAGCACACTTACACTTCAGATGGCATAAGCACACCTAAATTAATGCTTTATCACGTGTGAGATACTTTAGCTTTTTATCCAAAACCTACAAGGCCGAGTCACAGTCAGCTGATTAGAATTGCATTGCAACCTGGGTTTTGTCTGAAAAGACTTAGAAATGAGGGAGGTGGGTTACCCTGAGTTTTTAAGACCTACACTAAAATGGACAGTTTTCTAAGCTCTCTCCTAGTTTGTATGAAGCGTACCGTCCTTAAGAGTGTTGACTTATGTTCAGTGACTACCGTCACCACATACATTCCTAATTTGTTTTCAGTGGCACATTGGCTTTGGGAAGGCAATGAACAGGAGAAGAAACCGAAGTGTTTCTGTAGGTAGAAGCTGAGCCTCAAATTTACTGTTAAGGAACTAAACTGGGTTGTGAAACAAGGTTAAGACTGGTGGTTATTCCATGGCTCCGCCAACCTGGAAGATTCTGTTAACCTTGCATTTTCTGATGATAAAGGGTACATCTTAGTGGGATTTTATGGTACTATAAGGACAGAGTGGAAGGGCATTTGCTTAAAAATATTGCTTAAAAATAAGTACAGTACAGTATGACCACATCTTATTTCCCCTCGGTTAAATACGCTCTCTTCCCACTATCGATCAAGTGTAGGGTGCATTCAAATCTTGTGCCTAACATTTTCCTTGAGCCCAGCTCTTTGTACACTCATCTATAGAGAAAATTAAAAAGCAATATGTACAGTAAGACCACATTTTGTAAAAATTAAAGGAATATAAGGGCACATCCCTGCAGAAGAAAGATTTATACTGCTGCTGCTGCTGCTAAGTCGCTTCAGTCGTGTCCGACTCTGTGCGACCCCATAAATGGCAGCCCACCCGGCTCTCACAACCCTGGGATTCTCCAAGCAAGAATACTGGAGTGGGTTGCCATTTCCTTCTCCAACGCGTGAAAGTGAAGTCGTGTCTGACTCCTAGCGATCCTGTGGACTGCAGCCTACCAGGCTACTCCATCCATGGGACCTTCCCGGCAAGAGTACTGGAGTGGGTTGCCATTGCCTTCTCCGAAAGAGTTATACATCAAGGTTTTAATGGTTGTTTCTGGAAAGGTGGATGTTTTGCTTCTTTTGCTTTTTTTTTTTTTTTTTGCTTTAATGTGCATTGCATTTTTAGTAAAAAATTCTTGAAGAAATGAAAGAATGGTACAAGATATTCTTAAGGTTAATTTTAGGTAGCATTAATATAAAGGTTTAACAATTTTTTATGTTTTGTGAACACGTAGCACTTGGATGCATCAGGACAGGTTTAAGAGACTGAATTCAGACCTGGCCAGCAGAGGGCGGTAAGAAGCTAGTGTCAGAGCTACCTATCCGTGTGAAGATAAGCATAGACTGTATTGCAGCTCCCAGGAGAAAAAGATTCTTCTAGCACCCCTGGAAAATTGTTGGGCTTTAGTGTACTATTTCTGGTTGCGCTTGCTTTTTGTCGTGATATTGCAGAATCCACACTCCCTAGCTGGGGAAGTCAATAGTGGTGACTAACTACAACTAAGATATTGAAACTCTACATGTTCCTAGAGGAAGAGGTTTTGCTCTGTGATAGTCGATTGTATATTCTTATTAAGCCTCTTTCTCTGCACTATACCAAGAATTTATCTGATGCCACCTTCAGCCAAAAGGTTTCAGAGCAGACCTATTCTGGAAAATGGGCATAATTTCAAAAGCAGCAAAGCCACAGCTGTACTCTGGATTATAATCCATGGTATAGCTCCATGGAAGCACTGACTTTGTTCTGAGCTGTATCTCTGGTGCCTAGAATAGCACTTGGTGTGGTAGGCATTCAAATATTTTCTGTCGGATGAGTAGATATGAACTGCCAATTTATGTTTAGTTAATTTGAGAGTTCTCTTCATAGGCTTAAATTCCTCAACCATTTTTGACACTTTAATTTCTTATATATATATATATATATTTTCTGGCAACAGGGTGACTCCAAGTTGGGCCTCTTCTAGACTAGGGTAGTGCCAAATTGTCTCAACTTCCCCTGTCTCCAACTGTCCTCTGGGGAGCAGGGCAGAGAAACATATCTTATCACAATATGGGGTACATGGCTCTAAGAGTCTGAAAAAATAATTTTAAAAGCTATTATGACACCCGGGAACAGTAAAAAGCACATGAGTTCAGGGAAACTATTTTTACACTGCAGTAATTTCTTTTTGAAGCCTATTTATTGAGATACATGCCAACAGCACAGTATTGTACAACTGATGTGAATTAAACCTTATACAAACGTAGTATTTGTCTTTATTTTTCCTTCTCTCAACTGCCCCCAACTAAAATTTACAAACAGATATAAAAATCCCATTTGAACCTGGTTGGCTTGTTAGAGAAATATGGGGTCAAAGTTTGTGACATTTTGCAGGGCTGACACCAGGTTAAAAGGAGCAAAATGCACATAAAAAAATAAATATGAGATCCGTAAGGGGAAAATAAAGTATTAACATACAAAACGCTGCAAATTAAAAATCCTGTCTTCTCTTTTAGATTTGATGCTTGGATATACTTTAGTGAGTTCCAGGGGTCAGCAGATGTGTGGCTAAATGTGTGTGTGTTGTGTCTTGCTGGGAGGTACCTACCCACACGTGGATCATAAAGTGATAACAGTTATGCCATTATTTTAGTAGGGAATATACATGTATAATTTTATAGAAGAAATAAAACCTTTTCTATCTCCATCCACAAGCTACATTTTGAAATAAAATAATCCAGTTCAAAATTTGATTCCAGATTTCTGTCATGTAAAGAGTCTATAATTTTATTTCCAGCAAAATATGAAAATGATAATGCGGATGATGTTAACGTGCAGAAGCAAAGTTTAAAGCCCTATGTGGAGAGGAAACTGTGAGATTGTTTTAGATTTTTAAATTACTGGTCAAGGCATAAAACTTGTTATTACCTTTATTATTGCCTGCCTAGTGTTGCTGTGTAAAGTGAGGCTCATTCAAATGGTCCCAGGTTGTATTGCTGCCCTGTGGATTCTTGCTAATAGACTGCAGGGCAGATGGAGGTTTAGCTAACATTCAGTTACAGTTTGAAACTATCCTTTTGGGTGGTAGTAAAAATAAGACAGGTTAAGAAATGAGCTTCTCTTCAAAGAAATTTCTGTGTTTTGGTAAAACTTCTGAGGACCTTTCTCCTATCAGGCTAGTAGAACAGTGGACAACAGTGTCTTTAATAAAGCAGAAACCTGCCTGTTGGATGAATCTCAGGACTCTCCATTTTCAAGTAAGATTACAGATTATTTGTGGCAAGTGAAGGTAACATTTTTAAAGCAATCTATATTTCTGAGGGATGCAGGAGAGAAGAAGGCAGAGAAAGACAAGACTGGAGAGGAGTGATGGGCAGGTGGAGAAGGAGACAGGAAGAGAGATGGAAGGATGGAGATGTGGGGAGGGGAGGAAGAGGGGGAGAGAGGGAAATGATGCATATTTAGGTTATTATGAAATAGCTAAAAAGATTTATTTATTCTACACATTATTTTCTTCAGTTAAAAAAGAATGTCACCATTCACCTTTGATTTTAGAAGGTCAGCATTCACTTAACATTAGAAATCATTAGTTGAAAATAAATGTAATTTAGTTGCATGTTAGCTGACCAGTCACACTTCTATTGCATTGGGTACTGCCCCAGTAGTTATTGTCCCTGGTGGGTCTCAACTGCAATGGTATCTGTATGCTTTAATCATTGCCAGTCCCCAGACTTGTACTTACGTGTTAAAATTTTTTCTCAGCAGCAAAGTAAGATATTTTGCTCCACCTATACAGTTCAACTCTGCTTTCCTAGTAAGGCATTCACGTTTGGCAGTTACCAACCAGTTTGGATAAGAGATGCAAAGTCTTATTTATTGCTTTATCTAAACTGGAAAATAACCAAAGAAAAATTTCCCTAACATATAAACAACAGGTAACAAAAACAAAACCCCTGGTATCTGGTCCCATCACTTCATGGGAAATAGACGGGAAACAGTGGAAACAGTGTCAGACTTTATTTTTTGGGGCTCCAAAATCACTGCAGATAGTGACTGCAGCCATGAAATTAAAAGATGCTTACTCCTTGGAAGAAAAGTTATGACCAACCTAGATAGCATATTCAAAAGCAGAGACATTACTTAGGTCCGTCTAGTCAAGGCTATGGTTAATCCAGTGGTCATGTATGGATGTGAGAGTTGGACTGTGAAGAAAGCTGAGGGCCAAAGAATTGATGCTTTTGAACTGTGATGTTGGATAAGACTCTTGAGAGTCCCTTGGATTGCAAGGAGATCCAACCAGTCCATTCTAAAGGAGATCAGTCCTGGGTGTTCTTTGGAAGGAATGATGCTAAAGCTGAAACTCCAGTACTTTGGCCACCTCATGTGAAGAGTTGACTCATTGGAAAAGACTCTGATGCTGGGAGGGATTGGGGGCAGGAGGAGAAGGGGACAACAGAGGATGAGATGGCTGGATGGCATCACGGACTTGATGGACGTGAGTCTGAGTGAACTCCAGGAGATGGTGATGAACAGGGAGGCCTGGCGTGCTGTGATTCATGGGGTTGCAGAGTCGGACACGACTGAGCAACTGAACTGAACTGATGTAGCGTTGAGTGGAACAGCATGTAAACTGTTCCTTTACTCCTATAATTCTATGATTCCTTGATTTCTGATTTGGTACTTTGATAATGAAAGTTAAACAACTGTGAAAAGAAATACAGACATTTCTTTTGTCTTGACATTTTGCTGTCCTAGGCAGTTCCCAAACTGCTTCATGTTTGATTTTAGTCCTTTGAAGAGGGTCTACCAGGAAGAGGTTCGTACATAATTCTGGGTTCTGGATTCTATTTAAGATGAATCATTTATTGTAAAAAAAAAACCATTATATTTCTGTAATATCCATCATGATTACCTCTCAGCTTATTTCTAAATGATACAAAATTTAGGGATTTAGACAAAGTCTTCTACTTAATGGCACAAGTGATATTCTTTAATATGATCATCTAAGATAATCATTAATGGTGACTGTGGTAAATTATTCTCTAGAGTTAGTAGTATCACTACTGGCTGTGTTATTTTCTAGAAGTAACTGTGTATGCTGACCAAAATGTGGCCTTGCTACTTTCTTCCTGTATTTCTGGAGAAGATGCTCTGTCTTGACTAGAGAGGACTGAGCTGGGAATTAAGGCCAAGTCTCCCATTGCAGACTCTACCTGCAGTTAGAACCTGAATTTTTTCAGCTGGAAAGACCTGAAAAATGATCTCATTTGGTTCCCTCATTTTCCATCTGAGAGGACAGAGCCCCATATCCCAGGATATGCTCCAAGAAGCCTTTGGACATGTGGCTAAACTGATGATAGGAACTGTCATTTTGTTGAAGATTAAAGTATTGTCTGTTTA
Organism: Ovis aries; assembly: GCF_016772045.2. Lineage (NCBI taxonomy): Eukaryota > Metazoa > Chordata > Mammalia > Artiodactyla > Bovidae > Ovis > Ovis aries. The sequence goes on from NC_056061.1 coordinate 58,292,344, forward strand.
ATGTATGTGGAAGGAATATACTTTGTAAATTGATATGGGTGTTTTGATGAAGAATATCAGGGATGAGGACCATAAATATACTATGAGTCCAGAAACGCTTTTTAGTGCCTGAAAAATAAGCTAACAAGGGCAATTTGTTAGCTTCCATGGAGGTGTGTACAGATGTGGAAGAATGTCTTTTACAAAGCCATTATGTATAAGCATCATCTCCCTCAGGCCATCATTTGCACTATGTATTTTGAGGTTGTGCAGTGTTTTCCTGATCTGCACTTGTTCCCTTCAATTTAGGCCACCAGCAATGATGTAGGACAATGGAGTCTCCTGAATTAGGGACTTAACAACAGAATCCTTGTTGGGCCCTTAATACACAGGTCAACTAGCACATTCAACGATGTGCCTTAAAAGAGAAGGAAAGATGAGGGGAGCCGTTTGTCCAGGAGTGAGTGATGTGAAGAAAACCTGCCTGAAGGTGAAAGCATGAGAGAGTATTTTACAAAAGATTACAGCTAGTTCTTTGCCTTGCCATCAAATAAAGTAAAAAATTAATGTAATTTTTAGAAGCAGTTATAAATAAAGGAATATTGCTATCTATAGTTGGTTGTTAGGGGAATTGGACTTTTAAAAAATAATCCAGGATTAGGTATCCATTCCATAGTGTTGACAGAATGTTGCTAATGTTTGCCGAGAAGAACCTGCTTTTTAAAGATCTCTTTAAGATGAATGAGCCTAAGACACGGATTCTCAGGCTAGACTCCCATGCAGTTCCTGTCCACAAAAATCTGGAGAGACAGTTGCATTAATATGCCAGTTATTGATTTGTAGTGATAACAAGAGCAGAAGAAAAACTATTTTTTTGAGATATGGAATTCTAGTGGATATGTTTTCAGATTCTGAAAGTTAGAGACGAACCTTTTGAAAAGTGCCTTTATTTTCTTGTATTTGTGCTTTTATAAAATTACAGTGTAATTTCTGTTGTTGTTAGCTTTTGTCTTCCACTTCCTTGCTTCCCTTTGAGTGTTTCTAAATTTGGATTCATTGGAGAGAAATAGAATGCCTTAGCCAATATTACAGTTTACCATACGTGATTGTTATTTTTAATATTTTAAAATGTTTTATTTCTGTTTACATTGTACAAAATAGATAATTGAAATTTAGGTAATATGAAAACCATATTCAAAAACATTAGAGCTATCAATTTAATGTTTAGATAAAGACTTCAAAACTTCTCAGGAATAGCTTCTATCTAAAACATACCAAATTTAAAATTATTATAGCATTGCCATCTTGAATAAAATTGGTTTTAATTTACTGGCTGAAAAACACTTTATAAACGAGACAACAGTCTCTAGTTCTCCACTTTGCATTCCTTTCGAGGGTCATTTCAGGACATTCTGTGCAGTGACCAGAAGAGGGCAGCATGACCTCAGCTGTGGGAAAAGCAGCGCAAACCAATGCTTTCTACTGAGAAGGCTGGAAGCTGACGGAGAGCAGACTTACAGCAGCAGGTGCTGCAGTGTGTCTATCAAGCAGGATACACAGGAAACAAATGTGAAATAAAACTGGTTAATGCCTGTGAATGCTGCGGATTTTTACGCATATTTTCCAGAGCAATCGCCCCTTCCCTTGTAAAAATGAAATGGGTCAGATGTTGAGATTTTTATGGGATTTAGAAAGCTGTACATGCCTAAGACCTTGACTCCCCAGCTGGGGGGATTTCTAATCTCTATTTTTTTTTCCTATGGAGTCGTAATTTTCTAAGAACAGTAAACTCATCTTCCTTATTTCTTCTCAAATTTCTAAAGTGATCTTAATAATAAGGAATAAGGAACCCAGATCTCAGGCCGAAAAAACTACATGCATGCATCTGCACTATTACTGTCTGTTTTGTTGCAATATTAGCACAGGAGAGAAATTGGTAAATCTATGGACCTCAAGATCTTAAGACCTCAGCTTCTATTTAGTATCCAGTTTGCTTTCCTTGAGGGGCCGGCTTCCAAGGAATACAAGCCTGCAGTGTGCAACTGGGATATATTTTGCTGAAATACATATATATCAATATCTCTATATATCTATATCTATCTATCTATCTGTATACATAAATTTGCATGTGTGTGAAGAACTTGTATACTTTCTTAGCTTCTTTCAGAAAACTTAACCATGGCAGATTACCATGTATTGGTTTTAAGAAAAAGAGGAGAAAATGAGGGCTGAAATTGAGAAATTTTCTTGCTACTTAGGTCTTTACTCTGGTTAGAAGAGAAAAGATTCAAAGGATTATTTTACTTTGGTGAGTTGCATTCCAGCCTCAACTTTCATTTAAGAATTCTATATTCTTTAAAGTTTCATTTAGGAGATATTTCCCAAAAACCTTACCTCTGAAATATGGATTTCTGTTGCTCATTTTCATTTACTTCTCATTTTTAATTTCCTCGTATCTGCATATAATCTGCTTTGGGTAGTGCTTGCCTTTCCCCTACCCTGGCCCCATTTTGAGAAAGCAACCCTTCCTTAATGGCATAAATTTGACTTGTGTGTTCTAAATAAAGCATTTTATTAATATGTTCATTTTTTCCATTAAAATCTTGGGTTAACAAATGCATAAATATAGCATTTATGGATTCAGCAGATGAACTTGAAATCTAGTTTACCGCTTGGCAGTTAATATCACTGGCAGGATTACTTTATCAGAAATAATGACTTGAGTGTGAATTTGAATAAATGAAAACCATAGGCATTTAATCATAATGCGGTCAGAGGTTTATCCTGGCTTCCATGCTTACTGTGTGTGCACTCAATTGTGTCTGACTCTTTGCAACCTCATGGACTGTAGCCCACCAGATGCCTCTGTTCATGAGATTTCTCAGTCCAGAATACTGGAATAGGTTGCCATTTCTTCCTTCAGGGGATGTTTCTGACCCAGGGATCGAACCTTCGTCTCCTGCATTGGCAGATGGATTCTTTACCACTGAGCCTATACTTAGTAGGGAGGGAATATCTGATTTTAAAACCCATTCCACATTTCTTTTTCAATATGCTGGATCTCCCCATTAAATAATTGTAAATAAAGACACTGGTACTAATTTTCATCCCTTTTGACATATGACGAATTTAAAAATGGGATTTGACAGGTTTTTGGTGTTTTTGTAAGGCTGATGTCTGGGCATCAGATTGGTTAGTATAGGTTGTTATAGTGTCCATACCACTTGATAAGGGTATAGCTGTGTGTGCATGTGCTCATGCGTGCACACACACACACACACACACACACACACACACACATAGTGATTGCTCAGCCCACACTGGCTTTATGGTCAGTGATTGGGGTGGAGGCTTGGGTGTGAATCCTGGTTTCGCTGGTTAGTTATTATGAGGTGCTAGAAAAGTCATTAAGTTTACTTAAATCCCCATTCTTTTTCTCTAAAATAGAAATACTATTACTGTTTCATAGTTTTGTGTGTATGTGTGTGTGTGAAGATTAACTGAGAAAATATATGTAAAGTCCTTAGTTTAGTGTCTAGAAGATAAATGATGGTGGTTATTACGATGATAAAGAATTATCACAGCAGATTTGAATACATATAAAAAGTATAATCAGACTACTTTTTCCTTGCAAATCCCTAACCTACATAAAGATAGCTTTAAGATCTGTTAAAAACTTGGATATCCTCTAAGGAATAGGTTATAACTTTTCATTACACAGTGCTTGAGACAATATATTTGTGTAACCTTCTCAGAAAAGTTTTATAAATAGCTTTCATAGGCCATGGACTTTATTAGGGTCCTGTTCCTAAGGGATTCATAGAAGCTGGTCTGAAGATTATTTTAAAAGATTATAGAAAACTGTTCTGCCCAGTGGGAGTTTATGTCTGTTCAGACTTCTATTCTTGGCTTCAGCTCTCAACTGGCTTTATACCTCCATAGATAACATGCGTGTTGAGTTAAGAGCATTGGTTGTGGTCATTTGGAACTTTTATTCCGAGCAGTATTTCCCAAACAAGAAAATTTTGCTCTGTACTAATATACTGGATGTTTAACACGATGTGTTCACTTTATTTCTGTAGAATTACTCTGTTGTTGTTTTTGCCTAAGAAACAAAATAAGTATTTTGAAAATCTTGGTCTTTTCCTTGAAAACCCTTTGACTTTGGGTCCTTTGTTTGTTTGTTTGTTTGTTTTCAGTTACAATTTAGGTCTTTGAGCACAGAGGTCAGATAATCATTCTTCTTTCCCTGTCCTTCCTTCTGGTTGCCCATTTGTGCTGCCCATATTAACTTATAAATTGCATACTTGAGTAAGAGTTTCTTGAAGGTAGGAAACATTCTTCTTATGTACTTTCCCTAATGCCTAGTAAGATATTTTGTTCAAATGGTGCTTAACAATGAAGATGTGACTATGAACTGTAGCCATATTTTGTGTATTAGGGATATAAACACTGCCAAGAATGATTAGGCTGAAATGGAGGCTCTTTATCCTGGAAGGATGACAACTGAATATTATGATGGGGAATACGTATGGTATAGATTAACCAACAGTCTTCCCATTATAATTTGGGCTAACTTAGAAAAGAAATAAAATAGAAAGCTACTTTATATACTGAGTAGGTAATACGTAACTACAAGTGGTGATATGGGCTAAGAAGAGTAAGTTTCGTTAAGTGTAGAGGCAAAATGTAGAAGGAATAGTCAATGGAAGCTGCAGGTTTTAAGAAATCCCTGAACTTTAAAGCTACTGTGTGCTGCTGCCATCTTGGCAGTTCTACCAAGATTCAGTTCAGTTCAGTTCAGTTCAGTTGCTCAGTCATGTCCAACTCTTTGCGACCCCATGGACTGCAGCACACCAGGCTTCCTTGTCCATCATCAATTCCCAGAGCGTACTCAAACTCATGTCCATGGAGTCCATGATGCCTTCCAACCATCTCATTCTCTGTCATCCCCTTCTCCCACCTTCACTCTTTCCCAGCATCAGGGTCTTTTTCAATGAGTCAGTTCTTTGTTCAGGTGGCCAAAGTATTGAAAGTGAATATTCAGGACTGATTTCCTTTAGGATGGACTGGATTTCCTTGCTGTCCAAGGGAATCTCAGGAGTCTTCTCCAACACCACAGTTCAAAAGCATCAATTCTTTGGCGCTCAGCTTTCTTTATAGTCCAGCTCTCACATTCATACATGACTACTGGAAAAACCATAGCTTTGACTAGACTGACCTTTGTTGGCAAAGTATGTCTCTGCTTTTTAATATGCTGTAAGGTTGGTTGTAGCTTTTCTTTCTTCCAAGGAACAAGTGTCTTTTAATTTCATGGCTGCAGTCACCATCTGCAGTGGTTTTGGAGCCCCCCAAAATAAAGTCTCTCACTGTTTCCATTGTTTACCCATCCATTTGCTGTGAAGTGATGGGACTGGATGCCATGATCTTAGTTTTCTGAATGTTGAGTTTTAAGCCAAAATTTTTACTCTCCTCTTTCACTTTCATCAAGAGGCTCCTTAGTTCTTCACTTTTCACCGTACGGGTGTTGTCATCTGTGTATCTGAGTTGCTGATATTTCTCCTGGCAATCTTGATTCCAGCTTGTGCTTCATCCAGCCTGGCATTTCATATGATGTACTCTGCATAGCAGTTAAATAAGCAGAGTGACAATATACAGCCTTGTTGTACTCCTTTTCCCGATTTGTAACCAGTCTGTTGTTCCATGTCCAGTTCTAATTGTTGCTTCTTGACCTCATACAGGTTTCTCAGGAGGCAGGTCAGATGGTATTCCCATCTCTTTAAGATTTCCACAGTTTGTTGTGATCCATACAGTCGAAGGCTTTGTTGTAGTCAGTAAAGTAGAAGTAGGTGTTTTTCAGGAACTCTCTTGCTTTTTTGATGATCCAACAGATGTTGATCTCTGGTTCCGCTGCCTTTTCGAAACCCAGGCTGAACATCTGGAAGTTCACTGTTCATATACCTTTGAACTTGTCTTGGAGAATTTTGAGCATTACTTTGCTAACATGTGAGATGAGTGCAATTGTGCAGTAGTTTGAGCATTCTTTGGCATTGCCTTTCTTTGGGATTGGAATGAAAACTGACCTTTTCCAGTCCTGTGGCCTCTGCTGAGTCTTCCAAATTTGCTGGCGTATTGAGTGCAGCATTTTCACAGCATCATCTTTTAGGATTTGAAATAGCTTGACTGGAATTCCATCACCTCCACTAGCTTTGTGCATAGTGATGCTTCCTAAGTTCCACTTGACTTCGCTTTCCAGGATGTCTGGCTCTAGGTGAGTGATCACACCATTTTGGTTATCTGGGTCATGAAGATCTTTTTTGTATAGTTCTTCTGTGTATTCTTACCACTTCTTTTCAATATTTTCTGCTTCTGTTAGGTTCATACCATTTCTTTCCTTTATTGTGCCCATCTTCGCATGAAATGTTCCTTTGGTATCTCTAATTTTCTTGAAGAGACCTTTAGTCTTTCCTATTCTATTGTTTTCCTCTATTTCTTTGCATTGAATGCTAAGGAAAACTTTCTTATCTCTCCTTGCTGTTCTTTGGCACTCTGCATTCAAATGGGTATATCTTTCCTTTTTCCTTTGCCTTTAAGCTTCCCTTCTTTTCTCAGCTATTTGTAAGGCCTCCTCAGACAACCATTTTGCCTTTTTCCATTTCTTTTTCTTGGGGCTGGCCTTGGGCACTGCCTCCCGTACAACGTCACGAACCTCCGTCCATAGATCTTCAGGCACTCTGTCTAGCAGGTCTAATGCCCTGAATCTATTTGCTACTTCCTCTGTATAATCACGAGGGATTTGATTTAGGTCATACCTGAATGGTCTAGTGGTTTTCCCTACTTTCTTTAATTTAAGAGCAAGAATCCCTTAGAAGAAATGGATAGCCATCATAGTCAACAAAAGAGCCCAAAATGCAGTACTTGGATGTGATCTCAAAAATGACAGAATGATCTCTGTTCATTTCCAAGGCAAACCATTCAATAGCACATTAATCCAAGTCTATGCCCCAACGAGTAATGCTGAAGAAGCTGAATTTAATGGTTTATGAAGACCTACAAGACGTTCTAGAACTAACACCCAAAAAAGATGTCCTTTTAATTATAGGGGACTGGAATGCAAAAGTAGGAAGTCAAGAGACGCCTAGAGTAACAGGCAAATTTGGCCTTGGAGTACAAACTGAAGCAGGTCAAAGGCTAACAGAGTTTTGCCAAGAGAACACACTGGTCATAGCAAACACCTCTTCCAACAACACAAAAGAAGACTCTACACATGGACATCACCACATGATCAATATCAAAATCAGATCAATTATACCAGCCAAAAATGGGGTAGCTTTATACAGCGAGCAAAAACAAAACTGGGAGCTGACTGTAGCTCAGATCATGAACCCCTTATTGACAAATTATACCAAGATTGAGTCATTCTATTAGATCGGCAGGGCCCTGACTTAGACAATCGTGTTGTTTGGTTGCTAAGTCACGTCCAATTCTTTTGAGACCCCCATGGACTCTAGCCCTCCAGGCTCCTCTGTCACTGGGGTTTCCCAGGGAAGAATTCTACAGTGGGTTGCTATTTCTTTTCCAAAGGATCTTCCCAACCCAGGGATCAAACCCACATATCTTGTGTCTCCTGCATTGGCAGGCGGATGCTTTACTGTTGAGCCACCAGGGAAGTCTGACTTTGACAATCAGGCTGTCTTTCCCCTAACCCTGGTTAATACAGTACTTCTCCTGGTCCATCCATGAACCACATAGGCAAACACCACTGCAGAAAAGCATACAACCAAACCAACTGGTTTCATGTTGAATATATAAGAATGCAGGTAGGAGGTTAAAATTGTGGTGGCAACTTGATGTTTCTTCCTGACTGCTTCTTTTTTTTCCCTTGCTATAATAAGCAAAGTCACCAGCTAGAATCAGCATACAGGGTGAGGTGAAGATTTGAGGTGAGAGGAGAGTGACAAAGTCAATGGGCAAAGCATATGATCCCAAATCCCCTTCAGATATCATCCCTGTTACTCAGTTCTCATTTAGAGCAGAACTACCCACAAGAGTTGCCTATACTCTCTGTCTTCAGTTCTGCTTCCAGTTCATCTTAAAATCACTCCGGTCGTGTATTCACTCAGAATTTCTCTGAAACTTCTCAGGGTCACTGGTGAGTGCAGTTCAGTCACTCAGTCATGTCCAACTCTTTGGGACCCCATGGACTGTAGCACGCCAGGCTTCCCTGTCCATCACTAAGTCCCAGAACTTGCTCAAGCTCATGTCCTTGTTGTTAAACTTAATGGTCACGTCTCAGCCCTTACCTTTTTTTGACTTCTCAGTAGCATTCGACAGTTGACCACTCCCTCCTCTCTGAAATATTTTCTAGTCTTCTGTTTTTTGCTACTTCATTGGCTCCTTCTTACTGGTCTGCATCTCCAATTCTTCATCCTGTCTCTGACCCAATGTTGGAGAATGCAGGTTTCATCCCTCGGATCTCTTCTCTGTTCGCACACACTCTTAATGGTCTCATCCACACAGATGTGGAGGGCTTCCAGTTTATATGTCTGTTGCAGACCTTTTCCCTGAACTCCAGAAGCATACTCACACTGCTTACTTGACATTTGTGGTTGAATATGTAACAGGCTTCTCAAACATCTGGTATTTCCTCGAAAAAGTTCCTTCCTTCCTGATTCCTCCCCATTGCAAAAAATCACAACTTTAGCCTCTTAATTGCTCAGGTTAAAAAGTTGGGAGTCAAACTTGCCTCATTTCTTTCCTATATACTCCACATTCAGTTCTGTTAGAATATCCTGCTGCTTTCCAGATACAGACAACACGTGGTCACCTCTTAGTCCCTATAGAGAATAGAACAATCTGATGTCACATGGTTCAAGTCCACGGTGAGCATCACAAAAGTAGGAACATGAGTAAGGATACATTTTGGAGAAGTTTATAGACTGATGTTGCTTTTTCTTCACTACCAAACTCCAGCCAGTCAAATATTCATGGAGAGGTGATGATAATAACTCATATTTTCTATTTTCTTGGCATCTGCACCCTCCAACCTTAATATCGCCTTCATTGTTAAATTTATTTAGCATGTCCTTTGATACTTACATGATACTGATTTGCAAAATAGGATTAACATCAGACTACCACAAGCTCTCCTGCGTCACAAGAGCTCTAAAGGAGAAGCTATCTATGGAGGATAAATAAGAGGCACTTACATGGTCAGAGGAACGTAAAATAAACTGAAGGAAAAAAAAATCAGATGCTGCAGAACTTGGGAGCAAGTTTTTATATCAGTTCTACAAGAGTAGAGAGAAATTCAGGAGAAAACCTGATATTCACCTGTGACGGGGAAAGCGGGAGGCTGGGCACTCAGGGGGTCAGAGGCATAGTTTTTCAACCATGTGTGTATTGGCCTTGTGTTTGTGTTTGCAAGCATGCACAGAGCTCATAGACTGAACATAAAGAACAGATTTTTCTTTATTATGGGACTTTCCTGGGGTCCAGCGGTTAAGATTCTGTGCTTCCATTGCAGGGGGTATGGGTTCAGTTCCTAGTCAGGGAACTAAGATCCTGCATGCCATAAATAAAACAATTTTTAGAAATTAAGAAAAGAACTAAGTGTTCTTTATTATAATTTTAACTTAGTGCAGCACCTAACAAAGGGCTTTGCATGTTAAAAATACAAGCACTCTTTGAATGAGTAAATAAAAATCTACTGAAAAATGAGCACTAACTACAGTATATTAATGTTGGGTTGTTGGCCAAAATGTTCATATGGGTTTTCCTGTTACATCATATGGAAAATCCTAAAAGAACTTCCAGACCAACCCAGTAAGTTAACACTTGGTCTCAGTGTAATGTTTTGCTTATTTAATGCTGTCTTGATTAGAATCTGTTAATTGAAAATAGCCAATTATTAAATCTACCCAAGAGATACATTGAGATACATATCTGTTTACTTTGCTAAAAGTTAATTGCTGTGATTTTATACACCTTTTGAATCTACCACTAAAGGAGTTACAGAAAAATCTATATTAATCTGTCAATCATTAATATACAGCCATTGTGACTTACGTGTATAAATTTATAAACTAGATGCTCATGTTGTCAAGTTACTGCTTATTTATAATTTGCATCCTGTATTTCCTTGGCCACTTCTAACCTGATCAAAAGTATAGATTCCAGAGCAGTGAAAATCCTGTGCCTCTACTGGGTGAACAAATAAAAGATGTGTCTGCACATGGAGGATCAGTAGCATCATTTTATGCATTTGTGAATCATAAATCAAAGAGTTCAGTTTTAAATCAAATTGTTAGAATTTTATCAATGCCTCCATAGTTACTTCAAAAGCTGATTTTGTGCCATTGAAAGTCACTAGGTAAGAGGAAAATGAAAAAAGGCAGTTCATATGTTAGATTCACATATACTTTGAGGTGCAGTGTTAGGCTTCAGATGAAACATGGGGCTCCTATAGAATTTTTTACACACTGTATAATAAGCGTCTGCAATCCGATACTTCACACATCTGTATTAACCTTTGACATTGAATTTGTTCTATTCTGATTGTTTTTTCATTGATACAAGTGTTTGGTGAGGAATTAAGGAGCTTTCCTTCACAAATGTTTTGTTTGATTTATAGCATTTTTCGCTGTGATATTCCTGGTTAGAATACTTTACTGTTGAAATCTTAAAAAAAAATTAGTTAAATTCCCAAAGGATAATGTGCATCAGTTCTATGTTAAGCTCTTTGTTCAGACTTATTATTTCAGCCTCCAAAATGTGTTTTCACTAACATTATAGCGTGATAAATGAAAAAAGTGTGTGCACAGCTTAAAACATTTGGAAAAGCTTCTATAAGTTGCTTTTATACTGGGCAGTTAACTTTTTCCATAAAGATATTTCTTTTTAAAAAATTTATTTATTTATGTTTTTGGCAGCGCTGAGTCTTCGTTGCTGTACAGGCTTTTATCTAGTTGTGGTAGCAGGGACTACTCTCCAGTCATGCGCAAGCCTCTCATCACAGAGGCTCCTCTTGTTGCTGAGTACCGACTCGAGGGAACACAGGCTTCAGTAGTTGTGGCATGTGGGCTCAGTAGTTGTGGTTCCTGGATTCCAGAGCACAGGCTCAGTAGTTGTGGCTCACAACTACTAGTTGCTCCCAACATGTGGGATTTTCCTGAATGGGGGATTGAACTCATGTCTCCTGCATTGGCAGGTGGATTCTTACTCACTGAGTTACCGGGGAAACCCGCATAGAGATATTTCTATTCCATACTTTACTGTCCCACAGGTTTCTGAAAGGTGAGCATGAACTCTAGGAATTTTATTTTTGGACTCAAAAACTAGACTTGTATGGTAGACAGTTTTTGTTTAACAGAATTATCCAACCTTTCCCCTTCTTCTTTTCATAGACATTAGTTTTATTTTAGTTTTTTGAATATTTATTTTCTCTTCCTTAACTTACAGTACAAAAACCTTCCAGTTAACAAAGAACTAAGTATCATATTCATCCTTCATTTTCCGTACTATTTCATTCTCCTTTTTGACCTTTCTAATCACTTTCTTGCCTCAAGCACTTAGTAGTTGTGAACCATCAAACTAAAGTACCATCACTAAGATAGTCTACGTCACTAAGATGATTTACTCCGTTACACTTGGGGAGATCTGGTCTCCCCAATATGGCAACCATATTGGACCATGGGTGGTTGTTGAGTACTTGCAGTGTGGCTGGTCCAATTGAGATGTGCTGTGACACTCGATTTCAAAGACTTGGTACAAGTAGAAAGGATGTAAAATATCTTATTAATAACTTTCGTGTTGATTACATGTTGAAATGGCAATATTTTGAGCTTATTGATTCAAAGAAAATGTCTTAGTAAGAAATGTTTTTTTTCAAATGAGGCCACTAGAAAATCCTTTTGAAATGCAGCTACCAGAAAATGTGGCTTGCATTATATTTAGATTAGACAGTACTGCTCAACACTAGCCTTCCTCAAACCTGGTTACCCATTAGAAGCATCTAGGAAACTTTAAGAAAACCTCACAGTTTCCTAGGTCTTACCCATTATTGTATCCAAATAATGGACATGGGTCTAAGGAATCTATACTTTAAGAAAGCTCTCCTGATAATTTTGAGGATGTAAGTTAGTAGAGCAATGCTTGAGAAATTCTGCTCCAAATGCCCTTCTTTTGCTACCTCATGGCAACACTTTTTGGCCTGAATCTCATGTATTACAGGAAATACTATTTTATGTGACTGACTATGGTTGTGGGAAAAACACAAGAACAAGTCCCTACCTACTTGCTAAAGTAGTTCCCTTTCCTTAACCTATTTAAATTTAGAACTTTTAAAACCAGCTTAGTGAGTAAGTATTTGAATAATGCTACATCTAATTTGGACTGTGAAGAAGGCTGAGCGCCGAAGAATTGATGCTTTTGAACTGTGGTATTGGAGAAGACTCTTGAGAGTCCCTTGGACTGCAAGGAGATCCAACCAGTCCATTCTGAAGGAGATCAGCCCTGGGATTTCTTTGGAAGGAATGATACTAAAGCTGAAACTCCAGTACTTTGGCCACCTCATGCGAAGAGTTGACTCAATGGAAAAGACTCTGATGCTGGGAGGGATTGGGGGCAGGAGGAGAAGGGGATGACAGAGGATGAGATGCTTGGATGGCATCACTGACTCGATGGACGTGAGTCTGAGTGAACTCGGGGAGATGGTGATGGACAGGGAGGCCTGGCGTGCTGCCATTCATGGGGTCGCAAAGAGTCGGACATGACTGAGCGACTGAACTGAACTGAACTGATATCTGATTTGGGCTTCCCAGGTAATGCTAGTGGTAAAGAGCCCCCCTGCCAATGCAGGAGACATAAGAGACTCAGGTTTGATTCCAGGGTTGGGAAGATCCTCTGGAGGAGGCATGGTGATCCACTCTAGTATTCTTGCCTGGATAATCCCATGGACAGAGGAGCCTGGCAAGCTACAGTCCAAAGGGCCACAAAGAACTGGACAGGACTGAAGTGACTTAGCACACACACATATCAAATTCAGTTGGGACCAGCAATGGGACCTTTTTTTAAAGACATTTTACTTACTTTTTTAGAAACAGTTTTAGGCACACAGCAAAACTGAGAGGGAGGTACATAAATTTCCCATATACTCTCTGCCCTCACACATGTGTAGCTTCCCCAATATCAACATCCCGCATCAGAGTGATGCATTTGTTACAATTAATTGATGAACCTACTATGAGACATCATCATCACCCAAAGTCTATAGTTTACATTAGAGTTCACTCTTGGTGTTGTATTGTTTGCTTTCAAAAATACCAATGGAGTCAGGAGGAACAATCTATTCATATACCAAACATTAGATTTTAACTTAAAAAATATGTACAGACATTCCATTGTCAATCTTTTGATTTAGGGCCAGAAGATTTTCTTGACATACTGGTCTGCTGATTAGAGATCTCTAGTATCTTTCTTTCAATAAGCAACATCCAAAATGCCTTCTTTACAGTTTCCACTTCTGTTTCTTTAAATTGCAGAATGATCTTAAATATACATATGAGGCAATTCACATACATAACTTTCTAGATTATTTTGATCTTTCTCCCTAACCTTCTGTAGTTTTGTCACTTAATTTGGCAGAAATCATTTTTCTCCTTATCTTTCCAAAGCATATCACTTAGCTTCCACAGTGATAATAACTCTTTGTTTTTGCTTTATAAGTTTATAAAATATTTATTAAGTTACAAAATTTTAATAAGAATTATGGTGCCACAATCACGTTTGGGAAGGAATTTATTTGGCTTTTATTAAGCATAAAACTCAGTGTACAGGCTTCTCAGATGTAGGTTGCTATTGAGAGCATTCAGAATTCCCTGGGCATCAGTCTTTATGCTCAACAGTAGAAAAGGATAATTAATTAATGGGATAGATAATTAATTAACTAATTAATGAATAATTAATATGGTTAATTAATCTGACAAATGAGTTAATGGACAGTCATTGATAGAAGCTCGACTATAAAAAATAAGGATATAAATAAGAGTAATAGTAATTGATATTTATTGAACACTTACTATGTGCCAGACATGAACACTTTATATATATATATATCATACCTCATTTTCACTCACAAACATCCTTTGAGGCATGATTTATAGTTAGTCTCCTTTTACACTGGAGAGAATTGAGACTTCCAGAGGTTAAGTCACTTAAGGTCATACAATTTTAAGTTTGGAGATAAAATTTAAACCCAAGTCAGTTTGATCCTGGAATCAGGGACCAACTTTTAGCTTCAAAAGCCTAACCTTGGCAAGAGGGTTCATGCTATCCCTTGCTGGAGATCTCACTTGGCCTGACATTGATCTATAGGATTGGGTCAAGGGCAGAGACCCTGCAAAGCAAGCAATCACCATAACAAATAACTTGCATGTGTGTCTTAGAGGACAACTCTATAAAGTGTTTTAGAATATGATGGAGCATCATGTAAAGAATATATCTAATGTCTTAAACCAATGAATAGACGGGACATTTTAAAGCAAATTTTGCTGAGACTATTATTTGAGCTAGAGCCCAGGCTTGAAGGAAATAAATAAATTCTTATCCTCATTTCTGGACACTCTATCCTGGGATCCCCAAACCAGGTATTTATCATGCTGTCTCCTTTGTGATGCTATTCTTTGGTGTGATAAATGTGGCTTCTTGGAAAGGCTGCTTTACTCCAGCCTTGAGGCAGAATCCTTTTAGCTCAAAGAAAAATAAATTGGCTTCAGAAAAAAAGGATCATTGTCAACTTTTTAATCCTTCCTTTTCCATCTTCTTTTTCCTGCTATGGCACCATGCATAGTTCAGTCTTCAGGGATCCATTGTTCATTTCCGGAAGAGCATCAGGTGACCCAGATGTGCACTTTGAGTGCCTTTTAAATGCTTTGTCACACCCATATTTGTTTGCAGTAATTAATCACCCATGGATCAATCACCTATATCATTGCCCCAGGCTATCTCTGCCCCCACCACAATTTTCCTCCCACAGGAAAGTGGGGTGGCTAGCTTTGCCAAGGTGTCGTTTGGTAATAAAATATTTTTCCAAGACATTTTCCAGTGAGCTATGGAGCACTTACAGTGATTTGCACCTATTTTCTTGTCTTTTCAAGTGAATAATAGCATTTACTTTCTTTGAAGTATAATTATGCCCAAAGAAGTCATTCTATTTATTTGGTGGTTCTAAATTTTCTGAGACTTTACTTTTGAGTCTGCCACATTGAAAATGTTTTTTTCTAGTGATAATTTTGATCTGAGTGTTAAAAAAATCAAGCTGTGTAGCTTCTTTTTTTGCACTGTTAAGAGCAATCAAAATTATTCTGTAAAGTTTTCAGTTCATAAAACCTTGCCAGGGAAGTGAGCAACTTTGTGAATATCTTAAACTCAGTTGGACATAGTTTGGCCATGCTGTGTCATTTGAAGTTAAAAATTTCTGAATGCCAGAAAATAAGCAGCTGCCATGAGTAGGTCCAAAGAGAATAAAAATACTGAAATTTCTCTTCTGTCAAGGCTGTCTCTGGGTCTCTGTGAGACAATATTGAACATGAGTTTCATCTAATTTCAAAAACATTAGCTTTATGGTTAAAGAAGCATCGCATTGAAAAGAAATTCTGTCATTGTTTTTCACATTTCAGGGCTGGAAATTAAATTGAATATCAAAAGTAGGTGGGAAGCTTGCACATGTCTTTATAGATGGACAAACACCAAAGGGCACTGGAATTTGGATAATGGCTCACATGTGTTTTGTAGAATAGATACTGCTTATGTAGTAGATCAGCAGTCCTTGCTCTGTGGTCCTGGGAACAGCCTACTAGCATCACCTTCATCTTCAGAAGGCAAATTTTCCATCATTACCCAAATCTTCTTAAATCAAAAACCCTGGGGAATTCCCTGGTGGTTACGACTTGACTCTTTTACTTCCAGGGCTGAGTTTGATCCAGCTGTGTGGCGCCTCCAAAAACAAAACCAAACAAAACAAAAACACGCTGAGAAGCACAGTCCAGTATCTGAGTTTAAACATCCCTCCAAGTGACTCTGTATGCAAATGTTTGAGAACCACCACCGCATATAATCATTTTATTTAGAAGGAAATTTTGCCATCCTCTCCAAACTCATCATTTCATAAGTGAAGGTTGGAGGCTCAGAGAAGTTATGTAGTTCATCTAAGATATTGTCAAGTTGCAAGGAACAATATCAAACAATAATGATTTAGTTAATGGACATTTTGTATCGTGTCACTAATCACAAGTCTTAGAGTCTTTTGTGTGGATTCCGGCATCTTTCTCACTGTCTCTGTTATTTCTAACATTTCTGACCAAAGAATGACCTTCTCTCCTCTGTTTCTACCTCATGGCTTCTGCTTGTGTCTTTTATTGCCTAATTGTTTTTGCTTAATGCCTTCCATTGATAGTTTTGTGTTGATTTGTTTTGTCTTGTTTTTCGGGTTCTTTATAGTCCATCACCTGTATTCCACTCTGTATTACTCTTTAAATAATAATAAACTCTCTGTATTACTATTTGAAGTCTTTAAGAGAGAGGATCTGGTATAAATTATGGAGTTCTTCTATGAGACAGAACTCTAGTGCCAGACCATCTCATTCATTCATTCATTCATTCACTCAACAGCTATTTATTAAGATTGTGTGTCTTTATTCTAGACTTTGGAGATACAATGAAAAAGATAAACAAAATATTCAGGTCTCCACAGCTCTTAAATCTTAGTTGGGAGGCTGGATAGAAAATAGACCAAGAATAAATATTTACAATTCCACAGTCTTTTATCTGTGATTCTGAAATTCAAAAAGCTCTTCAAACTGAAAGGTATTTCCTAACTCAGTTGGCAGCAAAACCTGACCTGACTTGAACTTCTCTGGCAGCAGAATGTGACCTGGGGAAAGGTGAAGCTATTTGTAGTCTTTGTTTATCCCTCTTGGTATGAATGCCCATGCACTGCATTGAAGGAATGTTAGTGTTTGATTATAAGGATTCGTCACAAAACCTGATGGGAGTATGCCATAAAGCCTTCATAAAAAGTCTAAAAATATAAATTTGGAAGTTAAGTGGTACCAAGGATTTTGGATAAAGGTTACAACTCTGTAATCAGGGTTGTGAAAGTGCTATGAAGAAAAATTATCAAGGAAAAATGATAGAGATAAATGGGCAATGCCCTGTGGATCCTAAACATTAATGATTGTTATCGTTCTCAGTATTCATCCAACTCTGGGAGCAGTCACTAAAGTGTGGAGATGAAGAAGTGTAATGATCAGAGGAGCTGTTGCAGTAAGTCATGCAAAAGGAACATGCTAATTTCAAAACTTCTAATCCATTCCTACCAAGTAATTCCCTAAATGTAATGGAAAATATTGTTAAAGTTATAGCCTGTTCTAGTTAAACATTAAGGCTTTTAAAGCATTTAGAGTCCAAGGAGATGGATTTACATGATGCCCTTCTATAGTGACGGCATATATATGTTTAGAGAAATGATGAGCAAGTGGATTAATTAGTGACATGGACAAGAGAGTATGAAGAGCAAGAGGATTTGAATGATCCCTCTGTGTGTGTGGTCCAACCTAAGCAAACAAGTGACCCTGTTTTTTACAGGCAGAAATAGCATATGGAAATCTAGGCAATGTTAGTGATAGCATCAGTCGTGCCAACTTCAAATTCTGTGCCACTGTTTATATTTAAATTGTTTCTCCTCTTATACTGCATGCAACATAGTCTTCACCTGCTAGAAGTATTATTACTAAGCTGTTATCAACATGTTTCAAAATATAAGTGCTGTCTGACTCTATTGCCTTTCCCTATAATTTTAGTGTATAATTTGTAACAGTATTTAATGTACATTGAAACTTTTAAGTGATTTCTGGCTTTTTGATCTCTAAAAATTTTAAATAAAAAGTTATGTTTGGCAAAGGATCATGCATTGAGAGCCACAAAATCATAGTGCTGGGTGAAAAGTTAAGAATTTCTTCATTGTCCCCCTTGGCACATGATCACAGCATCTCTGCTTGGATGCTCAAAGTAATAATACTCAGCCACCTCTATTTCTTTTTATCACTTTATTTCTGCACTATGTGGAGTAAAATATTGTATTTGCAACAGTGCCTGGTTGTGTTTTTGAAGTTATAGAGACTGGTCTACTCTTCCAGTTTTTGACATATATCACCATAGCCTATCCTCATTTTTCTTTTGCCAAGCTGTCACAAAAATTAATTTATGCAACTTTTCCTCATAGCTCATGGTTTCTAAACCAATCGTTCTCCAGTAGACATTTATTTTGTATTGTTCATCTAAAGTTGTAATGCCCAGATCCAAGCATTTAGTGTTGTTTTGATCCATACAGAATAGAATGACACTAAAAGTTTCCTAAATCCAGAACCATACTGTTATTTCACATTCCTGTCATATATTTTCTTATTTATGTTCTTAGAGCTGTCATCTTTGGCACTTTCCTGGCACCTCACTTGGGCTGCTCTGTATCTTAGATCATGGCTGATGGTATAACTGCTTCACAGAAATCAGCCGGTTTACTAGTAAGTTGGTAGGTTGATGTGATGTACACATAGGAACAGTTCCAGATAACTAGAAAAAACGATTACATTCACTGAAACTTTAAAACCAAGATTTTCATTCTGTTTTAAATTTTGAAGAGTAGTACAGTTGTTAACCCTGTAGTTCACAGTATTCTCATTGCTATGTTCCCTACATTTATTGATTTTAGAAAGCTGAAATAGTAATGGCTTCAAGCAGTGTTGATGTATAAAAAGTTTTTTGAGAAAAAAAAGCTCTCTTATCTTTGTACTTGTTTTCTAGACTTGACCATAAGGATTATGGTTAGAGGATTTTTTTTTTTTTTAACTTCTGTGCTTAGAAGAATGAGTTACAGTGTTGATTACAGATCTTCATTGCAGACCCTCGGCTTACGAGGTTAGGGAGTGATTTATAATGTTGACTATAGGTCAAATTGTCTTTGAGAAAGCTGTGCTTTCAACACCACAGGATTAAACGGAAAAACCAAAAGGAAAAACAGTATATTAAAAACAACCGTCCTCCCAGCTCCTATTCTCAGCCCCCCTCTCCCCAATATCCTGGTTTATAAACCAGTGTAAAATTGATGCTGGTGACTGAAGGTCTTTGCCTCCAAGCATGGACTTCCTTCCCTACCGTTTCACTTTTCCCAAACTTCTCTGTCTGCGCTCATTACTTTCACTCACTCTGGTTGTATCAGGATTATTAAAGTGGTTGGGTCCTGCTTTGTGGTCTCTTCGAAAGGAAACTCATAGCTGCAGCCAAAGATAACGGGGGAAATGTCACTTCCCTGGTTTTAGTACCACATTGCTTAGGGAGTTACACTGTGTCATGAAAAATTCGTTGGTTACCAGATTTCCAAGACCTCACTCATGGATGTAACCCTTATGAAATATCAATAAAGGCAAGAATCCAAGAAAGCCATATTAAACTCCCCGATGGGAGTTATATTTTCAAGATAGTAAACTTTGAAATGTATTACGTATGATCCTTTTAAATGTTATAACTGATATCCTGATTATAGAGAGTGAAGTGGCCAAAAACACAAGTAAAAATATAGAAAACAATAGTTTAGAAAAACTGCCATTTAAATATTGAAACAGACTGTTTGTGGCAATAATGTATACTGCATATTTTTTTCACAAATGAATTAGACTTTTATTTAAGATTTTACATGGTCTTACATTTTATGTTTTATTCCAACCTCTTCCCTCATTCTGACAAAACTTTCGTAATTGTACCTGTATTTAATGTGGATAATTTAGAAATTAGAAATTCTAATTCATCTGGTATAGAGCCAAGTTAAGGCTTCTCTGGTGGCTCAGATGGTAAAGAATCTGCCTGCAATGCAGGACACCTGGGTTCGATTGCTGGGTCGGGAAGATCTCCTGGAGAAAGGAATGACAACCCACTCCAGTATCCTTGCCTGGAGAATTCCATGGACAGAGGACCTGGTGGGCTATAGTCCTCAGGACTGCAAAGAGTTGGACACGACTGAATGACTAACAAACACACACACACCTGGCTAAGTTACCAAAAATAGATGTGTGATATTATTTTTCAGAAAGATTATCCTCTTGGGAAAAAATTATTGACAATGATAAAGTGCCCAGATTTTATTCTTATAACAGGTAACACAATCAGAAGACTTTTGGGAGTCAAGTCCTTAACAAATGTAAAATATTTCTTTGGAGGAGTCTAATTATTGACAAATTATAAGGGTCTTCAAATGTGCACCACTGTACAAATAGACTGTATTTCCACTGAACCTGTTTAATGACCTCGTAAGCTAAAAGAAAACCAAAGTCGAGTGGTTTATCAATGTCAACAACACTAGCTAGATGAAACTTGAGTCACATAAGAACTCCTTAAGTGTGTATATGTTTCTCATTATCAGTTCAGTTCAGTCACTCAGTTGTGTCCAACTCTTTGCAACACCATGGACTGCAGCACGCCGGGCTTCCCTGTCGATCACCAACTCCCAGGGCTTGCTCAAACTCATGTCCATCAAGTTGGTGATACCATCCAACCATCTCATCATAATAATTTGCTTTCAAAAAGGCATGACTATATTAAATGTATATGGGAAACAGAATTGCCTTCTGGAAAGAAAGAACCAAACACTGAAGTGTAGGCCAGAGATGATCTTCAGGTATGAACTCTGGATGGTAGAGGATGTTACCAGGAAGGCCAACCACCAGAGAGCTGGACTGGCATTCTGAATTATTGCTGATTGTCCTTCCTACCAGTTTATAGTTTCTCCAATTCTTTAGCTAACAGAGTAAAATTTTTAATTTATATCAGGGATAAAAGATTTGTGACAACTAAAACATGAGCTAGATTTCAGTTAATCTTTGCTCTATGAACAAGTAACTCATTAAAGGCAGTGAACAGGATTACAATAGAAATGTGTGCTTTAGCATCAGACTAGAAATCTTGTAGTTATCGAAGCAAATCTTTCCAGATAACCACTGTGCTACTTATAAGTCTTCTCTAGTCTCTTCATCCAATCAGAATGATTCACTTAAAACTTGACACTTCCCCTTCCTAGTTCTAAAAGCAATGTGACCTATTTTTAAAAACAAGCCCCCAAAATCTTCTATAGTTTTTTTCTTATAATTTTATTGAAGTATAGTATAAAAGAAAATTGAAGCAGAAAAAAATTTTTTTAAATTCTAAAGATAATTGTTAGCATTACCTCCAAGTAATCTTTTGACTCCAGTAATCTCTTCCAGGTTTACATTGCCACTGTGGTCTGACCAGGTTGTTCTATCTCAGCTTTCTTGTTGTGGCTGTTCAGTTGCTTTTGGCTGAAATTTTTGCCACCATATGGACTGCAGCATGCCAGGCTTTCCTGTCTTTCACTATCTCCCTGAGTTTGCTCAAACTCATGTCCACTGTGTCGTGATGCCATCCAACCATCTCATCCTCTGTTGTCCCCTTCTCCTCCTGCCCTCAGTATTTCCCAGCCTCAGAGTCTTTTCCAATGAGTTGGCTCTTTGCAGCAAGTGGCCAAAACACTGGAGCTTCAGCTTCAGCATCAGTCCTTCCAATGAATATTCAGGGCTCATTTCCTTTAGGATTGACTGGTTTAATCTCCTTGCTGTCCAAGGGACTCTCAAGAGTCTTCTACAGCACCACAATTTGAAAGCATCAATTTGGTGTTCACCCTTCATGCTCCAACTCTCATATCCATATGTGACCACTGGCAAAACCATAGTTTTGACTACGTGGACTTTTGTCAGCAAAGTAATATCTCTTCCATCTAGGTTTGACAGAGCTTTTCTCCCAAGGTGCAAGTACCTTTCAATTTTGTGATTGCAGTCACTGTGAACAGTGATTTTGAAACCCAAGGAAATAAAATCTGCCACAGGTTCCACATTTTCCCCCATCTATTTGTCATGAAGTGATGGGACTGGTGGCCATTATCTTAGTTTTATGAATGTTGAGTTTTAAGCCAGCTTTTTCACTCTCCTCTTTCACCTTCATCAAGAGGTTCTTTAGTTCCTCTTCACTTTCTGCCATAAGGGTGGTGTCATCTGTATATCTGAGGTTACTGATATTTTTCCCAGCAATCTTAACTCCATCTTGTTCTTCTTTCAGCCAGGCATTTTGCATGATGTACTCTGCATAGAAGTTAAATCAGCAGGGTGACAGTATACAGCCTTGACATACTCCTTTCCCAATTTGGAACCAGTCTGTTGTCCTATGTCCAGTTCTAACTGTTGCTTCTTGACCTGCATACAGTTTTCTCAGGAGGCAGGTCAGGTAGTCTGATACTCTTATCTCTTTAAGAATTTTCCACAGTTTATTGTGATCCACACAGTCAAAGGTATTAGCATAGTCAGTGAAGCAGAAATAGATGTTTTTTCTGGAATTCTCTTGCTTTTTCTATGATCCAACAGATGTTGGCAATTTGATCTCTGGTTCCTTTGCCTTTTCTTAATCCTGCTTGTACATCTGGAAGTTCTTGGTTCACATACTGTTGAAGCTTGGCTTGAAGGATTTTGAGGATTACCTTGCTAGCATGTGAAATGAGTGCAATTGTACCACAGTTTGAACATTCCTTAGCATTGCCTTTCTTTGGGATTGAAATGAAAACTTACCTTTTCTAGTCCTGTGGCCACTGCTGAGTTTTCCAAGTTTGCTGGCATATCAAGTGTAGCACTTTAATAACATCATAAATTAAATTGTGTTATTACTGCTTTTTAACAACCAATATTTACTTAGAATTACCAACATCTGGAGAAAAGGGAATCCTCCCACACTGTTGTTGAGAATGTAAATTAATGTAGCCCCTATGGAAAACAATATGGAGGTTCTTCAAAAGAGTGAAAAATTCTATAGTTTTGGTACTTGCTGATGACAGTTTAATGTACTAATTTCAGTTATTCCTAACATTCATGGTCTCTATTTAGGTCAGCTGTGCTTCTTTCCATCATTTTCTTCGATCCCAGTTCTGGGTGGCACAGGCACCAAAATTTGTTGTGAGCAAATGGTCAGGGCTGGGAGTAAGAAGTGGTGGTGGGCAAGGCAGGTTCAGAAATCAGCTAGCCTGGAGCTAATAGACTCTCAGATCAAAGTGACATTAAGAAATTGGGTCCTCTAACTCCTATGTCCTCAAATCTCTCTTCCTAGTTGTTTCCCTACCCTGGGAGAGGGCCAGTTATGAGACTGACTCCAAGTAGGGACAATACACTATGGTCCAGGTCTCGTCCAGCCATGGAAAACAGTGGGAACTCTCAGAGGACTAGAATGGAAGCTGTCCAGGATTAAGGTTAGGAGCACTCAGTGCAGAGGCAAAGCTGGATCCTTCAAGCATTTCTTTTGGAAACTGAGTTTGGAAAAAAAAAAAAGAGAATAGGGCCTAATCCCAAAGATTTGCAATGCAAGAACCATGAGGATGTTTGGATGGATTAGGAAAGAATGTGGCTTCCCTGGGTATCTGAAAGAATGTGCAATAACTTCTGAACACTATCAAAACTTTTCACTCTTCATGGTTAATTCCTCTCCTTCCATGTCTTACTGCAGCCCTAGGGGTCTACCTAAGAATTGACGCTTTTGAACTGTGGTGTTGGAGAAGACTCTTGAAAGTCCCTTGGACTGCAAGGAGATCCAACCAGTCCATCCTAAAGGAAATCAGTCCTGAATATTCATTGGAAGGGCTGATGTTGAAGCTGAAACTCCAATACTTTGGCCACCTGATGCGAAGAACTGACTCACTTTGAAAAGATGCTGATGCTGGGAAAGGTTGAAAGCAGGAGGAGAAGGGGACGACAAAGGATGAGATGGTTGGAGGACATCACAGACTCAGTGGACATGAATTTGAGTAAACTGCACGAATTGGTAATGGACAGGGAGGCCTGGCATGCTGCAGTCCATGGGGTCACAAAGAGTCGGACATGACTGAGTGACTGAACCGAGCTGAGGCGTCTACCAGATATACTTCTGGGCACTGATTTCTGGACTTCTTTGACATGGATACCAAGATGCTGATGTTTATTAAAAGAATTACAGTAAAGAAATACTGTCAGATTTCCCCCAAATATCTGAATAATTTTAAGGTAGCAAGAAGTCACTAAGAGAATGCTTTTAGACTCATTACAAGTTGAATTATACCCACCAAGCATTGTAGTCCTTGAGCCCCACTGAACTGAGCGCTGTGGGCCAAGTGGAGCAGTTCAGCTGCAAATCAGCGCAGACTATGACCAGTGTCAAAATGGATTGGTTCAAAGGATGAGTGTGATGGAAGTTCAGAAAAGAGAATGGACTGCATGGACTTGAGTGACCAAGGGCCCTGAATGGAAGAGGCGTCACTAGTTGGACCTTAGGGTATTCAGAGAAGAGATCAGAGGTACTTATCATATACATTCTCTGATGACAGGGAAGTTATGTTAACGGAGGTGGTGAGGAACTTTGGCTAAAACAGGGGTAAAATTATATTTGGGTTTGAAAGTTAGTCTGAGGAGTATAAACTTTATACTGATGGTAATGATGAACTATTGATTTATGGACCAAATTTTAAAGCATAGCATCCTGATAAATTAAGGGTTTTAGAAAAGTTATTTGTCTAGCAGAAATGCAGTTTGGGTTGGAGAGTAAAGAACTGGAGTCAGGGAAGGCATTAAGCGAAAATCTCCGTGAGGCTGGCAAAGGCCTAGAAAAGGTAAGAAGGAGAAGAGGATGAAGTGAAGTAGCGCTTTCTTTGTGTTGCAGAAATTATGAATAGTGAATGCGGGACCTCAATTAAGAATGAGCAGAGCTTTGGGAAGTGACAATCACGGTGTTCCACCCTGGGAGAAGAAACCAACATTATACATGGAGAAAATGACTCAGTGCCTTGATTTTGCGTGACAAATCTTCATGACACAACTAGCTTAATTACCGAGGCGTTGAGCTCTGACTGGCTCCACTAGCAGGCATTCTGGAGAGGTTTTTCTAAGAAATTAACTCCATGGTGTATTGAGGCCTGTCGCCTCTATATTGGTTCTAATCTTTCTGACATGGTTGTACTTGCCAAACTATGCATGTCAGTTTTATATTCATCACTTTGGCTGAGAATATTTGGAGCAGGAAAGTTAATTCCATGGCTGGAATTTTCTGGGTACATGGATTTCAATGCCCTCAGATGGTTGCCACAACTTAATTCCTACAAGCTGCCAAGCTCCTTGTCCTTGAAGTTCTTTAAAAGCAAGTTGCAGAACCCTAGGAGATAATGCAAGCAATTGATCTGCTTTCTATTGTCCACTCTTCTTGATCCTAAATGAAATTATTGTGATTCCATTATTCTCCTAACACTTATTGACAGCCCATTATGTATCAGGTTTGCCCCCATGGAGATCACAAGGTAGTGAGAAAGTCAAATAACCAGACTGGCAGTAAAATGAAGCCTCAGACATACCATGAAAGGTGCAGTGTAAGATAGGACTCTGGAGCCAGACTGCATTCGAACTCCAGCTTTACTACTTACGAGCTGTGTGACATTGGCCAGGTGACTTCACATCTCAGTGTCTCAATTTTGCTATTTATAAATGAAAATAATAATAGCATCTAATTTATAGGATTATCTTGAAAATTAATTGAAGTGAGGTAAGAATCGTGTATAGAACAACATTTGGCACAAAGGAAGTGCTCAGTAAGTATCAACCAATATATTTCTGTCCAGAAGAAAGATGGGGTGCAGTGAAACAGAGCATGGGGCTTCTGGTTCTTATTGGTACAGGCTAGTACATATGAGAGCTTGATAGCCGGCGTCCACTTTGACTGTCATATCTGTCTTGATTGGTCAATTTTGATTGATGGGGAATTGTGTTGTATGGGTTGTTTATTTTTACTTATATCATCTCAGAGTCAACATCATTGGTCCTAAAACATGAATAAGTAGAATGCTTGCCAAAAATGTAGTTTCCTGGACCCCAGCCCAGTGAAGTTTGATTCAGTTAACATGGAGTGGACCTAGAAATATTTTAAATAAGCACTGCTGCCCTCTGAGAAACTCTAATTTGGAGGGTCAGGGAAGGTCATCTAGAGGAAAGTACCATTTAAACCAAGACCTGAAATTCTGATATCTGTAGGCAAGGAGGTGGTGAGAGCAGGATGGAGTAGGAGATTATTCTTCTCTGAGGGAACCTCCCGGGCAAAGGCTCAGAAGTTGACGGAGAGTTCAGAATGGCTGCAGTACTGAGTACAAGGGTGGAAGCAGTGAGAAAGGCTCTGATCACAAGAGCATCGTAAGCCAAGGAGCTTTATTTTATCCTGGATGATGAACAGAAAATTACTCACAGAGTTTAAGGAGCAGTGACAGGACTGTATTCACACGCTTGAAGAGCTCTGGTTTTGTGCATAGGGAAGAAGGATAGGCAAGTCAGAGGCAAGAGGCCAGCCAGTGGGTTCTCTAGTGAGAACTGTCTCTCGGTGGCCTGTCTCTGTGCTCGCTCTTGCACTCGGCTCTCTTCCTGACTCCTCTTTCCTTGACCTTTGGACTGCACTTGGCTCACTCAACCACTCAGCTGCTCAAGTCTTATTGGCTTTTTGCACACCAGTGTGGCCTCCCTGCTTCAGTCCCTGGCGAGACAGACACCCTGGCCTCAGTGCTTGGTCACATAGGTCCCTGAAGAAGAGGAGAAAGAGGAGAGGGAGGCTGGAGGTGACTCCAGTGTGCGATGTGGGAAGGCACTGCATGTCCGTCTCTCTGTGGCCACAGAAGTGGTAACGATAGCAGCAGTGCCGAGGAGAGTAAGTGCAACGTGTGTGTGAGAGGCTCAGTCGTGTCTGACTCTTTGCAACCCCATGGACTATAGCCTGCCAGGCTCCTCTGTTCATGGAATTCTCCAGGCAAGAATACTGGAGTGGATTGCCATTCCCTTCTCCAGAGGATCTTCCTGACCCAGGGACCAAACCCGGGTCTCCCGAATTGCAGGTCTCCCGAATTGGTGGCCTTCTGGGCCACCAAGGAATCCCACTGTTCAGTAAGTGCTCATTAAATACTTGCTTGAAAGAAGAAGAGCTCTGTCTCAGACAGGAGACACATCCATAGATACCCAAGGGCAATTCTAACTGCTACAACCTGTCACTGTCAATTAGTGGTCATATTAATTCATCCGTTTGATCATACTTTCTTTTTTTCCTCCTTATTCTCTGTGTATTCCCTAACACGTAAAGACAACTGGACATCATTTTTTTCATTTGGGAGTCAATCTCAGAATGCTGTATTTTAGAGATGCTTGTTATCCTGCTGCTGTATCTTTGGCTTTTTGGAATTATTTTGCCAAAGCAGAGAAAGTCCAAATCCTAGAAACCTGTTCCTCTCTAAACTCACTTCATAAACCAGTCCCGAGTTATTTTCCACAATACAACTGAAAAAGCAAGAGGAACAGTTGGTAATAATGTGTAGCACTTTCTAGCTTACCCTTTAGATCCTGTCCTTCAGCCAGCACTTCGGTTGGGGGTCCCAGAAGAGCAAGTAGAGCAGAATGGGGGTTAAATAAACTGCTCAATTTTCCAAGGGCCATGTTTTAAAACCCTGGGATTAGTCCCTGGAAAACCATTTATTTACATAATTATTAAAACAAAGGTATAGATGATGCTTTTCCCCCTACCTGACCGGATGTTTGCTTGAGCTGGGCTGTACCCATGGACAATAGGGATCAGAAAGGCTTTGCTATTAAGGGCCAATGGTGTGTTTAATTGTTACTGCAAGAAAAATGAAATTTACTGGTAAACTATGCAGAATTTGAAACAAAGTACCCTTTTTCCTTTTGTAGGAATGTGGATGCTAACCAAATGTGTCCGCATGGTTTCAATTAAGCAGAGGAATGTTAAATGTAAAGCTAAATTGATGAAAATAACCAAACTTTCTGACAAACCAATAAATTGGAGTCTAGAACTCATTGCCCATACTGTATGGCAGCCAGAGAAACATTGCTAGATCATCAATTTTTACTTAATTTTTTGAGTTAGTTTATACTTGAAAAGAAGAAAGGAATGCTAGGCAAGTAATTTAAATTCTTCCCAGCTATAAACAGAAAATGTGCACACTAGATGTGGACCTTACCCTTCACTGTATGCAGTTGAATGGATTGTTTATTCTTTTAGCAATTTCCTCAGTGAAATTTTTGGAAACCTAAGACAAAGTTTTCAGGGAACTCTCATGTCAACATTTTGGCAAATGATCTGGCAAAATGCTAGTCATTGGACTATTTTTCTAAACTCCTCAGACTGCTCCATAGCAGTCCTTAATCTTTTAAAATGATGTTTTAATTTTCCTGCACTCAAATTTTTTCACTCCTTCAAGCTGCTGTCGTGTTGAGATGACAATATTTTAAAAGAAAGTATGAGTTTGGAGAAAATTCTAAATTTCTTGCTGAAGACAGAGGATAAAATTACATAGTCAGAATCTAACTCTTTTCACATTTCTGCATATGTCAGAAATTTCTAGGACATAAATTTACCTCTGAATAGGTCTTTTTATTTTGTGGGAAATGGCAGGAAATAAACTGTTTAAATAAAAAATAAATTGTGGAAGCTGGGACCATCATCTTTACCACTGTGATAATTGTGTGATGTGAAATGGGTACCATTTGCTGAATCATGGCCAGGGAACCCAGATGCCACATCTTGGTCCCCACCACCCTACAGGTTCAAAAGTCTCCTGAGATCCTCATGCTTAGAAAGTAGAATTGCTGCCAAGTGTAAGGTGGAGTCTCCTGGTTTTCATGGCCCCGTCTAAGGATCAGAAATTGCCAGTGTTCTAATTTGGAACA
Source organism: Ovis aries (assembly GCF_016772045.2). Taxonomy (NCBI): domain Eukaryota; kingdom Metazoa; phylum Chordata; class Mammalia; order Artiodactyla; family Bovidae; genus Ovis; species Ovis aries. The sequence continues at coordinate 58,321,158 of NC_056061.1, forward strand.
TTCCTAGCCAAAGGCCTATCAAAATCTATTTTTTGCTATAATTTTAACAACATCAGAGAACAATCAATTTTTTAAAATTAGATGATCATCCAGCACATTTTGTTTGGTGATTGCTCAGCAAGTGCTGTTTCTGCCAAATTATTATTATTTTTGCACTGTCGTGAAATAGTCTCTATATGTGCTTTAAGATCAAGTTTTAAAACCCCTTTTCAATGTTTTTCTAATTCACCTAAAATTTAAAATCAGATATAATTAAATATATTACATCTTTACTTAGACTCTTCCTAAATTTCACTACCTATTTAATTTCACTGCCTATTTAAATGGTATCTAGAAGGGGGAAACAAGCTCGTTTGAGAGGAGGTAACTCAGTTTTTCCTAAATTTACCTTTGGATAATTGTTTCGAATGGTTCTGACTTACTCACTTAATATTGCTGCTACTGTATCCTGTTAACTGCTGTATTTAATATATATTAAGATGCTCTATTGATTATAAAGTATTCATAGCATTTTATTATTAACCATTCAAATGTTGTATCATTTGCACATTAAAACTTTATATCTTAAACCTCTAAGGTATTCATTCACGTCATAGATAAAAATGTTGAAAATCTGAGTTTTATGATCAGTTCTATTGAGTTCAGTAGATCTGAAAATATTTATTGTGCTCAGCCTTGGGATTCAAAGATAAAGATTATTGCATGGTCTTTGCCCTATTTAGAATTCAATAGAGGTTATAACCCACTGCAGTGTTCTTGCCTGGAGAATCCCAGGGATGGGGGAGCCTGGTGGGTTGCTGTCTATGGGGTCGCACAGAGTCCGACATGACTGAAGCGACGCAGCAGCAGCAGCAGCAGCAGAGGTTATAGTGGCTCAGTGGTAAAAAATCCACTTGCCAATGCGAGAGTGGCAGGTTTAATCCCTGGGTTGAGAAGATCTCCCAGAGGAAGGCATGGCAACCCACTCCAGTATTATTGCCTGGAGAATCCCATGGACAGAGGAACTTGGTGGGCTAAGGTTCATAGGGTCGCCAAGAGTCATATACAACTGAAGCAACTTAGAGGGCACACATGTAGAAAATTCTTTGTATTTATTTTCCAAAATAATAGTGTGAAATTTTCCCGTATTCCAGAATCTTAGACACTATCTTAGAACAACAAGAAAGCAAAATGAGAAACTTTTATGATTGGAACATTGTTATTTTTATTTGATTTTCTCAACAGAATTCAGAACAAAGTAAAGATCTTGTTTTGGGGAAATATATACATTTTTCCTTTCTTTTTCCTGCTTGAAATTCACAACAATGTACATACAACATATTTAATAAATTTGTATTTTATATGAGTTTTGATGTAAATATTCAAATTCAAACAATGGTTTGGATAAATTCAATTCATATATGAACGACATAATTTTGGTCACCAGGAAACTTGTGTAACCTACTTGCTAGTGAATTCCGTTATATTCTTTTTTCAAAAGTGCTGAGTTGTCAGTGTTAATTAAATTGTAAAAAGAGATTAGCATGGAACTCAGAATAGGCTCAGAATTCAGATAGAACACCTTGTTCTTAGTTCTTATTTAGGCTGTGACATTAGCTGTTTTCTTTTGCTTCTCCATATTTGGAATTGGTAAATTTCTATTAAATAACAATCTATAGGGATTCACTAAAAATAATTTTAATTTTAAAAGTTTAAAATAATAATGATAATAAAACAACAGCAGCATCAATAACAGTAGCTAACATTTATAAGGCTGTTTTAAATATATCTTTTTTTAATCCTTATAATACGTTATGGTTGCAGGTTATCAAAATTATGTCATCTGAAAAATTGAAGTTTCGAGAAGTTAAATGTCTGCTATGTTCTTAAAGTATATTTTATTGAGCCTCCTTTGGGTTTTTTATCAGCATTTTGTTTGTCTTATATAAATATTTATGGTGATAATAGGTGTATCTGAAAACCCAAAGCCAATTCTCATCACTACTGTTTGACAGATTATGTGTAAATATGTGTGTGTGTATCCATATAAATGCTTCCCTAAATAGTGTATACAATCTGGTATAATATATAAAATTACTAAAGAAATGCTAAATTTGAAATTTTAGACTAAAAATAGGATGTTCAATTGTTAGTAGCAATGAAGAAACATTTGAAAATAGTATAGATGATTAAACAAATGGGAAAGGGGTTACACTCTCAGGCAGTCCTGGAGATTTAGTGAGAAACCAATGGGGTCCTTACAACAGTCTTTAGAAAATGCTTTTGCACTGAATGACCTTTCTTTCCCCTTCGGGCTATAACAAAGGGCATTTTGTTAAAAGAGCAATTTATATCAAATTCTTTTCTGAGCCTAAGAAGACCAGAATTTTGCTCCTAGGTTAGATTTCTCTCATCCTTCCAAGGCCAAGTTTTGGAAAAAGGAAAAAATTCTCTAAAAGCAAGATGCAATAAATACATGAACTTGCTAGGAATATTTAGTCACTTAGTCTTGTGACTGTGGCAAATCATTCATTTGAGCAGAACCCAAAGGGCTTTTATTTCCCGTTATGGGAAATACAATCTGGGTGAGATAGAGAAGGTTCTTTAAGAGGAGAGGTTTGTGGGTCACTTCAAAGTTACACGTGCTTACCCAGGGCTCTCTCCTTGAGGAAAGTCTATTAGCATCAGCATCCACATTTCTGGTTTTAGTTTTGAATGCATTTTTTCTCCTGTGCACTCAGCCCTCCCTTTCTGGTTTTTTTTTTTTTTTTCTGGTAGTTTTGCAGTCTCCAAACACCTCTCTCAAGACACAGTGTAGATAGAGGTTTGGGATGCGATGCTGAACCATCAGCCATGATTTAGAGCAATCAAGGCCCCCTGGATGTATTTTTCCACTTTACTAGCAGTTTGATAACTAAGGACTATAAATTTTGAATAGTGATTCCAAATCTCTGTAGACCATCTGGGTTACAATTCACATTCCATGCTATTTTATAGAGAATGACATTAGCTTCTGCCTTTTTTTCTTTTCTTTACTTTACAATATTGTATTGGTTTTGTCATACATTAACATGAATCTGCCACGGGTGTACACATGTTCCCCATCCTGAACCCCCCTCCCACCTCCCTCCCCATCCCATCCCTCTGGGTCATCCCAGTGCATCAGCCCCGAGCATCCTGTATCATGCATCGAACCTGGACTGGCGATTTGTTTCACATATGATATTATACATGTTTCAATGCCATTCTCTCAAATCATCCCACCCTTGCCCTCTCCCGCAGAGTCCAAAAGACTGTTCCATACATCTGTGTCTCTTTTGTGGTCTTGCATACAGGGTGATTGTTACCATCTTTCTAAATTCCATATATATGCGTTAGTATACTGTATTGGTGTTTTTCTTTCTGGCTTACTTCACTCTGTATAATAGGCTCCAGTTTCATCCACCTCATTAGAACTGATTGAAATGTATTCTTTTTAATGGCTGCATAATACTCCATTGTGTATCTATACCACAGCTTTCTTATCCATTCATCTGCTGATGGACATCTAGGTTGCTTCCATGTCCTGGCTATTATAAACAGTGCTTCGATGAACACTGGGGTACATGTGTCTCTTTCAATTCTGGTTTCCTCAGTGTGTATGCCCAGCAGTGGGATTGCTGGGTCATAAGGCAGTTCTATTCCTAGTTTTTTAAGGAATCTCCATGCTGTTCTCCATAGTGGCTGTACTAGTTTGCATTCTCACCACAGTGGAAGAGGGTTCCCTTTTCTCCACACCCTCTCCAGCATTTATTGCTTGTAGACTTTTTTTTTTTAAGTTTCTCTTTAGAAATATTGAAACATGGTATTTTATAAATGCTGAGAAACTGTGCTGGTTGATGGTATTCTTGCATAAATTTCTTGTTTCATCATCATAAGGATGATGTTTCCTTATTTTTTTACTTATAGTAGTAGCAAATCAGCAACCCAAATAAGTTATTTGAATGTACAGACCCATCACATAAAACCCATTATAAATACTCATCACATCCTTGATGATACAGTGAGAATATCTTTTCTCATGTAAAAAATGGATTCTATTTTGAATTTTTTAAATTTAGCAAACATTCACTGAGAATTGTCTCAATACCTTGTGCTGTTAAGTGTTGGAGAGTGAAAACAATGGCTCCTGTACTCAAGTAGCTTCCAGGTTCGACTATTTAATTTCCACAAAAGTAGTTCTATGCTATGGTTTACTGTGCTTATTAAGAATACATTAAATATTATAACCAAAAAAGGCAGTAATTTTTAAGATATGTTCTTAGTGGAACTACTGTTTAAACTGTGGTGTATTAGTAGACAATATTGCTAGGAAGTGTTCTGCAGTCAAGTAAATTTGGGAAATGCTGATTAGGCAAAGTTCAACAGGATTCTTTTTATGCTCTGCTCCAGGAGAGGTGATGGTGTGTGAGGTGTGTGTGTGTGTGTGTGTGTGTGTGTGTCTGTCTGTCTGCCTGTCTGTCTGTGTGCTCAACTGTGTCTGACTCGTTGGGACCCTGTGGATTTAGCCTGCCAGTCTCCTCTATCCATGGAATTTTCCAGGCAAGAGTACTGGAGTGGGTTGCTGTTTCCTACTCCAGGGATCTTCTCAACCCAGGGATCGAACCCAGGTTTCCTGCATCTTCTGCATGAGCAGGCAGATTCCTTACCACTGTGCCAGCCACCTGGGAAACCCAGGGTGGCGTGCAACAGTCCCAATTTACCTGAGCTCAGAATCCTTTTTTCTTAAACATCTCCAGGAGCAGGGTCTTGTGGAACACAATTTTTAGCAATGGAATGTTCATTTTTGATGACTTTAAGCCTTTCATTAAAGGAGGCTTGCTGGCTAGAAACATCCAAGTGCCAGTTCTCAGGGGGCTGAAGAATTGGCTGTGTGACAGTTTGCTTTCATTATTAGAGCACTCCGAGCCTGCCAACCTTTTACCTGACAAGCTACTGCTCAGAAAGGCCTACCTCCTGCTTTGCCTTGTTCCCTCAGCCATCCCACAGTCTTCTGCTGATAAAAGATGGGAAGCACAGAAAGGAAGTAACCAGGAACGTCACAGAGCAGTGGCAGGTGCACTGACATGATGGCAAATTCCTTGGCTTGATCTGGAGAGCAGCTGGCTCAGATAGCACTCCATGAATCTCCTGGGATAACTCAGATTCATGACATATTCATAGACCTGAGTATTTGTTTTACCAAGTGGGATGTTTCCTGAGCTTTGTTTATACACAGGGCTTGTGAAGGCAGCTGTGAGGGCTGCGGCCAAGACATTCCAGACACCGGCCCTGGCCCCTTGGATTTTCCTTGTATGCAAACGCCCATTTTAGGTGAGACTTCTAATGACACTCTATAGATTTCAAAGTGCTTTCACATAATTCGTTGCCTTTGATCCTTTAATCAGTCCTCTGAATTAGTGTAGCAGGGACCCTTTCCACTTTAGAGATGAGCAATTTAGGTGTGGAGATTAAGAGATTTGCCTAGAGTTACATGCTAAAGAAATAACCAAACCAGCATTAGGACACAGGCATAAGTGCTTCCTAAGAATCACCTTGAGATTTAGGAGGCTTGTGCTGTGGCCAAAGGTTCTGCCTTTCTAATAGTCTTGCAGGTGATTTTGATATGGCTGATTCCTATGAGATTATACTTTGAAAAACAAGGTTCTAGACTAATTGCCTTACATAAATAAAAATTAATTGAAAAGATATGGGCAATTTAATTCATTCCTCTGTTCAAAAATTTCGAGTGACTTCCTATTTCACTCAGAGTGAAAAAGCCAATCCCTTCGTGATGGCCTATGTGCTGTGCTGTGCTAAGATGCTCAGTCGTGTCTAACTCTTTGTGACTCCATGGAGTGTAGATCACTAGGCTCTTCTGTCCATGGGATTCTCCAGGCAAGAATACTGGAGTGGGTTGCCATACCCTCCTCCAGGGAATCTTCCTGACCCAAGGATCGAACCCACGTATCTTGAGTCTCCTGCATTGGCAGGTGGGTTCTTTACCACTAGCACTGCCTGGGAAGGCCACGATGGCCCGTGAAAGTGAAAGTGAAAGTCGCTCAGCGATGTGCGACTCTTTGTGATCCCATGGACTATATAGTCCATGACATTCTCCAGGGCAGAATACTGGAGTGGGTAGCCTTTCCCTTCTCCAGGGGATCTTCCACCCCAGGGACTGAACCCAGGTCTCCCACATTGCAAGCAGATTCTTTACCAACTGAGCTATCAGGGAAGCCCATATAGTCTGGTGCCTGATACTTCTCTCATCCTGACACTCCTAAGAGCACTGATGCACCCATGTCAGGGATATTGAACTTGTATACTTTGCTTGAATCTCCTTGTGGCTCACCCTCTCAGTTTCTTTAAGAATTTGTTCACATTTCATCTTTTCAATGAAACCTTCCTTGACTTGCCTATTTAAAACTGTAAGTCCTAGTCCTTTATACGCCCAACCTTCTTCCACGCTTTATTTTTCTTTACTGAACTTGCTACCTTATGACAAAATATATATTTTATATGGATGCCATCAGAGTAGGAATTTTTTTCCAATTGCTGCTGTATCCCAGCACCTATGACATGTTCTTGCACACTATATATTCTGCACATTCTGTATACTATATACACTGTACATTCATATACAAATGAATCAAGTTAATAGTGGTACACTATGTATATATATATGAATGAATCAAATTAAAAATAAATTTGGTTTAATAAAATTATGTGCATTCATCTTATAGTGAACCTCTGGGATGCTATTTATATTGATGGTAGAGTATTTCAGATTCCAATCCAGTGATAATCCAATGATAAATTTCAAAGTTTGTTAAAGTATTTTAGGAAACATTGGTTTCAATGGGAGCATTACTTTACAGGAAGTAATCTACATTTGTAGTAAATGCATCAAGGAACTAATATATGTGAGAAGGTCTTGGCATGGATTATCAGTGATTATCAGCTTCTCAACAGTGTTCCCTTGGCTATAAATATGGCTCACTTTCCATAGTCAATGATTTAATGAGAGACTGTAGTCAAATGGAAAGAGTCTGAGATTTTAAGAAGCCTAGGCTATACTTCATCTGTTGTGTGACCTTGGGCAAATTATTTAACTTCATTGGGTCTTAAAAAATGATAACAACAGCAGGTTAATTGTGATGATTAAATGAGGCCTAAAATTTTTTTGAGAGCAGGGACTTTTTCTTCAGTAAGTATCCCATATGAACAGTGTGTATACTACAGTATATTCAATAAAACAAATACCTGTTGAATGAATGAATAATGTGTGTAAAATACCTAGACCAGTACAGGCAACCAATAAATGGTATCTAAAAAATAATTATTAGAAAATTAGCTGTATATCTTTAGTTATATAGAACACATAGAAATTTGAGAGCATATAGTAGATCCTAGATGACTGTTTTTTTTTTTTTTATTGGACAGGATTGAAGATGTTTGATTGAGTTTGCTGATCAGAATTTTTTTTTCTCTCTTTTTATCATTTGTTTTTTCTTTTTTTTTTTTTGTTTTTGTTTTTGGCCATGCCTCTTGGCATGTGGAATCGTAGTTCCCTGACCAGAGATGGAACCGTCACCTCCAGCGTTGAAAGTGCGTAGTCCTAATCACTGGACTGCCAGGGAAGTCTGAGATCAGAATTTTAAATGCTAGAGTTAGAAAGTGTTTTTATTTGCTTTCCTTTTGATGACAAAAATCATTCAATACTGAAACTGTAGGTGGGGTTAAAATAGAAGCCTAATACATTTTGGTTAACAGTAATATCAAAGTAAAATTTCCTTGTTTTTTTCTATGAATTCGATGGTAGACCTATAAGTTAATGGTCCGGTTGCTTTTAACTGAGTTGACCACCCATGGTCTCCCCACATGGTGCTACTACAGCAGAACCTAGATGTAGCACTTATTCAGTTATACCACCTTGTAGGCAGATTTCTGCGGATGTGTTCATTGGCTGCCAGCACAGCATTGGCCATCTTTATTTCTAAACACAGAAGAGTTGATTGCAGAGGAACTGGGATTGAAATACTAGGTTTACAGTAAGTAATCACATACTGTTAAATTATTTGATTTAGTTCCTAATCTGTTAGTGAAGTCACTCAGTCATGTCTGGCTCTTTGCAATCCCATGGAGCCTAATAGGCTCCTCCATCCATGGGATTTTCCAGGCAAGAATACTGGAGTGGGTTGCCATTTCCTTCTCCAGGAGATCTTCCCAACCCAGAGATTGAATATGGGTCTCCAGCATTGTAAGCAGACACTTTATTGTTTGAGCCACCAGGGAAGTCAATCTGTTAAAGGTGGATAAAAAGCACATGCCTTATCGACTTTTAATGTAATTTAGAAAGGACAAGTGCTTATTTACCAAGGGATGCTTTGATTGCAAGCAACAAAATAACATCTGAAGTTTGTTTAAATACTGCTGCTGCTGCTAAGTTGCTTCAGTCGTAGCCGACTCTGTGTGACCCCATAGACAGCAGCCCATCAGGATCCCCCGTCCCTGGGATTCTCCAAGCAAGAACACTGGAGTGGGTTGCCATTTCCTTCTCCAATGCATGAAAGTGAAAAGTGAAAGAGAAGTCGCTCAGTCGTGTCCAACTCTTAGCGACCCCATGGACTGCAGCCCACCAGGCTCCTCCGTCCATGGGATTTTCTAGGCAAGAGTACTGGAGTGGGGTGCCATTGCCTTCTTCGTGTTTAAATACAGGGAGACTTTTAATAAGATATCCAGTCATATCTCATGAAACCAAAGATGCGATGTGTCACTAGGCACGAGTGAGGTTTTGGAACAGAGAACTGGAAAGCCCTCAGAAGCCGCTGCTCCTTAATCAACTGTCTCTCCTGTGTAACACTTATGTTCACTATGTGTTTCTGATTCATTTTTTAGGTTTCCCCCGTAGATTGGCTTTGTTGTTTGGCTCATTAACAGAGCAAGTCTTCAGTTGGTAGTCTCTAATCTAGTAACTGGACAGGTAGAGCGCTCTCAGAAAACTAACTCAATCTCTCTGTGTTTCAACTATAAGTTCCCAGAAAAGGGAATCTTAGAGACTTTGCTTGGGTTAGGTGTCCCGCTGGTCCGATCAGCTATGGATCGTTCATTTCTTGCTGCTCATTCAGTGGGTTCTCAGGGAACATTCTCTTTGAGATGGGGTATAGATGGACACTTTAAGAGTGTCAATATGCAAACAAAATGATTGGCTTTCCCAGTTCATGTCTTTAATTGGAGATTAAAATGTAATATATGAAAATTTTAAATTGCTCATCTGTTTTTACCAGCAAACCGATTTTTTATGTACGACATTTCTATTGTTAAGGTAATTGACTTGATTATCTATGACTTGCAAAGGTTAATTTACTCAGAGAAGTATGAAGTGATGCAGTGAGGGAGTGTATGTTCAGAGTGCTTGAGGTTTTACTATCACAACTTCCTTCTCCCAACGTCTCAGTGACACCTGTTCACTTAACTTTCAGCTTCTTTTATCTGAAGTTAAACAGAAAATTAAACAGAACAAACAAGGAAAAAAATTCTAGGAAATATTTAGACCATTATAAAAACACAGAAAAAAAGAGCTTGCCTGAAAAGTTTTCATATATCTCTGAGGTATATGATCTATTTCAAACTGTTTCTTTTTCTTTTTATGTAAACACCTATATAAATGTATAAATGTTAACCATATTAGCATTGACTGGACTTCAGTATGTTTTTTTGGTTACCTGAATACTCTGGAGACTCTCTTCTTTCTCTTTATTAATGTCTTTTCAAAGATTTCTAAATAAATTTTACTCATATCACACTCACAGCATTTGTGGATATAGAGAAAAGTTTGAGTCATATGAACTACTATAAAAAAATAGAAAAAACATAGATGATAACACTACTTAAAGGTACCAGTTGTTCATATTTTATCATATTTCAGTATTTTTCATTAGGTTTTATGAATTTTTTGTCAGACTGCATGTGTAGCTTGATACTCTGTTTTTTCCACTCACTATTTTATTATATGACATTTCTGTGTCATTAAAATCTTCATAAATGTCTTTAATAGTGTCATAATGTTTTGCCAAATGGATGTGCCATTTAGGAAAAAGTTGTGTTTCCTTTTACCCTGACAGTGGATGTTGAGGTTGTTTAATATTTTCCTTCATTAGAACTGCCATATGTGACATTTTTTAGGACACAATTTCCTAATTTTTTTATTACCATAAAGAAAAGTACCCCCAAATAATTACTTGATCAAAGTTTGTCTTTTTTCATGCTTCTGAAACCATTTCCAAATTTCTTCCAGACTATCTATACTATTTTAAAGATCCATCAACAATGAAAAGATGTCTCTCCTTGCACTCTTGTAATATTATGTATAATCATTAAAAATAAAACAAATAAAAAACCAAAACCCTCTGTTACTTTTAGAGGGAAAAATAGTATTCCATTTTCTTGGACAACTAGTGAGGTTGACCTACTTTTTTTTTCCCCATATTTAGTCCCTTGGATTTCTTCTGAGGAGCATCTGTTTGTATCTTTTGCTCATTTTATTTTTTCTTTCAGAGTCCTACTGTTTTCCTTGACAACTTTCATGAAACTTCTTTTTATTAAGTGTATAACATTTGCCATATGATTTAGAAATATCATATTTTACATACAGATGCTTTACATTTTTAATTCATTAAGTCTATTGTTCTTACTAAAAATTTTTCCTTCTGACCTTTATTTTAAAAATTTAAACTTACAGAAAAAATGAAAGAATAATCCAGTGAGCCCTATAAACTCTTCAGTTAGATTCACTAGCTAGCAATGTTTTGTCAGTTTCTATCCCCTATTCTTTCTACCTCATATAAATGATACATACATATATATGTATTTGTGTGAATGTATATTTTGGGGTGTGTATGTGTACCTCATGGCACAGACAGTAAAGAATCCACCTGCAATGTGGGAGACCTGGGTTTGATCCCTGGGTTGGGAAGATCCCCTGGAGGAGGGCATGGCAACCCACTCCAGTCCAGCAGTCTTGCCTGGAGAATCCCCATGGACAGAGGGATTCTACAGTCCATTGGGTCACAAAGAGTCGGACAAGACTGAAAGCACACACACGTGCATCTACACATACAATGAAAGAGATTTATTTATTATTGTTGGACTATTTGAAAGTAAGCTTCAGACACTTGGTTGACAAATTTTTTATTGTATATATTTTACGAATAGTAATTCTTATGAATAAGGATATTCTCCAACATAACTATAATATTATTAAAATGACTAATAACAATTCCATGATATCTAATATCTAGTTCATATTTGAATTTTCTAGGTCTCCCAAATAAACCTCTTATATTCTTTTAGTTTTGTGCAAAATCCAAATTTTGTATATTGCATCTATCGTATGTCTCTTTCATTTACTAAATGTTTTTTAAAGAAAACATTCTCCTAAAGAGATTAAACAGGTTTCACTTATATATTCTAATAATTTTTTAATTTTTTTTACAACAAGTTTTCATATCCAATTACAATTTATTTGGGCTATGGTGACTGTTGAATATCTCAGATTATTTTTTCTTTCTAAATAGCTTATTTTTTTCCAGCAAAATTTATAGATATTTCTTAAAATTCTCACTTATTTCTAAAATCTTATTTCTAAGACCTTATTCAGCATTTATTAAGTTCAGATTCATATTCTATGAACAGTAGAATCTGTTTTAGATAATTCCTCTGCTCCATTGATCTTGCACCAGCACAATATAAATTTAATAATTATAGATTGGCAATGGATTTTAATATATGGTTACTCTAATCATCAGTAATCTCATTTTCCAATGACTTTAAAATTATTACATAAGTTTCGTTCCTCAAATGTTTTTTTAAAATTTCTCCCTCCATTATATAAAAAATATCACATTGATATTTTCATTGTGAATCCAATACTCCTCTAGAATTATCTTTCATTAAAGTTGCATATTTCTCTTACTTGGTAACTCTTGGTACTTACAGGAATGTTAGTCTTTATATTAGTATACTCAATAGCCCCTGAAAGCTCAGGTGATTATGTATGGAATATTGCTTGAAATATATGCTATTTACCCATTCATAGATGTTCTAAATTCTATCCCAAGGTGAAGCCACAGAGCGCGGCAATTCTGTAAAACATTTACTACTACCTCTCTCTTCTGCCCAGATTCACCCTTACTGTGCTTATGAAATTGTACATCAGGTGAAGCCTTTAACACAGACTATTAAAAAGATGCCTGTATTAAATTTGTTGATATATCAACATTAAGGATGCTGTTTGTGACATTATGCAGGGTCTTATTTGTGAGAACCTGTGGGAAAGTTTTCTCTCTAGTCTCACTATAAAGAGTACTTTTTCCAAATAGATGTAATGTTTTAATCTTATAGATACTAAATCTTATAGTTTACTGTTTGAATTTGTACTTTTGCTGTTTGAAATCATAGAGCAAAATTTGTGAACCCCATTCTTTTATTTATTCCTTCAGGTCTCTGACCATTAATGAATGATTTTTTAAAATTCCTAATTTCTCTACTTTTCTTCTAGGAGTACATGCTTGGATTTAAAGGGTGTTTGTGCTACCTGTTCAAATTGCTGCTTTAACTGGTTTATTTGTGATTTTTTTGCTTTGCTTTTTAAAATAATGCACACTTACTTATAAACCCAAGGAATAATTTCAGGGAGCAGTAAAAGAATGGAGAGAATACCCACTATGGAAATAATGGGCTAAAGTCTCATGTTTTAAAGAGACTGTAAGTTCACAGCTTTGCTCTGTCACTGGAGCAGGAGTGTTGTAAACATTTGAAAATCTCTACATCCAGGCCTAGACTGCCTTTGCTCCATTTATCCTATAAACCTTCACTCACACCCTTCAAAATATGAGAGTATTGACCTCATTAGTATTTATGGAGATTTTACTTCCACACACTCTCAAGGCTCTTCAGGGGCTCTTAATATTAGAGCACCGATTGCAACCATTTAAATCAGTCCAGTTATATATTCCAAAATGTTCTTGTAAAGAAGGAGTGCACAACACTCCCTCTTCCCCAATTCATGGAGGGGAAAGAGTTCTGATCCCATATTTAAACAGCTTCCTTTGTGGCTCAACTGGTTAAGAATCTGCCTGCAATGCAGGAGACCTGGGTTCAATCCCTGGGTTGAGAAGATCCCCTGGAGAAGGGACCCACTCCAGTATTGTGGCCTGGAGAATTCCATGGACTGTATAGTCCATGGGGTTGCAAAGAGTCAGATATGACTGAGTAACTTTCACTTCACTTCATGAAAGGAAAGGATATTTTAATCACAGTGGGGCAAAGTCTCATGACATGTCCCAGAATATTCTGCCATCAGACAGAATAAAGTGATGAGAGACTATTTACACACATGTATCAGAGGAGAGGACTGTATATTCCTTTCCCCTTCCTGCAGTTTTCTCTTTTGATGAATGGTTTTCTCGAAAAGTTAATATCCTCATTGTAATATAAGGTGCTAAAACATAGGTATGTGAACACCTGTATGTATACCTCTATTTTCTCTCGGTTTTTTGTAACAAGCCCAAAGTTGTATTTATCATGACATCCCTTCATGTAGAACAAAGAATCTAGAAAAAAATTTTTACGCCACTGTCTTGTGCTTGGCCACATGGCTCATGGGGCTTAGTTCCCTGACTGGAGACTGAACCTGGGCTCTAGGCAATGAGGATGCTGAGTCCTAATCACTGGATGGCCAAGAAATTTCCTAGAATATTTTTTGTTGTTGTTATTATTAATAAATAGTATTGCTATAGGGACTTCCCTGATAGCTCAGACAGTAAAGAATCTGCCTGCAGTGCAAGAGACCTGGGTTGGATCCCTGGTTCAGGGAAGATCCCCTGGAAAAGGGAATGGCAACCCACTCCAGTATTCTTGCCTGGAGAATTCCCCGGACAGAGGAGTCTGGCATACTACAGTATATGGGGTCACAAAGAGTCAGACAGGACTGAGTGACTAACACTGTCACTTTTTTTTTTTCAGTATTGCTATAAGAAATAAAAAGATTACCTTTTCACACACTGAAGTAATAGGCAGATAAAATCAGGACCAGAAGTCATGGAAACAAATACTTGGTTTTGTTCCTAAAAGGACAGACAAGGTTATCCAACCTTGTTCCATTGCATAAGAGGTTAACCAGTCCTTCTGAAGAGCTGGAAAACATTTTACTGGGGGTTAGGCCTCCATCTGCTCTTCCCTAGTGGCTCAGATGGTAAAGTGTCTGTCTACAATGCAGGAGACCTGGGTTCGATTCTTGGGTTGGGAAGATCCCCTGGAGAAGGAAATGGCAGACCTCCATCTGAAGTTTTTGTTCCTTGTGTGCATTAGATTTTGCATGGTACATAGCCAAGGTTTGCAGAAGTTCAGTCAAGGTAATTATGTCTCTGAAATTATAGAATATTTTGCATTAAAGTCATAATTATTCAGTTGCCTAGCTTTTCTTTCAATAAAAATGGCAACTACCAAACTGATAAGATGCAATAGTTTCTGAAAAGCACATGACTCATTGACATACTATTTTCAGCTTTTAAATAAGGAAACTGTTCATAGAAACATAAGGAGTCTTTTTAGCAGACCAACTTCAGATGCAGATCGTATTTTACTATTTTGCTGTCAATTCTTGGTTCCACACTGAGGTTCTTGCTTTATTCTGCTTAAGGATCTATTATGGTTTTAAAGTGATACTGTGTAGAAATTATGGATTCATTTCCTTGAAGAGACACCAACGCTGAAGGGATCAGGGTAGAATCTTCTTTAGACTTTATGATCAAAGAGCTGTATTTTATACTATTCAATAAAATGAAACTTTAACTTCATCATAGATTTTTCAGACTGACAGCCAAGTGTTGTTGCTTTTGATTATCTCTGTAATGCCCTTGTCTGTCTTCTGATTGTCACCATTGCTAGTAGGAATTCTCCGCTAACAACCCGGGGTCCCTTATTGGATACTACTATAAGACTATGGTTTTTCCTGTGGTCATGTATGGATGTGAGAGTTGGACTGTGAAGAAGGCTGAGCGCCGAAGAATTGATGCTTTTGAACTGTGGTGTTGGAGAAGACTCTTGAGAGTCCCTTGGACTGCAAGGAGATCCAACCAGTCCACTCTGAAGGAGATCAGCCCTGGGATTTCTTTGGAAGGAATGATGCTAAAGCTGAAACTCCAGTACTATGGACACCTCATGCGAAGAGTTGACTCATTGGAAAAGACTCTGATGCTGGGAGGGATTGGGGGCAGGAGGAAAAGGGAATGACAGAGGATGAGATGGCTGGATGGCATCACTGACTTGATGGATGTGAGTCTGGGTGAACTCCAGGAGTTGGTGATGGACAGGGAGGCCTGGCGTGCTGCGATTCATGGGGTCACAAAGAGTCGGACACGACTGAGCGACTGAACTGAACTGAACTGATGCTGTGCTGTGCTCAGTTGTGTCCAACTCTTTGTGACCCCAGGCTCCTCTGTCCATAGACTTTTCTGGGCAAGAATACTGGAGCAGTTTGGCATTTCCTACTCCAGGGAATCTTCCAGTCCCAGGGACTGAACCCACCTCTCTTGCATCTCCGGTACTGCAAGCAAATTCTTTACCGCTGCACCACCTGGGAAGCACCTTATTGGATGACAATGCCAAGTCTGGAAGTACCTGCTCTAGCTCCAAAAAATGGCATTTCATATTTATTGAATATTCTTATAGCCCATATTTTTGAAAATGGGTTATATAAAAATAGTGTATGAGTCACTGATAGCTTTTTTAAACCTAAATGTTTGATGATCACATATACATTTCCCCAAATCGTCTGGGTAGGCATTTGCTGTAATTTTCTGGGAGTCATTTCCATATACGTGTCCAGCCTTGACAAAGCAAAAGAAGGAACAGTGGCCAGACTTTTTCTGAGCCAGTATCTGACCTGGTTGCTTTCTCTCAAGGAATTACCTATCAATCAGGCTTGATTTCTAAGAACTGCTTTGTTATGTTTGAAGCATAGCTATTTATTACTTTTAACAGAAAAACACAGGAGCTGAAGCATAGTTTTTTAAATAGAGCCAGCCCATGTAACTTCTTTTTATAAAATATTACAAAAATCCTTCCTTCCAACTTTCGCATTCCAATTGAGCCTAATCACTTTGCAGGTTTTGATGATCCAGCAGGTATGAAGCACTATACATTAAATGCAGTGTTGACAAAGGAAATTCACAAGCAAGGGTTTCATTAACTGAGGATTAAGCTAAAACCCTTTCCCAGAATTGCCAATAAATGAGACGCTAATCTAAAATTTCACATTAAGTTTAGTACAACTAAAGCGTGTGTGTTCGCACATGTGTGTGTACTTGTTGAATGAGTGTGTATATGAGTAAGGGAAAATCCTAAAATGAGTTTTTTTTTTAGTTGGACTGGAAAAGTACAAATTTTTCTGGTTATTTGTAAGTACAATGTACTAAGCAAGAAAAAATTCTACAGCCTAAAGCAAGCTCTGTAGATCCATCTAAGTAGATGCAGAAATACGTAATTGAGAGATTCAAAAGATGAGCTCTTTACTACATTATATGTGTGGATTTAGGTCTGATTTGAAAGAATATTTTTAATATTCATTTTAACAGAATTCATCTTTGAAAACAGGCTGCTTGTAAAGTTGATCCTGAAAATTCCATTCTGAAAAAATACATTGCTTATTTTATTTTATTTTCTATTATATTTGGATTTGGTTATAATTATTAAACTAACCTAAAATTAGAATGGAAATATCTCAGATCTTATTGGCTGTTTTCAATACTGATTTAAGTAAAGATTTTAGAAACAATAATTGATTGTAATTGCACATATCAGTGGAAACCTAATTTTATGATTAAATTACAAAGGTTGGCTATTTATTAGATGTGTTTTTCAGTTAACAGTATGAATTTTACCCATGTTAGGTTTGAATAATTTGAACTGACACTGAACCCAATGGAGAATTGGCTTATTAAACTTCAGTGTGTTCTGTTGTAATATAATTTCAATCACGGAGGTCGTGACAAGTTTGAAGATGTTTATCAAATAATTGTCCTGAGGACTTATAATTAAATCCATAGAAAATTTGGTTTAGTTTTCTTGTTCTGAGGCTAATATATTTTATCTGACCTCTACAAATGAGTCAACAAATCTTTGAGAGGTTAAATGATTTGTCTTTGACTTTGCATCTTCTTTTGTATACTGTAAATGGGGGACTAGAATGCAGGTAGGTTTCCCATCATCCTGTTTATCGTTTCCTTCATTGCATCACACTACATTTTAATTAATTTATTAATTTTCACTTTAAAAAGGTAGACTAATTCCAAATATATAGAAACTTCAGATTATACTCATATTCAACCTACGGATTAAACAAATAATTGTCAACTCCTAACCAGTCTTTTTTTCATCTACACCCCAATTTGGAAGCCCTAGAAGAGCCTGCCTGCCAATGTGGGAGACCTCAGAGATGCAGGTTTGATCTCTCGGTTAGGAACATCCCTTGGAGAAGGAAATGGCAACCCACTCCAGTCTTCTTGCCTGGGAAATCCCATGAACAGAGGAGATTGGCAGGCTATAGTCCATAGTGCTGCATAGAGTCAGACATGACTGAAGTGGCTTAGCAGACAAACCAGTATTTTTTCAATCTATATCCCAATGTACTTTCTTTCTCCCATATTATTTTGAAGTAAATCCTAAGTAAATCCTATCTAGGATTAGGATTGTATTACCTACAATACACACATACACAAAAGAAAGTTTGTTTATGATAGAATTATACTGGTGTTTCTGCGGGATGACAGGATTTTAGACTTTCTGATAAATGTGTACCTGTTTTCTCACAGGTGGTGATTCCTAGTTCTCAAGAATTTGTTAGAATTAGAATATGAAAAAAAAAAGAATTAGAATATGATCTAATTTGTTAATTACTAATTTGCTTTTATATAATGCCAACATAACAGCTTCTGAATAACAATACTGACCATATCACTAGCAATATTATTGCTGAGAATTGTTTAATTTATGCATGTGTATATGTGTGGTATGTGTGATTCTTTTTATTCTTTTATTATTTAGTTTAATTCCTCTTCAGTTACTTGGAGATGACAAAAACCTACTACAAAATAAAATTAGGGAATTTTCAAGCGCAGGAGAAAATTCTCTAGAGAGCTACAGAAGTGTATATATGGTTACATAGTTAAGCACAATGTGAGGAATAGGGTAGGCAATGAAAAGCAATTCCTCTATATTTTGCACTGGTCCATTATGGTGAAATCATAACTAGAACGCCATGCATACTCTCCAGTTCTTTTCCAATGAGACAAGTAAAGCCATTATCAGAAATTAAAAAAAATATATTCTTAGAGACTAGGAAAATACAAGTAGGAAGGACACTGGTCAGGGGGGCGGGGTGGGGTGTGGCGGGGAGAAACATCAGAATTACTCAAAACGGAGAAGCAAATGTTAAGGGAATAATTAAGCCACAATCCTCAAGTATGAAATATTTCCTTTGCTGATGAAAATTAAAATCAACCAACCAGACTTTAGTATTTTTATAACCCCCAAACAGCTATGTCTTCTAAGGGAAGCAAGAATAAATGAGACCTAGATTCTATTTTTAGAGTTTATGCTGTAATAGACATTCTTAGATTATCCTTCAGGTTCCTCTTCTCTGGCACTGGTTTCAAAGCAGGTGTCCATGAGCAGAGCTTATTTGTTCAGGGGTGGTTATACGGACTTAAGCTGGGGTCATAATATTGTGTCTCAGGAGATATCGAGGCTAAAACAGTTAGTGTACATCTGAGTTAGCCTCTTGAACATAGGAGATGTATAAGTCTGGATGTATCGTGTGTTCATTTCTTGTTAGGTGGATGGAACTGCAACAAAAAAGAAGAAGAAAATAGAAGAAAGTAGATCTACTAAGAAAAACACTGTGAAGAGCTGGAAAGAACAGTCCCTTAACTCGCAAGAGTCTCCCAGTTTCCACTTTGATTCTTTCTGGAGGCTTAGCTGTTAATATATTTCTCTCATTGGATTCTGTGAGATACTTCTGCACACTTTATTTGCTGTTATCTGTTTATTTTATTCTTTCGTTAGTCACTACTGTATATGAAGAACATGTTAAGCTAATATTCTAAGAGTCACATGGAGTTATGTCCAGACTAATTATATAATACTTGGCAATTACACAGTAACTGGTGGGACTTCTTGAATTCCCTGTGTTGATGTTTCACATTTTTCACCTAACAAAAGATGAGAATGGATGCTAAGTGAAAAGGACGTATTGTGCTGGATATCTTCTTTTTGCTCCTCCAAATCTACCACCTATTCTTCCTTCTTGATTGATGTCTGCATAGACATCAACATTCTCATTGTACAGGTTTTCTTCCTTCCAGATTTCATTATTTTATTAACTTTTCCTCCCTTCATTCCTTTGGCCCAAGATGTGTTTATTGGACAGTCTTTGTTGGTTCCCCTGTAGCAACATGTTTGTCACAGTATCTTTATAATCAACTCTCCTTAAATTATCTTACATCAAGTGCATCAGCAATTTCCTTGGAGACCCTAACTGCTGAAGATGTAATAGTTTGGGATGTGTTGAATCTGAGGTCTTGGAGATTCACATTGAGGAAAGTTTCAAAGAGAAGAGATGAGGAAAGGTCGAATTGGTGACTTACATTTGGGAATCAGTAGCAGATAAGTATTAACAGAAAATGAGATCACCCCTGTGGAGCACTATGAGGAAGGTAGATTACTGGGAATACAGACATTTATGGGGCAGGCATAGGCTGGAGGTCTCATAAAGGAGGATAAAAGGCACAGGTGTCAAATTATGAAAAGAACTCAGAATGTGCAGCATAAGGGTAATAAATGGGGTGGAGGGTTCTAAAAAGGACTGTCATTCTCAGTGTGTATGTATAGCAGAGAGAGCTAGTAAGATAATAATTTTAAGAAGAAAACTCTCTTAAACGTGGCAATTGGAAAACTGGAAAATGTCCAATTGGGAAATCAATACAGATCCAGTAATGTCGTAGGGGACAGAAGCTAGATTGAAGCAATGGGTTGGAAAATGAGAAGCAGAGCCACTTTCAAAAAAATACTTGTTAGGAAAGGAAGATGAGTGACTGGACCCAGTGACATGGCAGAAAGTCTTAGAAGAGACTATGCTTTCTAGGGAAAGGAATCCTTCAGTACTCCTGAACTTTTTTGTAACACACTTTTCCCTCCTCCTTTCCTTTCTCTCTCTCTCTCTTTTTCTTTTTTTTTGTTATCATGTTAAATTGATCTCTGTTGTTTGCACACAAAAGAACTCTAATTAAAATAAACATTCTCATTGGAAATAATAAAACTAATTACTACTTCCTACTAGATTCAAAGGAGCTTAAGAAAAATTTCAGAATCATGGATAAAGCAATCAATGTGAAACAACAATAATAGCGATTTGGATTTATTGAGAGTTTATCACATTGCTGGCACTGAACTCTTTAAAAACATCCCGTATAATCCTCACACAGCTCTGTGAGGGGACACTACGACAAGTGGCCCCTAGAAACTGAGTAATGTAGAGCTTAAGAAGGTTAACTTTTATGCCCAAGATTACACAGTTAACATGGGACCTCAGAGCCTGAGCACTTAGCCACCATGCATTGACTTTGGAGCTAAATATGAATACTGAGTATAGAACTGGCTAATTTGAAAACCCCAAAGAGATATTTAAACAATGACCTATACATGGGGGAAGATACAGTCAGACTTGAATCATGTTACCTAGTTAACAAATTGTTAATATGCAATAACCTGGACTGTACCAGATTAAACTTTTGAGAGTCATTATTGATTAGATGAAAGAAAGTGAGAATACGTTTGAAGAACATATGACCTAGTAACACAAATACTGCTTTTGTACAAATCTTTGGAAATAAAATGACATTTAAACTAAAAAGAGGGAATTTCCAAAATGTTTGAGTAGCAGATCCAGTCTACTACTGTATATAATTTGAAAAATCACAAGCTTTACTTTATTGTTTCTTCCTAGTTCTCAGTACAATTATCTCTTTTTAATGTTTGGTGGGAAACAGAAGTATCTGAATTTTTATTCTGACTTTTTTTTCAAGGTAATCAGTGGAATCAAAACTCCTTGGGACTAAAAATACATAAAACAAGTGTACATGAGCAGCACTTTAAAATGCATTCAAGTTCATTAGAGTCATATCCACCACTCTTATGTGTGTCAAATAGAAAGATGATATAGCTTAAAAAAACAAACATTGTTTTTCCCCTCTTAACAGAAAGCTCTATTTTCAACCTCAAATAAGGATGGTCTCAAGTCATCAATGGCTGAACTGACAGAGTAAATCTCAAACAAATTGCTGCCACGGTAATCCGTCTTTGGTGTGACATGCTGATCGGGGAAGAAATCACAAGTATCTCAGAAATGAGTTGATTTCATTAGTGAACAATACATTCATTGTCATCCAATGAGATGAATGTGATCTTTTTTATCTTTACACATTAAAATAAAGTACTTTTTAAGGAACAGACATGTTTATCTGGATAAAAGAAAGGATCACCTAGTTATCTTTAATAATTTTGAATCTATCTGATATGGATAATTTAAAACAAATACATTTTTTATCTTTTATGTATTTAAGTTGCTATGGTCTGTATGGAGATATTATTAAATAATAGTCACATGAAACAACAAAGAAGCATCATTGTTCAAAGTTTTCTTGGGGTGAAAATGGAAAACAGTAAATTTTTCATGCCCATGTTTGGTTCTCATTTTATATTTTGTACCTAATGACCACCCTCCTTGCCCTCTAGAATCATATTTTATATAACATTTCAGGGCTCCCATAAAAAAAACCATAATTATTGACCAAACCACAGATCTAGTTGTTGAGATGGGTCAAAAGGCTTGATCTAGAGAATAGAACTGAGGCCTCTTTTTTTTTTTTTTTTTTTTTTTGTCTATACACAGAGAGTTACAGAAGGGCTGTTTTAGGTAGATTGAAATTTGATACTTGTAATATATGTTAAATAACTTATGATAAAACTATATGATGTGATAAACAACTTTTAAAAAATATGTGAGAAATGTTTTAAATATGGCTCAGATTTGAAAAGTACTATGTTAAAACCTCAGAAACATTTTTTTTTTCAATTCTAGGATTTAGAAAGCTCTTCAATAGCAAACAATTAGAAAATATAACTTTTTCTGAGTAATTGTTACAGGTAAAAATCCAAATGTACCAAAAAATGGTACTTAGTTTTCCTTGCAGACCAATTCATGTAAAGTTTCAGATCTAGCAAGGAAGACCCAAGTGTGTTTTTTATTAAAGCTTAAACAACCAGCTAGTGTAATGTTCCTGAAGTTTCATCCATCATGCTACCAATTTCTTCATGCTAAGGAAACATTATATTCTCTTGTTATGTCTCAAAGACAAGAAATACATTCAAGAAGTTTTGCTAGTGACAGATGAATAATTGAGAGAATGAAAGTCATAGGCAGCATTGTGCTTGCTAGAAGGTGTTTAGAAAGGAGGGCAAAGAGATTTCTAAAACATTTTGCTGTAGTATGAACCATGCCCAGTTGATCCTTAATTGGTGAAATCTGTAGACTTTTGCATTTTTGCTGGTCCCACAGAATTCAGAGCTCCTTCAATAGTTAGCAGTGGAAAAAAAGTCTCAGAGATCACCATGTTCTTAGGTAAGGAAAACATGTCATTACGCAGAACGTGTAACACAATTAGGACAAAGTCTCTGATAGAAATGATAGCATGATGCAAGTTTTGTAAGAGGGCTCATTGCTCTCATATTGTTGTACATTAACAGAATTTGGAAGCTCTTTAAAATGAGGAAATATTTATAACATTAAAAATCAGACAAATAAGAGCAGTTTTGCTGCTGAAGAAATTACTCATGATTAGTAGAGCAAAGCAGGCTGCTATTCCAGACATGTTCAAGAAAACGCACGTTTCCCACTGGTGCTGACCCTGCTCTTGGATGTCCCAAGTGAAGCAGAAAGTTGTGATCTCAACATTTTAAGACTGTTTTACTCTACCATTTGGACTTGGAAGATGTCTCAATAAGAAATTAATAAGAAAAAAATGAAGATGTAATCTGCACACAATTCTTTTCCTAATCCAAATTTAGATGTACAAAACGGGATGAAAGGGCATTTTTCTTAGACAAAAGACATAACATAATATAAAACCAAAAAACCCACAGTGGCTTTGGTGAAAACTTATATGAATAAAACAAAGTAGCTAAATCTTCACTTATAATTTATATTGTACAATTATTTTGAAAATAAGTTCTATAAATGAAAAAAAAAGTGGAAATGGATAACTGTACCACTTTAAAAATTATCAAAAGATTAAACTGACAATTTACTGACAATTAAACTGAAAAATTTCTTTAAAAAGTCAGTGTATGTAAAGGTTGGTCACTAAAGGTAAAATCCTGATTAGAAAGTTTATTTTCATAAACATGGATTCAGATTGCACTCAGATGCAATATAGTAGATCCAAAGGTCCATAAGTTATGTTTTATGTTCAATTTTATGAATTATTCACTTGCTGACAATTTTTTCACTTAATACCAGTTTAATGATTACTGAATGAGGATGACTGACTAGTTATTTCAGTGTTTCACCCAAAAGACTTACGTTCTGTAGGTACACTGAAAATGTTGTGGCACAATAAATATTCAATGCTTTCTGATATGGTCACTCTCATCCAGTTTTGATTTGGTGAAGCATCACAATGGTTTCACAGTCATGGCATTCTGCCATTGTTTGGTTTTAAAAACAAGAATAATTTGTGCCAAACCAATAGTCTATTTTGCTAGAGTTCATAATAAATCCAAATATTTTTCTGCATTTATTTGAGCATTTAATACTGAAAACATGGAACTAGAAAATTTAATTCCAGAATTCCAAGAAAAGTCTCATGTTTAATGACTAAACTCTTACCAATAAGTCCATTTACTGTATAATATTTTTAAAATATTTAGGACTCAGATTTTTTTCTTTTTTCTCAAGCTGGCTTTTCATGATTTTCATGCTTATCCAGGCTTGGAAATTTAGTCATCTTTCTCTCCCTTATTTTTAATATCCTATCTGTTATCAATCTCTTTATGCATCATGAATATCTATTTTCCTCCCTTATTTCACAGCCATAATCAGCTTGTACAGAGAGCATTTCCTGCCTGGACCACAATGGTTTGCCTGCCTTTCCATTTCTCAGTCTTCACTATTGTTTATACTGACTCCTTACAGCCTGGATTTCCTTCAAATATCTAAAATGACTTCTTTTATATTAGACTCAAATTTCTGATTCTGATATTCAAGCTGTCCAAAGTCTGGCTCATTTTACCAAACATTCTCTTCCCCACATAAGCAGTCTTCTTTAATCAGATCATTGCTCTCAGAATTTGCATGCAGGTGTCACATCCTCACTTTGTTCACACACTGTCTGCCTCTCTCCAACTAGAATTCCTCAGTCTTGTTATTACCACTCTATTGTTCCTCACCAAGCCACCTTTGAACATATATTTGTTTTTATCTCCCCCTTCAAGTTTTTTTCTGGACAGCCCCAGCTTATGCTTCAAGTCTACACATAACTGTCTCCTGTATAGCAGCAGTCCCCCACTTATTTGGTACCAGGGATCAGTTTTGTGTAAAACAATTTTTCCATAGACTGGGTGAGGGGGCCGATCATCTCAGGATGTTTCAAGCATATTATATTTACTGAGTTCATTGAGCAGGAGGCAGTGGTCTGTGGGACCCTAAATGGGAAACCTTAAAAAAGAAGGGCTAGCTTTGTGGTTTAGAGCTAAGATGGCACCTGGCGGAAGAGATAGGGGCGTGGTCTGCTAAAGTTTTTGATTGGCTCGCTTGATTTCCGTGCAAGTGGACAGCGCGTGAGCACCATAGACTCCTGTTATAATGAAGGCACCTGACGATTTGACCTTTAACGTGATTGGTGCGACTATGGCATTTTCGATTTGACCTTTAATGTGATTGGTGCAACTATGGCATATTACGATTTGACCTTTAACATGATTGGTGCAACTATGGAAAGTCACTCGCAAAACCCCCTTGCTTGCCTATAGAAACCAAGAGTTTGTGGCAATAAAGCGGAACTGCTTAGATGGGACCCCTGTGGTGTCTGATTGTCTCTCGCTCGCTGAGGGGCTGGGTTGCGGGACAGCAGGCTCACCTCTCCTCGGGACCCATCGGCTTTGGTGAGGGAAGTTCCACTGCCTCTCTCTTTCTGCGGAGCACCCCTGCAGTGGTCAGGCCATCTCTTTGTAGCTGGGCAGGCTTTTACCTGGTTGCAGAGAGTGAGGGCTACTCTCTGGTTGTGGAGCGCAGGCTGCTCATTGCAGTGGCTTCTCCTCTTGTAGAGCACAGGCTCTAGCCCTAGAGCGCAGGCTCAGTGATTGTGGCGCACTGGCTTAGTTGCTCCATGGCATATGGGGGTCTTCCAAGATCAGGGATGGAACCCGAGCAACGAGTCACCAGTGAAGCTCCCAGATTGTTACTATTCTTTCCTCAGTGGCATATCAAAGCCAAGGTGCTGGCAGCAGTCTGCCTTGAGAGAAAGCAGAAAAAGATGTGCTGCCCATAGTGAATTTAAAAACAATACAACCAGCTTTTAATCAACCTGTTTTTAAAATAATTGAATTTCTATGATTCTTTGTCACACAGCCTTATGGTTAAGAATTTTCCTATTTGTATATTTGTTTGAAATCATAAAAATTCCATTTCACAATACATTGCTAAAACTGTAGGCTGCATTTATTTCTTTGGAATCAGGTCTACTGCTGCTGCTAAGTCGCTTCAGTCGTTTCCAACTCTGTGCGACCCCATAGACAGCAGCCATCAGGCTCCCCCGTCCCTGGGATTCTCCAGGCAAGAACACTGGAGTGGGTTGCCATTTCCTTCTCCAATGCATAGGGACTTTCAAATGTCTCCACAGGTTGAAAAGTTTGAAATATAAATACAAACTCTAAGTGAATACACAGAATGACAGAATTAAAGTAATTCAAGTTCTGTTTCTTCCTCTTAGTGATCATCAGCCTCTCATTATTTATTTCTAAGCTAGTACTTTACAAACAAGACTGCCATAGTATCACAGGAATTATGAACACAAACTGTGCCTAAAGTGAGCTAGAAGGATCTAGAACCTTTAAGAACATGCTCTAAAAATGAATGTGTGTAGCTGAGTCATTGTGTCTTGTGATCAGACTATAAAACTGGAAGTTTTCTGAAGGAGATTTTACATATAAAATAATATTTATTAAAGAATAAATAATTAAAATGTGCTAATTTGAAGCTCACATACATATGTAATTACAGCTGAACAGTAACCAAACCAACTTGTAAGGGCTTCCCTGGTGGCTCAGATGGTAAAGCCTCTGCCTGCAATGCAGAAGACCGAGGTTCGATCCCTGGGTTGGGAAGATCCCCTGGAAAAGGAAATGGCAGCCCACTCCAGTACTCTGGCCTGGAAAATTCCATGGATGGAGGAGCCTGGTGGGCTATAGTCCTTGGGATCACAGAGTCTGACATGACTGAGCAACTTCACTTTTCTTTATGTGAAAGACACTTTTTAAAGTTCAGTTCAGTTCAGTTCAGTCCCTCAGTAGTGTCCGACTCTTTGCGACCCCATGAATCGCAGCACGCCAGGCCTCCCTGTCCATCACCATCTCCCGGAGTTCACTCAGACTCCTGTCCATCGAGTCCGTGATGCCATCCAGCCATCTCATCCTGGGTCGTCCCCTTCTCCTCCTGCCCCCAATCTCTACCAGCATCAGAGTCTTTTCCAATGAGTCAACTCTTCGCATGAGGTGTCCAAAGTACTGGAGCTTCAGCTTTAGCACCATTCCTTCCAAAGAAATCCCAGGGTTGATCTCCTTCAGAATGGACTGGTTGGATCTCCTTGCAGTCCAAGGGACTCTCAAGAGTCTTCTCCAACACCACAGTTCAAAAGCATCAATTCTTCAGCACTCAGCCTTCTTCACAGTCCAACTCTCACATCCGTACGTGACTTTAAAATGAATAAAAGTGTTTTTTAATCAACTACAAGTAAAGATAGATAAAAAGAATCTAACTACATTGCCTATGATTATACAAAGGTTGATTTTGATAAAATTATTTACAAGTTTACAGAAGTTAAGCTTCCAAAACAGAAAATGTTTTGTTGTCTATTATTCACTATTGTAATTGACTAATATGTGGGTATAAATTTTTTCTTTCTCAAAAAATACATTTAAATGTTTAAGTATTTAATGTATAAAATATTAACTCATTACATTTCCCCACATTTTAAAATTTAACTTTTTTCTAACATGAATATATATATATATAAAGTTCAGTAAAAGAAAAATTCACTGCTTACATTTTTTTTCTCTGGTCATATTATTACTTGTTTCATTGCATGGTTTCATTGCATGATTACAACTGGGGATAATTTTGTTGATGGGCGAGGTGTTAAAAATAATTTGCTCCAAGTATGTTGCTGGTTCTTCATTAGTAGTTTAGATACCTAAAAACAAATGAAAAAAATAAATAAAAAATTTCAACATCACTCCAGCAAATGCTAAGGAACTAAGGAAGAAGCCTTACTCTTAAAAAAAAAAAAGTTTAAACAAAATACATAGACAAGGGTAGACATTGTTACTTTAAAAATTATTTTCTTAAAAAAAATTAAAAAAAATTATTTTCTTATTGAAAGACAGGAAAGAACTAAGCATAGAATTCCTTGTGGAGATAACCACCAACACTGGAATGGCTAATTGCCATTAAAATAATTCCAGGACTTGTTAGGTAGCATAATTGCTTGTGTGTGCCTGTGCCGGCATGCGCATACTCAGTCATGTCTGACTCTTTGGGACCCCATGGACTGCTGTAGCCTGCCAGGCTCCTCTGTCCATGGGATTTCCCAGGCAAGAATACTGGAGTGGTTTGCCGCTTCCTTCTCCAGGGGATCTTCCTGACCCAAGGACTGAATCTGCATCTCTTGCGTCTCCTTCATTGACAGACAGATTCTTTACCCTTGAACCATCTGGGAAGCCCAGCATAATTGGTGCCACAAAACTTCCCCCCATATTTAGGAGATGCCAGTAAAATGATTGGCTCTGGAAATTTCTAAAGAATATTTTACAGTTGTTTTTAAAAATTTATGTTTAACCCAGGTTATAAAGTCCAAATAGTAGTGTTAGTCACTCAGTTGTGTCTGACTCTTGTGACCCCCAACCCCACAGGCCATGGGATTCTCCAGGCAAGAATACTGGAGTGGGTTGCCTTTCCTTTCTCCAGAGGATCTTCCCAACCCAGGGATCAAACCCAGGTTTCCTGGCTTGCAGGCAGATTCTTTACTGTCTGAGCTACAGGGAAGTCCCTAAAAAGTCCAAAGCAGACACTAATAACATCTATCTTCCTTTAGTAGATTTTATGATCGAAACAAATCAGAAAACTTTATTTTTATTGAAGTATAGTTAATTTACAACTTTTTTGTAAAAAAAAATTTAATTTTTTAAAATTTCTGCTATACAGCAAAGTGATATATATATGATATTTCTATAAATATTTATATATATATTATATATATATAAAGAATGTGTGTATATATATACATACAGATTTTTCTTAAATGTTTGAATATCCAAGATAACACAACCTGTGCCAACAAGGGCATAAGGAAGACTTCCAGATAAAAACAAGCCTAACTCCTTCCAAAATGCTTGGAACTTCTTTAATAAGAAGTAAAACTTTCACTCTAGAATTAAAATAAGGCTTAAAAACCAAAAGATAAGTGTTTGTATCAGATCCTCTCAGATGCTTTTTCTGAGTATAATTTTTGCTAAGGGAAAAGTTACTAGCTGCACATTAGCTACACAATGGGACATGTATGATGGGAATGGCATGAAGGGAGGCAAAAGATGAAGGAAGACATAGACTTCATAAACTAGGCTGGTTTATGGTCTCTTCAGTACATCTGTTCACACCTCTCTGAGATACCTGATCTCAGGCTACTCATTGGGTTTTGACTACCTTTAATTTCCTTACATCACATGAATTTGTTTTGCTGGAACATTTCAAGCTTTAGAATGTTCATGACCTCCTCCTAACATCAAATTGACTTCTGCATCTGGTTACTGAAAGAAAACCTTGAGAAGTAAGAAATGGCTAATATGAAAAATGAATCTCTTCCAGGATAATGATTTAGGAGCATTATCCCTTCCCAGCCAAATGAGTCTATGGATCTGAAAGTCACAGTGTCATTCCAATGGCCAAGTAGGAAGGTAATTTGGTTGGAGTAGAGGCAATTCCTCAAGTAATTCTGAACAAGCAGTTTCTTACTCTGCCTATGGATGGGGCTCGTCCTATTCCTAGATATTCTGTAGTAGTATGGAGAAATCTATACCAGACTCGAATTTTGCAGCCAAGATGAATCCTTTCCCAAAAAGCTAGATTCTTTGGTATGGATCTAGTAGTCTAGTGTCTCAGCAGAGACTTAGAACATTATTAGATCCACATATGTTTTCATGGACAAGTGACTAGGGCTCTTCAGTAAATAAAACAAAGGGAAAAATAGAACTAAAAGGAAAACTTATAGATTTTAAAATGACACAAGTGACGAGTCAAACAAAATATTTGTATGGCTCCTTACAAACAAGCTGAAACCAAACCAAACCAAACACTTAAGAAACAATTGGGGAAGTTTGAATAGTAATAGGACATTCAGTAGTATTAAGGAAATGTTAAGGACTATGGTGAATTTTTTTTAGAGTGAAAATGGTATTGTCATGTTTTAAAAAGAATTACTGTCTTTTAAAGACACACTCTGAGGTATTTAAAAATGAAATGATATGACATCTTGAATTTGCTTTAAAATTCATGGTGGATTTACTGTGAGTTGATAATTATTCAAGCTCGGTCTTGGATACATGCATGGTGGATAGGCTCATGTCACTATTTTTTGTATGGTTTAAACTTTTCTAGAACAAAAGGTTAAAGTTACATTTTTAAAGCAAAATAGTTTCTAAGTTTAGTGTGATTTTCTTATATGAAAACTCGGTTTGGAATTGAACACTTGTCATTCATTAGTCAATTACCCACTCTATCAGTCACATGTGTTGTTTCCCAAACCACTCCCAAATTTAGATGCTTAAAATAAAAACAGCCATTTATTTTTATCCTGAATTTGTAATGTGGGCTAGGTTAGCAAGCACAACTCATCTTTCTTCCATGTAGCATCTGATGATGAAGTTACCTGAGGAGGTCTGGAGGATTTACTTTGAAGATGACATTCATTAATGATGGTAAGGCAAAGTTTTTTTTCAGGAACATCACCATAAGAATAGGGACCACTGAAGTGAACTTTTACAGAGAGGGAGAAAGATTGGGCTCAACTCTGATTACAGAATAGGCAAGTGGAAATTTGTAGCCAAGGAACACGGTTGAGGGCAGTGGATGGAAATTTACTAAAAGGAAACATCAGCGGAAAGGGAGATTCTGGCTACACTCACCTAACAGGATTCTTACTGAAGACAGGCCAGTATGGCCAGACATCATCTGGTGGATGACGGGCCTAGGAAAAATTTCAGGAGCCTGACCAAACTTCATTTAAGAAAAGAATCTTTGTTGGTGGGCAAGATGGTGCTGGCTGTCAGCTTGAGAATTCAGTCAAAGCTGTGAACTGGGGGCCTTGCTTCCTCTCTACTTGAACTACTTAGCCTACTTAGGGTCGTGGTGCCTGTGATCCTACAGCAAGAGTCCCAAGAGACAGGAAGTAGAACTCCAGTTTCTTGAGATCTGAACACAAAAGCACGGCAACAGTTCATCTGGCTGTAGGTCAAGCAATCAGATGGCCTAGATTCAAGAGGAAGGAACATTGACCCACTTCTCAACAGGAGAATGTGAAGAGTTTGGGGGCCATGTTTCTTTTTATTTTTTAATTTAAAAAATGTTTTTAAGCTGCACCCCATGGCATGTGGGACCTTAATTCCCTGACCAGGGATTGAACACATGCCCTGTGCATCGGAAGGTGGAGTCTTAACCACTGGACTGCTGGGGAAGTCCTAAAGTAGAGTTTACAAACTGACTTACTAGCTTTCTTACAGTCAATCACAGAGCCTCAGGACAGGTGTCAAACTACAGAACTGTCTTATGAAAATGACTAGAATAAAAGTTACTGATGTTTGGGGCTTGCGATAGAATCAGCTGGTAGGGCTGACCTCTGAGTACAGATGAGTATATTCTTCACATAGGCTAAGGTAAGAAAGGGTGAAACACATTAGAGGAATTGGCATGGCTGGGTGTTAAATGTGGTAGCAAGGAAGGTAAACAAACTATTGCCAAAGCCCTGAAGGTGCCTGCCTCTCAGTATCCCCGCTGGATCATCAGAATGTTCTCAGCTGGCTGAGCTCTCAGGAGCTCGTCCCTCATTCCTTTGTTTCTACTCCAGTTTTGTGATAGTGCCAAACAGTTACTGCCACTCAGTTTTGCCCATGAATGTTGATAGAAACAAGGGATTCAGAAGTAGGGTAGAAAGGTGGACACATTTTGTGAATAAGATTGAAGACTAGGTAAGGGGTGGTTGGTGTACTACTTGGTTTATAACAAACAGTGAAAAACTTAGATTCCTCCCCCCACCGAAGTCTAAATACAGTCATTCAGCTAAAAATGTTCTCAAGGTTAGAGTCAAAAGTAAGTAATGGTTTGAAATAAAAATGTTTCTTCTGAGCCTTTTTAAAGCTCATTTTTTAACCTCAGTTTTGTGCCAATCATATCTTCTGGGAGTCTTTTTCCACTTAACTGATTTTCATCTGTCTTTAAGGAATTATTTTAATTGATACATTTGCTTTGTTACCTGTCTCTGATGGAGCTGTCATGTTGGACACCTCTAGATTCAGTTGTCCATGAGACATTCATTAAGTATATCCTATGAATTGTGCTTGGCCCTGGAGATCCTGGCTATTGAGATTTTAAATGAAAAATATATTTCATGAGAGAAGTACCAAAATGCTATGGGAATGCAGTGGAGAGAAATAAACTTTGCCTTGGGCAGTTGGGGAAAGCTTCATAGAGCAGGTGATATTTGAGCTGAATCTTGATGGATGGGTGGGAGACTGCTAGTTGGAGAGAGAGGAAATAACATGTTCAAATGTCCAGAGTTGTGAAAAATTCATGATATGTCATATGATAGAGAGGTTTGATGAACTGACTCAGGGGGAGTAATGTGATTGGTGAGGTGCTCTGGTCATTTTTTTTTTTTTTAATCTAGACTGAGGAGAAAAAATTTCAGAGAACTAAAGCACTCTGCATCACAGACTAGCAAAACATCAGCCCCAGTAAGTAACCCCCATGCCCGTCTTGGGTACTGTAAAGAGCCACATAGGCGGCACCAAGGAATTTGAATTTTCATTTATAGGCAAAGCAGAGCCAGTGGATGACTTTAACAGGTGAAAGAAATGATCATATGTCTTAGACGAGGTGGTGGTTAGGAGGGTGTATCGATGTAAGAGGAATAGAACAGGCAGAGTCAACAGGATTTACTGTTTTATTGGCCAAAAACATGAATGAAAATAAGAAAGGGAGGCATTGAGTTTAGGTACCTGGTACTATGGTGATGTCATTTATGGACAAAGAGGAGCTTTTTGGAGGAGGGGACAGTGAAAGAGATGAGTTCACCACTTGGCTAGTGATATCTGAGGAGTCTGAAGTACATCCGGATATTGTTATGTGTCAGATGCCCAGGAGAGGTCACAGTGAAGTCTGTGTGCAGTAGGGAAGTAGCTGTGGAAGTCGTGGAAGCAGATATCCTTTAACATTATTTTCTATCCAAAACAGTTTGGACTTAACTCCTTCATTCTATATAAGGTAATTCTTACGTACTTTATATATCTTTCTGGACTTAAAATTGAGCTTTAAAAGGATTCTGTACAGTTTGACTAATTTGGCATTACATCAGTATTTTTT
Organism: Ovis aries; assembly: GCF_016772045.2. Taxonomy (NCBI): domain Eukaryota; kingdom Metazoa; phylum Chordata; class Mammalia; order Artiodactyla; family Bovidae; genus Ovis; species Ovis aries. The sequence goes on from NC_056061.1 coordinate 58,354,177, forward strand.
AGAACCTTACTTCCTAAAAACTCTATTAATATTTAATGTGGTTTGGGGAAGTCACATCATTTTCATGGTTATATTCTCTCATCTTAATCCCCAGGTTCAATGGTTCTTAACTCATTCTTACCTCATTCCCTTGACAAACTTTTTTCTCCTATTTTCTCTTTCTCTTCATTCTCTTGACTCTTGTGAATGAGTATCTTTAGTCTAAGGCTCTTCTCATGCTGCTGTATGTCTCAGAAACTCATTATTCTTAGTCATCTTAAGATTTCTCTCTAAGAAATACTTGTTTTCTTTTCCCGTATTGGTAAGCTGTCCACATTCCTCTGGTTACTACTACTTGTTTTGGAATTAAATGAGTTTACATTGTTAAATAATTCTATAACTATTGCCATTATTCAGCTCCTTCTGGAAATGATAGTGGAAGTTATAAGAAACTTGTAGCTGTTATGTACTGTGCTCCACTGGGCACATAACAGCAGTAAACAGACTTTTATGTATGGCTAAACAGTCCATCCTAAAGGAGACCAGTCTTGGCTGTTCATTGGAAGGACTGATGCTGAGGCTGAAACTCCATTACCTTGGCCACCTCATGTGAAGAGTTGACTCATTGGAAAAGACCCTGATGCTGGGAGGGATTGGGGGCAGGAGGAGAAGGGGACGACCGAGGATGAGATGGCTGGATGGCATCAACGACTAGATGGACTTGAGTTTGAGTGAACTCCGGGAGTTGATGATGGACAGGGAGGCCTGGCGTGCTGCGATTCATGGGGTTGCAAGGAGTCGGACACGACTGAGTGACTGAACTGAACTGAACTGAAGCACAAATTTAAGGGTGTTTTATATGTATGTTTTATGTATGTATATATATATATATATATATAAGCCTGGAGTAGGAAATGGCAACCTATTCCAGCATTCTTGCCTGAAAAATTCCATGGACACAGGAGCCTGGTGTGTTAGTCCATGGGGTTGCAGAGCTGAACATGACTGAGCAGCCACATACATGCATGGAGTCATTTGGCACTGCGGCACCATCAGGTGTGTGTGTGCTCAGCCCTTTCAGTCGTGTCTGACTCTGTGTGACCCTGTAGACTGTAGTCCCTCTGGCTCCTCTGTCCATGGGATGCTCCAGGCAAGTGTACTGGAGTGGGTTGCCATTCCCTCCTCCAGGGGGTCTTCTGGACCCAGGGATCGAACCGGCATCTCTTCTGTCTCCTGCACTGGCAAGCAAGTTCTTCAGCACTAGCCCCACTTGGGAAGCCCATAGATGCCGTAGATAGTCTCGTTTACTAAGGTCGAAATCACAAATCCTATGGCCGACTTGTCCCAGGAAACGCGTCTGGAATTTGACCTCTGTGAGCTCTGTGTGGGCTTCCCAGATGGCTCAGCAGGTAAAGAATCCACCTACAATGCAGGAGACCCAGGAGACATGGGTTCAGTCCTTGGGGCAGGATGATCCCCTGGAGTAGGAAATGGCACTCCAGGTCAGTCTTCTAGCCAGGAAAAATCCTATGGGTAGAGGAGCCTGGTAGGTTAGTCTATGAGGCTGCAAACTGAGCGACTGAGCATGAGCTCAGTGTATTCTTATCACCTGTGTATTTTTCTCCTAAAATGCCAATATGGCGGAGGAACTCTGACTGGAACCCCATTCAGTGATTTTATTTAATGGAGTCAGTGAGCACTTCTGGTTAAACTCTGCCCTCCCAGTGTCAAAAATAATCAAGATTACACTTCCTTTTGTTAGGAGACCGCAACCTGTTTCTAAGCATTGGATTCATGTATAAGCATTATTTCCATTCTCTAAGTTTTGAGACTAGCCAATATCAGTACACATAAAGTTGTGCTTCCTGGTATCCCCAGAAGATACCAGGTTGGCCGGCTGTGTCATGTGAAGAGTGGCAGCGAGATAGCCTATTGGATGAACTACATTAGTAAGGACAATCTGTTTGAAATATATTCCCTGATGAATATTCATATTCTATCACTGTGCAGCCAAATGACATAGTAAATTTACTGTTTTTTTGGAGAGTCATGGTAATTAATGGACATGACTTATTTTATTTTATTGTGATAAGTCTATTATACTGAGCTATTTAAGAAAAATCTTTGCTTTTTAATGTCTTTTTTAAACATCCATATAGAAAAATAAGCTTACTGTGGAAATATATTGCACTTGACCAATTTTAGTTACTGGTTATGACAGAAACACTTTCAAGAGCAGTATCAAAATTGTATACATTCTAAGGATTGCATTTATGATGGCAAGGGTTGAAAGGTACATGGTCAGTAAAGATTTCTTCTATTTTTTGACTCTATTAGCTCCTTTAAAGGCAAAAATCATGTTGTCTACTTTCTTATTATTATGGGAAACAAGGTCATTTAGAATATTTCTCTTTCTCTCTTTTTAAATCTTGTGATTCTCCAAAGTCTTTTAAATCTTATTTTTCATTAAAAAAAATTGCTGGGGGTTCTCTTTCAATTTTGGTTAAACAATTCTTTGCTTGATTGCTTTATGTCAAATCCACATAGTATTTCTCAAGTGGGCTCCACTTTGTCTCCATACCTGAGAGAATACTAGATTTCCTATTTCCTCATTTAAATGAGTTCTCAAAGTCAGCATTTTGATAATGACTTATAATGAAAACGATCCTTTTAGAAGGAATGGCTTGCTATTGCTACAGGCAGGAGGCATTTTGGGTGACTGAACAGCTTAAGCCATCTTTCTATTTGAGAATAAATGATGAAGGGGAATTTGAATGGGTTACCAAGTTATAAATTAATCTTGAGGTACTCAACTGATTGTAAACCACCTGAGCTTTCCTCTCAGCTTTTAAATCATATGATATCAATCTTTGCTCATTTTCCTCTGGGTAATTTGTTATTATGCTCATGGTAACCAACTCCACGAGACATTAACTGGCAATCCACGTTACCAGTGAGTATACATTACAGCACTAAAATAAAAATAAACTCATTGAAGAAATAGCTGGAGACCTCAACCATGCTTTTCTGTTGGTAAAATGGCATGACAGTTTGGGGATTTGTAACTGAGAATAAATTTAATTATGTCACTACCTTGCTGCCGCTAATTAGTGCCTGAGATGTATATCAGGAGGGCACCGCAGACCAGGTTGGGAAAAGAGGGATCATTCCAAAGCTGGGTGAAGAACTAGGCTGCCTCTCTCACTCTTAAAACATCTGAAGGGACACTTAAATTGGATCCTGGGAATTCCCTTTTTTGTTTACATTAGCAAGTTATTTTTCTCTTTTCTTTAGTGGAATAGGGAAGCAGCTTTATAACATTTTGCATCGCCGGCATGACGTGTTTTGCATACCTGTAACCTTTCAATTAATGTTATTTATGTTTCAATAAACCACCATGCTACTTTTCCAGATGTTCTAATCCTTCATGTAAATGAATTTATTAGCTCCAGCCACCAGACTCAATGAAATCTGCCAAATTCACTGTCTGGGCCACATACCATGGTGTTTAAGCTATATTTGCATAAGCTTGTTCTGTAAGTGTAATCTTATGTATCATCTGCAGAGTTAAAATTTCACTAATGTAAATCCCTGACAAATCAAATACAGATGTAGCTTTTTGCCCTCAGGGTTGAGCCTGTCAATTCTCCACTCTCATATCTACCTCCTCCTCTTGGCTGCTGGCTCCCTCATTCTTGAATTTTTTTTTTTTTCTTCCAAGAAGACTAATCTTTTTAAATTGTTTATGTAAATACATTGCAGATATTAAACATGGTAGTGAACAATGGCTATCTTGATCTTCTTTTAATCATTCTGCCAGAGTGAAATGAGGTTGGCAAGGTAGAGGGAAGGTGGTTGTATCACTGAAAAAAATTTGTCCTGCCAATCAGTGGATTGCAGACAGATTGTTTCAGTTTGCCTGGAGATGTTTTAGATAAGGAGGAGTCAAGCTCAATAAATGGATTAATGTCAGCTGGCAAATTCCATAACGTGGCCAAGGTAAATTCAATAATGGACCAATAGGGAAAGAGAAAGGGGGGCTTGGCTTGACAAGGTGGGGTGGGGTTGGGGGAAGGGTCTATCTATTCATGCCCAGTCTTTTTGGGTATTGTCACAACCTCAGTGAAAGGCAGGATTCTACTTGAGTTTCAGTGATTAGCTTCAAAAACTCTTGACAGGTTTAAGCCCTGTATAAAAAGAGGGGAAATATGACTGTTGAATGTGGAGGGTGTTAGTGTTCTTTGGGTTTGTTTTTGATTATTTTAAAGTCTAAATATGTTTCCTCTGCTGGTACCCAGTTGCTATTTATTTGGCTTTAGCCTTTGATCCCCTTTATGCTGGCACATCATAAAAAACATATTCCTGCTCAAGTCTTATATTATGTAGTTTGTTTCTGCTCAGGGTGTTCACCAAGCAGGGCTGTACCCACTGAATAAACCTCTCTTTGTTTTTGATAGACTCCAGGTGTTTATCGCTATAAGGTAGTAATGGAGTTAACCGCAAGAAGCAAACTGGAAAAAGAAGGAATTGAGGAAAATTCTGAGTTTGATAACTTAGGAGTCTGCCTTCTGGCAAAACCCCCAAAGGAATAAATACTCTAAGAAAAACAGGCCTTGCTTCTGCTTTCTAATCTAATGGGAAGAAATTGGGGTTTTAGTAGGCGTAGGTGTTCATTCATTTTATTTCTTCTGTGAGTTTCTTTGTAAGGGGCCCACAGCCTTTCCCTCCCCTTTGCATTTTCATCATGGTATTGAAATGAATAACAGGGGTGATTCCAGAGGAGATTACTGATATCCATATTCTTGATCTCAGCTAGAGGGATTAGTGCCAGAAGCAATTCTCTACCTTTGTTAACTTTTTCTTTCCTCTTTTGAGGCAGGGGGAGGGCAGAGGATGGCAATAATATTGGTATGAATATCTAACAACTAATGAAAGTAGTCAGAAGAGTTCCTCTCTTTCCCTTTCACATTTCAATTGGAATTCTTATTTTTGCATTCCTTTTCCATTCAAGCAGACATGATTTTAGGGAGTCAGAGACCAATTTAAGGGCATTTTGTGATTGTGAACAAGATTATTGAAAAGTTTGCCTACTTGGAAATGTCTACTTTCTCTATTTATGTAAATGTATGTAGGTTCTCTCTGTATTGAGTATCAAAGCCAAATTTTAGACTCCTTCAGGACCCAAGAACTAAGGGAAGGTCTTCTGGAAAATGAAGTTTTGCTATCAGTAAACTAAGAGTCCTGATTTTTTATAAATTATTTTTTATCGCTCTAATAAATTTTTTATTATCGAATTTATTTTTCATCTGCTCTAATTATTTTTTATCTGCTCTATCTCTATTTTTAGCCAAATAACAAAATTGTGGGATTAAAAAGTATTCACACAAATATATTACAAAAAGATACAGTGTCTAAGGAACATACACATAATAAAATATTATTATGAAATAAGAAGTTACTATTTTAAGAAAATTTTGAGCAAGTGCTAGACATTGCTCTAATATATTACATGCATGAGTTAAAATGTTTAATTCTCCCACCTACTGGTCTATGAGGTAGTCACTAATGTTATCTTTATCTATTGAGGAGGAAACTGAGGCATAAAGAATTTAGTTTGTTTGCCTGGATAATCCCAGGGATGCGGGAGCCTGGTGGGCTGCCGTCTATGGGGTTGCACAGAGTTGGACACGACTGAAGTGACTTAGCAGCAGCAGCAGCAGCCCCACTAACAAGAGAATGACATAGCTAGGGAAAAATTGTAGGCAGTTTGGCTCTAAAGTTTTTGTTTTGCATCAGGTTTGTGTAAGATGCAAATAAGTGTGGGTTAAATTTCCTAACTTTCAGAAATGTATGCTGTCAAAACAAAATTTCTAGTTAACAATATTTTATTTGGAATGTTTAAGAGAAATAAATTCCATAAAAAGGAGAACTTAAAAGTAAATGTTCTATTATCTTGCTTAATATTTTTTACCACACAATATATAGTGGCCCTGACATGATACATCAATTCAAAAGCTAACATATTCACTGTCTCTGCATAGAATTTTATAATATCATTTAAAAGCTTAATTTGGTATCTACTTTCCATATCTAAATAGTGTGAACAATAAATGTGTATATTTCATCTCAACCAAAAATGGTACTCAGAAGACTACAATTTAAAGGGACAAAAATTTAATTTTTGGTCTTTCCAGAGCAGTAAGTTGTTTGTCTTTCCTTCCTTTCTCTTTCCTTCCCTCCCTACTTTCTTTCTCCCCCTCCCTCTCTTTTTATTCCTGGGATACAGCGTTAATCTAATCAAAACTTGTCAAAGTCAAATTATATTTTTTAATTCCCTAAATAAAAAATTAAGAAATTCCTATTTGTTATCTTAGAAAGTAAGTAGTTATTAAATGCAAACTAGAAAGAAAATCACACCCTAAAGAAACTGTCCTATTAGCTTTTTCAAAGGAAAAGGAATATTTAAGACACCAGCAATTGGGTTGGGCATTTGATCCCTCTGTTTAAGTGCCAATAAATGGACCAAGTTGGCATTCATGATAACTGTACTTCCCTATTTATTTAAATTCCATTTCCCTGTTTATAGCCATATGGCTGAGAGGGAAAGATTGAGACGGTAGTAAAAAGTTTTGCTTTTAGGATGCACTATTTGGTAGCACCTTGTTCTTGGGCCCTCTTCACAGACATTTCTGGATCCATTTGTATTCTCTTTATAAGACACATAGTACCTTTTGGACACACTCTCACCTCTCTACGCTCCAACACACACAACATTTAAGGGTGTATGTAAACAATGGCAGAATATAGCATTTCTTTCTTTCCTCTTTATGTTTCTCAGGTTATATATAGTGGTATTCAAATGTGTGTGGAGCAGGTCTTCAGGCGTCTCTGCAAAACTCAATACATGGGAGTGGAATTGCCTCTGGAGAGTCATACAACATGCCCTTTTAGTTACCTTGCAGTTCCTGTGGTTTACATGGCAAAAATTCTTCCTAGGGAGTGGATTTGGGCTAAGCATGTAGGTGAACAGAAAATCTGCCATTTAATCAACTGGAAAAAACCATGTCCTTTCATCATAGGGGGCTGGAATGCAAAAATAGGAAGTCAAGAGATACCTGGAGTAACAGGCAAATTTGGCCTTGGAGTACAGAATGAAGCATGGCAAAGGCTAACAGAGTTTTGCCAAGAGAATGCACTGGTCATAGCAAACACCCTCTTCCAACAACACCAGAGAAGACTCTACACATGGACATCACCAGATGGTCAATACTGAAATCAGATCGATTATATACTTTGCAGCCAAAGATGGGGAAGCTCTATACAGTCAATGAAAACAAGACTGGGAGCTCACTGTGGCTCAGATCATGAACTCCTTATTGCCAAATTCAGACTTAAATTGAAGAAAGTATGGGAAACCACTAGCCCATTCAGGTATGACCTAAATCAAACCCCTTATGATTATACAGTGGATGTGAGAAATAGATTCAAGGAATTAGATCTGATAGAGTGCCTGAAGAACTATGGACAGAGGTTCATGACATTGCACAGGAGACAGTGATCAAGACCATCCGCAAGAAAAAGACATGCAAAGAGGCAAAATGGTTGTCTGAGGAGGGCTTACAAATAACTGAGAAAAGAAGAGAAGCTAAACGCAAAGGAGAAAAGGAAAGATATACCCATCTGAATGCAGAGTGCCAAAGAATAGCAAGGAGAGATAGAAAGCTTTCCTCAGTGATCAATGAAAAGAAATAGGAATAGGAAAGACTAGAGATTTCTTTAAGAAAATTAGAGATACCAAAGGAACATTTTATACAAAGATGGGCACAATAAAAGACAGAAATGGTATGGACCTAGCAGAAACAGAAGATATTAAGAAGAGGTGGCAAGAATACACAAAAGAACTATACAAAAAAGATCTGAATGAGCCAGATAACCACGACGGTGTGATCACTCATCTAGAGCTAGACATCCTGGAATGTGAAGTCAAGTGAGCCTTAGGAAGCATCACTATGAACAAAACTAGTGGAGCTGATGGAATTCCAGTTGAGCTATTTCAAATCCTGAAAGATGATGTTGTGGAAGTGCTGCACTGAATATGCCAGCAAATTTGGAAAACTCAGCAGTGGCCACAGGACTGGAAAAGGTCAGTTTTCATTCCAATCCCAAAGAAAGGCAATGCCAAAGAATGTTCCAACCTCTGCACAATTGCACTCATCTCACACGCTAGTAAAGTAATGCTCAAAATTCTTCAAGCCAGGCTTCAAAAGTACGTGAACTGTGAACTTCCAGATGTTCAAGCTGGATTTAGAAAAGGTAGAGGAACCAGACATCAAGTTATCAACATCCGAAAAACATCATCGAAAAAGCAAGAGAGTTCCAGAAAAACATCTACTTATGCTTTATTGACTACACCAAAGCCTTTGACTGTGTGGATCACAGCAAACTGTGGAAATTCTTATAGAGATGGGAATACGAGAACACCTGACCTGCCACCTGAGAAACCTGTATGCAGGTTAGGAAGTAACAGTTAGAACTGGACATGGAAAAACAGACTGGTTCCAAATCGGGAAAGGAGTATGTCAAGGCTGTATATTGTCACCGTGATTATGTAACTTCTATCCAGAGTACATCATGTAAAAATGCCGGGCTGGATGAAGCACAAGCTGGAATCAAGATTACCGGGAGAAATATCAATAACCTCAGATATGCAGATGACACCACTCTTATGTCAGAAAACGAAGAGGAACGGAAGAGCCTCTTGATAAATGTGAAAGAGGAGAGTGAAAAAGTTGGCTTAAAACTCAACATTCAAAAAAACTGAGATCATGGCATCCAGTTCCATCACCATGGCAAAAAATTGGGAGACAGTGGAAAGTGTGACAGACTTTATTTTCTTGGGCTCCAAAATCACTGCAGATGATGACTGCAGCCATAAAATTAAAAGGTGATTTCTCCTTGGAAGAAAAGCTATGACCAACCTAGACAGCATATTAAAAACCAGAGACATTACTTTGATGACAAAGGTCGAAAGTTAGTTAAAGCTACGGCTTTTCCAGTAGTCCTGTGTGGATATGACAGTTGGACCATAAAGAAAGCTGAGCGCTGAAGAATTGATGCTTTTGAGCTGTGTTGTTGAAAAAGACTCTTGCAAGTCCCTTGGACAGCAAGGAGATCCAACCAGTCAATCCTAAAGGAAATCAGTACTGAATATTCATTGGAAGGATTGATGCTGAAGCTGAAACTCCAATGCTTTGACCACCTGATGAGAAGAATTCAGTCAACTGAAAAGACCCTGATGCTGGGAAAGATTGAAGGCAGGAGGAGAAGGGGACGACAGAGGATGAGATGTTTGGATTGCATCACTGACTCAATGGACGTGAATTTGAACAAGCTCCTGGAGTTGGTGATGGACAGGGAAGCCTGGTGTGCTTCTGTCCATGGTGTTGCAAAGAGTCAGACATGACTGAGTGACTGAACTGAACTGAACCAGCTTGAGCTTTTTCACGCAGGCTTGAAACTAAACACTTCTCCCATGGCAAATACACACAGCTGGTGCTAAAGACTCCAAACAAGGCCAGGTTTGCCTGCACATTTGCAAAATGATGATAAGTAGAGGAATAAATCATTTCTTCTTTCACTCCAAGCTGCTAACTATTGCAACACCTCCAGCAGCAATGATGACAACACCCACATCCATGACAGTAGCACAGCAGGAAGACAGACACCCTTATTCTCTCGCTGCATTTATCACTGCCTCCCCTCTTCCTTTCCAGCTGCCCAACCCTTAGCATGGCTTTTTGTCACAGGAAATAACATTTGGAGAGCAGAGCCAAAAGGATGCACTTCCCAGGTGGCTCAGTGGGTGAAGAATATGCCTGCAATGCAGGAGGCAGTTTCAGTCTCTGGGTCGGGAAGATACCTTGGAGGAGGACACAGCAAGCCACTCCAGTATTCTTGCCTGGAAAATCCCATAAACAGAGGAGCCTGGTGTGATCCGTGTCCATGGGGCCACAGAATCAGACATGACTAAAGCGACTGAGCATGAGAGCCGAAAGGATATGCATTTTATCTATGTCTCCAATTATTCTAATAGTCTCCAGCCTACCACACAGTTAACACTGTGACCAAATTGCTTTGTCCCTGTGTTTAATTTACTGAACTGCATTTGGCATCCTGTCCTCAGTAAGCATTGAGGCAGGCAAGAAGAAGCAGTCTTAGGAAATGATTGTAGGCTTTCTTGAAATGATGTTCTTAAGTGTGCTGTTTATCACTGTCTTCTTTATGAGTTCTCAGAGCGATATTTCTGTTAAGCCTAGGCCAGGAAAAGCTGTTTTCCTGAGAAACTGGTATATTTCTACCTTACAGACGCAACGCATCTTGTAACTGCTAACTGAACAAATATTTAAGAAAATAAGACATTAAGGTTGTTGCCAGAACATGCCATTTTCATGTTGCTGCCGATAATTTTGTTAAACAAACGAGTGCTAATTCATTTCGAATACAATTGTTCTATCACTAGTTATGAAATCTGCCAGAGTCTTTAAATGCTTTGGGGAAAATTGTTTGAGTTTCAGCATTTCCATTCATGAGAGATATCTAAGCTTTCAGGTAAATAAGAACGATGATGAAGATAATTTGTTTTCAGGAGTTTTAGTTTCTTTGTTTTCTTTTTTAAAAAATTTTAACCTACTCACATGATTCTGAGAATTTTTGAGTTGAGAAATTCTGTTGTGGTAAGGCAGAGAAATTTATTGAAGTCAAGAAAAAAATAAAAAAATCCCAGGTCTTCAAGGCTCCAGGCTTCCCCAGTGGCTCAGATAGTAAAGAATCTGCCTGCCAGGCAGGAGACCTAGGTTGGGAAGATCCCCTGGAGAAGGGCATGGCGACCCACTCCAGTACTGTTGCCTGAAGAATTCCACAGATAGAGGAGCCAGGTGGGCTACAGTCCATGGGGTCACAAAGAGTTGAACAGGACTGAGCAGCTTAAACTCAAAAGTCTCCAGAGATTTTACTCTACATATTGAAATGTTAATTGGCTGCCTTATATCAATTTCAGCTACCCACTCCAGTATTCTGACCTGGAGAATTCTATGGACTGCATAGTTCATGGGGTTGCAAAGAATTGGACATGACTGAGTGACTTTCTCTTCACTATATCAATTTCATTTGAATAAGAAAGGTATAGGCTTTAAATTGGGAAAGACTGGACTTTGAAAAATAAAGAATAAAAGACTTGAAAAATTAAGGACAAAATTAATCTAGTACCCACAGGATCGTGGTCTTGGACCCACAGCCTCAGCATCACCATCACCTGAAATGCAAATTCATCTGCTACAACAGAAGCTCTGGGGATGGGGCCGATGATCTGTTTAAACAAAACCTGCCGGTTATTCTGATGCTCAATAAAAAGTTGGAGAACCCCTCCCCTAGAACGAGTCTCAAATTACTCTCTGGCAATGTCACTGAGTCAAATATTTTCTCGCACCCAAACTGATTGTTCATAGGCTTGATCTCTTAGAAGAAATTGTTCCAGGCTATAGGATACCAGATGAAGGAAGTATCACTGCTCAATTTTATATTTCCTCCTGCATTCCAAGGTATTGATTCAAACAAATAAATAGAAGTTATTCAAGTTTTAGGGCTTCCCAGCTGGCTCAATGGTAAAGAATCCACCCACCAATGCAGGAGATGCAAGAGATAAGGGTTCGATCCCTGCGTCAGGAAGATCCCTTGAAGGAGGAAATGGCAACCCACTCCAGTATTCTTGCCTGGAGAACTCCATGGACAGAGGAGCCTGGTGGGGTACAGTCCATGGGGTCGCAGAGTTGGACGTGACTGAATTACTGAGCATGCACACATTCAAGTTTTATGAATCATCAGTACATTTTTCTCCATATGGTGCTTTTTCTTTAGAGAGGGAACAGTTTTCTCTGATCTGGTGAGATTTTTACTGCAGATGTATTAGCTATGGCAGAATAGGCTGAGTATTTATAAAAATATAAGTGAATACCATGATATCTATTAATTCTGTCCTTTTCTGCAAGTTTTTGAAATTATAAAAATAATTCTCATTCTATAAAGTGAAAACAAACATTATACTTTTTTTTCAAAGGACAACTAAAGTCTCTTATAGACCCCATCATTTCTTGCCATCTTGTCAAAATCCTGCTTGCTTATTTATTCTTCAGAGGTAGTTACTGTGAAGTTTGGGGTCTAGCATCTTTCTAGAACTTTTCTAGCTGATGGAAACAAAAATGTCCTTTTTAAAAAAAAAAAAACACATATTAAAATATACATTCTATTCTGCTACTTGCTCTTTTCCATTGAAGTATATTGTGGGACAAGTTTCTGTAGCTAAAATTTACAGAAAATATAATTATGAAAAAATCAACATATGATAACTCAAGTTGCTATACTACAAAAGGATCAAATTATTTGCTCTGTAGGTCTTATAGTGTGGTTAGGAAAAAAAGCACTAATTTAGTGTATCAAAACAATAAGGAGCCAAATTGCCAGGGATGATTTTATGTGTGGTTTGGTAATGAAGACATGAGAGAGATTTCAGTAAGGCTCACTTGACAAAAAGTTGTTTATATAATAAGAGGCAGTTAAAATGCAAAGAATCAGGATAAGTAAAACATAAGTAGTGGTGGTGGTGGAGTCGCACTGAATGTTTCAGTTTTTCTCAAGTAGGAACAAAGTCATAATAATGGCAGAATTGAACAAGGCATCTGGAAGGATAAATTAAAAGACTGGTCTGCAGGGAAGAGGATTGTTTGGTATTAGTGGGAAATCCACTGGATTTGTGGGAAAGGGATAGTACACTTGACATGCAGGCAGATAGAGTTAGACTTGAACTGAAATATTTAAATGAAAGTAAAAGTGAAGACATTATGTAAGATGGCCAAAAAGAAACATCTTTCCTTTTCACATTTATCTAATAGATACTTCATCCTTTTCAAACACACATACAGCTCTTCTTTTTCAAGCAGTTTCATAAAAAAGAGTAATGTTTAATAGTACCTAATTTTGTAGGATGGATGTTTTAATAATTAAGATGGAAATTTGAATTAGCATGATTTTGTTATGTGATAATTGAGAAACTCAAGCATTGATTTGCATAAAAGTTGAACCCAGGGGAAGAGAAGTATGGATTTAGAAACTATTGCATGTATATGTTGAAGTATAATTTGTATCTATATGTTTTCCAATCAGAGGGTTCATTCTGAACCACAGTCAGCTCATCACTTGTCACTCATTAATTACTACTGACGGTAGTAGTTTTATTTTAAAAGTACAAAAATGGAATAAAGCATATGTTTGGTAATTTTCCAAGAAGAACCTTTTTTCTCACAAAATTACATTTGTGTATTTTATGTATATATCCATTTCCTCCTACCCTTTGGTCTACAAGATTCACTGACCATTATGGCATCAAAGTATAATCATCATTGCCTAAGACCCCAGCACTGAATCAATAGAGAGTAAGCTGGTTCTGCAACAGACTGAACAGTTAGCAAGATTTGTTTACTTCTACTTCTTAGAACAAGATCAAATGAACAAATTCCAAGCAAATGGTATAATAGAAGGAGACAAGGGAAAATGAGTAACAATATTCCCTCACTGACCTTTTCCCCTATATTAAGATGTGATGTTCAAGATTTCACAGTTTGTCTCATGCTCCTGATTCATGCATAGGATACATAAGATTTTCCCAAAGAAAGCAGCAGAGTGTCACAAGGTTACAAATGTATTTTTATGCCCTTAAGCCTTCTATAATGTGCTTGATTATCTTCATAAGAGAGACAGCACCACACTAAAGAACTTCTCCAGGCTTTAAATAATATTAAAAGATGTTGGGTGGGTTTTGTTCATGCCGTTTCTATGTCCTACACAAATTTTAATATGCAATTAGTTTAAGACAATTCTAAAAGGTTAAATTAAATCATCTCCAATAGGATGGAAACACCTTAAAGGCAGAAATTTGGAGAGAATCAAAGTCTCAAGTAGGAACACATCTGTGCACATTTCCCAATCTCCCTCTGCCTTGTTTTTCAAAATCCAGCTGTATTTTAGGATTTAAAAGTATTATAGCTAAAACTTTCCTCTTTCCCATGTTTCTTCCCATTTTTTTTTTCAAGCTTTACACTGTTGAAAGTTTGATCTAAAGTCTGGGGTGGTTTATGAGCACCATTTGTTTTAGTCTGCTAATCTTTCCCAGGCTCTCCCTACTTTTAAGATACATTCTAATTTGGGGTCACATGGATCATTTATAAGGAAATGCCTTTTTGTAATTCACTTGCCCCTACATATATTTTTATCTGTAATATTTACACAGCTAATTTGACCAGAGGAGAAACTTCTCTTGGAACGTGAGTGATTTCTATACAGAGAACAAATATAGTTGCAATCAAGATCTGCATGATTAGGAACGGGTGTGCAGTGTAATTTGGAATTCAGAGCAGTTACCAGTACAGCACACGCGTAGATTTTTAGATGTGGTGGTGAACTGTTGAAAAGAAACTGGCTAAGATTTGAGCTTCATTTGAAGTGGAAAAAGAAAAATAGCTTGTTTTGGAGCTTCATGCCCTTTTCTTCCTTTGGTATCTGAAAAAAAAATTTTTTTTCTGGTTTGGAGAAAACTGAGGCACCAAAGACTCTAATCATTAATAAAAAATGGTTCTTCTCTGTGCAAGGATTATCTGTCCAATATACCTCAGAAAAACCAGATCTAAGAAATTATAGATGGATTCTTATTGCCAGGATTAGAATGAGAAGACTAGATTACAGTGTTCTCTACTCCAAAATGTTTGATATTGGGTTATTTAGAAATGTTTTGGTTGCAAATAATACAAACCTGACATAAACTAGTTTCAGATGAAAGCAAATTATAATATTACATCCTAGAAATCCCCAAAGTAAGTAAAGACTTCAGGTTGGCTAGTAACTGGTAACTGGCCAGTACCTCTGGTTAGTAACTTGGAGACAGCTCTGGGGTCAGGGTTCTTTGTCTCTCTCACACTATGCCTGGGACCATCCAGGCTGTTTCCTCTCCTGGGTGTGAGAGGAAACCAAGGATGGTCAGGGACGATCCCTTCCTGGGTCACTTCCAGTGGGCGGGAGACGAAAATGTCCTCTCCTTCAAATAAGGAAGGGTCTTTCCCTTCAGTCTGGCTACACCTTTGACTCCATAGGAAGAGTCAGGAGAATGCCGCATGCTCAGGACTGAGTAGTTGAGATTTACCCTGGGAGCTGGGCCAAGCCTCAGCTCCTATTTTGTTGACTGTAGTACTGAAATAGTATTTGTTTGCTACCATTTGTGGAATACATTTTTGTGTGCCACAGTTTAAGTTTTTATTCTTATGGAGAGGTTGAAGTTAGTAATGGGGAATTAGTATTTGCAAAATAGGACTGGGAAGTGGAAACAAAGAATGAGTTCCATCAAACTATATCATTTAAGAGTTGATTTGTGGGCATCATCTGGGAAACTAACCTCCTTTAAAAGCACCACATCTATGGAATAATGCATTTTAAATTTAAAAAAAGTCAACTTCCAGTTAAATAGGTTGTATTTATTCCCCACATTTAACACAGAGTCTGGCATAGAGAGATATCAATCAAAACATGTTGAAAACATGTATGACTTTAGGAATACAACCTGTTGTAAGTTAAGATCTGTCTGCACGTCAACCCTTCTTTCAAGGAAATTTCACTGGGAAATATGACATATATAAGAAAGTGTTAGTGATCAATAGAAGAAAGAGTGTAATAAAATAGTAAATTGAATACCACCAAGAATTCCAAGTATAGAGTGTATCTATTAGGATTAAAGAGCAACAAAGAAAAAGATAGCAATTGTTGCCAGAATGTGTACTTTTAGGGAGTTAAAGGAATGTTGAATTGGAAAAGAAATAAAAGGGGGAATCAATATATTACAGTATTTTTTAAAATATAACTTAATAAACTGAGAAATTTAGAAGAGTTATCACCATGTGTTTGGTATTTAGATTCTATAACTATAAATATATGTTAAAATATCAATAATATCTTAAATCAAGCTATTATTGTTAACATGTGGTCAAATTTTTTTTCAGTCATGAGACTGCATCATGTGTTAGAATTTCATCAGCCATAATTTTAAGAAAAATATTTTTCAGTTTGAAGAACTCACATTGTCAGTGACAATTGTCCTAGATGTACTTTCCTTCTGTAGAGCAGAGCAGGATCTAGTCATGTGGGAGCAGGTCATTGCCTTTGAGTAATGAACTGAGGAACCTAGGAAGCCTCTCTTGCCTCAAAATATCTCTCCTTTTCTACTGTCTGCCTAGCAAAGTCTCATCTCCAGATAGTCATTCCTTTGGGTCAGCATGTGTGCTCTTTTTAAAAGCTAGTCATTTACTTCTTAATATGAAAAGTAGCCGTAATATGTTTTTCCCTGTCTGCAATTAGGCCTGGCCACTGGGCAAATTCATTAGCGCATTGATTGACACCTGACATGAGGTGGACATGCTGTAAATCTCTGGGTGACAAAGACAGATGACAGTCTCTCTTTTAAGAAGCCCATCACTGAGTTGACAGACAAGCTTAAACACTGAGATGTGATAGGAAGTGTCACAGGGATAGCAAGACTGGTTCACGTACTAAAGAGGAAGGAGGGACTATTTTGTGAGAATACAAAAGTCCAGCACAGGGAAGATGGCAGAAAGAGGGCTCTGAATTTGGTAGGATGAAATTTCTAGGGTAATGAATAGGGAAAGAGGTAGCAAGATGAAGTAAAGATAGCACAGGTCGTATCTTAATTATTTAAAAATAATTTTATAAGTGAAAGCTTTTATAAAATAATCTCTTAAATTGAAATTTTCATGTAACATTTGTTTCAAATTTATAATCAAGATTGTGGTCAATTAATAACCTTTTACAACAGAATGTGTAAGATAAATGTTACAAGATATTTCTGAATATTGTGGTGATGTCACTCTTGTTCTCCTTCATCGCTCAAATACATAACAGATGAAGGTAAAGTGACAGACATGTACACAAATGATGGTAATAACTGTAGGATTTGAAGTTACTCATGACTGACAAACCGTCACAACATTCCTTGCTTTTTTTCCGAATACTCCTCCTCATGTCAACAGCAATTTCCTGTGCAAAATACCAGAACAATTTCTCCCACAACTCAGCCTCACAGTCATCACCTAGACATCATTTCTAAGTTATTGTAAATATTCATTTAGACCATAAGTTCTGATGGTGAGAAACATGAATGTCTATGTTGATTGGTCAATAAACTTGGTTCATAGCACTATCTTCAATCATACATCACATTTATGTGATTGTCAACTCAAAAGAAACCACCATCCATGTCTGAAGGCTGAGCTATACGACTTACGCATCAAAGAACTTGCTAGGTTCCCAGTCCTTTTTAGTGTGACCCATAGGACCACACAGTTTCTCAAGGTTCATACTTATTAACATTTTGAACCAGATAATTTATTTTTGAGTGGAGGGGGAGTTCTCTTAGCAGCACCCCTGTCCTTTACCCACTAGATATCAGAAGACCACCCTCTCCCTGCCCCCATCAAGTTGTGGCAGCCAAAAAAATGTCTTCAGACATTGCCAAATATCCTCTCAGGGGCAGAACTGTTCCTGGCTGAGAGCCACTAGGTTATATACCATACCAACAGTCACTCTTCAGTAGTGTAGTTGACATTATATGTGATCTATTTTCTAGGGCCCCGATGTGTTGAAAGGAAGTCTACATATGACTCATTGAGAATAAATGGCAGACCAACCAGATCAACACCCATAGTCAACGATACATCAGAATTCACTTGACTACAGAGCATGGAATATAACTCAATCAGGAGGAAGTTAAGTGGATGGTGAACCATGTGGTATTATACCATGGATTTCTTTCTATGTGTGATTTTTTTTTTTCTGCTTTTAAAAGTAACACATCCATTATTGGGAGAAAAAAAAACAAACAAACTGCCATATATAGGAGTTTGAAAAAGAAAACAAAAATTAGCCCTAATATCACCACCATGAGACAATGATTCCTATGGTAAATTATATTATTTTTTCCAGTGTTCACTGCTTTCCCCCGTGATGTGTGGAAATCTCTTTCTCTGAATGAGATTATTCCTCTAGCCCTAGTGAAGCCAGTGTTATCAACAGGACTGTTTTGGTCAATGAATATGAATAGAAAGGATGTGCTACTTCTCTTTGGCTCTTTTCTGTTTGTCATGAAAAGGACAAAGTACCAAAGAAGGGTTGTCATTTAAGAATAAATAGTAGGACAAAGAGATCACATGAAGGAGAGTTACAGCTAATTCTCAGTTGACATGAAATGAGCAAAAATTTAACTTTCATTGTTATGCCACTAAGTTTTAGGATTATTTATTACTGTAGCATAATCTCATAAAATCTCATATTTTACTCTAGTCTTATTTATGTATATATAATATTAAAATATAAATTTATTATGTAAAATGTATACATTTCTATACAAATATATATTTATAATTATCTCACTTCATTTTCACTTCACATTTCTTCGTGATTTTTTTTCTGTTATTACACTTTTACTTCATTTTCAGCCAACAGTCTTACATATAATATTCCCACACAGAAATCTTTAAGTGCCTCTTGAAATATTTTCTTAAAATAAGTCAAGAAAGCAACATTCCTGAGTAAAGAGGATGGGTGAACATTGGTAAGGCTTTTAGTAGAAACTATAGAGATGCTCACCGTAATTATCACACTCATAGGCTCCATTCAGGGTGGATAAAGGTGTTATTTCTTTACACTCTCAACAATACTGGAAATTCACATTAAGTTCAAAAGGAAAAAAACTTTGAAAATGTCCCAGAGCAAAATGCTATCTTTTTTCAGTTTCTTTTCCTAACTTGGTAGTGAAATGTGTGGTTTTTTTTTTTTTTTTTTTGCATGTTATTTTAAATGCTCTGCTCCTGATTTTCAGTCAACAACTTGATTTTCCTACTCAAGTAGAATGGCTAACATGGATAGGCCCAAGTGTCCAAACCAATACCTCAATAATGAACCCCAAGTAATTTTGAGCAACAATTAAATATATAGTGGTCATGTCAGTATAGAAAAAATTCATGTAAAGATGGTTTCAAGTGGGCTTTGAAAGGAATGGAAAGGCTGAGAAGCAATGCTAATGTGCCACTCATTCATCTTATTAATTCATTCAACAAATAAGTGGCTATTAAGAGCCAGGGATCATGCAGGGTTGAGGATATGATGTGGCACATGATAGACGGGCTTCCTGCCCACACAGAGCGTGCAGCCTAATGGCCAGAGCTGAACAGTTCTACTATATGACTTGATAGCACCCTGGTAGGATCAAGTCAGAGCCAAGTGATGGAATGGCAGGAGTTCCAAGAATGCCAGACACTGTCTTCAAAACATTCCTGTGAGGGAACATGCCATTTAGCAAGTGGCAGATTTAAGATCTGAATCCAAGTCTCCTTGACGCTCCAAGTTTGTATTCAGCCAAAGATTTATACAGTTTAAGTAAGGAGAGCAGTATAGAAGGTCTGTAGAAAGAGACGGTATGCTGACAATATCACTTTGTATTTCATGTCCATATATGTGTATCTCTAGTCTAGAAATTAGATGGTGTCTCAGTTCCTTACTGATAGTGCTTTGTTAACATTTCTCTGTGATGATTCTCTGTCACTTTCATCACTTCCTCTAAAGATTTCCCACATTGGGCGTTCAAAATTCTTTGGCAAAAAATGTTAATTACCATATATTTATATGCACAAATGCATTTCTTTTGTTTTTATGGTTAAATATTAGTTATCAAAACAGAAATGGGTTTTTTGAAGTTGGATGACTGTTTGGGTTTGTAAAACAAGTTAAATCTGACAATAAACCATGTGCTTTAAATTTCTTTGGTTTTCATCACTGCTTACATTGGCGGCAGCGCTGTGCGTAAGTCAAGATTTCTTGCTCTCTCCCATAGCTGTTACATGGTGGACTGATGTTAGCCAACCCTGAAGGAACTATCTGAAAACAGCACATTTATTTTTGATCAAATATTGGCAAGTCATACCTCCAAGTTTCTCATTAGACTGTGTGAAAAAGATTTCAAAGTCTGGGAAAACATCATAACCTGGGTTGCCCAAATCTAAGCATTTTCTAGAAGGGAGACCATCGCAGTTTAAGTGTTGCTCTAGAAAGTTGCCTCTTGTTCATCTAGCTCAGGGTCTCAATGTCTTCATTAACTTATTTTAACAGTCTCCTAAAGAAATGGTTCTCTGATGATTAAAAAAATATATTTTATTGTTTGTCACATTTCACATTTTAACCAATTGTGTTGATCAGTCTTGAAGTTTGAGTCTTGAGTAAGCACAACAGGCATGTCTTATATGCATATATTTGTTTTCTTTATTTGTGTGTGGCTGTATAAGATAGCTCTTCAGTTTAACAGAAACTTAAACAAGGAGGGTCCTTGAAAGCTCAGATAACTTTTTAAAAAAACTTTTTATTTTATGTTGAAGCATAGCCTACTAACAATGATAAGAATAAGCCAATAACAAGAAGAGTATTGATGGTGCAGGATAAAAAAAGGAGAAAATTTTAAGAAAAAAGTCCCTGAAGAAGGTGAACCAGGAAAAATCCAGAGGAAACAGAAAAAATGAGAAGCTAATTCAGTTTAATAGGAGGGAAGACAAAGACTACAGGTGTAAGTAAGAAGGTTGGTAAATTTGGTGGCTGTAAATTACAGTTTTCTTCTAACTGGTTCTATTTTCTCGGTGAAATAACAGACTAGCTAACTAAGATTTATTAGCAACTCCTTATAAGATTGGGGTTTTCTTAAGCTTGGATTCCTCAGCTGTAATATAGACTCACTATGCATGCAGCAGCCACCTACATCACTCCCATGGGACTTGGGCACAAGGTGACCCAACATAAACAGAAAGTTCATGCTACCAGCTATGCTGTGAGTCATAAAGTCATTTGTGTCTGATCCAGGCATCTCATGTCTTCTGGTAGCATTTTGAAACTGGGGCTAGTTAACATGTCAACTTACAAGTAAATATCTCAGACATTTCATAGTTTCTGGTTCAAAAAGTAACATCAGCTTAACCATTTAAGATCATTTAAGATACAAAGCACATTTCCTTTATTTTTTGGAATTCTACTTTTGCCCCTAATCTTTCCCCTTTCTCTCTTTTCTTTTATTGTTTTTAATTTTCAAGATTGGGTTTAAGCATTTAATTATCTCATTCAACATTTAAGACACGTATGTTTTAAAGTCTTTCAGTAATTTTTAAATGCTTGACTTTTAAAAATGACAATTATTCCTAATTTTTTTTTCAAATAAAGGATGGTTATTTCAGAAGTTTTCTTTTGGATGGGAATAGTAATTGTTCTGAGTCATAGTAAGCAATGGATTGAATCTTAGACCTTGAAGACCGCCTTCCAGCCAAGATATTTCCCAAAGAATAGAAGCTTGTGTACCTCCCTAAATATTAAGTAAATAACAGCAATAATTAGTAGGGGACTGCTTTGAACTGATGATGCAGGGCATCTCACTGGGGTTTACCAAACTTTGGCTTGGTAAAATGAAACCTAGTAGGTCCAGGCACAGTGGACACCAGGGTCTGCCAATGTGGCAGGTCAGGGAGGGCCCAGCTGGCTTCTTTCAAAGGACACAACCAAAGAGAGGGTCTTGGATGCTGTCAAAGAGTGAGAGACATGAGCAGAATAAAATGCTCTGGAGCTGGTAAGGGATAATTACATCCTGTGCTTTTAGGACTGTGGGATGTGGGTTGACAGAATCAAGCATGGAACTTTCCTACTCAAAATGAGTCAGGGGATAAGAGTGCTGATCAAAGGCAGGAAGTAAGTAGAGGTCCCAATGCAACTTGGGCCTGTGATGCACAGTGAAACCCCACTGAACTATTTTCCAACTTGTAAGGACACATGATGAAACAAATGAGCATTTGTTTAATTCTGGAAAACTTGGTGGGTCTTATTTGGACCTCTTGAATTGCCCAAGTTAAAACGTTATTAAGTATAATTATTTGAATATTCAAATATCTATTTTAAGGAATTTAATATAAATTTATGGAGTTATAGACCATTAAAGCATTCTTATTGTAAGATGTAAATTCAATATTCAATGTGTTACATTTCTTCCTAAACTCATTTAAGTAAAAAAAAATCATAGAAATAATAAGCCTTCATAAATATTATTTGCGTGGGTAAAGAAAATGTTGTCAAATAAAGCTCTTTCGTTGTGCTATTTCTACCTGTTTATAAAAGCACTTGGACTTTGACATTTATTTTGCATAATTCTCGACACTAAGCCTCTTTTATTGAAAAAGAAATCAGAATGAATCAGTGGTGTTTAAGAGACTTTCCTTCATGCCAATTGAAAGAAGTTACCAGGAGAATCTATTAAAATTTTAATCCTCATCTTTAAGGCATGTTGGCTACTCCACCAAGAGAAGTTGCCCCCAAGAGAAGAGGCAACCGAGTAAATGCGTGAGTCTAAAAGTGAAAAGTTGCATGAAGTTTTCTCCATCTGCTATTTATTTAATGAATGTTTAAGGCAAGACAAGAACTTACCTATCTGTTTTTATGGAACTTGCATTATGGCAAGGGGGAACTAAAAGAAAGGAAAAGTGAAAGTGTTAGTTGCTCAGTGTCTGACTCTTTGTGACCCCATGGATTGTGGTTCATCAGGTCCTCTGTCCATAGGATTCTCCAGGCAAGAATACTGCAGTGGAGAGCCATTCTCCTCTTCAGGGGATCTTCCTGACCCAGGGATCAAACCTGGGTCTCTTGCATTGCAGGCAGATTCTTTACCATCTGAGCCACCAGGGAAGCCCACAACCCACAAATCACATAATATGTCACATGGTGACAAGCATGATGGAGGA
Organism: Ovis aries; assembly: GCF_016772045.2. Lineage (NCBI taxonomy): Eukaryota > Metazoa > Chordata > Mammalia > Artiodactyla > Bovidae > Ovis > Ovis aries. The sequence continues at coordinate 58,377,081 of NC_056061.1, forward strand.
GAATAGAGCAGGGAAAAAAAAATAGAAATGTAAGGGTGGAATGGGGATGCTGTGAGATATTTTGAAAACACATCTGATTTTGATGTTCCTTTACTCAAACCCTTCAAAGGCACACCATTACCTTCAGCATGAAGATCACACTTCCAGTCCTCATAAAATCCACTCTCTATGGTTGGACCCTTGAGAAACTCTCTATTCTCAACTCCTTCTATGCCTCCAGAATACACTCTTCATTTTGGCTACATTTAATTACACAGATTCTCAGATTAGTTCCTGCTATTTTATATTTCTATGTGTATACTTGTTTATGCACCTGGAAATACCTAGCCCTCCTTCACCAATTTCATCTACCTAGTTAGCTCCTTCTTATCCTTTATAATTCATTTCTAGAATCATATCTTCTTAGAAGTGCTTTCTGATCTATTTTGTCTGCTATCGTAGGTCAGTTTCAAGCTCCTCCTTCTTTCAGGATCCTGTAGAAATGCTCTTCCCAGCTCTGCAACCTGCTCACAATTCCACAACGCTGTGTGCTTCTCTCTGCTCTAGCATCTTTCACATTGTGTTGTTACGTACACAAGTTTGGAACCAGGTGGGCATCAACAAATGATGTCCTCACTCACTTCTGATCAGATCTTCTCACCACAGTATGAATTACTTGAGGAAGGGTTTGCATGTGTTTGCATTTATACTCCCTGGGTCATCACAGTCCTTGGTACATGGTGAGCATCTCACAAATGTTTTATTCATCAGTGAACTTTATACATCAACTTTCAAATCAAGCTATAGATTTTGACTGATTTAGTGACAAAGATCATTTATAATATTTTTATACATACTAGTATTAGGATATAGTTACATGAATATTTCTACCCCAGTTTTTCAGATTCCATGCCATATTCTAAAGGAATAATAATATCTAACATTCATTGAATTTATACTATGGCCAAATTCTGTTCTAAGAATTTTACATCTAGTAACTTATTTATTCCTCAAGACAACCCTAGAAATGGGTATTATCAATTTTCCCATCTTGCACGGGCACAAAATTGCTTAAGTAACTTGTCTAAGGTCAGTCACATGATCAGATTTCTGACCCCTAATAACCCTGACTCCAATTCTCATGTTTTTAATCACTACAATAGCATGTTGCCTAATTTTTATTAAGCTTCAGAAAGTTAAGTGATTCATTTCTTAAAGAGACAGAAAAAGCATCAGCTGAGAAATATTGGCAGAGAATTTGAACTACTGAAAAATTTAAGGGTTGTTTGGTTTGGTGTGGAGGGTGCAAAGTACCTTAGGAATTGTGCCAAAGCTTTGAACTTGAGCCTCTAGGTACAGTAAATTAGACACATGATATTCTTGTCATCTGCTGTCTTCAATAATAATTCATTTAATCCAGGGAAGGATGGTAAATGCTTTGGAATAAATACAAGATGCTGTGGTTTCCATGGGGTAAAGTAAGAAGATATTAAACAAATAACCAACTCTTTGTAGCCTGCAATAGTTTTTTTCCCACTAGATGCTATATGTCCTGTTGGTGTAATAACAACAAACATTTGAAGAGCATGCTCACATGCACTATTCCGTCTGATTTCTTTCCACAACTCCAGAAGGTAAGTAGTGCATAGATGATCCATGTCTTGCAGATGAAGATCCAAATGGTGCAAAGCATGAATGCAGCATGTGAGTTACATTACTCCTTATTCCTCCTTATCTTGATTTTTATAATTAGATAAGATAGTTTAATTGCAATGGATGCTAATGCTAGGAAAATGATTCATTGAGAAACCACCCCTGAAATGGCAAAAAAAATTAATATACAGACCATCCCTACACAATCTCTTAACTTTTAGGAGCTTTTAGTTGCTGATACCTACCAGCATTTCCATGCTCTTCCTTGGTGTCTTTACATTCCTATCTAGGGAGAGAATTGAAGAACCAAGATTGACAGTTCTCGGAAATCTGTGTGAAGTTCTTAATGGTGTTTTAGTGATAATGACCTATAGTTTTATAGACAACAAAAACTTCAGATCTTTTAACATGTTGGATCATTATCACAACTGTCTGAAGTATGTATTTGTGGTAGATGTTAGTGTTCCAGGTTTCTAGATAAAGAATTTGCTGATAGCTGAATAAGTGACTCAGTGTTCTTTTGAAAGATTTCTCATTGGCTTTTCCATATGTTTCTGTAAATTTAGATCTGCTCTGGAGCATGAGAAAGGTTTTTCCTTTCTCTTCCTTCTCACTTTCCCGATCAAGATAAATAGCACCATCATCTACCAGTTGCTTGAGGAACAAACTTGGGAAAATTTCTCTCCTTTTCTTTCCCCCACATCAAGTCCATTGGCAGATCCTGATGACTTTATTTCTAAAACATAACCAGAATCTGTCAACTTCTTTACAGTACAAGCATTTTGGTTATTTCAATTAGGGCTAGTATTCCTAGGGCCTAGGAGAATATCTGTTATTTCATAGATGCTCAACAAATATTTGTGAAATGAGCATTTCCATTCCTACACAAGCAGTGACATTCAAAATATTTAACAATATATATGGCAAGAGTTTGGACCATTAGCTGGGATACCGAAGTCCTATAAATTCCCCTCTATGCTGTATCTTCATTCTTTCATTACTGCATCATGAGGCAGTTTGGAGGTCCTGAGAGAGAAGATAGGAAGGCTGGGGCATGAAGGTGGCAGCATTCAAGGGACACAGGATAAAGGCTACTTATTAACCCTTAGGGAAGTATTTCTTTATTTTAATAACTGACCATTATATAATGACTTTATCTGTGTGTGACGGTCAAATGTCAACTACCTCTTAGTCTAGGCTACCATCAATGCTCCCAGGGCCTCTTTGTTTCCACTATCTGCCTAATTTCTCAAGTGATGATTTAAATGCAATAATCAAATAGTGTTATTCCCCTGTTTGGAATCCCCTAAAGGGCTTTCCATTACCTTTACAATAAAAGCAAAATTTTTCAGCCTTTCAGATCTTTTTGGATTCCTCTACTCAAAGTCTTGGAACTAGATATTTCTTCTGGAATCCTCACATGGCTGTCTTTTTCTGACCTTGGGGGAAAACTGAGTTGTAATTGCACTCTTTTAGAGGGCAACTCTTCTGACCACTCAACATTAAGGAGCTTTGCCATTTGTTCTCTCTCACCACCCTTTTTTTGTTCTCTGCCTGGAATTCTTTGCTACCAACTGTGTTTGTATTTTTAGTTTCTGTCTCACTCTCCCCACTTGGATTATCTCCCATGTTCATGACAGTATCCCCAGGACCACCTACAACAGTGCTGAGCACACAGTGGCCTCTTAATAAATATTTATCCTTTGATTGAACGAATAAACCAGATATGCACTTTGGCATCACTTTGGTATCACCATTTTTCAAGTGTTAGGAGATATTTAATTTCCATCATTGTATTTGTGAATATCGCAGTAGAAGTATAAGTACCTACATTTGGGAGATGATTCCATCAATGGTTCACTAAAATTGAATTATTTTAAAAGTTATGAAGACATAAGAGAAGAAGGTAAAACACTTCCAATTTTTTTTACCCAAATTATGCAGTTTGGGAAATGCTGCTGAAAATGTATCCTTTCTCCAAGAAAAGGAACTTGAGTACTCATTGCATTTTATAGAAAACATTCTAGCAGCCAATATAACCACCCTGCAGCAATAACAAATAAACGTATCTACCTAAATATTAACCAGTCATCATGAATACTCACTAGATTATAAAAAAAAAGATGTTAAGGGCAAAGATTAGGAATATAAAGTACTTTATTAAAATAAAGCAGGAAAGAAGAAATCTGGTAAACTTTTTATTCTGTTTTAATTTTTATTTTGCTCTATAAATCCTAAGTAGTATCAGACAAGAGTATATTATTGCTTCATAATCCAGCAGCTCTGTGATTTGTAGATTATTTATTTACTACATCAATAAAAGAGTGGACAAGCAAAAAACCCTGTGAATTTTGAATTCATATATGAATGTGAAAATATTACTACTTTGCTAGACATAACTTGTCCTCAATTATTCCTTGGGAATAATCATTTTGAGAGGATCCAGGGAGAGCTTTTCCTGTTATGGATTTTCTTTGTCTGTTTCCGTCAGCTGTATCAGATAGGAGTTAGGTTAGAAGTGAAACATGACATTCTGAGAGTGAGTCCAGCAGACAGATTCTTGGCTGCATTCTCAGCTACACTTGAACTTCTGCTAAGCATGTGATGAAAGAGTGTTTTCAACTGTACCAGCTGTGGAGAGGTTAATAAAACAAAAGAGGAGAAACAAAAGTGCTCAGAGCAGAAAGCTTCTGGCTTTGCTGATTTCTCTGGTTACAAACACTATGTCAGAGGGCTGAAACTGCTGTATTGTTTTGGCCTTAAAATCCTTTCAAACAAGTGGAGCTTCTGAATTAAAACTTGCATAAAAATAAGGAAGTCGGACATCAGATGCCATTTCCATATTTTGGTCACAGAAATGGATAATTTTTACTTTTCTGTAGACACCTGGAAAATAGAAAAATTGTATTTATTTTATTGGTAACCTTGTGAGTTTCTCTACTCAATAAAAAACTATGCAGATTTTCTGATTCTCAAGATATGCAGAAGCCAAAATGGTCTTAGTGGCCTGGGACTAGCGACCTAATGTTTCCTGTCCTCCCTGTGTCCACTGCTTCAGGACAGCACCATGGATATGGAGCCTTGTCTAGCCTGGCTCTCAGAAGGTCATTTCTCAATCCTATTTTGTGCAAGGGAGGTCAGTTACTGACCCAAGAACCATTTAAACTGGGAGGAGAAATTAAGCAATGCCTAGGAAACTGACTGCAAAGGACTTTTCCTTAAAAGTTAGGGTGACAGCAGGACAGGAAGGCAATTCACGACCTTTCCCGTTTCCTCCCCCAGACCTCTGTTTCCCTGCATCTCAGGTCCAGCCATCAGCGCGCTGCAGTAAGCTCAGCTATCATTGTATTCCTGGAAGCTGAAGGAGGATGGGATAAGGAGTCCTATGGCTTCACACAGGCTTCCACCAGGAGAGAAATAAAAACCAGCCTTTTACTGTCTACTTCACTGCCTGGAGGCCTGTGATACTGGTGTTTGAGAGCATCGTGAATGTGATTTACATATGTTCATTTGGGAAATGTGGTGTTTATATTTGTTGAGTTGAACAGGGGCAAAAAAAATTATAGATAGCTATAATTTGCAGGAATTGAAAGAAAAAGGAAGCAAACATGTGTGCTCTGCACCAGAAGACATTCAGTGGTATGGACATCTTGATTTATTAGGTTAGTAAATTAGGAAAAGGTTAATCACACCCCTGGGCTTCCCTCCTAGCTCAGTCGGTAAAGAATCTGCCTGCAGTGCAGGAGATCTGGGTTCGATTCCTGGGTTGGGAAGATTCCCTGGAGAAGGAAATGGCAACCCACTCCAGTATTCTTGCCTGGAAAATCCCATGGACAGATGAGCCTGGCAGGCTACAGTTTATAGGGTCTCAAGAGTTCGACATGGCTTAGCAACTAAACCACCACCAATCACAGCAATGAAGAATGGGTTCTTTTAAGCTGTATTTGCTGCAGGATGATAACTGTGATTCTGTTCATACAAATGTGATGGGCTGGGAGATCTGTCCCAGAGTACTCTAAGTCACAGGGTGGGATATACTTTGCATAAAGGTACCTAGAAGAGAATATGCAAATAAATTCACATATTAATAATTTTACAAATAAATCTGTAAATGAGGTAAAAGAACAGTTGAGCAAAGATGAGGAAGCTACCAAGTTAGTTGGAACAGTACATGAGATGCTCAGTGTCCCCTGAATTCTGTACAGCAGAACCACGTGTGTGCACTAATTCTCTTCAGTCGTGTCCGACTCTTTGAGAGCCCCTGGACTGTAACCCGTCAGGCTCCTCTATCCATGGGATTCTCTGACAAGAATACTGGAGTGGGTTGCCACGCCCTCCTCCAGGGAGTCTTCTCATCCCAGGCACTGAATTCGTATCTCTTCAGTCTCTTGGTTTGGCAGGCGGGTTCTTTAAGACTAGTGCCACCTGAGAAGCCCACAATAGAACTAAAACATTACCAAATACTGATTTGCATGTCAGGATAATAGTAATTTTCCCTTCTCCTTTTTCACTCTGCAGCTGGCCTATGAAGACCAAAACAACACAGTATTTTTCCATCTGCCACCTTTCCCTCAAGAACTCAGTAACCCAAATAACATGACCTTTACCTGTGTATCACTTACAAGAAATCACTGGCAATTGAAGAAAAAGAAGAAAAAACAAAACAAAACAATTTCAGGGTGAGACATCTTCAAAGATCACATTTAAAGCATCATTCCTAGCATCAAATCAAAACCATAATTTTAATGTGATAACTTATTTTTCTGGACTTCTGTTTTCATCTCTGAGATAAGACTGAGTGTAGGGCTAAATATAAAGACGAGAATTCAATATATGTGTAAAACCAAGATACCGAGCAGAGAATATGCAAATAAATGTAAAGTTCTGCATTTGTTCTCATAAGAAATAAAACACCTACTGAATTTGATAGCAGAGGTATGTATAAATTAATTCCCATAACACAGTCTTTACAAACATATGTAACATAACAACCCAGGAAAATTAGCTTTGAGGAGACATTTGGCTTGTAATTCAGAGGAAACTTCATCTTTACATTTTCTGCAGAATTTCTGGAATGTGTGAATATGTTCAGTGGGCAATAAGCAAATAGAAATTTCACATCGTCTTCATCTTGGTTTGGAAAAGCCTCTTGGCCACGGAGGCTCTGTGGCTTTCCCAAGAGACAAGATGTGCTGGAGGTGGAGCTTTAGATGTGCAGGAGCAAGATTATAAGGCTTGGAAGAAAATATTATTCTACATGGCCCAACAAGGCATGTTACCAGATAGTTAGTACTGGCTTCCTACCTGGGCAGTGCACCAGGAGAGAGAAGTGTGTGGGGATAGAGGAAATAATAATTTGGAGGCTGCTATTCAACACTTAAAACCCATGTGAAGGAGCTAGGATAGATCTCTTTACTGTAGTTTGTGTTCAAATGTCCACTACTTCCGGTTTTCGGAATATGTTGTTGGATTTGAATAATTATTTTAAAACTTTTTAAATTAAAAATATAGGATAATAGGAATAACAGCATTAGGTTTAGCAAACAGAACGGATCATCTGTTGTTCTTTTTAGTGTCAGCCTTGGGGATAGCCATTCTAAGTCAAATTGAGGAGGGGTACAAGAGGGTCCTCACCCCAGCCCTGCCTCTCTGGTCCAGGACCCTTCTTCCCTGGAACGTGAGTGAGACACTTAGCACATAGGGAGATGCCTGGCTATTGGTAGGGTTACCTCTGGCTTTTAGCTAAGCAAAATAAACAAAACAAGGGACCCACCGAAACACTCGAGAACTTTGCTTTGATAACTAAAAAGTCTAAAAAGTTTTGCCAGAGAGTTTCACTGGTTTGGTCTCCCACAAGAGCTTGCTGTCCTGCTTGCCTTAGTCTGATTTTTTGTTTATTCTAAAATTGTCTCTGAGGATAAGCATTTCTATGTATGGACCATAACGTGGAGGATGTGACTGTCTTTTCTTACAAGAACTCAGATTCTCCCTGGAGTATCTGCTATTTTAACTCATCAAGACAATAAGACATGGTAGGATGAAACTTGACAAATAACTCTCTGGAAACTGCATTGTGAAGTAAATTCAAATTGCTTCAAATTCCGCTTAATTCCCATTTACTTCAAATGGTGAATTATTAATAAAGAGATTTTATGTTTTTTAAATCATATGCTACAAAATGAAAGACTTTGGGGAAAACATTTTAACAGAATAATAAATCTCAGTAAAGTTCCATAAATTGCTTTTTAAAATTATTTATTACATCAAAGCCAAATATATATATTTATAAGTTTATCATATTCTTGCCTGGGATCTTCTTTTAAGAGTAAATTTCTCTTATTTTGCTAGAACACTTATTTACTGAAACACCAATCTCATTTCTAAATTGTTCCCATTACAATTTTCAGTTAGAAGTTATTTTACGTTAATCATATATGCTATTAAGATATACCCCAAAGCTTGGTTTTCTCTCTCTCCTCCTTTAATGAATGAGAGATCTCAGTAACATCATCATTGTCATTGTCATTGTCACCATCATCACCATCATATCACTCACTAGGAACCTATTACATGCTGGCACTTTGTATAAATTATTTTGTCAAAACAATCCTTGAATGTTTACAGATGAGGCTCAGAAAGTTAAACAAAGCTTTAAGGACACAAGGCTAGTAAGCAATGGCTCTAGTGTTAATAGAATTTGAACTTGGCTTTGTCTCTTTCAAAATTCTTCACTATTTCTAATTCTGAAATAGCTAAAGTATCAAAATCTAAAATACTGGCTATCTTTGCATGGTAATATTATAAGCCTTAATACATCCAGTGGAGCAAATCCTTTGCCTTTTAAGTGCTATGTGTCTCTGTCAGAATCTCTGGGGATCTGAGACTACCACACCATAAACTCTGCTGGTTTTTGTTCTGATCTCAAAGCACTTACTTCTGTGCCAGAGAATAGTTCAAACATGTTGGAAGAATGAAACTTCCAGAATTGGGCAACACATACTTGGTTTAAAACTGATATAACAATCGGAAATTCTGCTTATCCACTGAATCCTATTGATTACACGCCAGAGTCTTGTTCTTTATCCTAACCACACTCATCCCCACCCCTCGCCTTTTTTTTTTTTTTTGTCTACAGGATTCTCACAGCCTACAAAGAAAATTTCAGAACAGATATTCACAAGGATGAAAGGGCTTAGGTAACTTGATAAAAATTATAAAGAGGAAATCAAGTTCAAAGATAACTATAAGTATCCGGAATATGTAAGAAGCATCCAAGTTCTTGATAATAAAGTCAGGTTACTTTAAATTTTCTGAAAAGCAAAAAAGAAAAAAAAAAATCTTAGAATAAAATAAAAGTAGAGATAAGGTCTAAAAGTGGAAAGGCTTTATGGAGATAGAGTGAAAGACACAGGAATGCTTAGAAAAATCAGATAACAGTGATCCAAAAGAGGCAACCCTCGGGACAAACATACAAAGATAAATACTGATGGAAAGTAATCAGAGCATAAGGTTATAATTCAAAGTAAATTTTCCAAATTGCATATCCTGTTTGAAATGTGTGTCTTGAAGTTTTACATGAGCCTGCTCTTGCCTGGAAAATCCCATGGATGGAGGAGCCTGGTGGGCTGCAGTCCATGGGGTCGCTAAGAGTCGGACACGACTGAGCAACTTCACTTTCACTTTTCACTTTCATGCATTGGAGAAGGAAATGACAACCCACTCGAGTGTTCTTGCCTGGAGAATCCCAGGGACAGGGGAGCCTGGTGGGCTGCTGTCCATGGGGTCGCGCAGAGTCGGACACAACTCAAGTGACTCAGCAGCAGCAGCAGCAGCAGCAGCAGTGGGAAAGCACTCAGGATTTGAGATCAGAAGTTCTGGTTTAGGTCTGGCTCAGATACTTGTTATTTATGTTTTCTTGGATGAGCTACTCAATGCCATGTTTTCTTACACACAGATCAAAGAGATGCTATTAAATGCTTTCCAGTGCAAAAGAATTCCATCTAGCAATGAGTAGAATTTAGAATGACACTTTATTATATGGCAAGATGTCATTTTCTTACCATTTACTGATATTCTGCTGATGATAAGCTGCATAGAAACCAATAAAAATAAAAGAATTAAAAGAATATAGAACCTATTCTTACAAATAGTAGCTATATCCTGTCACTATCATAGCTATAGTTTGCCAACATTATACTAACATCTTCTCAGATTTTATTGTATACAGTGCATATTTGATCTTCCTTACTATGCAAATAAAAGGTTGATATTTTAAAGTCTGTTGCTGTTCTTGAGGTCTAGATTAAATCAATGTACAAGTGGTCAATACTATAATTTGTGTGTTCTGTAGAGTATAGTTTTTTGCTCAAATTCTCCCTATAATTGCCAAAGCAGTAAACCCTTTAATTACAAATACACAATAATGCCTCAAAGTATAGCGCTGTAGTTAGAATAAATTTTAAGATGGCCTAATGGAATGCATGTTAGAAAAAGGGCAGGGTGAGTTTAACATTGTAATGTTCATACAGGCTTAAAGGTAACATGGATGACTTTTCCCCTCTGACAATAAAGAAAAAGAGGTCTTTCCCCATCTTTTTTGGTGCTTCTTGAATTCCTGCCAATACATGTGAATTATATAAAAACAAGTTCTCTCTCCCTCTTTTTCACATGAGTGTTTGTGTGTGTGTGTGCATGCATACACACACACACACACACACACACACACACACACACACACATCCATGGGAACATCAGTGGAAAGTATGAGCATTTCTCCTGTAGAGGCTGGCTGATCACTGGGAACTGTGACTATGGAACTCTATGGAACTAGGTTTCTCCATGCCCTAAAGGAAGGCTGATTTTAAATATGGGCTCATACTGGAGTTTTGAGAGGCTGGCTTAAGGGAAGAAAACATAGAAGGGGATCAATATTACTCTAAACAGCATGGTACTTGCTCTCTTAACACCATAACTTTTAGCTGTGCAATCTCAGAAAAGCACAATATCCTATTCTGTAATGGGAACATACACATTTTACCTTTATTATGGAATTGTCAGTAATAAATTAAAATATTCACTTCTGTGCTCTGTAGAGTCTCAGAAATTAATCTATTTATTTTATTTTTGAAGGTGGGTGGGTCGATAGTTTTTTATCAAATGAAAGTAAGGGAATATTTGAATGAGTAAAAGTAAAAAGAGCAAGTGGGAATCATTTACAAGGATAATAGGAGAGATTTTTGAATTCTAGATTAACAGATGTTAGAATTAGAGTATAGGAATCAGTAAAAGTAAAGTCAGGTAAAAATAGTCCTTTTATCCTCATAAAGCAAAACGTAAATAATTAATTCTCTAAGGATTGTATTTACATGGGAATCAAGAGAAAAATAACTATGAATGAGACTAAAACAGATTTATAGAAGCAGTTCTAACAAAGGCTGGTACCTCTGTTCCCTTAAAGAGTTTACAAAATCAAAACAGTCCCCTAGTGCAATGACATCTACTTAAAATATTCTTTTTTTTGTCAGGTGTTTTCACTGGGAAAAATTTCTTTCTTATTAGTTTTCCCAGCGATCATTGGGAGTTTGTTAGTTGCTCAGTCCTGTCCAACTCTTTGGGAACCCATAGACTGAGCCCACCAGGCTCCAATGTCTATGGAATTCTCCAGGCAATATTAAAAGCATCTAGTGTCTGCTAACATTAAAAGAATCAACCACAGTCACAAAAAACATTAGATGATGGCAGATTACAGTTAAGTAAAGGGACCTCATGTGTTTTATCTCCAAGGTGGCCCCGAAGGGTGTCATCATGGAGGTGAAGGACCTGGGTCCATGAAGACTCTTATTTTCCACTCACTGTCATTATTGAAGCCTCAGTAACCTCAAGACCCCAGGGTGGGGGAATAAGGCAGTGGTTCAGGATTAGTGAACTTCCAGTGGCAGCAGGGAACCTGGCTGGTCTTCAACAGTAGATGTACACAGAGAACAGGTACACGTCTTGCTTAAGGTAGTTGAAAAAGTGGAAATTCCACCATGACATAGGTAAAAGGGCCCATGATATGATTAAGAGCTCTTTCTACAATATCTTTCAGCTGTGGGACTTAAAAATATCTTGGCCCTGTATTTTTACTAATCTTTAACATGAGGGTGCATACAGGCCTGTGTATGTTTTAACAAGCCAAGAAGCCTCTTTGATGAATTAAAATGTTACATAATTAAACTTTCTTTTTCCATATAAAAATTATTTTCACATGGAAAACATGGCTATAGATAGAAGATTCGTCTCTAAAAAATCAGTTTCTTGAGTACCTTAAAACAGCAGAAAAAATACAAGAAATTGGTAGAAGTGTAAGTTCTATATTTATTTTCAGATGCATATTAGCAAATATCTACTTTTTCAATTTGCTTCTAGGGTGCTTATTAAATTAGTTCTGCTATATAATGTTTGACTTTTAAAAAGAGGCCTAAAGTTTTAAAATACAAAACCTATATTCCCTCTATATTACAAATTGTAATTTCCACAAAATGATTATTATCTTTGCCTTTCTCCACAACATATACAGCAATTAGGGAACATAGATTAGAAAAGATAGTACATTGATTTATAAAACCCTCCTTTATTTGGATTTCTTTAATGCATACCAGAAACATGAATTATAAAACCAATTTATATATGTTGTATAAAACAAAAAAATAAAAGCAGATACATTGGAGGAAGAAATAATAAAAATGTTACAGCACTTACCATTTTCAGTACTGTTGTTTTCATTTGTTTTGATAATATTTTCCAAAATGTATAGTTCCAAACTTGGGATATTGAAGGGAATTTGTTTCAATTATCACATCACAATAAGAATAGTTATATACCTTAAGCATAAATAAACACAGGTTTCTCCACTATCCAAAAGTAGATAGCTGAGTTGAACCCTTCCATAAAATGAAAGTGAAGAAGCAATTGCCTTAAGACCCATCTTGCTAAAGCATGCACAAAATAAATCAAGATAAAGCAGAGAGCCTCCTAGACACAGTTCAAAGCTATGGTGGCTTGACGCTGAGATGCTACGGGTAGTTCCCAGGGAAGGAACTTTAGAGAGTCACTGTCGAGGCCTCTGTAATAGCTTGGGGCAAAACAAACTGACCACTGTTTTCACTGTTTTTTTTATAAAAGCGAAAATGTTCTTTGTATTTCTTTTAGTTAGTGAAGATAGGTATTAATGTAGGTCTTTCGTGAAAGTGGGGCTTCCCTGGTGGCTCAGACATTAAAGAATCTGCCTGCAGTGTAGGAGACCTGGGTTTGATCCCTGGGTCAGGAAGATCCCATGAAGAAGGTAATGGCAACCCACTTTAGTATGCTTGCCTGGAGAATTCCATGGATAGAGGAGCCGGAAGACTACAGTCCATGGGGTAGCAAAGAGTTGGACATGACTGAGCAACTAACACTATCTTTTCTTTGTGAAAGTGAAGTGGTCTAAAGAGAACTTTCGAAGCGTGGAGGACACCTGTAATTCTTAGAGCCCTCCTTTTGGACCTCCATGTTACTAATACAGACATGATGAGAACATTTTTTTATTAAAATGCAAAACCTTGGACTTACACTCCAAATCATTACTTGTTCTTGCTTTATATGTTGTGCTGGGGGGTTGGAAAATCAGGAGCATATGGACACACATCTCAGAGGGAACCCTGAGGGCAGAAGGTGGACTAGGCTCCTGGCTGATAGCAGGAACTGACCATAGGCGCATCCATGAGGCTGTCCTAGGGATAAGTGAATTTATTGCATCTTTGTTTTCATATTCTGGTTGTTCTCTTTCCTCTCTAATATTTCTGTTTTTTTTTTGTTTGTTTTTGTTTGTTTTTTTTCTTTAAGCCTGTGTTAGTTATGGTCATGAGAGAGGGAATGATACTTATCAGAGGAAGGAGTCTGAAGAGTTTTAAAGAGAATAACTAACTTTTTTTGAATGCTAGGTATCAGGTACTTCATTGAATCCTTCCCCTGTAATGGCACACACTCTTTTCTTTGTTCAATGCCTTGGGCAAAAAGGAAGTTTTATCAAAATTGCAAGTGATACAAAATGAAAAGGATTAGCTAATGACTTGGAAAGCAAAAAGAAATGTGCCAACAATATTTTATAAGGAAGATTTTTAAGAACAAAGAAGCTGAAATGTAACAGTATAAAGGACAAAAAACTTCCATTTAAATTCAGATAATCAATCTCTGGGTTTACAATGATGAAAATCTGATTTGGTAATAAGTGTAAAAATATTTTAGGTTTTAACACAAGTTCATGTAACCCAAGAGTGTGGCTTTATGCTAAACACCGAACTCGGTCATATACTCTATTAATTGCAACATAGTGTACACATCAAGGGAATTATTAGTCTAACCTCTTTCCTGCCAGGCACACAGGAAATGCTGTATGGAGTCCTGGACACCACATTTTAGGGGAGAAGCTGACAGCAAACTGGACTGTGTTCAAAGGAAGGATGGTAAAGTGTCTGGAAACCATATCATATAAGAAATATCTGGAGGAATGTGTTCATTTAACCTGAAAAATGACAAGTTGCATTAAAATTTCAAAGTCTGTTCTGCAGAAGAAGAGGTTGATTTTTCAACAGAGTTCCAGAACTAATGATGAATGGGGTTAGTCACAGGGTGGTAAGTTTGGGCTCAATAAAATAATTTTATGACAATTAAAATGGTCACCCATAGGCTGAGACAATAATAGCTAGTTGCTGGCTGCTGGGGCTGTGGGCAAGTTTGTGTGCCCACTTGTCAGAGCAGTAAAATAAGCTGGGCAGGGCTGCAAAGTCCTTTGGAATCAAGGTAGAATCTATGGCAATATTTTTTGGTTACTTCCTCTAAGAAACATAGGGTCTCAGGCAAAATTTTTTCTTTAGTGATGAAAGTCCTTCTTCATTTTAGTGATTACCCACTCAGAATAATTTTATTCCTTTGCAGATAGAGTTCGGTTCAGTCACTCAGTCGTGTCTGACTCTTTGTGACCCCATGAACTGCAGCACGCCAGGCTTCCCTGTCCATCACCAACTTCCAGAGTCCACTCAAACCCATGTCCATCAAGTCAGTGATACCATCCAACCATCTCATCCTCTGTCGTCCCCTTCTCCTGCCTTCAATCTTTCCCAGCATCAGGGTCTTTTCCAATGAGTCAGCTCTTCACATCAGTTGGCCAAAGTATTGGAGTTTCAGCTTCAATATCAGTCCTTCTAGTGAACATCCAGGACTGATCTTTAGGATGGATTGGTAGGATCTCCTTGCAGTCCAAGGGACTCTCAAGAGTCTTCTCCAACACCACAGTTCAAAAGCATCAAGTCTTTGACTCTCAGCTTTCTTTGTAGTCCAGGTCTCACATCCATACATGACCACTGGAAAAACCATAGCCTTGACTAGACGGACCTCTGTTGGTAAAGTAATGTCTCTGCTTTTGAATATGCTATCTAGGTTGGTCATAACTTTCCTTCCAAGGAGTTCAGTTCAGTTCAGTTCAGTCGCTCAGTCGTGTCCGACTCTTTGCGACCCCATGGACTGCAGCACGCGAGGCCTCCCTGTCCATCACCAACTCCCGGAGTTCACTCAGACTCATGTCCATCGAGTCAGTGATGCCTTCCAGTCATCTCATCCTCTGTCATCCCCTTCTTCTCCTGCCCCCAATCCCTCCCAGCATCAGAGTCTTTTCCAATGAGTCAACTCTTCACATGAGGTGAGCGTCTCTTAATTTCATGGCTGCAATCACCATCTGCAGTGATTTTGGAGCCCAAAAAAATAAAGTCAGTCACTGTTTCCACTGTTTCACCATCTATTTGCCATGAAGTGATGGGACCAGATGCCATGATCTTAGTTTTCTGAATGTTGAGGTTTAAGCCAACTTTTCCACTCTCCTCTTTGACTTTCATCAAGAGGCTCTTTAGTTTTTCTTCACTTTCTGCCCTAAGGGTGGTGTCATATGTTCCCTAAAGGTGAGGCTCCCTCCAACACACACAGACACACACTCACACACACACTCCCACTCTACACTTAGATTTTTACATCTTACATCTGTTTTCCTTTGCCATCTCTCTCTTATCTTTTTTAAAAGAGTTGCAAGTTAGGTTTTATTTGGGGGCAAAATGAGGACTGCACTCTGGGAGACAGCACCTCAGATAGCTCTGAAAGACTGCTCCCTGCCATCTCTTAATTTTTAAAAATAGGGACAAAGTCAGTAGATGAGTAACAGTAGAACACATTTAAATCAAAGTCACATTCAGCAACTGTAGCAGAAATATTTCTCCCAGGTGTATTTCTGGTTCTCACTGCAATGGTTCATGATCTAGAGTGACACACATCAGCCAGACTGTTGCCTTGTGCTTTGTGTGGGAAAAGGTGTCCTGGAGCCAGAGTAAGATGTAAAGGTTAACGTTTGTTCTGTACTGAAATTATGAAGGTGTAACATTCAGTTCAGTTCAGTTCAGTCGCTCAGTCGTGTCCAACTCTTTGTGACCCCATGAATCGCAGCACGCCAGGCCTCCTTGTCCATCACCAACTCCCGGAGTTCACCCAAACTCACGTCCATCTAGTCGGTGATGCCATCCAGCCATCTCATCCTCTGTTGTCCCCTTCTCCTCCTGCCACCAATCCCTCCCAGCATTAAGATCTTTCTCAATGAGTCAACTCTTCATATGAGGTGGCCAAAGTACTGGAGTTTCAGCTTCAGCATCAGTCCTTCCAATGAACACCCAGGACTGATCTCCTTCAGAATGGACTGGTTGGATCTCCTTGCAGTCCAAGGGACTCTCAAGAGTCTTCTCCAACACCACAGTTCAAAAGCATCAATTCTTCGGGGCTCAGCTTTCTTCACAGTCCAACTCTCACAGCCATACAAGACTACTGGGAAAACCATAGCCTTGACTAGACAGACCTTTGTTGGCGAAGCAATGTTTCTCCTTTTGAATATGCTATCTAGATTGGTCATAACTTTCCTTCCAAGGAGTAAGCGTCTTTTAATTTCATGGCTGCAGTCATCATCTGCAGTGATTTTGGAGCCCCCCCAAAATAAAGTCTGCCACTGTTCCCACATCTATTTCCCATGAAGAGGTGTAACATTAGATCATAGCAAATAACTGCTGCAGATGCCTGTGTATTTTCTTGGGGATTGTACAGTAGAAACAATGTTTAAAAAGATTAAAATGGCAATATGAAATAGAAATTGTAAAAGACTAAAATGTACTTTTGTCAGCATCTATCTTTATCCAGTTCTCTGAGGCTTGGAGGCATGTGTTAAGTGACTATTGTGTTCTTCAGTGTAAACCCTGCATTCATGCTTTATGTGAAGAGCAGGTCATCAGGTCATGTATTTACGAATTGAGAAACAGACACCGTGGAGTTGAGATTGTCTCTTGATTCCTCCCTCCCTCCTGCTCCCTCTCTTGTTTTTCTTCTTCTAATAAAGTGGCACAATTTTATTTTTTTGAGTCCCTGCACCACCCGCAGCTGATCTTCAGTCCAGAGTTTAAGGTTTTTGGGGTTAGGTCTGGCCTTTTAACTTTTTTCTGTGCATGGCTCTTTGCTGACTCCGCAGCTTTACAGTGTCTTTTCTTTTTGTAAAACAAACAGGGGAGCATAAACTATGGAGAAATTATTAATAAAGTTTCAAAAAAGTCAGCTCAGCACGAATTGGATAATGAATACAGAATGTTTTCCTATTGTTGTGATGTTCTGCTGGGCAGCCCTGGCCTGAGTGGCTCAGCCCAGCTTGCCCTGTGCGGTTTGGGGCCTTTAACCACGGGGCAAGTCATTAACCGGCTGGTGAAGCAGCAGCACATTGTTCTGTTATTTTCAAACCACAACAGCCTCTGTGGAATCCCAGAGCCATAAAGACATAGTTCTGATGCTGCCTGACACAGGCATAATTCATGAGCTCTATAATTTAAAGGGATTTCAATGCAATTGTAAAACTAATAAAAAACGAAGTGCATTGGGGGAACACTGGTATCTTTTTTAATCAGTTGATGCTACTTATTTAAAAAAAATGCCGTCAACCTGGTAGGTGAGTGTGTGTAAGTGTGTGTGTGTGTGTGTGTGTGTGTGTGTGTGTAAGGTAAGTCAGATTAAATCTGATAGCAGTAGTTTCAAGTAAATTCATAACATGGCTGTCAGACCCAAGAGAAAAAGCAGAAAAGAAAGAAAAATCCCAGAACAATTTATGGCCTGGAGCCAGTAACAAAGTGTTTCTCCCTGTACCTTTTTATCATTTCCCCCTCAAATGTTGATTATGCCCAAGTTAAAAAAATTGGATGGGGGGTGGGTAACTTTCTAGAAGGTTTAGATTTCAGTCTGGATTTTTTTAAAAAGCCTCAAATGAAAGACTCTCTTTAATCAGATAATTGAATAGCCAGTAATTTTAGCCTGTCTGTGACACACCAGTTGGCAGGTACAGAGGTATGCAGTCCTGAGTCCTCGCCTCCTTTCCCCCTTCTCTGCCCCCTGGGACTGTCACTCAGCTTCCCTGTCTTACTGCCAGTCCCCAGAGATTGTCCCCAAACATTTTGTTGTTCAGAAAGGGAGAGCCAGCTGTCAGAGGTGACCAAGCAGATGGCACAAAGGGGACTCCATCCCTCCATCACCCACCTGGGGAGACAGTAGGGCCTCACCAAACAGCTGTCTTAGGTCCACAGCAACCACCTTTCAAACTGATCCCCAGTTTCCTGAAAGCCTGGCTCTGAAGTTGTTTGGGAGGCTTTGGTGGGGCTTTAGATACAAGCACATTATTACCTCTTCTATTTTAACTCTCCACTATGAGTAATGGCAGCTCAAAAATGCCCTCTATAATGTCACGTCACAAAAGCCTCAGAAAATTATCCCTTAGCCCCATTGTTTGCCTGCTTTCTTTTATTCCTTCTCTACTCATCACGTTCCCTGGCAGCCATGAATGAAATGTAACATGCTAAATGACTGACATCCATTAAAGCTCCTCGACAAACCTTGGACTGGGTTTTGAAAGGCCCTTGGAAGAAAAAGGATTGTGTGCTCTTTGAATCTTGGTCTGCTGAACGGCTGCCAAGTGAGTGCTGCTCCATTCAAAGGGCTGAGTGAATAAATGAGAATAACATCCTTGGGGACCTGCAGGATCGGTTTACTCTGAAAATGCTCAGCTTCACAAAGGGTCAGAGTCACAAGGTAAATGAAAATGGCTAGGAGGGGACTTTGATGGCAGAAATACGGTAACAGTAGAGGACTTGAAAGAAAACTTTACTTAAAAAAATAAAAAAGAGGAAAAGAAAGAAGAGGGGGTGGGGAAATCGCAGAACTGCAAACTCAATTGATAAGACCAAACACTTTGACAACAACATCCAGGAATATGTGTTTGTAAGTTGTACACAAGAGGTATGCAAACACAAATGTATGCTTATAAAATTGTATAAACTGCCAAGCTGCCCACATATGTAAGCAGCATGAATTAATTTTATTTTTCACAAGAATGAAAACTGGGTCAAAGTTTGTTAGTTTGATTTCTTGATGGGCTGTGGCCTAAGTGCTTGAACTTTACTCTTAGCTGTAAGCGACAAAATCTGGGGGCTTCCCAGGTGGCACTAGTGGTAAAGAACCCACTTGCCAAGTGACGTGGGTTAGATCCCTGAGTCTGAAAGTTCCCCTGGAGGAGAAAACGGCAACCTACTCCAGTATTTTTGCCTGGCGAATCCCATGGACAGAGGGGCCTGGCAAGCTACAGTCCATGGGATTGAAAAGAGTCGGACACGACTGAAGCAACTTAGCACGCACATGCACAGCAAAATCTTGTGAGCCATCAAACATGCCATTTGTTTGGATCACTCCTTGTTTTATTCTCCAAACTCAACTTCTCAATTAGAATAATTTCTGTGAGAGCACTTTAATGAAGGTACATTAAAAGCAGTTTCTAGGCAAGGAAGTGAAAAAAACCACAGAAATTATTGACACATGTTCCATCCTAACCTGCCACAGGGTTACTCCTAAGAAAGCTCTTTGGCCCCTGACTTTCATTTTCAGACATGTAGGCTGTGGTGGCATAAAGAAATCTTACAGAATAAGTTACATCAAATTGCCTGCAGTGAAGATGTAAACGGAGTTCTGTTCCCTCCCTTTATTCAGCAGATGACAATCGCAATGGAGGCAGTGGCTGAAGACATGTGGCCAATGGCTGCCCAGCCCCAGTAACTGTGACAGCTAGCAGAGCTGAGATGTTATCATACAAGCTCAGAGGATACAGTGGATTGAATGGTGACCCCCACTGCTCAAGAGAGATATGTCCACCCAGTATCTAGAAATCTGAGTTTATTTGGGAAAAGGGTTTTTGAATCTGTAATTAAGTGAAGGAATTCAAGATATGGTCATCATGGATTAGGCTGTGCTCTAAACTCAATGACAATTGTCCTTTGAAGAGAAGAGAAGGGAGGAGGGAATGTAAAGACAGTGGCAGAGATGGAACAGCCGTGTCTGTAAAGGGATGCTAAGAGTTGCCAGCAGCCACCAGAAACTGCCCAGGTGGCACTAGTGGTAAAGAGATTGCCTGCCAGTGCAGGAGACTAAGGGATATGGGTCCAATCTCTGGGTTGGGAAGATCCACTGGAGAAGGAAACGGCAGCGTACTCTAGAGTCCTTACCTGGAGAATCCCACAGACAGAGGAGCCTAACGGGCTACAGTCCTTAGGGTTGCAAAGAGTCCGACGTGATGGAAGTGACTTAGCACACACACCAGAAACTAGGAGGGAAAGTAGAACAGATTCTCTGTAGAGCCTCAGAAGGACCCACCCTGCTGACACCTTGATTTCAGACTCCGGGCTTCCAGAACTGTGAGAAAATAATATTTTCTTGTTAAGCTGCCATGCTTGTGATAATTTGTTACTGCAGCTTCAGAAAACTAAGAGAGATGGCAGTGGCCATGTGCTATCACAATCACAAAGTTGTCCAGCTTGGGCTTGCTGCTCTCCAGTAAAAGGGAAATAAGTTCCCAGTGAGGCAGCCCATTGAGTTATTGCGTCATTCTGCCCAGGTTCTCCCATTAGCATTTTCCCTCAATGCTTCCTGGCTTTCAATAACAACATATGCTCATTTCCTTGGTTCAAGGTTATTTAGATAATATTCCTAAAGGAAAAAAAAAATGTTCCCCCAAACTCATGTGTGTGAGGAAAGATTCATGTTATATTCCAAATATAATTGTTATATATCCAAATATAATTGACGTATAAAGGTGCTGGTGTTAAGGAAGGTCACGGTAATCTAAAAAGCAACTGTGTATTAACAGCAAAGTTAATTGTCCAGTAATTAGGAAGTGATGTTTTCAACATATTATATTCTACTATAATAGTTTTTTTACTTATATATGGGAATTATTACACTTTAATAATTTAGTTGATGGGTGGGGGTTATTATATAGCATGTTTTAATTTTTTCCATTTTAAATAAGGGGAAATTGGCTTTT
The DNA here is from genome assembly GCF_016772045.2 of Ovis aries. Lineage (NCBI taxonomy): Eukaryota > Metazoa > Chordata > Mammalia > Artiodactyla > Bovidae > Ovis > Ovis aries. The sequence continues at coordinate 58,398,160 of NC_056061.1, forward strand.
AGTTACTATTATTTTTTTCCCCCAGAATGTCTGATTCTAAAGTGGATAATGCACATTATCCAAGAGAGACTGATACTTCCTGTTTTTTATTGACAGATTTTAAAGGAACATAACTGTACCCTTGGGGAAAATCTTTTGTTAGAGTCAAGTTACTATATTTACCTAATTATCTGAATTCACAACTTTAAAGAGTGGCCAATTTAATTTAGATTTAGGATCTTTCAGTATTTTCAAATTCTAGTAGATTATTCTTCAGTTTTCCTTTATGATACTGGCTAAAAGAAACTTTTGAATAAAGGTAATTTATTTAAAATAGACTGCTTTTAGAACATGAAAATGTTAAAAGAACACATTTATTAAGCTTGAGTTTTGGAGAATTAGACTGATAGCCCCAAAATGCTCTCTAATAGAAAAATCTAAAGGAATGCGGTATTTGAGGAAGAGTTTCAAATATGCCTAATTATCAGCAAAAAGTGTTTAGATTTCGTGTCCTGAAGAAGTTAATTTGTCTTCCTACTTCAATAATTCCCAAGGAGTAAGATATTGGAAAAAGTAGCCAAAACCGTAAATTTGTAAAGCAGGACTTACAACCAACAGTGGATATGTAAATGCTCATTTGTTTAAAATTTGTATGTGGAAGGGCTCTTGGTTGAAAAAAAAAAAAAGAAGAAAAAGAAAAACATAAATTATCCAGAGTGGATTTATCACAATTATGTGTTCTAAAAGCCCCATCTTTTTAAAAAAATGCCAAAGAAGACTGACACATGGAATTCATTACATTCTAGCTAATGGTTTCAATCAAGTTTATAACGGAGCTGAGTAGGCAGCAAGCATTTCTGGACCTGTGTCTCCAATCACCAGGGCACCCAGAGACACAGGCATTCACACACAGAGGAAATTCAGTGCCCAGACTACTGAAGGCCTCCGCCACCCACACTTTTAACTCCAGGGATAAAATAAGTTTCTCTTTTTAAATTTGGGCTCTATGAAAGGCCAAAATAAGTCCTTAGGATATATATTTTTTTAAGCATAACGCTATGATATGTTCATAGAATTAGATGCAATGGAGGGAGAATATTACATTTCTTTTTGTGGAATGGCATGGTATATTTTTCAAAACTTGGTAATTTACACATAGAGGAAATTAGAAAAATTTATTGACACTGGGAGTGCAAATGCATGTTCATTCTTTTTTATGCATTCAAATATGATTTAACATGGACATTTATCTAGATAGTCTTTGAATTCTAATTTTTAGTCTGAGTGTTTTGTGAATTCTTCATATATTATTTAACATACTTTGTTAACTTAGATGAATTATCCCTTTGATTTCCTTTGGGGTATGGGGGTTGGTGAAAAGGAGAAGTCTATGTCAATGTTTCATTTTATTAATTTCTTTTCAGAAGGATACTTTGAAGGGAATCAGCATTTGAAACTTATGGTCAGCTACGGATTTTGTTGGTGTGATGAGGGAATTCTCTGCCTGTGTGTACCATTTGGGCCTTCAGGGGGCAGCCAAGTGCAGCAAAGCTAACTGAACTGGCATGCGCTGCCCTGTGTTCATGCTACCTGAGTAACCCTAGTTCAAAAAAAATGCAGCAAAAGCCAAAGTAAGCACTCCTTCTCCATCTGTCACTGTGTGGAAGAGAGCTGAGGCAGCCATATTTAATCAATGCTGAAGTCTCCCCTTGGGTGATGTTCGTGCCCTTCTGTAATATTTTATTCTAAGCCATTTCCCAGACAGCATTATTGATTCGTGTCATTATTCTCTCTCAGCTCCGGGAGCTTATGCAACATGATACCAACTGCACTTTTCTCTTCGTGAACATAACCTCAGAACCAAAAAGAAAGGTGACTGCCTGAAACATTCAGATTTGCCCAGATGGCATATTATAGGCATTCTAAGCTCTTACATTCTGACATCAGATGATTATAATGCATTTGCAATAGAAAATTACCCAAAAAAAAAGGAGTTTGGCATTTGTTTCTTATTTCTGCTCTTTTACTTCTTAACTGGTAGACTTATAGTGATAAGATACTGTATTTTAGGTATTTTGTGTGGGTAGTTGGGATGAGAAACTCCTCTCCCCTGGAAAGCTTATTAAAAATAATAATACACCTGATATTTATCTCAACTAGAGTTCTGAAATTCTTTCCTCTCTCTTCTGTCAGAAATAAAGGATGATGGTAAACATTTTCTATTTTCTTAATGACAGATAGTGGGTTATCAGAGGAAGCCCTACTTGTTGAACGAGTAAGTGAGGAAAAGAAGGAAGGAAGACAGAAAGCAAGATAGGAAGGGAGGAAAGAAGGAAAATCTAGTAATTTTCATTATTCCTGAGATCTCTTACTCTCAGGAAATGGCACATTGATCAATTTTCTCAAAGTCATTTCAATTTTTAATCCACCCTTAAAACTGTGCATACTTTCATTTACCTTTCAGGCTGTAAAAAGTCACAAACCTCCACATCATCCTTCGTCTGTACCCCTACACACATACCCTAATGTGAAAGATCTGTAAAATACTACTGAGATATTTGCAGTTTCAGCACCAAGGTTTTATTTTGTCTTGGACCCAATGGAGTAATGGAAGTTGAAATGCCCATTCTTTCCCTTCTCTACCAGAAATGTTTTTCTAATTATTGTATAAAAGACAGCCCCTGTACTACTAGCCCTGCATTTCTGGTTGTATACACTTCAAGAGTCTTTTGGCTTAATTCAGTTTCAGCTTATTATTAGCGTATATTTCTATACAATAGTCATTGTCAATCCAGCATTTTGTCTGCCACTTTCTAAAGCATGAAGTCTTTATTAATTTGCCTGAATATCATGACAGATGATAGATCAAGATTACAATAGTCACAATACTATCAACTATGGAACATCTATGCTTCAGACACTGCATTAGGCAACCCTCACAAAAAATATAAGTAGGTATTATACCCAATCTGTATATGTTTAAGTGGAAGCACAGAGATATTAAGTAATTACTGTTGTTTTAATTATAACACTCAAGTTACTACAAGGAAGATAACTATTTTCTAAAGAATAATTATGTAATAAGGCCAGGGTAATTCTAAGAAAAGAATTAATGCAAGACATTTGCTTTGATGGATATGAAACTATATAATAAAGACATAATCATTAAAATTAAGATTCTGGCACAAGAATAAGCTGATTGACAGGACTGTAAAGAAAATTCAGTAATAAACCTAAGTAGAGCTAGTAATTAATTTTACCGAAACTTTCTTAATAAGAGGTGCTTGGGTAAGTTTTCTACATACAATTTTTTTTTAATAATTTTATTTTACTTGGCCCTGCCACATGGAGTGAGAGATTTTAGTTCCCTGACCAGGGATCAAACCCATGTCCCGTGCAGTAAAAGCATGAGGTGTTAACCACTGGACCACCAGGGAAGTCCTTGTATACTTTTTAATCACTTAATTTTCACATGGTCCTAGGAGGCATTATTATCTCCACATTTTAGACAAGGAAACTGAGGCTTCAGTTCAGTTCAGTTCAGTCACTCAGTCGTGTCCGACTCTTTGCGACCCCCATGAACTGGAGCACGCGAGGCCTCCCTGTCCATCACCAACTCCCGGAGTTCACTCAGACTCACGTCCATCGGGTCAGTGGTGCCATCCAGCCGTCTCATCCTCTGTCCTCCTCTTTTCCTCCTGTCCACAATCCCTCCCAGCATCAGAGTCTTTTCCAATGAGTCAACTCTTCACATGAGGTGGCCAAAGTACTGGAGTTTTCAGCTTCAGCATCATTCCCTCCAAAGAAATCTAGGGCTGATTTCCTTTAGAATGGACTGGTTGGATCTCCTTGCAGTCCAAGGGACTCTCGAGTTTTCTCCAACACCACAGTTCAAAAGCATCAATTCTTCGGCGCTCAGCCTTCTTCACAGTCCAACTCTCACATCCATACATGACCACTTGAAAAACCATAGCCTTGACTAGACGGACCTTAGTTGGCAAAGTAATGTCTCTTCTTTTAAATATGCTGTTTAGGTTGATCATAACTTTTCTTCCAAGGAGTAAGCGTCTTTTAATTTCATGGCTGCAGTCACCATCTGCAGTGATTTTGGAGCCCCCCAAAATAAAGTCTGACACTGTTTCCCCATCTATTTCCCATGAAGTGATGGGACCAGATGCCATGATCTTCGTTTTCTGAATTTTCACTTTCATCAAGAAGCTTTTTAGTTCCTCTTCACTTTCTGCCATAAGGGTGGTGTCATCTGCATAGCTGAGGTTATTGATATTTCTCCTGGCAATCTTGATTCCAGCTTGTGCTTCCTCCAGCCCAGCGTTTCTCATGATCTACTCTGCATATAAGTTAAGTAAGCAGGGTGACAATATACAGCCTTGACGTAATCCTTTCCCTATTTGGAACCAGTCTGTTGTTCCATGTCCAGTTCTAACTGTTGCTTCTTGACCTCTATATAGGTTTCTCAGGAGGCAGGTGAGGTGGTCTGGTATTCCCATCTCTTTCAGAATTTTCCACAGATTATTGTGATCCACACAGTCAAAGGCTTTGGCATAGTCAATAAAGCAGAAATAGATGTGTTTCTGGAACTCTCTTGCTTTTTAAATGATCCAGCGGATGTTGGCAATTTGATCTCTGGTTCCTCTGCTTAGACAAGTAGATTTAGTAAGTTGTCCAAAGTTATATAGTTTTAGTTAGTGTGAACATAAGTTTTTATAATTCCAGAATCAAACTACTTTACCATTAAGTCCACAGTTTCTCCAATGTTTCATGGAATTTAGTACATGATAAAAAGTAGCATTGTAGGACAACCAGTGGAAAAACAATACATTATTTAGTAAATGGTGCTAAGATAACTCTATCAGTGTGGTATCTGGTTTAATCATATCAAAATAAATTCCATATGCCTCAAATATATAAACAGTGAATGCGTAAGTACACTAAAAGAAAGTTAAAATGAATATTTTTATATTTTTGGAAAGGCTATTTTAAGTATGACAAGAAAACCAGGAATGATAAAATAAAATGTTGATAGCTCTGAGTATACATTCTTTTAAACTTTTGACTGTAAACATAGTTTAAAAGGCAAACAAGTTACTTGAAAAATATTTGCAACATATATGCTAGGCAAAGTATTAATGATCTTAATTTATAAATGACTCTTCAAATCAATATTAAAAGTCAACAATTTAATAGTAAAGTAGGAAAAGTTTATGAACAAATACTTCACAAGAGGAGAAATTCAAATGGTCAAAAATATCTGTAATGATCAAAGAAAAGCAAATTAAAACAGGAATGAGATAGCACTCTTTACCTTATTTGATTGGAAACAGATCGATGCTTTTTGTTAACAATGATTTAAGGAAAATCTGAATCCTATAAAATGTAATTTGCTATTCATAATTCTATTACTGAAGCAAAAGTAAAAGCATATACCACTTGTCCCAATGTTCCAATAATTCCACTTTAAAAATCTTAAGAAAATAATTATACAATTAAATAAAACTGTTATAAGATATTTAGAATGTTCAAGTAGATTTATTGCCCCATTACTTATTATAGAGTTAAATTGGAAACAATATAAATGTCTATCATGAGGGCATTTCTGCTAGAGGTTATGGTATACGGACACAATGGAATACTATGAGCCAGGAGAAGTAATGCTACAAAGCTATATTTATGAGCATGAAAATGTGTTCATGACATTTAAGTTAAAAAAATGCAAGCTACAAGCCATCCATGAAAAATCATTAATATATGTATAAGGAGACGTCTAGTAGTTACTCAACAACACATTATTAATGTTGCAGTGTTTTTTTTTTTTTTAACTTTATTGTATTTAAATATTTAGTTTGCTTTATGATGTCTTATTTTTACTATTAGGAAAGCAGCAAACTTCTTTATTTTCCTTTTGGGAAACGGTTGGGAGGACATACATGGGCTGGAGCTGAATGAAGCAGTATGGAAAGGTTATTCTGAGACTCCTCAGGCTTGCCACAGGCTTTACAGCCTCACTAGAACATTTTTGCTCCTGTGGGGCAACCACTGTCTTCTCCCTTTTAATGCTAATGTGTTGCCATGACTTTGGTTTGCTCATGACTTTGGCTAGTCATGACCGTTCTGTCATGGTGCTATTTCTGCATTTATGGTAACTGGCCTTTCTACTCTCTGGGTATTTACTCCTTAAGATCATGGAGAAAAGGAATCTGATTGACCCAAGGTATCTATTCTTTCCTTCCACTTAGACTCTATCAAAATGTCATTGACAGGCTTATGACTTGGTTTTCCTTGAGTTAGGTGCTCACTTTGTACAATTACAGGGGTTGATTGGGCTATTACATGACACCTAGGCCAGTTCCTCAAGAAGTTTAGTTCAGTTCAGTCACTCAGTTGTGTCCAACTCTTTGCGACCCCATGAATCGCAGCACGCCAGGCCTCCCTGTCCATCACCAACTACTGGAGTTCACTCAGACTCGCGTCCATCTGGTCAGTGATGCCATCCAGCCATCTCATCCTCAGTCGTCCCCTTCTCCTCCTGCCCCCAATCCCTCCCAGCATCAGAGTCTTTTCCAATGAGTCAACTCCACACATGAGGTGGCCAAAGTACTGGAGTTTCAGCTTTAGCATCATTCCTTCCAAAGAAATCCCAGGAAGGAATTTGGGAGCAAAGTAATTTCCTTTATAAGAGCGTTATGGTGAAGAGGTAGAGATTAGCCATTTGCCAATTAAAACTGTAGTATAGTGACTATCTTATTTACTTCCTATGACTGTTCATTTAACAATTTGGAGAGTTGGTGGGGAAGAAGATATCAGAATTTCCTTTTATGTAACTAGATAATCTTGGAAATCTGGAAAAAAGAGACAACCTAATCATATTTAGTAGGAAAGCTTGTTTTGTTAAGTTTAGGAATGTTTGGCATTGAAATAATCAGATACCATTAGCAAATTTGAACTCTAGGTTCAAATACACAGATTTTTGAGCACTCTGGTGTACATTTTTGAGAACCCCTCAGAAATTTTTCATAGCCTGTGATAAATTTTTGCTTCAAGAGATGTAATAACTCTTTACAAAATAAAAAATAGAAAAATAATGATTAAGATGACAACTTAAGTAGTTTGGTCTAAATCTCTTTAATAGCAACTTATGGCAACATTAATTAGTCCATGTTGTACCAATTTAAAATTTTAATTTCTTTTAAGTTCTAAATGTCAATGGTTTATTCTGGCCAATTACTATGATTTACTCTCTGTAAATGTCTTATTAGAAGCCACAAACTTTACTGACTCATAAGCTGAGATAAGAAATTTAAGTAATGACTTTGTCCGAAGTTATATATTTACTTATTTGCTTGGACAAGTCAAGATCAAATCTTGTGCAATTATTCTGGGGGCTAATTTGCTTGGCCAATGTTAATAATATTGTTAAAATTCCCTAAGAAAATAGAGCAAATGTTGATATTAGTTATAAGGCCAGTGTTTCAGCCCACATCTGAGGATTAGATTCCATGACATTACTTCTTTCAGATTATATTTAAGAAAAGCTTTAATGCAAGCAAGCATAATCCTTTTATTATACCATTCCATTATTTCAAAACCATGATTAAAATTCCCAGTGTGTCTTAGCATATGCTAGCACTTGAGATAGAGTTTTAAAAGGATACAACTCTTAATATAAAGGAATTTAAAGTTTAGTAGAGGAGACAGACAAATAAAAAGATTATAGCATTATAGCATGTACTTTCCTAGAAAAGTGCTCAGGATGTTATGGGAAGCCGAGATATTATTCCCTTTCTCATTCTTGTTAGGAGTCATCTATATATTAATATTCTCATGAACATTCAAGTGTTGCAATATCCTGGTTTTGAGTCTCTTTTCGAGGGAGAGCTGTAACACATTTTTGGAGTTAATACATAGTCTACACATATGCACACAAGCCCTTAGGCATAATTTCTACTGATATGAAACATGACTTTAAATTCTTGCCAAACAATACTTCTGTAGTGTTTTTTCACTCGATGAGAACTGTTGTATTGAGTTCTGACAGCAATAAAGGTGTTTCATCAATCCATCTCATGAAGTAGTGGTACCCATCTAATGCAACCAACCAAACACTTTATAAAGTTTAATATTCTCATTTCATTTCCAAACACTCACTAAATACATGGTATATATATATATATATATATATTTAACATACACATTGTTGATTTTCTATGTAGGATGAAAAGTATGTGCCTTATTCAAGTAAGTGGTATTCAACCTTCTATACTTATCTCATTTAAAATTCCTTTTTTTTCCTGCTCTCTACTATCACTTTCAAGTCATTTTGTAGTGCCCTGGGTCATCTTATTTTGTAGATAAAAATCACTTAATACAAAAAGGAAAAAAAAAAAGGGAAAAAGTGAATTGGTACATGAGCTAAACATTTCCTTGATGGACAGTGCAAAAGACCAGAGGAATTTCCTTGATGATCCGTTTCATTTCCTAGCTATACAACTGAGAAAAAGATAGCCTTCCAAAGAATCCTTTGAGAAAGTCCTCATCTAACCTAATTGTGGGATTTCAATTTCAATTAAACTAGGACTTTTCTCCTCACAGTCTGAAATTGAGAACGAGACTGGAATCTTTCTATTTCAGTGAAGGCTGTGAGCCAGCCAAATGGCCATGAAGGATAGGAAAATGGATAGAATAAAAATGCTGAATCTTCAAAAATTGTGTTACTACATGTTGAGATAAATATCATGTTGCAGAAGAAAGAGATAGGATGTTTTTCAGATATCTAAAACTCAATTTACAGGCACTTGCTAGCAGAAACAGACTGCAGAAAATGAATAGATTTTTTTTCAGAGATCAAGATGCTAAAAGATATGTGAATTGTTAGAGAACTGAAAGCTGAATGGTCATATTATATCCATATTTTGACTTGTGCAGTACTTAAAATGCTCCTGATTTGAATTTTTTTTCCTTTCTCCTCTCTCGCTTCTTTGCCCCTCCCTCCCTCCCTTCCTTCCTTTCTCTTTTCTCCTCATTTTACTTTTTCAATCTGTTGAGATAATGAGAGAGTGGATGTATGTTTTCACCTGTGCCTCATGTCTGCCTCTATTTCATTTTTAAGCCTGGGGAAATACCCATCTACCCACCTGGAGGTTCCTGTCTGAAATAAAAAGCCTCATTGCTGAAGCTTCCTTTTAGAGCGTTAAAGTCATTCCTATAATCTTTAGGTTTAATTTATTCTAGCGTATGCTGATTGGAGACCTACTAAAGTGAAATAAAACTGTTTTTGACCTACATGTTTCTTTGCAACATTTTCAACTGAACTAAGAGAAAATGCAATAATAAATGGAATTAGCAAACAAGTTTTCTTACAAGGAGTTTACAAAGGTTTACTCAAACTCCTGAGAGGATCCGTGGCCTGTTCTTATCCCCACAGTTAACTTTTCCAGGAGTCTGCTCCTGATCTTGACCCTTGCAAGCTACATTTCCCAGACTCTGTTGTTGGCCAGTTTGTGGTTGGGTTTGACAAGTCTGAGCCTCTAGTGGGAGACTAGAGGGTGGGAGAAGAGAAAAACTAACTCTCTGACTCTGGTGGCGTCTCCAGCAATGACTGCTTCTCCTCCATGGCTCCGGCTCCTATCAGACTTACTTGCCATTGCTTGAGCTTCTTCTGAGTAATTGTGTCCCCCGGCTTTTATAATAGCATCTTCAATCTTTGTCTAAGCAGCCTAGAGATGGCCACGCATTCCTTTTTTGTTCCCAGGCTCTGGGTTTCCTTACTATCACCTATGTAATCAATTTTCTGCTTTAAAATCACCTGAACTATTTCTTTCTTCCTAGTTAGACCTTTTCTGATCTATCTTATTTTTGTAAGTCATTGTTGAAAAAACTTTTGAAGAGTTACAAATTTCAGGGGGGAAAAGGCTAGGTTATGCCAATAATACTGGCTGAATATTGCAAAAGGCACAAAATAAATCAATAGCTATTATTTCTACAAGAGACCAAAAAGCTAGTTGAATAGATTTATTTTCTTCCATAATTGAGTAATTTTTTGGATTTCTGTTGGTGTAATTTTATCCCATAGTTGCTGTCTCCCATATGGTTACTTAGCTAAAAGCTACTCAAAGCATAAAATTTGGAACTGAATGCCCAATTGGTTGTCTACAGCTTCCTGGGGACATTTTGGTCTCACTCATACCATGGATATGTTGCATAAAAAATGGGTATTGACCGTTGGAAAAATTTGAAATGATCATATTCACTGTGAGTTTAGTTAAGTAAAGGAAAGAGAGAAGAGGAGAGGAGAAGAAGGGAAGAGGGGGAAGAAAACCTACCTGAGATGCATGGTGTTGTTAGAAACTGCTACTTCAGGCAAGTCGTTTAACTCCTTTGAGCCTCAATTTAACAGAAAGGGATCTTCAAGCATTCAGATGCTCCTCCATGAATAGTAGAAAAAAAACTCATCTAGTTTAAACAATAAGGGTCATTTATTATTGCAAATGACAAAGGTTCTTAGGTGGAGCTTCTCCAAGTCATGCAAAAGGAGAGCTCATGTCATTTTCTGCTCCCTGCCTCCCAGTCAGGCTCGTTCCACTCCTCTCTCTGTCATTCAGGACTTCCCTGTGGTCACAGAGTTCACAACAGCATCTGCATGTGAGACAAAAGCAAGCAGAAGACAGCTTCTCTTCTTTGATCTCTTTCTAAAGAATGCAAGACACTTTCCCAGAAGAATCCCAGGTGACTTCTGAGGTTGGAATGAATCACTCTGAAATTTGGACATATTTTAGAAATAATTGTAATTGTTGTATTTTCTTATGAGTCTTAGGGAACAAGAATAATATAAAGTTGCTGATCAAAATCAAAAGTTTTAGATGATGTAGTGAGAAAAACAGTTCATAATTCTTATTTTAAACAAGTTTGAGGGTTGATACACAGAGAATGGTTTGGAACTTTTTCCCCTTTAGGAAAAAGTAATAATTACTAAAGTTTAATGAGCATTTATTATGTACCAGGAGGTTGTATAAGTACTTTAATCTCACAGTTCATTACAATCACTCAGTGAAGTAGATGCTATTACTATCACCCCACTTTACAGATGAGATATTTAAGGTACAAAGTGGTTAAATCATTTTCCCACTATTCCTCTCCTGGCAAATTTGGCAGAAAGCTAGGATTTGAACTCAAAGGTTTTAAAAGCAGAATCCCTGCCTCCCAAATCTACAGTAATGACAACACGCATTTTATTCAAAATTGCCTGAACAAGAATCTTGGAACATTATGGGTTTTGCAACAGTTCTTTGCAGTTGCTTTGAAACATCATGATGATGGGAGATTTGGTCTAAAAGGCTTTTGTTTTTAGCCTTTTAAAAATTGAAGGTGTGTATATATATTTTCCTGCTCTGCTATGTAACTTTGCATCCTCTCAAGTTGTTCATCAGCTCAGTGGTTGTCAAACTTTAACATGTGCAAGAGTCACCTGGGGGTTTTAGTAAATGCAGAAGCTGATTCTGGAGGAAGGGTGGGGTAGGGGATACCAATGTGATGCTGATGCCACTGGATGGAGGACCACACAGAGTAGAAAAGTATTAAGTGGTCATTCATAACGTGCTGGTGGACCATATGTGTTGGTGCCAGTATCTACCAGCTTGTAAGAGCCAATTGTTAAATTTTCAGAAATACTGGGAGCTGGTTGTTAAGCACAGTCGTAATCAACAAATTACATAAACGTCCAGTTAACATAACTGTCGTCGTTCAGTTCAGTCACTCAGTCATGTCCAACTTTTGTGACCCCTGTCCTTCACTGTCTCCCAGAGCTTGTTCAAACTCAAGTCCCTCGAGTTGGTGATGCCATCCCCTCCTCTGTTGTCCCCTTCTCCTCCTACCTTCAATCTTTCCCAGTATCAGGGTCTTTTCTGATGAGTCGACTCTTCACACCAGGTGGCCAAAGTATTGGAGTTTCAGCTTCAGCTTCAGTCCTTCCAATGAATATTCAAGATTCATTTCATTTCGGATTTACTGGTTTGATCTTGCCGTCCAAGTGACTCTCAAGAGTCTTCTCCAACACCACAGTTCAAAAGCATCAGTTCTTTGGTACTCAGCTTTCTTTATGGTCCAACTTTCACATCCATACATGACTACTGGAAAAACCATAGCTTTAACTATATGGACCTTTATCATAAAGTAATGTCTCTGCTTTTTAATGCGCTGTCTAGGTTGATCATAGATTTTCTTCCAAAGAGTAAGCATCTTTTAATTTCATGGCTGAAGTCACCATCTGCAGTGATTTTGGAGCCCAAGAAAATAAAGTCTGTCACCATTTCCATTATTTCCCCATCTATTTGTGATAAAGTAATGCGACCGGACTTTATTTTTTGTGCTCCAAAATCATTGCAGATGGTGACTGCAGCCATGAAATTAAAAGACGCTTACTCCCTGGAAGAAAAGTTATGACCAACCTAGATAGCATATTTAAAAGCAGAGACATTACTTTGCCAACAAAGGTCCATCTAGTCAAGGCTATGTTTTTTCCTGTGGTCATGTATGGATGTGAGAGTTGGACTGTGAAGAAGGCTAAGCACTGAAGAATTGATGCTTTTGACCTGTGGTGTTGGAGAAGACTCTTGAGAGTCCCTTGGACTGCAAGGAGATCCAACCAGTCCATTCTGAAGGAGATCAGCCCTGGGTGTTCTTTGGAAGGAGTGATGCTGAAGCTGAAACTCCAGTACTTTGGCTATCTCATGCAGAGTTGACTCATTGGAAAAGACTCTGATGCTGGGAGGGATTGAGGGCAGGAAGAAAAGGGGAGGACAGAGGATGAGATGGCTGGATGGCATCACTGACTCGATGGACATGAGTTTGAGTGAACTCCGGGAGATGGTGGTGGACAGGGAGGCCTGGCGTGCTATGATTCATCGGGTCGCAAAGAGTCAGAGACGACTGAACAACTGAACTGAACTGAACTGAACTGAACTGAATGGGACGGGATGCCGTGATCTTATTTTTTTGAATGTTGAGTTTTAAGCAGGCTTTGTCACTCTCCTCTTTCACCTTCATCAAGAGGCTCTTCACTTTCTGCCAAAAGGCTGGTATCATCTGTGTATCTGAGGTGATCGATATTTCTCCCCTCATTCAAACATAACTGTAAACAAAGGCAATAAATATGCATAACTCATGCTTCAATAATCATTTTTCACCATTTCTTGATTACTGATGCTCCTGACATTTTTATGTTGACTGTGGAATTATTCTACAATAATGTGACAGCTTTCACCTCTTCCCTTCTCTGCATTCAGTGAGGTCACATGGAAAGCTTGAAATTGATCATGGTGAGGATACTGACACTGTGGAAACTGGGAAATATTACAAATTAGGGCTGTTTTCCCCAAAGAACCTGTTGTTAAAACATTTGCCAGCATACCACTCTGGTAAATATCGCATTTACAGTTAGGATTACTGATTTGGAAAAAAAAAATCAAGTTGTCATTTCAAACCTGAAACTAGTTCACATGGAGCTAAAATTTACAGGTTGCTGGAGTTTGCAGGTTGGGTGAGAGTGTGAGGGAGGAGGGTCTTTTGGTTTCATATTGTGAGTTAGCGGGACAATCGTTCCTGAGAGTATGTATCTGTGTTCTTACTTTGGGAAGGGGTAGACTTGTACTTCATCTGTACTTGCCTTTCAGGTTAGTTACTCATGAGTGGGAAGAGGGTACAAGAAGAGTGATGTTGGACATGTTTTGTCTATGATCACCCAGAAGTTGCTACATGTCTGAAGTGTCAGCTTTCTCGATTGTTTGTAATAAGCACCCCCTCTTCACAGTCATTTGCTCTTCGTGGACCAGGCACAGTTTTATATTTTGCCTTTGGCAGCTGAGAGCTATTATTGGGGCCCACAACATCTGTTTCAACAACAGTGGGTTCCTGGTCAGAAAAACTAATTAAAAGAGAAGTCCAAAACAAAATGTTGAAACTTGTATGTTGTACGTCCACAGTAAACATGGTTGCTGGAAAAAGAAAGAAAACCCTTTCATAAGGCTGGGATTATTTACAAAACTATGACAGGTGATGAAAGGGTTGAGCTGTATTTTGAGTTGGAGGCTACAGGAGAGGATGCTAACTAGCCAGCTTTCCTGATGTGGGATGCTTCGTAAAGGTTGCGCTAATTGGCAGGATCATTCTGCAGCATGATCAACTGAATAACAACATATAATGGGCCTCCAAACATTTGCTCAGTCCTTCTGGTTCATTCTTCCATCAAATTTTCACTCATCAAGAGTACAAAGTGCCGGTGGTTTCCTGGAAGGCTAACTAGCTTTTCCTAACCTGGCAGCAGCAAGAGCGGTGATGTTTACGTTGAGTTGATGAAATGCAAGTACTAGACAAAACATAGAGAGACATGGAACTGGGAGCCTGTAAAAATTCCATCACTGTTTCTTTGTTTACTGCTTAAGAGGTGATGGGAAAAACCTCAAAATCTCTCCTTTTTCCTCCTTTCATATCTGTAGGAACATGCTTCTTACTCTTTTATTATGAACAGAAACTCAGTGATGTTGAGAATGCTGTGGGTGTGTGTGTGTCTGTGTCTGTGTGTGTGCGTGTGCGTGTGCACACACACCAGCTTTTCAGAGAAGTACAACATTCTTCTTAAGATTTTGAGCATTTAGAAGCAAACCAACAACTAATGCCAATGGGAGACTTTTTAAAAAACAATCAGTAAATGTCCCAGCTATACACATTTTCTTTCCTACCGGAGCTGAGGCAGGATTGGGTCATGCTGACAATTATGCTTAGTTGTATTTTAAGCCTCCTTAGCTCCACAGGACAGCTGCGTGAGTGTGGGGACCCCTGGGGAGTACAGCCCACCTGGTACTGTTCTTTTCCTCCCACTCAGATGAAATTTTTAGTTTTTTTTTTTTTTTTTAGTTGCTAAGAAGGCAACTCCCCGTTTCCATGGTTGATTGCCTTTAGCCCAGATAGTTTTAAAACTGGTGATGCTTTAACCTAATGGTTGTTTCTCACACTCATTTTGTGTTTAATGGTGTGAATCAGCATGACTTTGAGGCAGTGGCGCATACAAGGGTGTAGACTACAGCTACAGCTAAAGTGCATGGGCTGAAATCCCCATGAAACACTGAGTTTTTTTGTTGTTTTTAAACAATTGCTCATATAGAGCTTTCTGTATGTGAGGCACGATTGGAGAACTTCACAAATGTAAACGCATTTAGCTTTCACAACCTGAGGAGAGTATTTTCATTGTGCTCCACTTTTCAGATGGGATCACTGGGGTAGGAAAAGCTAGTGGGGCAAACTGATTCACAGCATGGGCTCTGGAGTGGCCTTGCCTGAGTTTGGATTTCAGATATGCTGCTTTTTGACTGTGTGTGACCTTAGGCCATGAAATAAGCACATCTTATCCATCCCATCACCATTATGACATTCTTCAGTTCAGTTCAGTTCAGTCGCTCAGTCATGTCCGACTCTTTGCAACCCCATGAACTGCAGTACGCCAGGCCTCCCTGTCCATCACCAACTCCCAGAGTTCACTCAAACTCATGTCCATCTTAGAGATATTTTTTAATACCAAGAGAATGGGAGTGACACAGTGTCAGACTGAACAACAGTCTCGAAAATAGGATAGATTTGGTTTTTTAAACCAGCTACTAGTTCTCCTTATTTTGTAATGTACCAGTCAGGATTTTAGTGTGGTCTTGCACTAATATGGACTGGTATGTGGGAACCTATGTCACTAGGCTATCTTTGGCATATCACTGTTACTGTAAGTAATACTATAGCACGTAGAGAGTTAATCGTTGCATTGTTATCATTATTGGACCAGTCTGCTAAAAAAAAAAAAAAAAAAAAGAAGAAGAAGAGAAGGCAATATCCTTCAGACAAAGAAACACAAAAATGCACTGACACTTATTTGGAAAGTAATAGTACATGTTCCATAGCTTCCCTAATATAGATGGAAAATTCTAAATTTAGTCAGCCCAGAAAGTACACATTCACACTGTAAATTATACCTCCCTTAATTTCTGGACACCACAGAGCACGTCTTTGAGTGAACACAGCGTATCTGGGATTTGAGGTGGTTCTGCTCTGTAGGTGTGTGCCAATCTGTAATGATCCATGGCTGCACTGTAATAGCCCAGCTGTCAGCCAACCAGAAAGCCGCAGAGACTCCCCTGGACATCTGAAAACGCTGCTGGTGGGGGAGGCCCTGCCTGGCCATTTGCCTTTCTTCCTGGGAAACAGGGCCAGTTTATTGCTGTCTTATTCTAAGGCCACTGTGGTCTTCTATTCTTCTAACGGGTCTTCCATAACATTTCTCACCAAGAATTACTAAATACTCTCAACCTTCATCAAAGAGGGTCTTTTCCCTCAGTCATCTTTCACCAGCTAAAAACATGTCAAGATAGGAAGGAGATTGTAGAGCTTTTGTTTTTCTTTTAGGAATTGACTGGGACGCAGGACTTATCTCTTGGGCAAACATACTTAGCAACGGAGCTGACTTGATAGATGTTGCGTGTTAAGGAAGCGGCATTTTTATTGTCTCACTTAGAAATTGTGAAAAACAGCAGATCATTTGTTGTCGTTCCTCGAATGTTTTTTAGGTTTTTAAAAATTCATTCTTTTTGGGAATTTCTTAGATTGTGCATTTATTCATAGAGCCCTTTAAACGTATACATTGAAAGGAAATGAGTGGGTGGCTCTTAAGCTCCCATTGTGGACATAGACGGACATTAACACAAATTCCGTTCATACCTTAATATTAATGGAAAAATCAGTGCTTTTAAAAAGCATTTTATTTCCAAGATGTTTGCCTGCCAAAACTGAGTATGATTTAGAGTAGGTAATTCAGTTATGTGTAGAGGGAGTTAGGGGAAATAGTTTA
Source organism: Ovis aries (assembly GCF_016772045.2). Classification (NCBI taxonomy): domain Eukaryota; kingdom Metazoa; phylum Chordata; class Mammalia; order Artiodactyla; family Bovidae; genus Ovis; species Ovis aries. The sequence goes on from NC_056061.1 coordinate 58,415,033, forward strand.
TCAGACTCACATTCCGGTAGTCTGAAACTTTTGGTTTGTGTGCTGTGAAAATGCGCTGGCAAGCATCTCGGTCAGAAACCATTCTGAGCTCCTCCGTGGACGGGTACACATTTTCTGTTTCTATGTTGAGTGTAGATAGTAGAGAATGCAGCAGTCATTTTAGATTCTCTTTAGTGTTTTACTTTTTACTTCTCCTGCTATTCATGAACACTTTTGTTTCATTTCTTTGTGAAGCTCAATAAAAGACATTTGAATAGGAGGGCATTCTGGATCTTTCTTTAGGATCTTAGGTCACGCAGGTTCCACTGCTGCTCTATGATTATGGCTTTAGTTTTCTAAAGTTCTGCTTTACTTTCTATTATTCTCAGTAGAGAAAATTCTAATCAAGGAGCAAATTGGAAAACTTGGATGGAATAATCTGAACAAAACACAACATAGTAAATCAATGCATGTTCACAATTCCCTGCATAATTTTTGACACCAGGCATGTTTTGAATTTTTGAATTTAGGATTATACGACTTCATGGGAGAACTTAGAAACCAAACATTTCTGTAGCAGAACATTCATAGAATGTGAACTCAATAAAGATTGTGCTGTGCTTGGTCGCTCAGTCGTGTCTGACTCTGCGACCCCATGGACTGTAGCCTGCCAGGCTCCTCTGCCCATGGGATTCTCCAGGCAAGAATATTGGAGTGGGTTGCCATTTCCTTCTCCAGGGGATAATCCTGACCAGTAATCACATTCCTTTCTGTGAACCTAGAGAACCAAACATATAACAGACATGCACGTGCTAAGTTGCTTTAGTCGTGTCTGACTCTTTTCAACCTTATGGACTACAGCCCTCCAGGCTCCTCTGTCCATGGGGCTTCTCCAGGTAAGAATACAGGAGGAGGTTGCCATGACCAACCCAGGGATTGAACCCAAGTCTCCCTCATTGCAAGTGGATTCTTTATCAGCTGAGCTACCAGGGAAACCCCAATACTAATTATGTTGATACTTCTGCAACAAAATATGAATCCTTACAAAGTGGGATAAAGACCAAAACATCCTGTTAGTTATGATCCAGTTTGCTACCAATACTTATGAAAATTTTTCACTTTTTAGACTTTAAAAATTTTTTTGAATTTCAGATTTATAAATAAGGGATAGGCCTATATTAGAAAATTGATTGGGGTACAGGTAGTGGAGATCAACATTAGTCTTATTTACAGTTTTTTATTTCTTACCAGGATATGATACGGGAAATCAGGCATGATACATACTCACTTGATTTTATAAAATTATCTTAAATTTTCAAATGAAATAAACATGGATGATATCCACTGATGCCTCTCCAAGTATAACTGACTATTCTAATTTCTACTCCCATTATGCTACACAAATTCTTCCATTCAATAGGTATTTATTGAACTCATACTGGGTGCCAAGTACCTGAATTAGGTAAATGGGGATATAAAAATAAATATGTCACTTCTTTATCTCTGTCCTTATTAAACATATCACTGAAGTAAGGAAAAGAGGGAATATGCACATGTTTGCTAAATTAGCAGGGAGATTTAAACTTAACTTCCTGAGAAGAGGCATTTAGACTGAGATCTGAAGGATGACGTGGTGCCAGCCAGGGTAAGGGAGAGGCAGTGTTCCAGAACGTGAAGATACACAGTGGACACTGATGGGAGAAACAATACAGGGATCTCCCCAAATCTAGTTAAGTGTGGAGTGCAGCACGCAGAGAGAGATGGAGAGCAGCTAGAGAGGTGGGTTAGGGGTCAGACAGGAGAGGGTCATAAGCCATATAAAAGGGTTGGGTTCATTGGTTACCATATTGATCTTCTCTACAAATGAGATGGTCTTTGATCATGGACCATATTCTATTCTTTGTATCCCAGAGCTGATCACAATGACTAGCATGCTTTAGAACAATCTTTGTTGAAGGAAAGAAGAAAGGAAGAAGAGAACAGAGGAAGGGGAAAAAGGAGAAAGCAACAGGAATAGATTCAAGAGTGGAATACTAAATACAAACATTAAAGAAAACTTGAGTGTGAGACAGAGTGTCAACCATTTTTAAAAGGAAGAGTGGTAGTCTCTAGATTAAGGATTTAGAATCTGGATTTTTAAATCAAACTTTAACACATTCTACAGCTTCAGGCAATTATCTTTGCTCTCAGGACCTGTTTCCTCTTCTGCAAAATGAGATATTTCACATATCGTCTCTAGCTCAGAAATTTAATAATTCTATAAAAAGAGCTTTCAAATGAGTGTGGGGGCAGCTTTCTGTTGTTCAGAGCACAATTGGGTGCAAATTGCAGTGTGATTCTTGCGGATGCCACGTCATAAGGCAGGGATCATGCAAAGAGTCTGCTTTCGGAAAGGTATATGCCCACATACACAATCCAAATGTTTTGATTCATCTCTGATTGAATATTCATCCTACTTCTAACAATATAGTTCGAAGAGCTATTTTTCTTCAAATTTATATTCAGTAACGCCCTCAACATTTCTTAAATTACTAGTGTCAGTTAAGACAAGAACAAAACAAGAAAGTTAAAAATACATTGTGTCTCTATGCCATTGCCACAAAAAATGAACGGCCAACTTGCCAACAAAGACTTTCTTTTCAGGGAAGATAATTTGCATGTGGGGCTTCATTCAAGTACTTTGAAAATGTGTCCAAGGAAACGTAGCAATTGAAATGATTATCAGAAACTGGTTGTATTTCATTCTAAATCACTATTTCCAAGACACATTTGGTAAGCTAGAGGAGGATCAATGGGAAGTATTTGGAACCTACTATTGTCCTTGATCATACAGGAAACTTTTGATATTCCCTAGTTTGGTTTGTGGTGACTTGATCTATTTCCTATTTTCTTTGTCCAGGTACAATTCACATTATTAGGCTTAGAACTGAGAAGACATATGGGCATCTATGTGTAAGGTAGTGTTGGTATTTAGTAGATATTATAGCAAATGGTTTGGAGAACAAGGCTGGAAGTCAATGGAGCCAGTGGGCTAGAACATAAATTGTTTGAGTTGGGTTTTCCACAAAGAAAATGCAAGAGAAGAGGCCATATCAGTGTCATTACAGGTGCAGGCAAATCTCAATATCTTAGCATTTATGATATTGAAATAGTGAGCTATTGATTGAGGCAAGAGTAGAAAGGTTGAAATCAGTCACCTGTGAGGTCTTGACTCCAGCTTCATGATCTCAGGGAGTTTACTCCATCTCTCTGGGTCTCATTGTACTCATCTATATGAGGAATGAACCAGACCACAAGAAGCTCAAGATGTTTCCATTTTAAGATTCTCAAGTCTTATTTCCTACAAATGCAGAAAGACGAATTTATTTACATTTGAAAATTTTACAGTAGTCTATTTTGCTTCTGAGGTAAAAATCTTAGAGAGTGAAGCTTATTCGGATAAAAATATTTACACATTTTATTTAAGAAAAGACTGTCAATTTAGGCATAATAGTTAAAGTATAGTAGCTTCTAGATGGTTAATTATCTTTTTACTTTGAGATAAGTTTCATGTACTTTTCCCAATGAGTATGCTTTTAATCACAAAGCCCAAATATGATAAATCAATCAATAATTACAAACATATTTAACTGTTTGTATAATAGCTTCTAGATGGTTAATTATCTTTTTACTTTGAGATAAGTTTCGTGTACTTTTCCCGATGAGTATGCTTTTAATCACAAAGCCCAAATACAATAAATCAATCAATAATTACAAACATATTTAACTGTTTTCCTTCACACATACACACACACACATATGTGTGTGTCTGTGTATATACATAGGATGTATATATGTAATTATATTTACATGTTTATACTTGGTTCACTATTTGAAATATTTTTTACTGTTAAGAGTTTTACAAATACTTTATGGTTTAAGGAATAATGTTTTTCAGACGCAAGTATGCAAAACAATGCTATTAATTTATGAGAAATGAAAAAGAGAGATTGGCACAATCTGGAGTTTCTAGGAAATTTACTTTAGGAATTCAGCATTCCCTAGAGTAAATTTCCACCTGTCCACAGTCACACGTCACCAGAGACACATCATCCAAGTCTGCTAGACTCAATTCAAGAGTAGAGGCATCAACATATCCTGACACTATTAGTAGCAGTGAATTATTGTTCTGATTTTGTTTGTTTGCTTGTTTCTACCCTGTACTTCTGGTGTAACCTTTTGCTTTGCATTGTGCTACTCCAGAGTAGGTACATAGACTCCTATTCTATAAAATGAGAGGAAAATGGGATTCTGCCCACAAAAGAAAGAGGCTGTAAGAAACATTTCCGAAGTTTTCTTCATTCTCAGGGGAAGGCAGTACATAAACATAACTTGTAATTAAAAATATTGAGTTTCCATTGGTGACCAAAAAAGATTTATGTGCCTTTTAGTAAAAAATTTAAGTGCAAGAAAAGAGAAAAAGTATCAATACAAGAGTAAGAATAATTGATCTGTAGGAGAGAAAAGAACAGGAGTCCTTTATTTGCTTTTCAGTATTGATCTGCTTGTTTTGTTTGTTTGCTTGTTTTTGAAGAACTGAAAATTAAACACTGAATTATTACCCTAGGGAATTTTTACATACTGACAAAAAGTCTGCCTCCCTGTGGGATAGGGCTGTTCGGTGGCATTACTACGGATTGTGTGTCTCTGACTTGGAGACTGCTGAACCTGGCAAGTAGTAACTATCAGCAGTTACCATCTGACAGTTATTCTGTGGCTTAAGAAAAAATGGCTTGTGGTTACAGTCCAATCCCTGCTGGACAGGTATCCACATCATAAGAAACCACCACTAAATCTGGCACTGAGATGGACTATTATTGGCAGCAAAGACAGAAGGGCCTGAATCAGCATTCAGACTTGAGAGCTCTGACCATCTAACCTGGTCACTCCGGGTCAGGGCTGAGGGAGGCAGGTTTGCGGGGTAAAGTGGGAACAGAGAACAGCTCATTGCCTGGAGCCTTTGACAGTCTACAGACAAAACGATTGTGCTGATTTCTAGACTTCCTTAGCTGGCACATTTTATGTGCTTAATTTCATAAAGACAAGGAAATCTCCTCTCCTTTTATAATGAGTGTGATTTTTATCAGCCAGGTGAAAAATACAAGCAGATCCTACAGACACTATCACTATAGCACAGTATCTAAGCACTCACAATTGTTTTCAACATAGTCACTGCACGGAGGGAGCTTATAGAAGAGCAAAGTGATGATGAAGAAAAGCAAAGAAATCCATGCCCAACATTTGCTCAGCCATGAAAGCATGTCTTTCAGTGAGCTGGCAAATTCATGAGCAGCTCCTGCTGCCCGTCTCAAGGGCAATAGAAGATTCATGGTGGGTCTATTCAGAAAGCAGAGTTCTCAAGGCCTTATTTTTCTTAACTTGATGTCCTTATAGGCCCTGGTATCTATTGCAGAGAAGTATAAATGGCTTATTCTTCCAGTAGGAGCTCCCTTTGCCTCCTCCACTTCTCCATATCTGTTTATTTTTAATCAACACACAGTTAAATACATCCCTGAATGGAGAAAGTGGACTGATGGATCAAAGGTGTTTTGAGGGCATTGCCACCAACATGTCAACAGTAGAATTTACCTGGCCCAAGGGGCCCAACAGTCATTAAACAGGGGAGCAGTCTGGGGCACCAATGAACTCCCTGGCATTATAGTTAACATTGACCCTAGTAGGGTGGGTGCACCTCCTGCTGGTCAGTAAATGAGGTAAATTTAATGGTAGCCTTTGAGGTGAACCAATGTTTTATTCCTTGGCCAAGGCTGAGAAACGTGGCTGGCTGTAGGGAGCAGAGGGTGATATTTAGGAGTGTGGAGAGGCAGGCAAAATGCTCGTAAAGAGCTTGGAAAATGCTTATAAACGGGGCTGAGAAGAGAGGAGGCATTGGAAACAAAAGCAGATTTTCCAAACCAAATCTCTGAGATGCAATTATATTTCTTTTTTTTATTTTTTTATTTCTGGAGACAAGCTCTGGTTGAACTGTGTGGTGCAACTGCTAACAGCTTTTTGCCAGAAGGAGTCAAGAAAACATGGCAAAGAAATGTTTTTCTCCTTTAGGGAATATTGACTTTTCTCTTTCCTGTGACTGTGTGTGTATGTGTTTTTTTTTTTTTTTTAACCCTACCTGGAAACAGTCATAGTTGTTGTAATCATAACCAACTAAATGTATGGAAATATATTAGCCTTGAAAGAACTTTCCATTAGCACATAGTGGAGTCGATGGAGTTAATACAGAATAATTAAAGTTTCATAAGGTTTCCCCTTTTCCTTCACACTGTATTTGCTTAATTGATTTGGATAGTCCTAACTTTTGGCATTTAACTTAAAGATGTACCTGCTTTCACACTAAATCAAAGACAATTTTTCACTAAGTTTCAGTACTATTTCGAAGCAAAGGGAACAGAATGCAATTGTAAACAAAAGAGGTAAGACTGACATGATGAAAGCAAATATAATCTAATTGCCAGCTTAAATGTAAATTATCATGATTGAGGGAAGAAGTTTATTTCCAACGGCTTATGATGCTTAAAATACATTTACCTGTCTTTCCAAAACAAAAATATGATTTTCTTTACTTTTTCATCTTACTTGACTTTTGACTCTCGGAGTTTTTCATGTAAATGGTTTTTAAACTGAAGGACGTTATGGGGAAAGCCTCAGTAAACTTACAGTGCTTTCTCATTACCAAAATATATATTTGGGAAACAATCGAGCATCATTATCTAATGATGGTAATTTTAATTTTGGGTAATTTAAATTAGTCATGTGCAAAAGAACACTTGGCCTCTACTAACTACATAAATATTTCTTATTTTATCAGTCTATTTTCTCACAATAATGAAAGTAGAAGTCTTTGCCACTTCTAAATCCTTCAACTTGAAGTGGGTTAGGAGTTGATACTGTTTATGACAATAAAGCATCTGAAGAATACCACTTCTTTAAAAAAAAAAAGCCTGCTTCCTTAAGCCTCAAAAAAGCAGTGTGTTAAAGCTCCTATGCCGCAACGGTGAACGTTTTGATTGTTTTTTCCCTTGGTGAACAGCAGACTGGGTTCTACCAGGGATGGTTCCCACGGTTAGCACTTTTATGTTCAAGGCCACGTGTGAAAGTCGGAAGTAAAAGCTCCAGACACCACCAGGGGGCGCCAAAGGACAGCAACGGTTTGCATAATAGGCTAAAGAGCATTGCAGAAAGAGCAGAGAAGAATGACCCCTAGGTGGAAACTTGGATCCACCTTGGGCCATGGTGGAGAAGCTTCTTTGTGCGAACTGTCTTCAGTCACTAGAGATAGAGTTGGCCATTGCAATGATCTGACAAACTTCCTTATCTTATAAAGGACTCTACTGAGATCTAGAGAAACTAAGGAAGGTGTTCCAAGCCCCAACTGCTGGGCTGTGGCAGAACTGGGACCTGTGCTGGGATGAGAACTGAGGTGTCCAGGTTCTTCCTTCAGAACTTCTTCAACTCTCCCATGCTATGTCCTCACAATGAAGATGCTGCAAGGGAAGTTTAAACATTGCACTTGACCTGTTTCCACGGATCTTTACAACACTTTGGAGGATGGAAAACCATCTTTTTTCTTGAACCTCCAGATTTAAATGAAAAGATATTAAGTTTTTCCTCCCTACCCTTTCTGTGTTCTATTTAGGGAAGTCATATTTCTACTGGAGTGTGTTCTAATTCTTTCCTCACTTTTTATCTCTACTTTTTCAGTGAGGACCAGCTGCAGGATCTTTCTTATTTCTCTAGTCAGGACCCTGTTGGCTTCTTGTCAAAACTAACAAAATTTCTCATGCCAAAAAATACATTAGGAACTAATATTTGAAAACATATGAAAATGTCTCTTATAATGCATGCTAAAAACCCATTTTCAACTGATACAAATCTCTCCAGATAAAATCTATGTTCTTGCTTTATGATAGAGCCTCTGCTTTCTCCATAAACAACCAATTTCAGGCCCATATTCTGGATCGAGGTGAAAAGCCCACCGCATAACATAATTTAGAATTAGAATCATAACGGAAAGCTTTTAGAGCATCTACTGATTTTAACATGCCTGGTCCATAGGCGACTTCAGCAAGTCCACTTCTTCCTAATTTGACAGCTGCTTTGCTCTGGCCAGAGCTCGGACTAATGAGGTTACAGCTGTCAGGGTTAATCAACAGGGCCAAATATGAAGTAGGAATGGGTAGCTGGTTTCAGTTAATTTGTGCAAATGTACAGATTGGGTGGGCAATATTTACACTGGTGACTCAAAACAAACTTTCAGGAATGGAGCCAAGTATGATCTCACGTTTTCAGCTCTACCCAGGGGAGATAAGGCACAAATGACAGAAACAGGAGATGGCATACAAAAAAGTTCAGAGCTCTGAACTACCCATGAAAAGCCCGTTTATCTCCAGCATATTTTTCTCTTAATTGAGGATCTAATTTAATTTCCAGTCCTTGAGTCTGGTCATTCCTGAACAAGTTCTCAAACCGTCCTGATGATTCAGCTTGGGATTTGTGTGTCTTTTCCCCTTGCCACGGGGCTTTATGTAAGAGCTCCCCCCTCCCCAAACCTGTATTCTTGTGAGAGCATCCAGAGTGAGTCCCTGATGGCTGCACATCCATTTTGTTATGAAAACATCATTCTATTAATATAAATACAGGCTGCATTTGCCAGGGCTAACTAGAACAGGTGCAAAGTCTTCAGATGCTTGCTGGTACCGAGAAATGAAAAGGGTGGACAAACAATTTTCTGTGGAGGCAATGTTGGTGTCAATGTAACATTCATCTATGTTGCATTCCTTGATGTTCATGGAAGGTAGCCCAGGAAACTCAATATGACCCGCTTGTAGCGTGGTGAGGGAGGAAGGAGGAAGAGAAAGATAGTGATGACATGGTCTCTAGGATTCTGTTTATGCAAATACTCTCCTCTTGATCTCGGGCTCGCATGGGTTATGTATAGAGTGCCTCTGTCAAACCTCCTGCTGCGAGATACGGGATGCTGCCAACATAAATATTCTGCTGATGCTGAATTTAGAAAACAGCTTAAAGGCTCCTGATGTTTCTGTTCTTCCTCCTTTTTTTTTTTTTTTTTTTAAATCTTATCCATGTGACTGCCACTGTGTTGCTTGTGGTTTCAAATTCGCTTTGTAGTTTTCCAGGCAAGAGAAAGTCATTGCTGAAAGGCACATCTGGGCTCCTGTTCCTATCATTAGGCTTATCTCAAGATCTCCCTTGGTTTCATGGAGTGAAAGCTTTAAATGCATATGCCATTCGTGGAATAGTCTTAATAACTAAACAATAAATTCACTATGTTGTGAATCTTAAGTGTGGGATTTTACACTTTGGGGGAACCCATCCTCAGAAGTGAGTTCCTAAGGATATATGAGTATGTCACACACATATATATACATACATATATAAATGCATAAACACACGTGCATAGAGTAGTTTGGGGTTAATTGTTGACATTTCCATCATGGCATTCTCTCCCACAGTGGTAGGCAGAATTCTAAGTTGACTCTTGGAATTCCTGATCTTTGGGGTATACATCCTCACCTTGAGTATGGGTAAGACCCGTGAAGTTCTTATGGGTAAGAACTAGCTCATCGGAAAAGACCCTGATGCTGGGAAAGATTGAAGGCAGGAGGAGAAGGGGACAACAGAGGATGAGATGGTTGGATGGCATCACCGGCTTGATGGACAAGAGTTTGAGCAAGCTCTGGGAGTTGGTGATGGACAGGGAATCCTTGTGTACTGCAGTCCATGGGATCACAAAGGGGTGGACACAACTGACTGATTGAACTGAAGGCCTGTGAATGTGATGGGGTGTCAACTCTGGGTTTATCTTGTGTTATGTGGCAGAGGGGAAAGCCTTTAAAAGATGTAGTTCAGGTTCTTAATCAGCTGACTTTAAATTAACTAAAAGAGAGATTATTTTAGTGGTCTGACCTAATTAAGTGAACCCTTTAAAAGAGGGAGTGGAGCCCCCTGGGGTCAGAGATTCTCCTGCTGGCTTTCAAGGAATCAGCCACCTCTCAGCCCCTGAGAGGTAGTAAGAACTATCGGGACCTGCTGGAGCTCAGACTGACCCCCAGCTGCTATCTAGAGAGAAGACAAGGACCTCAGCCCTACAGCAGCAAGGAACTGAATTCAGTCACAACCTTGTGAGCTTAGAAGATCCTGAGCCCTAAATGGGATCACAGCCCTGACAGACACTTTGATTTTGGCCTGGTGAGGCCATGAGCAGAGAAATCAGTTAAGCTGTGAAATAATAAATGAGTGTTACTTGAAGCAGCTAAGTTTATGGCAATTTGCTGCACAGTGATAGAAAATAGGGCTTCCCAGGTGGCGCTAGTGCTAAAGAACCAGCCTGCCAATGCAGGAGATCTAAGAGATGTGGGTTTGATCCCTGGGTTGGGAAGATTCCCCTGGAGGAGGGCACGGCAACCCACTCCCGTATTATTGCCTGGAGAATCCCATGGACAGGAGCCTGGCAGGCTACTGTCTATAGTATCGCAGAGAGTCGGACACAACTGAAGCAACTTAGCACGCATCATAGAAAATAAACACACCCAAATTCAGTACAAATTGTACGCAGACTTTGAACATCAACAGGACTGGCATTCTCAAGAAAGGGAAAAGTGTACCCCCACTGTGCAGGCCACAAATTACTTGCTACAAAGAACATCCAATTATAAATGGTGGCAGTGGTTGTTACATACTTCTTGTCAAACGTCTCATTTTCTTCTCTGCCTTAGGGTTAGTAGTTACTCTTTCATTTCTCAGAAGGGAGAGGAGCTTGTTTGAATTCCGATTGAAGGTTTCAAAACACAACATCATAATTAAGATACATCATAGTTTTGTTATGGGATTAAATAATTATTCATGAGGACTCCTCGCTTTTTCTCTGTGCTGCCTTCCAAGAACAGTGTGGCTCATCTCTAGACTGATCTTTTGGCTTTATGATAAACAGTCAGAAGAAAAGGGAAAGGAGAAGATGGCAGGAGACACACACGGCAGAGAATTTTGTTTGAGGGAATTTGTCAAGTCAGGGACCTTCCTGACCATGAAACCGAGAATCCCATGCCCTGGTCAAAGGGGCACTGTCTAGCGTGTAGTGGGATTAGTAAACAACTTCTAATTAACTACATTAAACAAGGACATAGATGGCAGACAAAAAGGGAGATTTTAAAGAGGTAGTGTCTGTTTGGCAACCCATCATGGTATTAAAAACTGAAATAAATGACTGAAAAAATTTTGAAATGACTTTTGTGAACTATTCTTTGAAGTGTGACACCACTCAAAGTCTGGACCGTGGGGATCAGAGGTTTGTAAACATAAATTGGGTGCAACATCCTGAGCGCCTATGACATTCCTGGCATTGGACCCTTATGATCATGACAAGAATAAGATGCAGGTCCTTAAGGTATGGCACATGGAGCTCTGCTCAGTGTCATGTGCCAGCCTGGATGGGAGGGAAGTTTGGGGGAGAATGGATACATGTGCATGTATGGCTGAATTCTTTCACTGTTCACCTGAAACTATCACAAAATTGTTAATCAGTGGGTAGTGGTTTAGTCACTAAGTCATGTCTGACTCTTGCAACCCCATGGACTTAGCCCACCAGGCTCCTCTGTGCATGGGATTTCCCAGGCAAGAATACTGGAGTGAGTTGCCATTTCCTCCTCCAGAGGATCTTCCCAACCTGGGGATCGAATCAGCGTCTCCTGTGTCTCATGCGTTGGCAGGCAGATTCTTTATGGACTGAGCCACTAGGGAAGCTGGTTAATCAGTGCTCCAATATAAAATAAGAAGTTTAAAAGTGAAAAAATAATTTTGAAAAAAACAGTAAAAAAAGATGCAGGTTCTGCTTATTGCTTCTGACATTGTGGGAGGTCATATCAAGAGACCCCTTTCACTTGCTTTTGCTAAGAGTAGCAGAAGGATGGATTCAGACACTCCCACGGGCTCCAGCACAGTCTCCCCCAGCCACACTCTGGGGACAACGTGCATAGGCCTGCAGCTCACACATGTCCAACTTGTACACCTGAGCAGAAGTGATACAGAACTACCCAAAATTTTCTTAACTACAATGAATCGTTGATGGTCTCAGTCCTGATTCCATCCCATGATTTCCAAGCCCAATGTAATTACTATTAATCTAAATTGTATATAGGGGTGCAAAACTTTGAGGAGAAAGGAGAGAGCATGGTTTATATACGTAGTTATTTTAAAATAAATCACCAGCATGCAAAACTTGGCTAGAGACATATGAAAATGGAAAGTTGCTCATTCTTTTGAGAATAAATGTTAACAAAACCACAACTCGGGGGCCAAACCCAGCCAGGATTCTATTTTTGTAAATAAAGTTTAATAGGAACCAAGCCATGTTCATTGGGTGACACAGTGCTGTGGCTGTCTCTTTTTTACATTCAAGTACAGTGGATTGACAATACTGTGGTAGTTTCAGGTGTACAGCACAGTGATTCAGTTACTCAAATATATTTATATAGACTTTTTCAGATTCTTTTCCCTTATAGATTATTACAAAATATTGAGTATAGTTCCCTGAGCTATACAGAATGTCCTTGTTGGTTATCTATTTTATATACAGTAGTGTGTATATGTTAATCCCAAACTCCTAATTTATCCTTCCCCACTTTCTCCTTGGGTAACCAAAAGCTTGTTTTCTATGTTTGTGACTCTATTTCTGTTTTGTTAATAAGTTCATTTGCATCTATCTTTTTTCTTTTTTAAGACTCCACATATAAGCGATTTTATATGCCGTTTGTCTTTTTCAGTCTGGCTTACTTTACTTAGTATGATAATTTCAAGTCCATCCACGGTGCTGCAAATGGGATTTTTTCATTCTTTTTTTATGACTGAGTGATATTCATGTAATAATGGCAGAGGTGAGTAGCTGAAACACAGATCATCTAGTAAAGCCTAAAGTATTTCTACTAGTTCCTTTAGAGGGAAGTTTGCTGACCTTTATTGTAGAAAGACGTCTCTTATTTTTCCTGTCATGAAAAACAATGGGAAAAAAATCTTTGTGGTAAAAGAGTATAGTCATTTAGGAAGATTTAGGGAAAGAAGACATTTATGTGGATCGATTTGGAAAACGTCTAACTCTGAAAAAATAATCAACAGTAACCATGCTTTCTTATAACCAAGCTAAGTATTCTGCATGCATTGCTCTATTGGATCCCATAATAGCTCTATCAGGTCATATTATTCCTGTTTTACAGATAAAAAAGCTGAAGCTGGAGTGAGACAAGGATTGGTAAAGGATTGTTGCATCTGGGATTCAAACTCATGTATTCAAGTCTGTTTGATCCAGAGCCTGTGAGCTGAACATCACGTTACCATAAGGTGTCAAGGCAATAAATACTGGTATCTCCAACACAGGCAGCCAAGAGAGAAAAAAATCTTCCTATTTTTAATCCAAATGTATATCTTGGGATTAAAAATGAGTAATATAAAAATAGTATAGAGTAAAAAGACTAATTTCACCCACTAAACGTGCCCTTAACAATATAGCAGCTTTTCAGTATGTCTTGTCTGAAACTTCCTATTTTTTATTCACTGTCTTTGAGGAGTAAAAGCCATTCATTGATGCAATAAACATTTACTGAGTATTTACTGTGGCAAGGTGCCTGCCAGCCATTAAAGACAATCCTTTTCTCCAAGTGAATTGATGTTTACTCACATTAACTTCTGTTTCCACCTTCAGAACAAGAAGATGGGACTTGCCAAATGGACATATTTGTTAGGCAAAAACTTCCAGCTACAAAAAGGAAGATATCTTTTGGAGACCAATTTAGTAAAGTTCATGTGTCAAGGAGTCTCCTCTTTCATGTGTGTTAGCCTCCTCCACCTAACCTAGGAGGTCAAGGTGAAGTTCTCAGTAAATGGTCCCAGAATTGAATAGGATTGGTTTGCTTAGGAATAAAACAAGGCTTTTGTTACTAAGGTTTGGGAAAAGTCTTTGAAGGCCGTTGAAAATCAAGGATCAGGGAATACCAATTATAATTTATTTCTATTGTTTTGCATTCCAAGATTGCAACTGGTCCCTGAAAACATATTTAGAGTAGTCATTTTCATGGGAGTGAGGTGGGTGATTTTGCCTCCCAGGGGATATTTGAAAATGTCTGCAGGCATTGTCACGTCCCCAGGGAGAGGGCTACTGGCATCTAGTGAGTAGAGACCAGAAATGCTGCTACACATCCTACAACACACAGGATGGCCCCCAACAGAGAATTATCTAGCTGATAATAGGGTAGAGGCTGAGAAATTGCAGCTTCGAGGTTTTTAACTTTGGAAGGCCCTAGAACACTTCTCCAGTTTAATAGTTGCACAGAATGAAAGTGAAAGTGAAACTCGATCAGTTGTGTCCAACTCTTTGCGACCCCATGAACTACACAATCCATGAAATTCTCCAGGCCAGAATACTGGCGTGGGTAGCCGTTCCCTTCTCCAGTGGATTTTCCTGATCCAGGAATTGAACTGGGGTCTCCTGCATTGCAGGTGGATTCTTTACCAACTGAGCTATGAGAGAAGACCACAGAGACAGAAGGAGAGATCAATTCTAGTTTGCTTAAGAAGATGCTTATATAAGAGCAGAATCCAGCCCATTAATGGTGTTACTACCACTGACTTATGTGTTGAGATAGAATGAGTTTTCAGATCCATCTACTGTATTTTTTTTAATAGCTTGGAACTTATCATTGGACTCATCTTCCTCTCTTAGGGTTGGTTTAACAAAGTACTACAAATGGATGGCTGAAACAACAGAGATGTGTGGTCCACAGTCCTGGAGGCTGAACATTCAGGATCGCAGCATTGGCAGATCACTGCAGCCCTTTCTAAGCCTGTTCTGTGCTTGTCTCTGAGCTTCGGTGGAGTGCTGGTCATCTTTGACTTCTGCGGCACCCTGATCTCTGCCCTCTACTTCACGTGGCATTCTCCCTGTGTGTGTCCAGTTTCCCCTTTTTATAAGGACACTGGTCACGCTGGATTAAAGCTCATCCTAATGACCTTATTTTAACTTGATGACCTCTGTAAAACACTCTATTACCAAATAAGGTCACATTCTGAGGCACTGGGAGTTAGGATGCCAATCTCTCTTTCTTTGGTGGGGTAACAATTCAACCTGTATAGCACCATAGGTCGGCCGTACTTTTTTTTTTTTCTATGTTGTTCAGGGTCAAACTGTAATATATTTTATTTATCCATTCACAGATGGACACTTGGATTGTTTTTACCTTTGGAAATGGAGAAAAATGCTTGAACGTTGTCAGCCCTATTTTAGAAATAGCCAGTTCGGTTGTTAGGCATGTACAAACTTACTGAGTGTCCACTTCCCTTTTGAGACTTGAGAAAGGCAGATGTTTCGAGGAGACCCAGTGGGAGAGATTAAAAGATGATTCCATGGTCAAATGGTACAATTAAGATGAAAAGGAATTATCATTGTGTTCGCTCATGGCATCTTTCTTTACAATAAGTGATTTAAAAGCTCCTTGTAAAAAGCAACGTCTAGTATACAAGCGATAAAGAAGAGGTTTGATTGTAGAAAAGCTGTATTTCTCTTGAAGCTGAATCTGAGCAATTTCATCTGTGCTTAAAGAGAGCTGGAGCCAGGCCGACTTGCTGCCTTCATCACCCACTTTCCTAAATGGTGTCCCCACAGCTTTTGGTCCCCTACGGTGGTCAGCAGGAGGCTTCAAGAAAAGAGCACAGTGTGCTCACTGCCACCCTGAAGTGACCAGCACAGATTACCTGTGACCTTTCCCAGGAGTGGGAGCAGTAAAACCTTCTGGAAAGAGGGAGCGATAAAGAAATTTCGATTTCATTCTTTCATGGGTTTGCTCATAGGAATGTTTATGGGTGAGACACTAAGAATAAACCCAGTTATTGAAGAGGGAGCTGGGAAGTTGACAAGCATGCCTAAACTCAGCAGAGAAATTTGATGAGGAAATTAGATGCTGTGTAGATGGTGTGTAGTGATTAGTCTTCTGAAAGCCAGGATTATTATATAAGTAAGTGGGGGAAGGGCAGTTTATTGTGTTCGGCAGATCCCGTTTATACAGGTATTCTTCCAGCTAATTAGACCCATCATGCTGCCTTTGTACATAAATTTCTCACAGACCCTTTTCCATGGTGTACTTTAGTAAGGTGAAACACCAAAAGTGGCATATTCCCTTTCAAAAGTAGATCTTAGTAAAACTAAGATTAGTGAAAATGTACAGCTAAAATCTATTCCTGTAATAAGTAAGCCAATGCATTTAAACTTTGTATATGCATTATTAATTAAGCCAATGCATCTTAAACTTTATGTACTTGTTGATACTTGGATTTGAGTGTTCCTATGGCAATGAAGAATCCTGGTCCTGTAAACATATAATACAGAGGAAAAGAGATACATTAAAAACCCTCCCCAAAAGAGCATTTAAAAGTCTTATTCTGTGACTTCTATCCCAACCAGCACAGATAGAAAGCTTATCCTCGAAACGCTCAGTCCTCATATGATTGTTCATTCTGAAAGGCTTTTCTAATTTTCCTTTTATTCAGTCCATCTAATGAGATAATACATAACAAGCTTACCTCGCACAGTACTGGCACATAATAAGTGCTCAATAAATTGGATTATCCTCTCCTCATTTTAATTCTGGTCTTCACCCCAGCTCCCAGTCCTGTGATCACACTCAGAAATCAAAGATACCATTTGTTGGCGAGAAATGGTGTAAAAACTCTCCTCTGGGCTGTGCACACGGCGTGGCTGTGCTGGTGCTTTGCTCAGCACCCTCTGCACTGTCACAGGCGGCCAGACCAGCTGCAGATTAAATGGCTTGTTTAAACTGCGGTAAACAAATTTTATATGTGGATTTCTTTGACAGCCATTATGACCCTTTTGTGGGAAAAACTCAACCTTAGCAAAGTAAAAATTCAAGTGACTGCAAATGTGGTCCATGTTTCAGATTGTGCAGACAAATTTTTCTGTCCCAAGTTGCAAGATGCAGGGAGAAAGCATTTTCCTGCCGAACATCAAGCATGAAACTAGCAAAAATACTCCTTAAGGTGTCTCCTAAAACTGTTTCATCTTTAATTTTTTTAAATTATGCATTTCATCTGACCATGTAGTTATTGCTTAAAATGAACTACAGCTGATCCTCTATATCTGGGGTTCTTCCGTTCAGAAATTCTACCCAGCCAAATGTTTGAAAAAAAATTCCAGGAAGTCCCCAAAAGCAAAACCTAAAATTGCCATGTTCCAGGCAATTATTTACGTGGTATTTACATTATATTTGCAATTATTTATTTTGCAATTATTTATTTTGCAATTATTTATACATTGTGTTATGTATTATAGGTGATCTCAAGTAGATTTAAATTATACTAGAGGAAATGCATACATTATATGCAAATACAGTGCCATTTCATACAAGGGACTTGAGCATCTGTGGATTTTGGTACATGTGGGTGTCCTGGAACCAGGGGATAACTGTATTTGTTTTTGCATAATGTATGTTTAAACATGTATCCTCCAGGTCACCCAAAAGAGAAGGAATATGACTAGTAATGAATCAATTTTCTAGAGCTTAACTAATTAATAAGGATAATTATACTGAATTAACTCTTATTATAAGCAAGACATGCCACAGAGACTTCTCCAGGTCTCTCTGTGTTGAAATTGCACACAATTGATATAGAGACCATCACTGGGTCTAATCATGCTATCATTATCACAAACAGATTTTTCTCCTCTTTCTTAAATATAACACAATGTTTTCGTATACACTAAGAAGTAAGGCATACATCAAAAAACAAGGGATTACTTAGTAATGCTGATGTGTTATTTAAATGAAGTTAAGCTTATTTAATGTACAGTATACTTGGTGCGGTGGTAAATATTTTTTGGAAGAGGGCATGACAACCCACTCCAGTATTCTTGCCTGGAGTATCCCCATGGACAGAGGAGCCTGGTGGGCTACAGTCCATGGAGTCACAGTGGTAAAGAACCCGCCTGTTAATGCATGAGACATAAGAAATATGGGTTTGATCCCTGGGTCAGGAAGATCCCTTGAGGGAGGGCATGGCAATCCATTCCAGTATTCTTGCTGGAAAAAGCCTCATAGACAGAGGAGCCTGGTGGGCTCCATAGAGTTGCAGAGTTGGATACTACTGAAATGACTTAGCACAATACATGATATATGCTCTATACACTTTATGAATGCATGCCACTAATAATGGCACTCAAACGGCACATATTGCAAAGAAATTCTTAGTCCTTTACTTACCTTTACTCACTTTTTCTTTAATAACCTGATGGGCAGAAACTGTTTTTAGTTCCATTTTACAGACTAAGAAACTGAGGCCCAGAGGGCTTAAATAATTTTCCTAAGATTACACAGCTAGCAAGTGGAAGAGTTCAGGCTCCAAACTTCATGCTCTTAAACATCATACTATCTCTTAATGAAAAATAAAGAAAGGAAGATAGGGAAGAAAAAAAGAAAGAATTTGTACTGGAGGAAAGAAAGAATTCAAAAGAAGAACAGTCTCAAATCAACTAAGCTTTTCACTTTAAGATATTAGAAAAAAGAAGTGTCTAATAAACCCAAAACTAAGAGAATAATTAAAAGAAAAAGATCAGAAATCAAAGACATTGGAAGCAGAAAACAAAGAAAATCAATAGACCAACTTAGACATGCACAAAATTAGTCAAAAGAATTTGGGCCTATTTATGCATTGCATTCAAATAATTGATTCTATTTTTTAATTCATAAGTTAGAAAATTCATCTTTGGGATCTTAATATAACATTAGCCCTTGTACTAAGCCATAATATCAAGTCACTGTATTTATAAACTACTTAGAAGTTTATATTTTAAGCCTCACTGTTAGAATGAATGTTTTGTAGCTCAACAATTTTATATTTAAATAAAAAGCATGTGTTTTGAATATGTATTAACATTTTGTGCACACCCATTCTCCATTTCATGGTGTTTTCACATATTGCTGAATTAATTGTTTTAGGCATAAAAATAATCAGCCTTTGCTGAAATGAACATCTTGCTTCACAAAAGATGCGGAAGAAGTACAGTGCCATTGAATTAGCCACGAATGCTTGCTTTGTTTTTCTTGCAAACTCTGCCAAACCAAAAGTGTTTCAGGGGTTTATTTTACCTTTAAATGGAAGAACCAGTTCCTCAGAGGGAAATTATGTTTTGCACATTACAGTTAAAAATTGTGTTTATTTTGCAGCCGAAGTATTGTGACAAAACAGTTTTCTCTTTACAGTCATTATTTGCCAAGATAGCCTTGAAAATGTTGTTCATTTTACTTGCTGGGGACTCTGTTATTTCAAGTATGTTTTCTCTCTCTCTCTCTTTTTTTTTTTTTTTTTTGCCAGCTGTGCAAATTTTTATAAAACAGCTTCAATGTGAATCTTTTATGACTGTTCTTCAGTTATCTAAGTTATACGAAGCACAAAAGGCATAAGAGATATCCACTTTGGATACTGGCTGAGAGAGAGAGCAGCATGCAATCTACACAAAGGAAACACAATCCTCTAACAGCTAATTAAAAAGGCATTACTTTCCACCAGGGCTGACCTCTAGCCATATAAAGGATAAAGATGGCTGTCTGTCAATCATGTTTACCTAACAAATTCTGGCACGGGATCATGATGAATGGACAGATCTAAAAAGGGATGATATTGCTCAGAACTCCTAGGTACTCTTAATACCACCTTTAAAGAGGCAGAAGACCTCATCGGTAATTTGAAACCCCTGCCTCAGTGCTAGAACTACACCAGGGCTAAATTTGCCGAGGACAGCAGATACTAGATACAAGAAGGAGAAACATATTTTCACATCTGCAGGAATTTTGATGGAAGTGCACTTAAGATATTCTAATCAGTTCATGTACCCAAAAGTTTTTATTCAGTATGTTTAAATCTTTTCAATCACTTCCTTGGCAGTAAACCAAAGGCCTAGTGAGCTGATTTGTTTTTCTGTGCAATTATCCCCAAATCAACCAGGAGGAAGGAGTCCTTGAAATCATTTAGTTCATCCTCCTGTTTCCCTGCCAGCCAGCAACATCCTCTTCTCCTTCAGTCATAAAGCACTAGGAAAAAGCTGAGTCCTTGATTTACTTTGCTGTACTACTACAGAGACTGTAGGTTTTTACAGCTCAGCTATTTCTTCTAAGACTAAACTTAATTCTACCATTTTCAAAGCAGCATTTTATTTTGCCCTTCCTAAAAACAAAAACAAAAACAGGCAGCATATCTTTACCATCATCCATAAAACATCCCTTCAACTGCTTTCCACTATGGAGACAACTTCAAAGAAAACGCTGGGAAGGAAAAAGTTCACTCTAGGGAATGATAGTCAACCTTGATTCTCTCTGTTCAGTAAAGGTATGACTGTCTCCATAGGCTTTCTTTTTTTTCCTCCCCCTGACTTCCTCAGGTTTTCTGACCTGTGTCTTTCAACACAGTCCATACTCCATCCAATCTGTCCTTTCATTCTTGCTGAATTTACCTCATCTACTTTAATGTCTGCCTTATCTCATCTGTTTTGATTTTGAACCTCAACAGGGAAAGTTGCTTTTTCATCACTAAACATAAAAATAGAAATAGCGATAATACTTCTAATAAAGCACAGATCCTGGAACTTTACTAACAATTTGGATGGTTTTTATCTTACAATTTTGAGCTCCAGGTGCTTCATACCAAGATGGTACAATGGCAAAGAATAGTCTGATCAAGGATGTTGTAGGACATCCTTATGTTCTGAGTTCTTGGTGTTCTATTTATGCTTTTTGAATTTCATTTATTTGGTTGAGTCTATGATATATCATATCTCTTTTCTGTATCATCTTTGTGTAGATTATTATTATTTTATTTGTCCCCTGAATCAGATGACCGATATGGAAGTATCTTTGCAATTCAATGCTTACTTTGCAATTAAATACTATGAATTCTTTGCATTTTTTGATTATGCTTCTTCTCTAATACATGCAAACTCATTTTCCATGTTACCTTGGTTTGTACATGTTCCTCCTATTACATTTGTAATTGTTTTGTAACTATTTAATATGTTAGTCTTGCCTTTTCAAAGACAAGAAACAGTAGAGTAGTGGCTTTAGTTCAGCCATTTCTTGGGGCAAGTTATGTAACCTCTCATTGCTTCAGTTTATCACAAGTAATACTGTTGTAATAGCAGTACTTCCTCACAAGATTGTTGTGAAGATTGCAAGGATTGATGTAGTGCTTTGGGCAATTTCAAATGCATAAAAAGCACTGTAAAGATAGTTATCGAGAACTAGCCACCCATTTAATGTTGTAGCAATATCATTTGAAAGTCCAAACAACTGATAAAAATACAAAATTCTTTGAAGTTAATTTCTATTTTTTTCTCCATTGCATTTGTCATATGTGTGCCTTTTTTCCTCCCCTCTGGTTGATATTCTAGAATAAGAAATCATTCCTTGGTCAAGCACCCTCTCAAGTGTATGCTTCTTCATCCTCTGCAAACTATATTATCCCAGTTCTTGCAGTGCATTTATGGGACACATTTAAATAATTGTTTTTCAAAGTCAACTTGTCATATCTATTTTCTTCTGAAATCTTATATTTTGCAGTTCTATGAAAAACATCATCAGGCTAATTGGGTTTATTGATCTCACTCATCACATTAAAATTTTACTTAATTCAAGGGTTTTGATCCTCACAAATAAATTTTAGGTGATGAATTTTAATATAGTTCCAACTTTTTGTTTATAATTTTAATGGTCAAGACCTGTTACATGTCCATTCTCCTTTAACTGGAGAATTTATCTGCGGTCTTTTTTCCAATTGCTAATAAAAGATTACCTGATTATCTAAGTATTCTGATTGATGAGATTGTAGCTCTTTTTAAAAATTCATGCAAACCCCCAAACCCATTATTTTAGTGTACAAGGAAATGAAGATATTGGGGAATTCTACTTAGTGAATTAAATTCAGGGTCATCTTGGGGCTATGTGTGTGTGAGATTTCCTTGCTGCTTCTAAGAAAGGAAAGAGATTTTATATAATTTATGACATATTAATGATGCCTCATTTAAATACATCTGTAACTTGTAATATTTAATAGTGGTGAGAAAGTTTAATTTGCCCTTTCTTTTACTCATATTATAAAAAAAAAGAACTTCTGAGTTGAGAGAAAGTGAAATGCTAAGCAAGGAATATTATGTGGCTCCCTCTTTTTATTTGCTTTCCATGAGCTTTACCCTAAAATTCCTCTAAATGTCTGTCTTCATAACAGCTTTTGGCACTGTTATTTTTGGGTGATCTAATAAAGAATGCAACACAAGAGAAAAAGTGTAAGGGCTTTGGGCCCTGCAGACAAATATCTGCAATCAATCATGAAATTTACAACAGATACTAAAAAGAGAAGCGATTTTACAGAGAAATGATCTAGAATGGCATAATATCATCATAGGGAAAGACTCTATAAATGGTATTTAATTCCAGTGTACTCCAAAAGTTCAACTGATATTTCTCAAATCATCTGTGTTAAGATATTATGTTAAAGGGCTATAAAAATTGAGGCATCAATGCATGTAATTCCAAGTGCTCAGCTTCAAAATGAAGCCACTCCCTTGAGAGAAGTAAGAAACTAGCTCTGTGTGTGTGTGTGTGTGTGTGTGTGTGCGCATGCTCTCAGTTGCTCAGTCGTGTCTGACTCTTTGTGACCTCATGGACTGTAGCCTGCCAGGCTTCTCTGTCCATGGGATTTCCCAGGTAAGAATACTGAAGCGGATTACCATTTCCTCCTCTAGGGAATCTGCCTGACCCAGGGACGGAACCCAGGTCTCTTGCATCTTATGCGTTGGTAGTGTATGCTTTACCACTAGCAACACCTGGGAAGTTGGAAACTGTCTCCTACGCAAAACTTCGGGATAGAACTTGTGGTAGCTTAGCTAGTAAAGAATCTGCCTGCAATGCAGGAGACCCTGGTCGATTCCCTGGGTTGGTAAGATACCCTGGAGAAGGGGTAGGCTACCCACTGCAGTGTTCTGGGGTTTCCCTGGTGGCTGAGATGGTAAAGAATCCTCCTGCAGTGTGGGAGACCTGAGTTTCATCTCTGGGTTGGCAAGATTCCCTGGAGGAGGGCATGGCGACCCACAATAATATTCTTGCCTGGAGAATTCCCATGGATGAGGAGCCTGGCAGGCTACAGTCCATGGGGTAACAAAGAGTCGGACATGACTGGGCAACTAAGCACAGCACAGCAACCTCGGAATAGCCGTGGCAGAAGACACTTTTTGAAGTCTTTGATCAGTGACTTCTAGACTTAAAAATCCAAAGAGTTTCTTTCCATACCATGTAGCTCCTGCGTGATGTGATCATCCAACACCATTTTGCAGGGATCGGGGCAGGTCCAGGTAAACTTCCAAGAAGGGGGGAGGACAGTACAGTGGAAAGTGGACTGGATATCAAGCAACACATAAGTTGGCCATACAGATGTATGTGGTGTGTTATATGAAAAATATTGGGTGAATATTTCAGTTGAGGCCTCAAGACAAAGCCGCAATTCAAAAGAAACTGTGAAAATATGAAACAACATTTTCCTTTTTTAATTTCCTGGAAAATTTCAAACACTGACAAGTTGACTGAATAGTATCTGTCACTTGGCTTCAATACAGGACCAGTCCTGCTTCATCTCTAACTTCATTCTTGAGACATCCAGACATCATAGCACTTCATCTTTAGATACCTACTTACTAACATGTAAGGACGCTTTGATGTTTAACATTGCCACAATATCATTATCCCTCTGAAAATTTTAACCTCATTTCCTTAATATCATCAAGTACACAGCCAGTACTTATAGTCTCTGGTGGTCTCATAAGTTTTTTTAAAGATAACATGTTTGAATTAGGATTCAAAATCCATGAATCATATTTGGTTGATATGTCTCCTCAGTTTTTTTTTTAATTTATAGTTTTTCCCCTCCTTATTGTCCCCTTTTCTAAATATTGCTCAAAAACCTGAGATATTTGTCCTGTAGTTTCCCACATTCTGGATTTTGCTGATTTTGTTCCTGTTTAATAATTCTTCTGTTTCCCTTTTAAATTGACAATATGGTTTAAAGACTTGAGTAACACCACATTTTCAAAGAAGATGGCCCAAAACTATCCTCTTAACCCTTCACTCACAAAGAGGGTAGAAAGAGTAAGAGCTAGAAATGAGAGATGATAGCTGAAGAGAGGGATTGTTTTGCTGTCAGTATTTTCACCTCAAATCAAGAGAAAAGGACCTGCTAGTAACAAACAATGAAAAAGGGTACAAAACAAAATAATCCCAATAATATTTACATCAAAAAATTGTTAAGAATAATATATTTAATGAAAGATATGTAATATCTCTACACTGAAAATTATAAAACATGTTGGTCAGTGTTAAACAGATGGTTATCAAATTAACACCAAATACTTGTATCTAGAAAATATGCTCCAGTAATTT
Source organism: Ovis aries (assembly GCF_016772045.2). Classification (NCBI taxonomy): domain Eukaryota; kingdom Metazoa; phylum Chordata; class Mammalia; order Artiodactyla; family Bovidae; genus Ovis; species Ovis aries. The sequence goes on from NC_056061.1 coordinate 58,439,560, forward strand.
TTGGACATGTTATATATACTTAAACCAAAGCAGAAGCACAAAAGGTGGTGTCAATTTACTTGCACATACAAACGTGCTTTGCTCATCCTCAGTACAATAGACTCATACTCTTATGAGGATTGCAAATAACTTTTTAAATATCTTAGTAACAGTCCATGTATTAAATTTTCTTTTCTTTTATCTCCATAAAGAGTAAATGCATAAAGAAGTAAAGCTATGGACAGGGGCACATTTCCATATATTTGAGCACCTGTGTAGAAAAACAAGCTTCAGAGTCAAAGAATTATTTTATATTTCTGCAACATGCTTGATTCATCAATAACTGTAAGTTGAGTACCTGAATAAACATGGGTCAATTACAGAATTTTGTCATTTTGGTCAAATGGCAAAATCATCAAATTAAATCAAATTTTTAGAAGGTACATGACACAAGTTTTGTTTGCCTTTTCTTTGAATGGGGCCTTGTCAAGAACTTAGTTGCATCCAACATTGCTGAAAGTTTGCCCTTGATTGTGACTGCCCTCTACAAATGTAGGAGAGCAGCCAGCTTCAACACATGACTCTCAGATTTCATTTGGGGTTTTGATGGCAGAGTGCAAATAAAAACATATATTTGCTGTTGGTGGTTAAATATCTCAGTTGGCATCTTTCTAGATGTTGTCTGACTATACAAATTATATTAGGATATTAAGTCGTTGGTAGAAGTGTTTCTTATTTTGAAGAAACTAATTAGGTCGAAATGACTAATTCCCAGTTGCAGAGTCATGAACACAAAATATGATTCATGGAAGTAGGCATGACTTCACATCCAGGACATGGTAACGCTTTATTTGTGTGCATTTAAGGAAGACAGGGCAGAAGTTCATTTGCTGCACCTGTTACAAAAAGTTGTGAAGGCAAGTAATAGTCTGGAATGGTCAGTACATCATGCCCAGTGGCACTTCAAGAATGACTGTATCTGCCAGCCACATGCTGGCAACCTTCCTTCTTCGGTCTTACCATGACTCACATGCAGTTAGTACAGAGGCAGGAAGAAACTGAGAGGAAGGACTCAAAACCTCCCATAGAACCAGGGTTAAAAGAGAAGCCTGTCCAGGTGGAGCTAAAAAAATATTTTTTCTCTCAGCTTTATAACCTGTGGTGGGTTTATATTTGCTGATTTAAGAATATACATGAAATGTATACTTTATTCTCATTAGCTACGCTTCTGAATTTGAATTAGGGATTTTCTGCATCACACACACACACACACATTTGTTTTTTAAGCATTGGCAATTCTCTAAGAAATCCAAAGCCTAGGATTTTAAACAAAGCCTTGGTTCCTAGTATTTTGTAACTTTTATCTGCTCTTCTCTGTAACCAAGAAAATGTACAGCATATAACCACTGCTTACTAAAACTGCTATATATGTGGTAGGTCTTCTCAGCTGAGATCCAGGTGCTTAGGGGACATGCATGGAACCGTACAGGTTACAGATTACATGAAATTCCAGGATGCAAGCTGCATGAACATTGGTTTTACTTTGTTTTATTTCACTGGGCAGCATTCATCTTTCTTCAGGTCTTCATTTCTTTTTATTCATATTTTAATTGAGATATAATTGCCATATAGCATTGTGTTAGGTTTAGGTGTATAACACAATGATTTGGCATATGTACATATTGAAAAATAATCACCACAGTAAGTTTAGCTCACATCTGTGTTCCCCCCTGTGATGAGAACCTTTAAGATCTACTCTCTTAGCAACTTTCAAATGTACAACACAATCTTGTTAACTATAATCACCATGCTGTACATTATATCCCCATGACTTAGTTATCTTATTACTGGAATTTTGTATCATTTGACCATCTTCACCTATTTCCTTTCCTTTAGTTTTCTTTTTATAAGCAGCATTCTCATTGCTATCATCAGAGACCTGATGTCTTCCAGCCAAAGTTAGATCAATCAGATGCTCCATTTTAGAATTTTAGTCTTGAGTAGAACAAATAGACCAAAATACTTAGGTTTCTTCCCCTTGCTGATGAGATCCTCACCATCTTTCCCTGGCTATGAGGCTACTGTGGTTGTTCCTGCTTCCTAGTTTTGGGAATTGACTTGTTTCCTTCGCATGCTCAAGCTTTATTCTTTATCCCCTGTTAAACTGTGAATGCTTCCTCTCCACCCCTCAATATTGTTCCAATAAATTCTATGTCTTTATACTTTAATCAAAGTGATTTCACTGATATATTCTTTATTATTTCATTTTTACAATTTACATGAAATGCAAACAATCATGATACAAATTATGTTATGAAATAAGAAGGAAATAACTCTTAAATATTTTACAGTTATTGTTAATAGAAAAGTGTAATTTTATCCCACAATTATTGACACAAATATGCATTGGAACACAGTGGTTGAAAAATTCTGATATTCGGTCTTAGAAGCTACTGCCTAATGGCAACCTGCTTCTCATTAACTTTGAGTAGAAAAGGTCTCTAAGATACTTTATAGGTCTTGGGCTCTGAGAGTTTGTTGACAACATAATCTTACTATTTGGAGGAGCATACTAAAGTTGGGGGAGGATACTTGGGGTGCCTTTGGCTAAGCTAAAGTGGGGATGGAAGAGGGAGGGTACAGTGTATCTGGTAAAGGCAGGAGGAAGGCTCAGGGAACCAGGCTGAAGTAGGTAGATACATAATAAACAACTTTATTAGATCAACTTGGGGATTTCTCCCTTGATGTATGTTATATTACTAGGTTTTCCAACAGTGGGAATATACTACATAGGTAATCCACAATTACTTTCAAAATTATAGCCCATTCTCTCCCAGAATGGCTGCACTCCATGCTCTGATGCCTGGACTGAGGGGAAAGTGATGGGCAACTAACATGGGGCCCCAGTCCACAGTCTGACTAGCAGCCTGTAGAAATGGTCTGGTATGCCTGCCTAAACAAGGAATAATGGTCATCAGCAAGAACAAGCCCTCTTTTTTCTCAGGAATATAAATAGAGAAATTCATGAAAAGAGGTAAAGGGAATGGTTAAGAGAATGCATTTCTTAGCCTAGCCATGAAAAGTCAAAGCTCTGTATAAGCTGAAATTAGAAGTTAGTAGAAACCATAAAGTTTAAAAAAAAAAAAAAAAGTAAAGTAGACCAGAAGACTTCCATTTCTGGCAACATGCTGACAACCTGAAAAACTTTCTATACTACCTGGAAATACAAAGCAACAAATACTAACTTCAAGTTGATATTCGTGTATCAACTTGTGTATATACAAGTATACACATACGCATACATAAAAGCAATTTCTGGAAGCTAGAACCCAAGGGGAAAATGAAAACTAGAGCATTAAGAGGGAATTTTTGTAGGAGTTGTCTGGGATATTTGCCAATTTTAGTAGCCAAGGATTTGGCTTTTATATACCCTTGGAAATAGGCTATTAAGCTTTGAGGCTCCTTGAGATAAAGGTTTGAGTATTTTGTTTAAAGCCAGGGCTGCTACTTCAGTGAAAAGGTGGACAAGAAATAAACTGCCTGCCAGCACTGGGGAATGACAAGGGAGTTTGTCAGACTTGCCTTGGGGTCAGGGTGGGAAAAGAAGATTATCCTCTGCTCTGTGATTTTGAGATTTGAATTTATCCTTCCTGTAGTGTCTGGAGGGTTTCCCAGGAGGCACTTCCATTCAGTTCAGTTCAGTTCAGTTGCTCAGTCGTGCCCGACTCTTTGGGACCCCATGAATCGCAGCATGCCAGGCCTCCTTGTCCATCACCAACTCCCGGAGTTCTCTCAGATTCACGTTCATCGAGTCCGTGATGCCTCCAGCCATCTCATCCTCTGTCGTCCCCTTCTCCTCCTGCCCCCAATCCCTCCCAGCATCAAAGTCTTTTCCAATGAGTCAAATATTCATATGAGGTGGCCAAAAGTACTGGAGTTTTAGCTTTAGCATCATTCCTTCCAAAGAAATCCCAGGGTTGATCTCCTTCAGAATGGATTGGCTGGATCTCCTTGCAGTCCAAGGGACTCTCAAGAGTCTTCTCCAACACCACAGTTCAAAAGCATCAGTTCTTCGGTGCTCAGCCTTTTTCACAGTCCAACTCTCACATCCATACATGACCACTGGAAAAACCATAGCCTTGACTAGAGAGACCTTAGTCGGCAAAGTAATGTCCCTGCTTTTGAATATGTATCTAGGTTGGTACTTTCCTTCCAAGGAGTAAGCATCTTTTAATTTTGTGGCTGCAATCACCATCTGCAGTAATTTGGGAGCCCCCAAAAATAAAGTCTGACACTGTTTCCACTGTTTCTCCATCTATTTCTCATGGATTGATGGGACTGGATGCCATGATCTTAGTTTTCTGAATGTTGAGCTTTAAGCCAACTTTTCCACTCTCCTCTTTCACTTTCATCAAGAGGCTTTTTAGTTCCTCTTCACTTTCTGCCATAAGGGTGGTGTCATCTGCATAGCTGAGGTTATTGATATTTCTCCCAGCAATCTTGATTCCAGCTTGTGCTTCTTCCAGTCCAACGTTTCTCATGATGTACTCTGCATATAAGTTAAATAAGCAGGGTGACAACATATAGCCTTGGCATACTCCTTTTCCTATTTGGAATCAGTCTGTTGTTCCATGTCCAGTTCTAACTGTTGCTTTCTGACCTGCATACAGATTTCTCAAGAGGCAGGTTAGGTGGTCTGGTATTCCCATCTCTTTCAGAATTTTCCACAGTTTATTGTGATCCCTACAGTCAAAGGCTTTGGCATAGTCAATAAAGCAGAAATAGATGTTTTCTGGAACTCTCCTGCTTTTTCGATGATCCAACAGATGTTGGCAATTTGATCTCTGGTTCCTCTGCCTTTTCTAAAACCAGCTTGAACATCAGGAAGTTCACGGTTCATGTATTGCTGAAGCCTCGCTTGGAGAATTTTGAGCATTACTTTACTAGCATGTGAGATGAGTGCAATTGTGTGGTAGTTTGAGCATTCTTTGGCATTGCCTTTCTTTGGGATTGGAATGAAAACTGACCTTTTCCAGTCCTGTGACCAGTGCTGAGTTTTCCAGATTTGCTGGCATATTGAGTGCAGTACTTTCACAGCATCATCTTTCAGGATTTGAAAGAGCTCTACTGGAATTCCATCACCTCCACTAGCTTTGTTTGTAGTGATGCTTTCTAAGGCCCACTTGACTTCACATTCCAAGATGTCTGGTTCTAGATGAGTGATCACACCATCGTGATTATCCGGGTCGTGAAGATCCTTTTTGTACAGTTCTGTGTACTCTTGCCACCTCTTCTTAATATCTTCTGCTTCTGTTAGGTCCATACCATTTCTGTCCTTTATTGAGCCCATCTTTGCATGAAATGTTCCCTTGGTATCTCTAATTTTCGTGAAGAGATATCTAGTCTTTCCCATTCTGTTGTTTTCCTCTATTTCTTCGCATTGATTGCTGAAGAAGACTTTCTTATCTCTTCTTGCTATTCTTTGGAACTCTGCATTCAGATGCTTATATCTTTCCTTTTCTCCTTGGCTTTTTGCTTCTCTTCTTTTCACAGCTATTTGTAAGGCTTCCCCAGACAGCCATTTTGCTTTTTGCATTTCTTTTCCATGGGGATGGTCTTGATCCCTGTCTCCTGTACAATGTCACGAACCTCATTCCATCGTTCATCAGGCACTCTATCTATCAGATCTAGGCTCTTCAATCTATTTCTCACTTCCACTGTATAATCATAAGGGATTTGATTTAGGTCATACCTGAATGGTCTAGCGGTTTTCCCTGCTTTCTTCAATTTAAGTCTGAATTTGGTAATAAGGAGCTCATGATCTGAGCCACAGTCAGCTCCTGGTCTTGTTTCTGTTGACTGTATAGAGCTTCTCCATCTTTGGTTGCAGAGAATATAATCAATCTTATCTCGGTGTTGACCATCTGGTGATGCCCATGTGTAGAGTCTTCTCTTGTGTTGTTGGAAGAGGGTGTTTGCTATGACCAGTGCATTATCTTGGCAAAACGCTATTAGTCTTTGCCCTGCTTCATTCTCTATTCCAAGGCCAGATTTGCCTGGTACTCCAGGTGTTTCTTGACTTCCTACTTTTGCATTCCAGTCCCCTATAACAAAAAGGAGGCACCTAGTGGTAAAGAAACTGCCTTTCAATGCAGGAAATATAAGAAATGTGGGCTTGATCCCTGGGTTGGGAAGATCCCCTGGAGGAGGTCAAGGCAATCTGCTCTAGTATTCTTGCTTGGAAAATCCCATGAGGGTTGCAAAGATCAGTTCAGTTCAGTCACTCAGTCATGTCTGACTCTTTGCGACCCCATGAATCGCAGCATGCCAGGCCTCCCTGTCCATCACCAACTCCCGGAGTTCACTCAGACTCATGTCCATCGAGTCCGTGATGCTATCCAGCCATCTCATCCTCTGTCGTCCCCTTCTCCTCCTGCCCCCAATCCCTCCCAGCATCAGAGTCTTTTCCAATGAGTCAACTCTTCGCATAAGGTGGCCAAAGTACTGGAGTTTCAGCTTTAGCATCATTCCTTCCAAAGAAATCCCAGCACTGATCTCCTTCAGAATGGACTGGTTGGATCTCCTTGCAGTCCAGGGGACTCTCAAGAATCTTCTCCAACTCCACGGTTCAAAAGCATCAATTCTTCGGTGCTCAGCGTTCTTCATAAAGCACCCCAAACCATGCAACTATCTTTTAAAGTAGTAATATCCACTTTCTAGAGTAATTTCATGATAGTGTTATAATAATATAAACATAACTCTAAAGGAAAACAAGTTCTTTTTTTTTTTTCTGAAGACCACAATCCAAATTACAAACTCAAGGAAACAATCCAGTAGGGGGGAAATGGGCAGATCACAGTAAAAATCAAGATTAGACCAATAAGAAGTCCAGGTAAGAAAATTTTTAAACAAAGATATGTGTGTTTTTTTTTTTAAAGAATGAAGATAAAAGGAAGATATAAAAAATGAAATAAGAATCAGAGTTCATCCAAAAAGAATAGGCATATTGTATGGAAACATCAGATTTGTTGTTAAACAATGTTCCAGAAGCAGCAACAGAGAAGGACTAGAAGAGAATGCTTTTGTGATGTTTTGATAATTACTGTGCAGGGAAATGAACTTTCATCACTCAAAAAGCCTTTAGGGCAAGAGAATGATTTTAGTGCAAGATAAGATTCTCAAATGAGTGAGTTCTGGAGAATGCAATGTAGAATTTATTTTAATGGGAAAATGTTTTCAAAAGGCATATGAAAAGAATTAAGAGAAAAGTTAATAGAAGAAATAATACTTGGAAATTTAAATCTATAATCATACAAAAATACTAGTTTCTGAGTGTATTTAGTTGGCCAGAGGGTTCTGCATCTTGTTGGTGCTCAGAATGACGGGTTATCATTTGTATTTGAAATAACATGCTTACATGTGAAGTTTCAAGTGATGCCCAGAGTTAATTGATATATTTTCTCCTTTCTATATTACCACAGGTGGCAATGTTGCTAAACTTTCTACCACTATATAATAAGGATCCCCCTTCCTCCAGTTTCCAATAACATTTCTCTTACTTTTCTTTAAGGCTTTATTGGCAGTTTCCTCAAATCTATTAGAATCCTGCCAAGAATATCTCCATAGCCTCTTAGGCTTTCCCTAATACTCTCCTCAGAGTTCTTTCAGCTTCTGGTTGCTGTCCAGGTATACAGCTTCTTCTAACTTTTATATAGCAGTTTTTCTTATATAAGCACTGCATGCCCAGTTATGAAATCTGTAGTAGTTGCTGTGAAATAAATTACTCCAAACTTAGGAAATTAAAACAACAAACATTTATCATTCACAGAGTTTTTATGGGTCAGTAAATTGGTAGCAGCTTAGCTGAATGATTCTGTCAAGATTTCAGCCGGGGCTATAGTCATCTGAATAATATATGGAATTAAACAATTTGATTTTCACTTGTGTGGCTGGCAAGTTGGAGCTAGCTATTGTCACATGGACATCTCTGTAGGACTTCTTGAGTTTTCTCATAGCACAGCACCTGACTCACAGAATGAGTGATCCAAGAGAGCAAAGTTGAACCTGTGATGTCTTTTATGACTGAGCCCTGGAAATCATGTTCTGCCATTTCCACATTATGCTTCTAATTATACAGATCAACTTTGTTCAGAGTGGAAAAGCACTATACAAGGACAAAGATACTTGGAGTGGTAATCACTGAGGTCTACACTGGAGGCTACTGCAGGAGACCTGGGTTTGATCCCTGGGCCAGGAAGATTCCTTGGAGAATTCCACAGATAGAGGAGCTTGGTGGGCTACAGTCTGTGAGCTGCAAAGAGTCAGGCAGGACTGAGAGACTAACACTTTCACGATAATTTAAACTCTATTGTGTATTCAAATTTTGCCGATCTTTGTCAACTCAAGACTTTTCCTTCCCCTTACTTTTGTGAAACTGCCAGTATTAGCCATGTTGAAATCATCGCTATTTAAATATTTAAGACCAACTACCCATCTAAGTTCCGGTGTAGTCCACATCTATATAGTCTCCCTTTTTGGAAAGGGGGTCTGTTTTTCACTTGTTGTCATCTATTGATAAACAGACAAATGTAATTTGTCTTTCTAATCCTTAATTATTGTGATTTTCTCCATAAAGACACAGTCCAAGTGATTCCCATCAGATGAGGGTCCTTTTTGCAATACTGCTGAGTCCTCCTTTTCTCAGCTCAGTTCAGTTCAGTTGCTCAGTCGTGTCTGACTCTTTGAGACCCCATGAATCGCACGCCAGGCCTCCCTGTCCATCTCCAACTCCCGGAGTTTATTCAGACTCATGTCCATCAAGTTGGTGATGCCATTCAACCATCTCATCCTCTGTCTCCCCTTTCTCCTCCTGCTCCTAATCCCTCCCAGCATCAGAATCTTTCCAATGAGTCAACTCTTCACATGAGGTGGCCAAAGTACTGGAGTTTCAGCTTTAGCATCATTTCTCAGCTCCGGGCTTCTTTAATCTCCCTTTCTTTCTCTGAGCTGCTTCCATATTCTTGAGAGAAAGACAGAACACTGTTCAAGTGCAGGGCTGCAAACTTACTCAGCAGGGCTATTTCAGGTCCTCTCATTCTAGACCTGTTAGATGAAGGTGATAGATACAATGTGACCACTTACCTGCTGAATCAGTGAGCAACTGACAGCAAACAGCTGGTACACTGCACATTCTAATTTGTATTCTGACTTACCAAGTTAAAAATTTAAAAACTACTTGTCAATTTTTAGGTAGAAAATGTGAATCCTGTAGAAAACTGGCTAACTGATTTGTAAAGGTCTCAGAGAAGCAAAGTCTTGGATAATTCAACCATTCTCGGTTCCTGCATTTTCAGCTCCCTAAATCTTTCACTATTAAATTATTTCCAAGTCTTATTTCCATTTTTAAAGCACTGTAGTTTTCTTGAAAATATCTTGAAGACTTGGGAAAGATATGTCTGTTTTAAGAGGAGATAATAAATATTTATTTCTCATTATTTTCAGGTGAAGGAGAAAAGTTGAATCTTCTGGTCCAAATCTAGAAGCCATAATTCAATATCACAAACTTCTTTGATTTGTTTTTTTTGCAAGAAATGATACAGCAATCTTCTTTCTCTACATAACATGTTTTAAAAAGTACAAAAGACTTCAGTAGTTTGGTTTTATTCAGTTTAGATAAGCAGCCAAAAAGTCAGAAGCCCCATCCAAAATTATTCTTAGTTTTCCTTGCCAAAAGATCAGATTAAATATCGCTTAAGAATAGGCTTTCTTGGGAGATTTCTGGTTCAGGACTCCCTGGCTTTGGCATGAAACAAGAACACCACAATACTACCAGTAGTTGACTCAGATTGGAGTTTAGTGGTACCTAGAAGTCTAGAATCGAAACACTATTTACATCTTCTATCTGAGTAACTCATAAATCTTCATTTTATATCTATCTCTATACAACAGATTTAAATAACATCTTACTACTTAGTGATCTTAATTTAATGGTAACGGAAAAATTTAACGACTTGCATATACTTGTCGTCTGTCGAAAAATGCCGTTTTTTAAGCAACAATCGGTGCCCTTAAGTAGAATACATACCCTTTAACCGCTTGATCATTACATTTCTTTTTTCATGCTTCTGTGTGGTATAATTTTTGCACTTTAAATAGTACACTATTAAGACATGTGGAGGCTATTTTTAACTGTATCGTACCTATGGGTATTTGGTTTTTAAACATAATATGGTCTCTTAAAACAACAAATTTAGAATAAAATTGCTCTCTTAACCATATCCCTGAAATGACTTGAATTCTAGCTGTGGATAAATCCTAGTTCCTTCAGAGGTTACCTCTCCCCCTTAGACCAGCCATTCCCAGCAATTAGACTGCCAGTGCACTCTTGCTGAACCTTCCCACATCAATTTACAGGGTTTAGAATTAAGGAATTTTTCATGAAGGGTGATTGCTAAAAGTTTCCTAATGCCTCCAAGTACTACAAAGACTGCGTATTTTAAATTTCATGTTTATAAATTTTAATCTATGCTTTTTTTCTATGCTTTAAGTCAATTGTTTGCTAATTATTTGCTTTAGTTTTTATCCTAAATGAAGCAAACCAATCTGAAAAGGCTACATGTAGCATGGCCAATTACATGACATTCTGGAAAAAGCAAAATTATAGAGACAATAAAATAATCAGTGATTGCTAGGGGTTTAAGGGAAAAGGAGAAGGGATGAATACATGAATTACTAGGACAGCTGAACTATTTTGTATGATACTGTAAAGGTAGATGCATGATATTTTGCATTTGACAGAACTCATAGAATTTTACAGCTCAAAGGATAAACATTTATGTATGAAAATTAAAAAAAAATATTTAAGAGGTTGGGGGGAATCCCAGAAAGGACTACAGACTATAAAAGAGAAAGTTTATATTACAAATATATTATACAACCTCAGTGAAGGGAATGGGGATAAAAGATGCTGGCCTAAATAACTTTGGAAATGAATAGTCTATAATGCTAATGGTAAAAGGCAGATGGTGGGAATTAGATTTTTTTCCCTGTGGGAGTGGAATCCACAGGTAAACTAGCAGAAGAGGCTAGAACGATCTATGGGGCAATGGCTTAGCATTAAAGACAATTATGTTTAGCTTTGTATAGACATGAATGGTTACATATAGAAATATTTATAGATATTTGTATATACAGGGTTTAGTATACATACACATGTATTTCTTTGCTCTCTTAGCTGAGAGAGACAGAAGCAATATCCCAGAGCATATCCAGCGCCCAGATATTGATTCCTAATAAAAGAACCAGAGCTCCATGGAGAAATGATTGACTCTAAAGCTGCAGAAGGAAAGATTCAAGATAAGCCTAGAACATCTTGTAATGCCAAAAAAGTTATGAAAAAACATAGAAAACAAAAACAAAAAATAAACAAATACTAATGGAAGAAATGCAAAGAGGTAGAGGAAAACAATAGACTGGGAAAGACTAGAGATTTCGTCAAGAAAATTAGAGATACAAAGGGAATATTTCATGCAAAGATGGGCACGATAAAGGATCGAAATGATATGGATCTAACAGAAGCAGAAGATATCCAGAAAAGGTGGCAAGAATACACAGAAGAATACTACAAAAAAGATCTACATGACCCATAAAATCACAATGGTGTGATCACTCACCTAGAGCCAGATATCGTGGAATGCGAAGTCAAGTGGCCCTTATGAAGCATCACTACAAACAAAGCTAGTGGAGGTGATGGAATTCCAGTTGAGCTATTTCAAACCCTGAAAGATGATGCTGTGAAAGTGCTGCATTCAATATACCAGCAAATTAGGGAAATTCAGCAGTGGCCACAGGACTGGAAAAGGTCAGTTTTCATTCCAATCCCAAAGAAAGGCAATGTCAAAGAATGTTTAAACTACTGCACAATTGCACTCATCTCACATGCTAGTAAAGTAATGCTCAAAATTCTCCAAGCCAAGCTTCAGCAATACGTGAACCATGAACTTCCAGATGTTCAAGCTGGTTTTAAAAAAGGCAGAGGAACCAAAGATCAAATTGCCAATATCTTCTAGATCATCAAAAAGCAAGAGACTTCCAGAAAAACATCTATTTCTGCTTTCCTGACTATGCCAAAGCCTTTGACTGTGTGGATCACAATAAACTGTGGAAAATTCTGAGAGAGATGGGAATACCAGACCACCTTGCCTGCCTCCTGAGAAATCTGTATGCAGGTCAGGAAGCAACAGTTAGAACCGGACATGGAGCAACAGACTGGTTCCAAATAGGAAAAAGAGTATGTCAAGGCTGTATATTGTCACACTGATTATTTAACTTATATTCAGAGTACATCATGAGAAACGTTGGACTGGATGAAGCACAAGCTGGAATCAAGATTGCTGGAAAAATATCAATAACCTCAGAAATGCAGATGACACCACCCTTATGGCAGAAAGTGAAGAAGAACTAAAGAGCCTCTTGATGAAAGTGAAAGAGGAGAGTGAAAAAGTTGGCTTAAAGCTCAACATTCAGAAAACTAAGATCATGGCATCTGGTCCCTCACTTCATGAGAAATAGATGGAGAAAAGTGGAAACAGTAGCAGACTATATTTTGGGGCTCCAAAATCACTGCAGATGGTGATTGCAGCCATGAAATTAAAAGATGCTTTGGAAGGAAAGTTATGCCCAACCTAGACAGCATATTAAAAAGCAGAGACATAACTTTGCCAACAAAAGTCCATCTAGTCAGGGCTATGGTTTTTCCAGTAGTCATGTATGGATGTGAGAGTTGGACTATAAAGAAAGCTGAGCGCTGACGAATTGATGCTTTGAACTGTGGTGTTGGAGAAGATTCTTGAGAGTCCCTTGGACTGCAAAGAGATCCAACCAATCCATCTCATGTCTGACTCTTTGAGACCCCATGATCTGTAGGCTACCAGGCTCCTCTGTCCATGGGATTCTCCAGACAAGAATACTGGAGTGGGTTGCCATTTCCTTCTCCAGGGGATCCTAAAGGTAGTCAATCCTAAATATTCATTGGAAATGCTAATGTTGAAGAAGAAACTCAATACTTTGGCCACCTGATGTGAAGAACTGAGTCATTTGAAAAGACCCTGATGCTGGGAAATATTGAAGAAGGGAGGAGAAGGGGACAATAGAGGATGAGATGGTTGGATGGCATCACCGACTCAATGGACATGAGTTTGAGTAAACTCCAGGAGTTGGTGATGGACAGGGAGTCCTGGCATGCCACAGTCCATGGGGTCACAAAAAAGTCGGACACGACTGAGCGACTGAATTGAACTGAATGGAAGTGTATCTAAGAAGTACAGGAGCTAAATAAAGGTATTCCCAAGGGCCAAAGTGGGAGAATCTGAGTAATAGAATAAATAAAACAGTACTGGTTTTAACAAAAGTATACACTAAATATCTATGTATACACAGATATACATATAAATAATTGAATAAATTAATAAATGTAAAGAAGAGATAAATCTCTTGCATAAAATAATTCAAATAATTTATGGAGATACTCTTCCTCAAGGAGGGAATTATAACGCTTCTTAAATTGTGGTCTGTGCATAGTGATTTGCTTCCAAAGAGTATAGGATAAAGAGAGGAAGTGCAGTGTAACTTTACAGTGGAGAAACCTGATAAATGCTACTTCAGCCAGGTGATGAAGGTCAACAACAACAGTCATAAATAATGTTGATAATATTTACCTTTGACATAAAGTGATGAAAATGACACTTAACCTTTGTGATCTTCTTCTTTCTAATCCAAAACTCCAGTATTATTATGAGAAATTATCCAACAATTACCCAAGAGGAGCATTCTGCAAATACCTGACCAATAATGCTCAGGAGTGTCAAGGCCATAAAAAACAAGGAAAGTCTGAGAAACTGTCAGAGTTCAAGAGGTGTGTCAATTAAATGTCATGGATGGGATCCTGGACCAGGGAAAGGACATTCAGTTCAGTTCAGTTCAGTTCAGCTCAGTCGCTCAGTCATGTCTGACTCTGCAACTCCATGAATTGCAGCATGCCAGGCCTCCCTGTCCATCACCAACTCCCAGAATTCACCCAAACTCATGTCCACCGAGTCGGTGATGCCATCCAGCCATCTCATCCTCTGTCGTCCTCTTCTCCGCCTGCCCCCAATCCCTCCCAGCATCAAGGTCTTTTCCAATGAGTCAACTCTTCGTGTGAGATGGACAAAGTATTGGAGTTTCAGCCTCAGCATCAGTCCTTCCAAAGAACAACCAGGACTGGGCTCCTTTAGGATGAACTGGTTGGATCTCCTTGCAGTCCAAGGGACTCTCAAGAGTCTTCTCCAACACCACAGTTCAAAAGCATCAATTCTTTGGCACTCAGCCTTCTTCACAGTCCAACTCTCACATCCATACATGACCACTGGAAAACCCATAGCCTCGACTAGATGGACCTTTATTGGCAAAGTAATATCTCTGCTTTTTAATATGCTATCCAAGTTGGTCATAACTTTTCTTCCAAGGAGTAAGTGTCTTTTAATTTCATAGCTGCAGTCCCCATCTGCAGTGATTTTGGAGCCCCAAAAATAAAGTCTGCCACTGTTTCCACTGTTTCCCCATTTATTTCCCATGAAGTGAAGGGACCAGATGCCATGGTCTTAGTTTTCTGAATGTTAAGCTTTAAGCCAACTTTTTCACTCTCCTCTTTCACTTTCATCAAGAGGCTTTTGGTTCCTCTTCACTTTCTGCCATAAGGGTGGTGTCATCTGCATAGCTGACATTATTGATATTTCTCCCGGCAATCTTGATTCCAGCTTGTGCTTCTTCCAGCCCAGCATTTCTCATGATGTACCCTGCACATAAGTTAGATAAGCAGGGTAACAATATTCAGCCTTGACTTACTCCTTTTCCTATTTGAAAATAGTCTGTTGGTCCATGTCCGATTCTAACTGTTGCTTCCTCACCTGCATATAGGCTTCTCAAGAGGCAGGTCAGGTGGTCTAGTATTCCCATCTCTTTCAGAACTTTCCACAGTTTATTGTGATCCACACAGTCAAAGGCTTTGACATAGTCAATAAAACAGAAATAGATGTTTTTCTGGAACTCTCTTGCTTTTGCCATGATCCAGCAGATGTTGGCAATTTGATCTCTGGTTCCTCTGCCTTTTCTAAAACCTACTTGAACATCTGGAAGTTTACAGATCATGTATTGCTGAAGACTGGCTTGGAGAATTTTGAGCATTACTTTACTAGCGTGTGAGATGAGTGCAATTGTGCAGTAGTTGGAGCGTTCTTTGGCATTGCCTTTCTTTAGATTGGAAACTGACCTTTCCCAGTCCTGTGACCACTGCTGAGTTTTCCACATTTGCTGGCATATTGAGTGCAGCACTTTCACAATATCATCTTTCAGGATTTGAAATAGCTCAACTGGAATTCCATCAGTTTGTAGTGATGCTTTCTAAGGCCCACTTGACTTCACATTTCAGCATGTCTGTCTCTAGGTGAGTGATCACACCATCGTGATTATCTGGGTCGTGAAGATCTTTTTTGTAGTATTCTTCTGTGTATTCTTGCCACCTTTTCTTAATATCTTCTGCTTCTCTTAGGTCCATATCATTTCTGTCCTTTATTGTGCCCATCTTTGAATGAAATATTACCTTTGTATCTCTAATTTTCTTGAAGAGACCTCTAGTCTTTCCCATTGTATTGTTTTCCTCTATTTCTTTGCACTGATCGCTGAGGAAGGCTTTCTTATCTCTCCTTGTTATTCTTAGAACTCTGCATTCAGATGATTATATCTTTCCTTTTCTACTTTGCTTTTCACCTCTCTTCTTTTCACAGCTATTTGTAAGGCCTCCTCAGACAGCCATTTTGCTTTTTTGCATTACTTTTCCATTGGGATGGTCTTGATTCCTGTCTCCTGTACAATGTCACGAACCTCCATCCATAGTTCATCAGGCACTCTGTCTATCAGATCTAGTCCCTTAAATCTATTTCTCACTTCCACTGTATAATCATAAGGGATTTGATTTAGGTCATACCTGAATGGTCTAGTGGTTTTCCCTACTTTCTTCAATTTGAGTCTGAATTTGGTAATAAGGAGTTCATGATCTGAGCCACAGTCAGCTCCCCGTCTTGTTTTTGTTGACTGTATAGAGCTTCTCCATCTTTGGCTGCAAAGAATATAATCAATCTGATTTTGGTTTTGACCATCTGGTGATGTCCATGTACACAGTCTTCTCTTCTGTTGTTGGAATGGGTTTTTTCTATGACCAGTGCGTTCTCTTGGCAAACTCTATTAGTCTTTGCCCTGCTTCATTCCATATTCTCAGGCCAAATTTGCCTGTTACTCCACAGAGATCATTCTGTCGTTTTTGAGATTGCATCCAAGTACTGCATTTTGGGCTCTTTTTTTGACCATGATGGCTACTCCATTTCTTCTAAGGGATTCCTGCCCACAGTAGTAGATATAATGGTCATCTGAGTTAAATTCACCCATTCCAGTCCATTTTAGTTCGCTGATTCCTAGAATTTTGACATTCACTCTAGCCATCTCTTATTTGACCACTTCCAATTTGCCTTGATTCATGGACCTAACATTCCAGATTCCTATGCAATATTGCTTTTTGCAGCATTGGACCTTGCTTCTATCACCAGTCACATCCACAGCTGGGTATTGTTTTTACTTTGGCTCCATCCCTTCAGTCTTTCTGGAGTTATTTCTCCACTGCTCTCCAGAGCATATTGGGCACCTACTGACCTGGGGAGTTCCTCTTTCAGTGTCCTATCATTTTGCCTTTCCATACTGTTCATGGGGTTCTCAAGACAAGAATACTGAAGTGGTTTGCCATTCCCTTTTCCAATGGACCACATTCTGTCAGAATTCAAGAGATGTGTCAATTAAATGTCATGGATGGGATCCTGGAACAGGGAAAGGACTTTAGAAAAACTAAAGAAACCTGAAGAAACTATGTATATCATTTAATGTTAATGTATCAATATTGATTCATTAATTGTAACAAATACACAAAAGTAAGGTTCACAAGGGGAAACTTGGTGTGGAATTATAGGAATTCTGTACCATCTTCCTTTTTTAAATTTAAAACTATTCTAATAAGATAAAATCCATTGAAAGAAAACTGTACAAGCTACATCTTAATTAAAGCAATTGAGATGTTTGTACGAAGTTGCTTCAGTCGTGTGTAGCTCCATGGACTGTAGACTGTCAGTCTCCCTTGTTCATGGGATTCGCCACGCATGGATACTGGTGTAGGTTGCCATGCCCTGCTCTAGGGGATCTTCCCAACCCAGTGATTGAATCTGTGTCTCTTGTGTCTCCTGCATTGGTTGGCAAGTTCTTTACCACCAGAGAGACTTCCCTGGTGGCTCAGATGGTAAAGCTTCTGCCTACAATGTGGGAGACTCGGATTCGATCCCTGGGTGTGGAAGATCCCCTGGAGAAGGAAATGGCAACCCACTCCAGTACTCTTGCCTGGAAAATATCATGGGAGGAGCCTGATAGGCTATAGTTCATGGGGTCGCAAAGAGTTGGACACGACTGAGTGACTTCACTTACCACTAGTGCCACCTCAGAAGCCACTGAGATGTTTGTAAGGCTGCTGTTTAAATGAAAACTTCTTAGCTAGTTTTTTAGTTTTTATCGCTAATGATAACAATATTAACAATTTGCTTAGTATCTTATCTACTTTTTCTAAAAATTTTTGGTTAGATATAGATGTGTGTGTGTGTAGATATGTGTGTTGCTTTTCTTATAGAAGTGGAAGCTTCTTTGGAGAAATGTCTGTTTAGTTCTTTGGCCCACTTTTTGATTGGGTCGTTTATTTTTCTGGAATTGAGCTGCAGGAGTTGCTTGTATACTTTTTAGATTAATTCTTTGTCAGTTGCTTCATTTGCTATTATTTTCTCCCATTCTGAAGGCTGTCTTTTCACCTTGCTTATAGTTTCCTTTGTTGTGAAGAAGCTTTTAAGTTTAATTAGATCCCATTTGTTTATTTTTGCTTTTATTTCCAATATTCTGGGAGGTGGGTCCTAGAAGATCCTGCTGTGATTTATGTCAGAGTGTGTTTTGCCTATATTTTCCTCTAAGAGTTTTATAGTTTCTGGTCTTACATTTAGATCTTTAATCCATTTTGAGTTTATTTTTTGTATGGTGTTAGAAAGTGTTCTAGTTTCATTCTTTTACAAGTGGTTGACCAGTTTTCCCAGCACCACTTGTTAAAGAGATTGTCTTTTCTCCATTGTATAGTCTTGCCTCCTTTGTCAAAGATAAGGTGTCCATAGGTATGTGGATTTATCTCTGGGCTTTCTATTTTGTTCCATTGATCTATATTTCTGTCTTTATGCCAGTACCATACTGTCTTGAGGACTGTGGCTTTGTAGTAGAGACTGAAAAAATCAGGCAGGTTGATTCCTCCAGTTCCATTCTTCTTTCTCAAGATTGCTTTGGCTATTCGAGGTTTCTTGTATTTTCATACAAATTGTGAAATTATTTGTTCTAGCTTTGAAAAATACCGTTGGTAGCTTGATAGAGATTGCATTGAATCTATAGATTGCTTTGGATAGTATACTCATTTTCACTATATTGATTGTTCCAATCCATGAACATGGTATATCTCTCCATCTATTAGTGTCCTCTTTGATTTCTTTCACCAGTGTTTTATAGTTTTCTATATATAGGTCTTTAGTTTCTTTAGGTAGATATATTTGTAAGTATTTTATTCTTTTCATTGCAATGGTGAATGGAATTGTTTCCTTAATTTCTCTTTCTAATTTCTCCAAAGGAGACATACAGACGGCTAACAAACACATGAAAAGATGCTAAACATCACTCATTATCAGAGAAATGCAAATCAAAACCATAATGAGGTACAATTTCACACCAGTCAGAATGGGTGCTACCCAAAAGTCTGCAAGCAATAAATGCTGGAGAGGGTGTGGAGAAAAGGGAACCATCTTACACTGTTGGTGGGAATGCAAACTAATACAGCCACTATGGTGAACAGTGTTCCTTAAAAAACTGGGAATAGAATTGCCTTATGACCCAGCAATCCCACTGCTGGGCATACACACTGAGGAAACCAGAATTGAAAGAGACATGTGTACCCCAATGTTCATCACAGCACTATTTATAATAGCCAGGACATGGAAGCAACCTAGATGTCCATCAGCAGACAAATTGATAAGAAAGCTGTGGTACATATACACAATGGAGTATTACTCAGCCATTAAAAAGAATACATTTGAATCAGTTCTAATGAGGTGGATGAAACTGGAGCCTATTATACAGAGTGAAGTAAGCCAGAGAGAAAAACACCAATACCGTATACTAATGCACATATACGGAATTTAGAAAGATGGTAATGATAACCCTGTATGCGAGACAGCAAAAGAGACACAGATGTATAGAACAGTCTTTTGGACTCTGTGGGAGGAGGAGAGGGTGGGACGATTTGGAAGAATGACACTGAAACATGTATAATATCATATATGAAATGAATCACCAGTCCAGGTTCAATACAGGATCCTTGGGGCTGGTGCACTGGGATGACCCAGAGGAAGGGTATGGGGAGGGAGGTGGGAGGGGAGGTTCAGGATGGGGAACATGTGTACGCCCGTGGCAGATTCATGTTGATGTGTGGCAGAAACAATATAATATTGTAAAGTAATTAGCCTGCAATTAAAATAAATAAATTTAAATTTAAAAAAAAGTGGAATCATATTAGGACATATTTTTAAATTTGCTGGTTTAATTTGATAACATAAAATGAATATTGCTCTATGAAGCATATGAATATCTATTTTGCTCCTTTAATGCCAGCATAATATTCTATGTTATGGATGTACTATCCATACATTATCTCTAATTTGTGGCTGATAGAACTAAATGAATATCTTAAGGACATATTCTTACCTATATTTGCCATATTAGTCTGTTGCTTAGAAGAAAAGTTAAAAGGATACAAAAATTCTTTCATTTCTTTGTATTATGATTTTGGGACTTTATGTCATGATTAGGTAGATTATAGAAATAGCTTTAATATATTATTTTCTGTTATTCATTACTTTTAATATTCATGTTAGCAACTTTACTCCATCTGGAAAATATTATTTGCAATTTCTTTTTCTCCTAAATGGAAAGTATTTTAAATATCATTTATTGAATAGTCCATTTTCCCCTGGGATTTGAAACTCTACATTTTAAAATATACTAACTTCTTTTATAGGCATGGAATTGACTTCTGTCATCATTTTATCCTATCCTATTTGTCTATTCCAATACGTAGACTTATAGTGTGTTTTGATAGCTGGTAAGATGATTTCCTCTTTATTATTACTCCTTTTATAAAATTTCTTCCTTATTACTTTGCAGGAAAAAAAAATCAAGGATTAACAATATTTTCTATTGTTAGCCCTCCTCCTCTTTCTCTTTCCTCTTTTCTCTCTTCCTTCTCCTGATCTCTCTTCTTTCTTTATCACTTTTGTTAATAAATTTTGCCCTCAAGGTTACTTTTTGTTTGTTTTTTAATTAATCTTTTGTTTGTTTTTTAATTTTTGTGGCTGGCATTTGGAACAAGGTCTTTTGGTAAACACTTTCCCCCTAAATTTACTATTACTATGAAACCTTTGCAAAAGCAACTTATTTAATATCTGTAATTTAACTGACTACCTTACTGAAAGTTATTACTTCTAATTTTGCTATCTTACTCTTGGTTTTTCTACATGGTATACATGTAGCTCTTTAATTCATACAAACCTGGAATGGTTTCTTGCTTTGGGTAAAGTCACTAGATCTTCATTTGGTTAAAATTTTAAAGCAGGGAGTCTACTTATATGTTTCAAAGCCAAGTACTTTGTCCTTCCTCTCCCAGAAATGAGGGTTTCAGTGCCGTCATAATAGCACAGGAGTAAGAAAGAGAATGGAGAGTTTAAAAGAGATGAAATAAGAAGAGGGCTGTGAGAAACCAGGACTCAGGAGTAGCTGGGGAGAAAAATATTGGTAAGATATGAAAAGTTGGTCTTAATAGGCAAATATAGATGGGTAAAAGTATGTATAGTGACTGAGGAATAATGGGTAATATTTGATTAAGAAGATATTGCAATATTTCAATAGAAGCATTGAAATGATCCTACAATATTGCAACAGAAGTATTGCCTTGTATGTACCAATAATCTTTGTCATCTCTCTATTGCCCTAAACTATTTTTGTTGATTTATCTAAATCCCTTAATAAGAGGCTTCTTGCTGTTGATATTTATGTTAAAATTCATTGTGTCTATTAATCTGAAGACACGTGCTACTGATAGAAGTTGGAAAATGGCATCTTTCTGATTGAATACTGAAGGCCAGAACTGGCTTTAGAGATCTTATGTGGTCAAGGCATGCAGGATACAGATTCAGTGTAGGGCAAGGGCACAACTTGAGTTGAAGGGTATTTGTTGTTATTTTTTTATATGTTTAATGCATCAATATATGCTGGGGGGGAATGCCATTTAGGTATGTGTAATTCAATTACATATTCAATTTTAATTTTAGGGAGATATATTTTATCAGGTTTGGCAATAAATCTATGATGTTTTATAAAATGGAGAAATCTCCATATTTTTCTATGGCTTGGGGTAATTTAGTAATGTTGGAATCATTTTAAAATTTGGCCTTTTATAGTGGCAGATTACATTTCTTACTGTGTTGTGTTTATTACATTTCTCTCTCATTTCCTAGCAATTGGAGGAACTACACAGGATCCACTTTCTTACTTACATAGGAGGCATAAATTGGAAGGTTGGAAAATGGAAAAACAATGTTGAAGACTCATGAGAAAAGAGTAATGGAGTCAATGCCAGAACAGCATCTTGAGGGCTGTTCTATAAATACTCTGGGGCTTTTCAAAGAGACGTTACTTACAGGGCAAAAATCCAGTCTTTTCTTTTGATTTTGACCTAAGCACTCTTTATCTAAATTACATGATAATATAATTTATTTATATTTATGTAAATAATATGATTTTTTAAAGTAAAAAAACATTTGCAATCCAGGAAAAGCAAGACTGGTAACCACAGTAACACTGGCAATAAGTACAGTTCAGGATCACTAAAAGAAGGTGTGAGGTTATACAGTTTTTAAATGGTTTGTGAGTCATGTCTTCTTCTTATAATGGGATGACTTCAGTCAACTATATACATGTAAAAAACAGGAAAATGACAATAAGTTTTGTTTTTTTTACCAAGTTTTAAATGGTGGATTTTATTTCTTAAACACATATACAGACATTTTCTTATGTTCAGAATCTAAAATATATATATATATATATATATACATACATGCATTAACATGTAACATTTCATTTCTTTTTAATACAATAATAATTTAATATATGAAAAATTCTTCAATGCTAGTTTTACACTATATTTATCACTGTCCACTTAAAAAGATGATCTCTATGTAGGTTCTTACAAAGAACATGAAAAGACATAGCTGGTGTTTACTCTGGTGAGTTTTGGTAGAAAAATCTAACCCTAACATTACTTAAAGAGAGAACCTGGATTTATTAAAGTAAAGTTCTTAACACAAGCTGTATTAAATTTTTTAAAAAAATATTTGTGGATAAAAAATTTAAAGCCTACTTCACTTTTAAAAGTGAAGGAAACTATCAACCAACAATTAAGTGGTTAATATCCAAAATACATACAGAACTCACACAACTTGACATTAAAAAGCAAACAACACAATTAAAAAATGGGCAGAGGACTGGGACAGACATTTCTCCAAAGATATACAGATGGCCAACAGGCACATAAAAAGGTGTTCAATATCAGAAATCATCAGAGGAATGCAGTTCAAAGCCACAGTGAAACATCACTTCACTTGTCAGAATGACTGTTATTAAGAAGACAACCAATAGAAAGAGTTGGTGAGGATCTGAAGAAAAGAGAACTCTGATTTGTGGGAATATAATTTGGTGGATGAGATAGTTGATCATCACCAACTCAACGGTCATGAGTTTGAGCAAACTCTGGGAGATAGTGAAGGACAGGGAAGCCTGGCATGCTGCAGTCCATAGTCTTAGCAACAGACAATTTGGTGGCGCCATTATGGAAAACCGTATGGAGATCCCTAAAAAAAATCAAAACTAGAATTGCTGTATGACACAGAAAATTACACTCCTGGGTATTTATCTGAAGATGATGAAAACATTAATTAGAACAGATATATGTACCCTTATCTTCAAAGCAAAAACAATACCCAACTGTGAATGCGACTGGTGATAGAAGCAAGGTCTGATGCTGTAAAGAGCAATATTGCATAGGAACCTGGAATGTCAGGTCCATGAATCAAGGCAAATTGAAGTGGTAAAACAGGAGATGGCAAGAGTGAATGTCAACATTCTAGGAATCAGCGAACTAAAATGGACTGGAATGGGTGAATTTAACTCAGATGACCATTATATCTGCTACTGCGGGGAGGAATCCCTTAGAAGAAATGGAGTAGCCATCATGGTCAAAAAAAGAGTCCAAAATGCAGTACTTGGATGCAATCTCAAAAACGACAGAATGATCTCTGTTCGTTTCCAAGGCAAACTATTCAATATCACTGTAATCCAAGTCTATGTCCCAACCAGTAATGCTGAAGAAGCTGAGGCTGAACGGTTCTATGAAGACCTACAAGACCTTTTATAACTAACACCTAAAAAAGATGTCCTTTTCATTATATGGGACTGGAACGCAAAAGTAGGAAGTCAAGAAACACCTGGAGTACCAGGCAAATTTGGCCTTGGAATGCAGAATGAAGCAGGGCAAAGACTAATAGAGTTTTGCCAAGAAAATGCACTGGTCATAGCAAACACCCTCTTCCAACAACACAAGAGAAGACTCTACACATGGACATCACCAGATGGTCAACACTGAAATCAGATTGATTATATTCTTTGCAGCCAAAGATGGAGAAGCTCTATACAGTCAACAAAAACAAGACGGGGAGCTAACTGTGGCTCAGGTCATGAACTCCTTATTGCCAAATTCAGACTCAAATTGAAGAAAGTAGGGAAAACCACTAGACCATTCAGGTATGACCTAAATCAAATCCCTTATGATTATACAGTGGAAGTGAGAAATAGATTTAAGGGCCTAGACCTGATAGAAAGAGTGCCTGATGAACTATGGATGGGGGGTTGTGGCATTGTACAGGAGACAGGGATCAAGACCATCCCCATGGAAAAGTAATGCAAAAAAGCAAAATGGCTGTCTGAGGAGGCCTTACAAATAGCTGTGAAAAGAAGAGAGGTGAAAAGTAAAGGAGAAAAGGAAAGATATAAGTGTCTGAATGCGGAGTTCCAAAGAAAAACAAGAAGAGATAAGAAAGCCTTCTTCAGCGATCAATGCAAAGAAATGAGGAAAAGAACAGAATGGGAAAGACTAGAGATCTCTTCAAGAAAATTAGAGATACCAAGGGAACACTTCATGCAAAGATGGGCTCGATAAAGGACAGAAATGGTATGGACCTAATAGAAGCAGAAGATATTAAGAAAAGGTAGCAAGAATACACAGAAGAACTGTACAAAAAAGATCTTCACGACCCAGATAATTATGATGGTGTGATCACTCACCTAGAGCCAGACATCCTGGAATATGAAGTCAAGTGGGCCTTATAAAGCATCACTACGAACAAAGCTAGTGGAGGTGATGGAATTCCAGTTGAGCTATTTCAAATCCTGAAAGATGCTGTGAAAGTACTGCACTCAATATGCCAGCAAATGTGGAAAACTCAGCAGTGGCCACAGGACTGGAAAAGGTCAGTTTTCATTCCAATTCCAAAGAAAGGCAATGCCAAAAAATGCTCAAGCTACTGCACAATTGCACTTATCTCACATGCTAGTAAAGTAATGCTCAAAATTCTCCAAGCCAGGCTTCAGCAATACATGAACCGTGAACTTCCTGATGTTCAAGCTGGTTTTAGAAAAGGCAGAGGAACCAGAGATCAAATTTCAAACATCTGCTGGATCATGGAAAAAGGAAGAGTGTTCCAGAAAAACGTCTATTTCTGCTTTATTGACTATGCCAAAGCCTTTGACTGTGTGGACCACAATAAACTGTGGAATATTCTGAAAGAGATGGGAATACAGACCACCTGACCTGCCTCTTGAGAAATCTGTATGCAGGTCAGGAAGCAACAGTTAGAACTGGACATGGAACAACAGACTGGATTCAAATAGGAAAAGGAGCACGTCAAGGCTGTATATTGTCATCCTGCTAATTTAACATCTATGCAGAGTACATCATGAGAAACACTGGACTGGAAGAAACACAAACTGGAATCAAGATTGCTGGGAGAAATATCAATAGCCTCAGATATGCAGATGACACCACCCTTATGGCAGAAAGTCAAGAGGAACTAAAAAGCCTCTTGATGAAAGTGAAAGTGGAGAGTGAAAAAGTTGGCTTAAAGTTCAACATTCAGAAAATGAAGATTATGGCTTCTGGTCCCATCACTTCATGGGAAATAGATGGGGAAACAGTGGAAACAGTGTCAGACTTTATTTTGGGGAGCTCCAAAATCACTGCAGATGGTGACTGCAGCCATGAAATTAAAAGACGCTTACTCTTTGGAAGGAAAGTTATGACCAACCTAGATAGCATATTCAAAAGCAGAGACATTACTTTGCCAACAAAGTTCTGTCTAGTCAAGGCTATGGTTTTTCCAGTAGTCATGTATGGATGTGAGAGTTGGACTGTGAAGAAGGCTGAGCGCCGAAGAGTGATGCTTTTGAACTGTGGTGTTGGAGAAGACTCTCGAGAGTCCCTTGGACTGCAAGGAGATCCAGCCAGTCCATTCTGAAGGAGATCAACCCTGGGATTTCTTTTGGAAGGAATGATGCTAAAGCTGAAACTCCAGTACTTTGGCCATTTCATGCGAAGAGTTTACTCATTGGAAAAGACTTTGATGCTGGGAGGGATTGGGGGCAGGCGGAGAAGGGGATGACAGAGGATGAGATGACTGGATTGCATCATGGACTTGATGGACATGAGTCTAAGTGAACTCCGGGAGTTGATGATGGACAGGGAGGCCTGGTGTGCTGAGATTCATGAGGTTTTAAAGAGTCAGACACGACTAAGCAACTGAACTGCACTGAACTGATTCACTGCAAGATAATTTACAATAGCTAAGATTTAGAAACAACCTAAATGCCCATCAAGAGAGGAATGGATAAAGAAAATGTTGTGTGTGTGTGTGTGCGTGCGCGTGAACAGAACTGAATCCAGGAGAAGGATCTTGCAGAGAACAGCCTTATCAGTAGAATAAGCTGACTCCACCTTCAGTTCAGTTCGGTTCAGTGACTCAGTCATGTCTGACTCTTTGCAACCACATGAATCACAGCACGCCAGGCCTCCCTGTCCATCACCAACTCCCCGAGTCTACCCAAACTCATGTCCATTGAGTTGGTGATGCCATTCAGCCATCTCATCCTCTGTCGTCCCCTTCTCCTCCTGCCCCCAATCCCTCCCAGCATCAGGGTCTTTTCCAATGAGTCAACTCTTTGCATGAGTTGGCCAAAGTATTGGAGTTTCAGCCTCAGCATCAGTCCTTCCAATGAACACCCAGGACTGGGCTCCTTTAGGATGGACTGGTTGGATCTCCTTGCAGTCCAAGGGACTCTCAAGAGTCTTCTCCAACACCACAGTTCAAAAGCATCAATTCTTTGGCACTCAGCTTTCTTCACAGTCCAACTCTCACATCCATACATGACTACTGGAAAAACCATAGCCTTGACTAGATGGAACTTTGTTGGCAAAGTAATGTCTCTACTTTTAATATGCTATCTAGGTTGGTCATAACTTTCCTTCCAAGGAGTAAGCATCTTTTAATATCATGGCTGCAATCACCATCTTCAGTGTAATTGACAAGAGTTTGGTGTCTGAGAACAAGTGTAACAGGCAAAAGACACACAAGAATGTGTAAGTCTCATACACTGGTGGTTCTAATGACATTAATTTCATCAGTGCTGTTGAGGGCCAAGGACACTTGGTACAAATTCACAGTGGATTAGTAGCTATGCATGTGGTTTTGGACTTCAACATGACAGTGAGGTCATTACTGTTAGGACATTTTAAAGCAATAGAAAATGGGAAAATGTGCATTTCAATTTATAATTAGCTGTATTTGAATAAAGACTGTTGGAGGTACTTGTAATTTGAGAAAATTCTTGAGAGAAAAGGGGAAAACTAAAGACAGAAGATATAAACTCAAAAGCAATTTGTTCAAATGAAGTAAGACTCAACAAAAGAAAAAAAATAGGTTAATACATTCTTATATTGAATTTCCATTGCTTTTGCATGGCAGTGCATCCTGTATAGTAGTTTGATTTTTCTTCAGTATGTATAAAAGGAAAGGAAGAGAAAATAAATAGCCTCCTTAAAAAAATTTCTGCTACTCCATCTCTTAATGAACTGCTAAAATGTAAACCCACCCAAGCCAAACCAAGCTAAAACAACAAGCCTTTGAAATTCTGTTATAGCCACACATGTAAACCCATTTTTTTCAAGATGAAATATTCTACACTTCATATATTATTTCCTACTACCTGAAATCTGAAAATAAAAAAATGTGATCCCACAAAAAATGACCTTCAAGCTTAAATTTATTTCATTTTAGATTAATTTAGTTTACATTTTTATTGCAAAATATAAACATATTCAGAGAAGAAACATGAAAGAAAAATGTTAAATTCTATGATCTATTACAGCATGAGCATACTGTAAACATGATCTAGGGAGAAACGGAAAATTGCCAGGACCTAGAAGCACTTTTTATTTCACCATTCCTTACTTCTTCCTCCCCCAAATTTCCATATTATAATTTTATGATAATCACATCTATACATATTCTTATATATAGTTATACCACACATATATGCATCTTTCAATAATGTAGTTTAGTGCCAGGTTTTTTATATTTATGTAAATGGAATCATTGAGTATGCATTGCTTTAGTCTGGAGTCTTTCATTCCACATTATATTGGCAAATCCATTCACAGTGTTGTTTGTAGTTGTATGTTCATATAATTCATAATTGAATGGATATACCTGAATTTGATGTAGTTTGGGGTTATTAGAAACAATGCTACTGTAACATCCTGCACAAATCTCCTGGGGTGCATGCACTGATATCCATTGCATGTATAGATGGAGTGAAACTGCTCAGTCAAATTGTGTGTAAGCTCAATTTTAGTGACTAATACCAATTTTCTATCGGGTTATACATATTTGCACTTGATCATCAGGTTATGAGCATTCCATTTGCTCTATCTTCTCACCAACACTTGTGACCACTAGTCATTTCCTTTTCAGCAGTTTTTATTGGTATGTAGCAGTTTTTATTTTTATTTTTTTTGGTGTTTGTTTGTTTTTTATTATTTTTATTTATTTATGTTTCACTTGTAGGAATATCGGTTCCCTGACCAGGGATTGAATATGGGCTACAGCAGTGAAATCTGGATTATATCCAATAGACCACCAGGGAATTCCCTCTCATTTTGGTTTTATTTGCATTTTCCTGATTACTAAGATAACTGAGCACTTTTCAAGTTTATTAACTACTTTGGATTTTTCCTTTTTTGAAGTGCCTATTCAAATCCCTTGCCTATTTCTCTATTGAGATGTCCTTCTCTTATTGATTTGTTGGTGTCTTCTTACAGATTTTGTTCTGAGCCCCTTGTCATGTGCATGTGTTACTTATACTGTGTCCCAGTGTGTGGCTCATCTCTTTGCTCTTTTAATAGTAACTTTGGATAAAGAGAAGTTTTGGGTCTTAATATAATCCATTTAATAAATCTTTTCCTTTATAATTAGTGCATATTTTGCCATTTGAAGTTTTTCTGTACTTTAAGGTTAGGAAAATATTTTCTTAAAGTATCTTCTAGAATGTTTGTCATTATTCACATTTAGATATAAAATCTAACTGGAATTTATCTTGCTCAGATGGTAAAGCGTCTGTCTACAATGCTGGAGACCTGGGTTTGATCCCTGGGTTGAGAAGATTCGCTAGAGAAGGAAATGGCAACCCACTCCAGTACTCTTGCCTAGAAAATCCCATGGACGGAGGAGCCTGGTGCAGGCTACTGTCCATGGGGTCGCAAAAAGTCAGACATGACTGAGCAACTTCACTTCACTTATGAGGTAGAAGATAACTTCCATTTTTATAATTGATATTCAGCTTGTTCCAGTACATGTCATTCTCTCTACTCTGCAGAGTTAGCCTTCTCATTAATCAACAGTCTGTATGTGCATGTCCCTTTCCATGATTCTAATTCATTGCCTTCATATATTCTTGCTCCAGTAACTATTTTAATTACACATTATTATCATTTTACATACAGCCAATATTCATTTAGACTTATCCACATTCTTGCCCTTTCAATTGCTCTCTGTTCCATTCTGCATCCCAAACTTCTGTCTGAACTAATTTTTCTTCTGCCTGATAATTACCTTTTAGTACAAGTCTTCTGGAGAGAAATTCTCTCAATTTCCATTTATCTGAAAAATATTTATTTCTCCTTCAATCTTGAGGTATATTTTTGTTAGGTATAGAATTCTTGGGCTTCCCTTGTGGCTCAGCTGGTCAAGAATCCGCCTGCAATGCAGGAGATCTGGGTTTGATCTCTGGGTTGGGAACATCCCCTGGAGAAGGGAAAGGCTTCTCACTCCAGTATTCTGGTCTGGAGAATTCCATGGACTGTATAGTCCATGTGGTTGCAAAGAATCAGACATGACTGAGTGTCTTTCATTTTCACTTTTATAGAATTCTAGTTAGCAGTTTTCATTCTTCGCTCCATAGATATGCCACCTTCTTGTTTTTATTTTTGGTCTATTGAGAAGGTGATTCTCTGTTTCTCCACTGAAGAGAGTCTGTCTTACTTCTTATTTTTTTAAAGGAGGAAAGATTCAGTGAGTTTGCTATAATACACCTGGTATAAATTTCTGTTATACTCCTTAGTGTTCATAGGGATTCTGAAAAATTCTCAGCAGCAATTATTTGTTCAATTATTTCCTCTTTCCATATTTTCTTTCCTCTATGCCTGATGTTTTGAACACTGATGTATTAGAATTCTCACTGTTATTTCTAAATCTTGTGTCTTTTATTATATATGTATATATTCTCTTTCTTTCTCTAATTTATTCTAACTCTTTTAAAATTTTATAGCTAGTAAGTCTACCTTTAGCTTGGTCCAATCTGTTGCTATATCTGTGCATTAATTTTCTAATCTTGGTAAATGTTATTTAAATTCCAAAGTTTCCATTTCTTCTAACTTGCAGTTCAGTTCTCAATCTTGTCCCTTATCTGTCTGAACATAGAATATATAGTTATTTTACAGTCTGTGTCTTATATCATCAAATACCATCAGTATCTGGAGACTTTCTGGATCTGTTTCTTGCTTTTGTTTCTACTGATTTCCCTGATTGAGTTATTTTTTTCCTAGTGTAATTTTCCTAGTTTCCTAGTTACTTTTCATTGTGTGCTAGAAGTTGATTTTGCAATATTGTATATAGGAGTAATTTGAGACTTAATATAGTATTGTCTTTCTCCAGAGAGGATTAACTTTTGCGTTTGCCATGTCCCAGGATAGTGCTAGCAATCTGAAATTCATCCAGTCTTAAAGCTCTATTTCAGCCACTGTGAAGTTATCTTTCTTTTTAGTTCATCTTACAGTAAAGCCAAACCAAAGAAAGAAGAATCATCAAGACCCCATTAGGGTGACAAGCCTTACCTCCGGTAACTGATCTCTGGTTTTGCTAGCTTGCTAAAAGTTTACCTCTGCCTCACAGCTGCCCCATCCAGAATCAGGAAATGTCACTAGAGAAGAAAAAAAAAAAGGCCTCAAATGTTAGACTTACTTTTCCAGGCTCCTACACTCTCCCAGATTCTCTCCCAATAATTCTTTATTATCTAAATGGCAACCCACTCCACTACTCTTGCCTAGAGAATCCTGTGGACAGAGGAACCTGGTGGGCTGCTGTCCATGGGGTCACACAGAGTCGGACATGACTGAAGCGACTTAGCATGCATGCATGCATTGGAGAAGGAAATGGCAACCCACTCTAGTATTCTTGCCTGGAGAATCCCAGGGACAGAGGAGCCTGGTTGGCTGCCGTCTATGGGGTTGCACAGAGTCGGAAACAACTTAGCAGCAGTAGCAGCAGACTTCCTATTCCTTTAAACTTACCTCCAAAAATATTTTGTCTCATTTTCTATTTTTCTTTTTGGTTGGAATTACCTATATTGGAGCAGAGTGGTTTTTCTAAGCATGAAATAATTACTTCATCTTTTTAAGAAAAACAAATATATTAAGATGTAAAGTGATTAATATGTGTTAACTTAATTCAAAACTGTGTGGATCACAATAAACTGTGGAAAATTCTGAGAGAAATGGGAATACCAGACCACCTGACCTGCCTCTTGAGAAATCTGTATGCAGGTCAGGAAGCAACAGTTAGAACCGGACATGGAACAACAGACTGGTTCCAAATAGGAAAAGGAGTACGTCAAGGCTGTATATTGTCACCCTGCTTATTTAACTTATATGCAGAGTACATCATGAGAAACGCTGGACTGCAAGAAGCACAAGCTGGAAGCAAGATTGCTGGGAGAAATATCAATAACCTCAGATATGCAGATAACATCACCCTTGTGGCAAAAAGTGAAGAGGAACTAAAAAGCCTCTTGATGAAAGTGAAAGTGGAGAGTGAAAAAGTTGGCTTAAAACTCAACATTCAGAAAACTAAGATCATGGCATCTGGTCTCATCACTTCATGGGAAATAGATGGGGAAACAGTGGAAACAGTGTCAGACTTTATTTTTGTGGGCTCCAAAATCACTGCAGATGGTGATTGCAGCCATGAAATTAAAAGACACTTACTCCTTGGAAGAAAAGTTATGACCAACCTAGATAGCATATACAAAAGCAGAGACATTACTTTGCCAACTAAGATCCATCTAGTCAAGGCTATGGTTTTCCAGTAGTCATGTATGGATGTGAGAGTTGGACTGTGAAGAAGGCTGAGCACCGAAGAATTGATGCATTTGAACTGTGGTGTTGGAGAAGACTCTTGAGAGTCCCTTGGACTGCAAGGAGATCCAACCAGTCCATTCTGAAGGAGATCAACCCTGGGATTTCTTTGTAAGGAATGATGCTAAAGCTGAAACTCCAGTACTTTGGCCACCTGATGTGAAGAGTTGACTCACTGGAAAAGACTCTGATGCTGGGAGGGATTAGGGGCAGGAGGAGAAGGGGACGACAGAGGATGAGATGGCTGGATGGCATCACTGACTCGATGGGCATGAGTCTGAGTGAACACCGGGAGTTGGTGATGGACAGGGAGGCCTGGCGTGCTGTGATTCAGGGGTCACAAAGAGTCGGACATGACTGAGCGACTGAACTGAACTGAACTGAGGGGAGTAGTATAGATATTTGGGGAGAGACAAAGTATGAAGTTTTTTTATTCTGATCTAATCATAATTCACTGTCTTTTTTTTTTAAATTAAAATTACTAACTTTGGAGGAGAGGCAGCTGCATGGAGCTGGAGCAGCTATAATGAGATACCCCATGTCCAAGGGCAGAGAAGCCCCAGCAAGACTGTAGGGGGGTGAAATCGCATTTAAAATCAAACCCTATACCCACCAGAAATGCTCAGAGGGCTCAAACAAACCTTGTGCACACCAGGTCCCAGAGACCCCACAGAGACTGAGATAGAACTCTGTTTGAGTGTCTCTTGAAGAGGTACAGGTCAACAGTGGACTTCCACAGGGGCAGGGACTCTGGGTGCAGTAGACCTGGGTATGGCATAAGCCTTCTTGGAGGAGGTTGCCATTAACCACACCATAGAGCCAGAACTTACATAGGACTGGGGAAACAGACTCTTGGAGGGCACAAACAGAACCTTGTGATCACCAGGACACAGGAGGAAGGAGCAGTGACCCCACAAGAGACTGAACCAGACTCACCCATAAGTGTCCAGCAGTCTCCAGTAGAGGCATGGGTCTGTGCTGGTCTGCTGCAGGGTGGGGCATTGAGGGTAGCAGTCCTTGCAAGGGGACCTTTTGAAGGAGGTCACCATTATCTTTATTACCTCCACCATAGTTCCACCCCTGGTCAAATAACAGGGAGGGAATACAGCCCCACCCATCAACAGAAAATTGGATTAAAGATTTACTGAGCATGGCCCTGCCTATCAGAACAAGAACCAGTTTTCCCTTCAGTCAGTCTCTGCCATCAGGAAGCTTCCATAAGCCTCTTATCCTTCTCCATCAGAGGGTGGACACACTGAAAACCACAATCACAGAAAACAAACCAATCTGATCACAAGGGCCACAGCCTTGTCTAACCCAATGAAACTATGAACCATGCTGTGTCGGGCCACCCAAAATGGACAGGTCATTGTGGACAGTGCTGACAAAACATGGTCCATTGGAGAAGGGAATGGCAAACCACTTCAGTATTCTTGCCTTGAGAACCCCATGAACAGTACGAAAAGGCAAAAAGATAGGACACAAATGATGAACTCCCTGGGTCGGTAGGTGCCCAATATGCTACTGAATATAAATGGAGAAATAACTCCAGAAAGAATGAAGAGATGGAGCCAAAGCAAAAACAATACCCAGCTGTAGATGTGACTGGTGATGGAAGTAAAGTTCAATGCTGTAAAGAGCAATACTGCATAGGAACCTGGAATGTTAGGTCTATGAATCAAGGCAAATTGGAGGTGGTAAAGCAGGAGATGGCAAGACTAAACGTCGACATTTTAGGAATCTGCAAAATAAAATGGACTGAAATGGGGGAATTTAACTCAAATGACCATTATATCTACCACTGTGGGCAAGAATCCCTTAGAAGAAATGGGGTAGCCATCATAGTCAACGAAAGAGTCCAAAATGCAGTACTTGCATGCAGTCTCAAAAATTACAGAATGACCTCTGTTCATTTCCAGGGCAAACAATTCAATATCACAGAAATCCAAGTCTGTGTGTTGACCAGTAATGCAGAAGAAGCTGAAGTTGAACGGTTCTAAGAACTACAAGACCTTTTAGAACTATCACCCAAAAGAGTTGTCCTTTTCATTATAGGGGACAGGAATGCAAAAGAAGGAAGTCAAGAAATACCTGGTGTAACAGGTAAATTTGGCCTTGGAATATGGAATGAAGCAGGGCAAAGGCTAATAGAGTTTTGCTAAGAGAACCCACTGGTCATAGTAAACACCCTCTTCCAACAACACATGAGAAGACTCTACACATGAACATCACCAGGTGGTCAATACTAAAATCAGATTGATTATATTCTTTGCAGCCAAAGATGGAGAAGCTCTATACAGTCAGCAAAAACAAGACTGGGAGGTGACTGTGGCTCAGAACATCAAGTCCTTATTGTCAAATCCAACTTAAATGGAAGAAAGTAGGGAAAACCACTAGACCATTCAGGTATGACCTAAATCAAATCCCTTATGGTTATACAGCAGAGGTGACAGATTCAAGGGATTAGATCTGAGAGAGTGCCTGAAGAACTATGGATGAAGGTTCATTACATTGTATAGTGATCAAGACCATCCCAAGAGGAAGAAATGAAAAAAGGCACAATGGTTGTCTGAGGAAGCCTTACAAATAGCTGTGAAAAGAAGAGAAGCAAAAAGCAAAGGATAAAAGGAAAGATATAAGCATCTGAATGCAGAGTTCCAAAGAATAGCAAAGAGAGATAAGAAAGCCTACCTTTTAGTGGTCAATGCAAAGAAATAGAGGAAAAGAACAGAATGGGAAAGACTAGAGGTCTCGTCAAGAAAATTAGAGATACCAAGGGAATATTTCATGCAAAGATGGGTTCAATAAAGGACAGAAAGGTATTGACCTAACAGAAGCAGAAGATTTTAAGAAGAAGTGGCAAGAATACAAAGAACTATACAAAAAAGATCTGAATGGCCCAGATAATCATGATGGTGTGATCACTCACCTAGAGCCAGACATCCTAGAATGTGAAATCAGGTGGACCTTAGGAAGCATCACTATGAACAAAGCTAGTGAAGGTAATGGAATTCCAGCTGAGCAGTTTCAAATCCTAAAAGATGATGCTGTGAAAGTGCTGCACTCAGCAAATTTGGAAAACTCAGCAGTGGCCACAGGACTGGAAAAGGTCAGTTTTCATTCCAATCCCTAAGAAAGGTAATGCCACAAAATGTGCAAACTACCGCACAATTGCACTCATCTCACATGTTAGCTAAGTAATGCTCAAAATTCTCCAAGCCAGGCTTCAACAGTACATGAACTGTAAACTTCCAGATTTTCAAGTTGGATTCAGAAGAGGCAAAGGAACCAGAGATCAAATTGCCAACATCTGTTGGATCATCGAAAAAGTGAGAGAGTTCCAGAAAAGCATCTATTTCTGCTTTATTGACTATGCCAAAGCCTTTAACTGTGTGGATCACCACAAACTATGGAAAATTCTGAAAGAGATGGGAATACCAGACCACCTGACCTGCCTCTTGAGAAACCTGTATGCACGTCAGGAAGCAACAGTTAGAGCTGGACATAGAACAAAAGATTGGTTCCAAATCTGGAAAGGAGTACATCAAGGCTGTATATTGTCACCATGCTTATTTAAGTTATATGCAGAGTACATCATGAGAAATATTGGATTGGATGAAGCACAAGCTGGAATCGAGATTGCTGGGAGAAATATCAATAACCTCAGATATGCAGATGACACCACCCTTATGGCAGAAAGCAAACAGGAACTAAAGAGTTTCTTGATGAAAGTGAAAGCGGAGAGTGAAAAAGTTGGCTTAAAGCTCAACATTCAGAAAACTAAGATTATGGCATCTGGTCCCATCACTTCTTGGGAAATAGGTGGGGAAACAATGGAAACAGTGTCCGACTTTATTTTTTTGGGCTCCAAAATCACTGCAGATGGTGACTGCAGCCATTAAATCAAAAGACACTTGTTCCTTGGAAGAAAATCTTCGACCAACCTAGATAGCATATTGAAAAGCAGAGACCTTTGCCAACAAAGGTCCGTGTAGTCTCCAGCAGTCATGTATGGATGTGAGAGTTGGACTGTAAAGAAACCTGAGTGCTGAAGAATTGATACTTTTGAACTGTGGTGTTGGAGAAGACTCTTGAGAGTCCCTTGGACTGCAAGGAGATCCAACCAGTCAATCCTAAAGATATCTGTCTTGAATATTCATTGGAAGGACTGATGCTGAAGCTGAAACTCCAACACTTTGGCCACCTGATGCAAAGAACTGACTCACTGGAAAAGACCCTGTTGCTGAGAATGATTGAAGGCGGGAGGAGAAGGTGAGGACAGAAGATGAGATGGTTGGATGGCAACACCAACTTAGACATGATTTTGAGTAAGCTTTGGGATTTGGTGATGGACAGGGAGGCCTGGCGTGCTGTGAATTATTTTATATTTTAGAAATAGAGTAAAGCAAAATTATAATCATTCAATATGGGATTTGAATGTGATATGATCTATACTTAAATAGCATAATGACTTTCATGTTTCTGTCTGGCTATTGGTCAGAAATCCAACGTGAATTGAGAATGGTAAACTATTTTAGAATTTGCTAACTAAATTCTCAATTTTTTCACCTTAGCACGATAATCAGTTTTCTCTGTATTTTCATCTTGTGATATAACTTAACTAGATCAAGGCACAAGCTAGGATATCTAGGCTCATTTGCTTTTTGCTTTTAGAATAAAAACACCAGAGAAAGAGCTGTAGTTTCAGGAGAAGAGTTAGAAAATCATCGACTGGCAGTCTTTCATACTACCTTTTCTCAAATGATATTTTAAATTCTTTAAGAATTCAACAGCTAAAGAGTTAAAATGACTGAAGTGATAGGAAGGAGCAATGACTAACTGACAGCAAGTAATTCATGTTTTATGCAAAAGAGGGTAAACAGTAATGTAGTTTGAAAGGCTACCAGACTCTGTCCAGAATTACATACCAAGAGCTTTGGCTTCTGTCAATGTCGTAGACCAGATACTGTGCAAGATCCTTCCAGGGAGAAAAAAAATGAGATTTGCATAAAACATATTAATTGAATCTCTAGGCTTACAGAAAATAATTTTAAAACTAAAGAAATTGCCACTTGGAAATGAAAAATATATTCTGAAAACAGAATCATTAAACAATCTCAAAAATGACTTTGACTTAAAGATATATGCTTATGTTACTGCTACAACTGGGAAACTATATCCTGGGTCAAGGAAAGGGTTGGAAAAATGAATCAAAGATTCTAGGATTAATCCAAGAAATTTTCAAGGGGGATGAAGTTGTCCAAGGCCAATAGTACCTTCATGCTTCTAATAGAAATAAGCATAATTCTTCTCCAAAGGTAAGCACCCTCATTAAGCCTCCCAATTTTTCATGGATAAAGATAAACTGAATAGAACTCAGAATCAAAATTCACTAAGCAGATAAGAAAATTAATCACTGTAAATGAATGTCAGCAGAAACCATGAACAATTTATGTGATAGGGATTACCATGTAAGTATTTATAACTATGTGTAGGACTAGCTCCCTCTTTACTCTTTTTACTTAGTTCCTTAGATGTCTTGACTCTTCTTGGGTCTTTGCCCTTCTATATAAATTTTAGAATTATTTGTCAAATTATTGAAAAGGAACTGCTTGGGGTTTTTAATCGACTTTATAATTTTGTTAGAGATAATTTAATCTTGAACACGAGATATATTTTTAAGTATTTAGGTATTTTTTCAAAAAGTTTCAACATTTTATCTATTCATGTTCTGTGCATCCTTTGTTAGATTTGTATCTTGCATCTTTTTCTTTTTGATCTGACTAAAAATGATATCTTTTCATGAATTATATTTTATAATATTATCTCCTAGCAAATAATAATGCAATTCTCTTTGTATATGATCTTATATATAGCTACCTGTCTACAATCTCTTACTATCCTTATATTTTATCTATATATTCTTGGTTTTCTGTAGATTATCACATCATATGCAAATAGTACAAACATTTTCTTTTTTCCATATACTTAGAATATTGAACTTGGCCATATGACTTGTTTTATCCAGTAGGATATTATTGAACATCGTGGAAGCAGAGGCTTAAAATATGGATGCACAATTGGGCTTGTCTTCTGACCTCCTATCTTTAGCTCTGAGAAGTCCCTGCCTTGAATAACTGTTGGTCCAAAGAAGATGAAAGACATGAGTTGCAGATCTGGATTCAACCCACAGCTTGGAGCAAGCCCAGTCAAGCCCAGACTATATCAGCCAAACCTCAGCAAAGTGAGAAATAAATGCTTATTGTGGCATGTCACTGAGATTATGTGGTTGTTGTGGCAGTAGCAGACTGATACAACATTGAACCCTTAGTCATGGGAGAGTACTCCCATGTCAATAAATGTTTCCAACCAACCTTGCAATCTACTTCCCTTTATATTCTGCCCTTTCTAGTCCTACATTCTGAAAAACCACTCTTACATATAGTATCCTGGTTCCTGCCCTTATATGTTTGCCAGGTTTAGGAATCTTTTGTGTAAGCCATTTCCTTCCAAAGCAGAGACTTTATTTTTCCATTTGGGCTATGCAGAGACCTGACTCTATACAATAGGAAATGAAGGGATAGATTGTGAGGAAGGTAAACATTATCTTGCAAGGCACCTGGCTCAGTTAAGACTTTTGCATGAAAGGGAAGGCTGCTTTCCTCTAGTAAAGAGGAAGGGACTTTTGCCATTTATTGGATCAGTTGGTGCTGGGTGTTTAAGATTCTCAGGCTCATCCACCCAAATGTCCTCATTATGGATCCCTGAGTCCTACTCTTTTCCTATTCTTGACTTTGACAGAGAAAACTGTCAAGGCTATATATTGTCTCCTTTGTAGTTTTGTCACCCTTGTCATTAAGCAATGAATTGAAACACAAGAAATGTCTGATATAAGTTCTTACTATGAATTGGCCCTTGATTAACTTTCTTCCTGGAGAAGGAAATGACAACTTACTCCAATATTCTTGCCTAGAAAATCCCATGGACAGAGGAGCCTAGCAGGCTATATAGTCCAGGGAGTCGCAAAGAGTCAGACATGACTGAGCATGCAAACACAACTTTCTTACATGTTTTAATCCATTAAATATTTTTATAATATATATAGCTATTATCTTCATTTAATAAACAAGGAAAACAAAGTTTGTAGAGATGGAGTAATTTGTACGAGTTTTCAACCAACAATGGCAGAGACACAATTTGAAGAATTAGATCTATTTAACTTCAAGCCCATGCAACAGTTTTTGGTATGACCATGAACATGGAAATGAATAAAGTGCCAAAATAGTTTCTTATTTTACAAAGTTACTTTAAAACCAAAAATAGTTTAAATGAAAAAATTTAATTACAGGTGTTTTGAGAAAAATACCACCATTAGAAGTTAAAAGAGCCAGACATTATGAGATATATAACACAGGTTGACAGGAATAGCTATCCCCATGGTAGGAAAAGAAATATACATATTTCCATATACATGTACTTATTTAATCTTGCCTATATTTCCCATGTCTGGTAAGTGATTTGGGCTCAGTTCTAGCCCAAATCAAAAATGATTCAAATGGAAATGGCAACTCACTCCAATATTCTTGCCTGGAAAATTCCATGGACAGAGCAGCCTGGCAGGCTACAATCCATGAAGTCACAGAGTCAGACACAATTGAGCAATTAAAACTTTCACTGACTTCCTACCTGTGTTCTCTCTATTGGACCTAGCTCATCAATGTGTGGTACAAAGACAACCACCATTAGCATCACCTGACAACTTGTTAGAGATTTAATGTTTCAGTTCCAACTCAGACCTTTTGAATTGGAAGTTGAATTTTAACAAGCTTCCCAGGTAAGTCCTTTGAATATTAAGCTTTCAGAAGCACTGCATCTTTGCATATAATCTTCCTAACATGTGTATACTAGGAGGACTTAGAATAAATTTAGCATTGGACCCTCAGGAAATTGATCTTATCTTGAAAAAAAAGTTTGATAACAATACCTTAAACTTTCAGTGGTCTTAAAACAA
This sequence comes from Ovis aries, assembly GCF_016772045.2. NCBI lineage: Eukaryota > Metazoa > Chordata > Mammalia > Artiodactyla > Bovidae > Ovis > Ovis aries. Next base: position 58,479,606 of record NC_056061.1, read on the forward strand.
GATCCAAATGGAGCTTAGTTTTATGAAAATTCTGGCTCATTTTGTGTCTATCTGATGGGAATATCAGACCATCTGACCTGCCTCTTGAGAAACCTATATGGAGGAGAGGAAGCAACAGTTAGAACTGGACATGGAACAACAGCCTGGTTCCAAATAGGAAAAGGAGTGCATCAAGGCTGTGTATTGTCACCCTGCTAATTTAACTTTTATGCAGAGTACATGATGAGAAATGCTGGGCTGGAAGAAGCACAAGCTGGAATCAAGATTGCTGGGAGACATATCAATAACCTCAGCTATACAGATGACACCACCCTTATGGAAGAAAGTGAAGAAGAACTAAAGAGCCTCTTGATGAAAGTGAAAGAGGAGAGTGAAAAAGTTGGCTTAAAGCTCAACATTCAGAAAACTAAAATCATGGCATCTGGTCCCATCACTTCATGGCAAATAGATGGGGAAACAGTGGAAACAGTGGCAGACTTTATTTTGGGGGGCTCCAAAATCACCACAGATGGTGATTGCAGCCATGAAATTAAAAGGCACTTACTCCTTGGAAGGAAAGTTATGACCAATCTAGATAGCATATTCAAAAGCAGAGACATTACTTTGCCAACAAAGGTCCGTCTAGTCAAGGCTATGGGTTTTCCTATGGTCATGTATGGTTGTGAGAGTTGGACTGTGAAGAAAGCTGACCACCGAAGAATTGATGCTTTTGAACTGTGGTATTGGAGAAGACTCTTGAGAGTCCCTTGGACTGCAAGGAGATCCAACCAGTCCATTCTAAAGGAAATCAGTCCTGGGTGTTCATTGGAAGGACTGACGCTAAAGCTGAAACTCATATACTTTGGCCACCTCATGTGACGAGTTGACTCATTGGAAAAGACTTTGATGCTGGGAGGGATTGGGGGCAGGAGGAGAAGGCGATGACAGAGGATGAGATGGCTGGATGGCATCATCGACTTGATGGACATGAGTTTGAGTAAACTCCGGGAGTTGGTGATGGACAGGGAGGCCTGGTGTGCTGCGATTCATGGGGTCGCAAAGAGTTGGACATGACTGAGTGACTGAACTGAACTGAACTGACTGTCATTCATCCATATTAGAAAATCTCAAGTTATATGAATAAATTATACTGAAGGATATTTATTAAGAAGCTCCTGTATGCTGATCATTATTGTAACTAAAACTGAAAAATAAGACATTTTCCATATCCTTAAGGAGCTTTCACTGCAAATGAAAAAACCCAGATGAAACCAAAATAACAGAACAGGGAAAGAAGCAACAAAATGTACATAAAAAGATCTAGAATAAAAGTAGGCATACAACAGAGAGAGTGTTTCACGGGAGCTGCTAAAGGTGTCAGTGACCAGAGCTCTATGAGTTTAGGTTATAATGTTTCCTACAAAGGTGATTCTAGTCAGTGTTTTGAGGAAAGCACAACTGCGGTTCATAAGGAAAAAAATACCAAGGCATTTCATTGAATAGAAATAGCAAAAAATGCTTGGAGATGGGGCCAAGAGAAATATGATTCATTTATAGAAATGAAGATATTTGCTTAGAGAACAAAAGATGACCAGAGCTTGGGTCTATATTTGACTGTGCCAAGCATGGAAAAAGAAAAAAGGAATAGCGGAGAAGACAAGGAAGGGAAGAGGGGATGTATACTGTGTGTGTGTGTGTGTGTGTGTGTGTGTGTGTGTGTGTATTAGTCTGGGTTCCCCAAGAAAAATAATCAATAAGATGGAGAGAGGGATTTATTGTGAAGAATTGCCCATGAAATTACAGACTTGGCAAGTCCAAAATTTGCAGGGTAGTCTGGAGGAATAGAGATTCTGGCAAAAGTTGATGTTGTAGTCTTCAATATGAAGGCAAACTGAAGGCAAAATACTTTCCTCCTCTAGGGACCTCAGTCTTCTTTCTTAAGATCGAATGAAACCCTCCTTCATTATGGAGAGTAAGTGCTTTCCTCAAACTATATTGATTTAAATGTTAATTGCATACAACCCACCATATAACAACGTCAGGACTGTTGTTTGCAAAAACTGCACAGCATGACGTAGACGAGTTGACATGAATTAACCATGGCAGCATATACAAAGGCCCTGAAACTGACTAAGGTGTCCTTTAGGCATAGTGGAACTGGGTAATTGTAGCCAACAACACTACCAATATCTGCAGTGCAGGGTGTGGCCAAAGAGGTTGAATTGACTGTTATTACAATTTCCTTCTCCAGGGGATCTTCCCAACCCAGGGATTGAACCCAGGTCTCCCGCATTGCAGGTGGATTCTTTAACAGCTGAGCCACAAGAGAAGCCCAAGAATACTGGAGCAAGTAGCCTTGCTATCCCTTCTCCAGAGGATCTTTCCGACCCAAGAATCAAACTGGGGTCTCCTGCACTGCAGGTGGATTCTTTACCAACTGAGCTATCAGGGAAGCCCCTTACATAATTAGAAAAGGTTTCAAACTGAATTTTTACTATTAGGCTCGTATTAATAAGTATTCAGTGTCAAAATCACAGAAGACATGGCATCCCCCATGTTACTCTGCAAAATTAGAGCTCTTTATTCAGTTCTGGACACCATCCTTTGAATGAAGTAGAGTTCATCCAGAGTAGAATGTACAAAATAGTTCACTCTTGAAATAAGAAGATTTAGATGGATTGTTAAGATTACGCAAGAGGTAGTTAAACTTAACGTTGCTCCAGAGTACTTTCTAGGCCGCAAGGATAAGAAGAATATAATATAGGGGGAACTTCATGGCAAGCAGAACTGCACAGTGCTGAGCCATCTGTCTAGAAAAGCATTCCTGGAGGCACTGAGCAGAATCTGGCTTCCACTCTCACAGAGGTAGCATGGAGGAGATTCTTAGGTAGGATTTTAGGTCATTGATTCTGCCTCTAAGATGCTGTGATTCAAAAGCCGTTCTTTCTTAGTCCTTTTGCTGGCAGTTCCTTGGCTAAATAAATAGAGTAAGAACTACATAAAAAGGAATCAGAAAACTTTGGTGGCATTTATCTGTTCTTTGAATCCCAGTGTTTGCTTTTAGAAAAGCAGTTAGTAAAGACAGTAGAGTGGTGAACTTATGGGTCATTTTTATTTTCTTTATGCTTTCCTGTATTTTCCAAAATTTCTACAATGAATGAGTATTAATGTTATTTTTAACAAAGCAAAGGGAGTGGGTGCAAGGCTACAGTCTACTTTATGTTGACCACAAATGAGCCTGTGTATAGAAACTTTCCAGCCCTTAGAATAAAGCAGGGGTCTGTGAGACAGCAGCTGGGAGACAAGAGGAGCCAGAACTTTGCGTAACCTCTTATTTTTTTAAAAAAGTCTCATCGTGGTTTTGACCAGTATTTTTTAGCCTACAGCTATTCTAGGCCTCCTATTTTCTAGTAGATTTATAACACCAAAATTAACATGTGATTTTGCTTTCCTTTCTTTAGTTGAAAATGTCCAAAACTCAATGTCTCAGGGTGTGTCAAAGAAGTAAAACTAGAGGGTGGTAGAGATGCTGCTCAATGTTCCCTTTTCTGTGATAGGACAGTGATTTAAGGCACTAAGGAGGGTCTAGCCTGTGAAGACTTCAGTGAAGTATAGTTGGGATATGGAACTTAACAGAGTAGAAAGGTTCTAGAGGAAGGAAGATCCCTCACTCGTGCATGTTTTTTCCCAGTTGGAAAGATCACCAACCAGGTATGGGAACACACTTGGAGGAACCAAACAGGCTGTATTCTTAGTCCGAGCTCTTTGTAGCTCACTCTATTGCAGTTTAGCACTGCAAATTCTTCCCCTAAGGATATGCAACACTGATATCTTCTAGCTACTCTTTTCTTTTTGAAAGAGATCCAGTTGGAGACACATAATATCTTGAGCACTAATATCTGGGAGAATTTACTGCTGACTATGTGTTCAGAGGGCTTCCCTGGTGGCTCAGACGGTAAAGCATCAGTCTGTAATGCAGGAAAGCCAGGTTCGATACCCGGGTTGGGAAGATCCCCTCGAGAAGGGAATTGCTGCCCATTGCAGTGCCTGGAGAATTCCACACAGAATCCTGGCGGGCTATAGTCCATGGGTCACAAAAAGTTGGATACAACTAAGTGACTAACACTTCATACTTCATATGAGTTCATAAATCCCAAGACTTCTACCAATGGATTGTATCAGGACTTGAGTTATTAGCACTAGAATTCTGAAACTTTTCTGAGGAACAACAAGGTTTTGCTCCTATAAATGTTCCCCAATTGGTCAACAAAAAGTCAGCTATGACTTTTGAAGTTCCCTATCTCAGTATTGATTGTGCGTGGGTGCTAAGTCACTTTAATTGTGTCTGACTCTTTGGGACCCTATGGACAGTAGCCTGCCAGATGGCTCTTCTGTCAGTGGGATTCTTCAGGCAATAATACTGGAATGGGTTGCCATGCCCTCCTCCAGGGGCATCTTCCTGACCCAAGGATTGAACTTGTGTCTCTTGTGTCTCCCACATTGGGTTCTTTACTACTAGCACCATCTGGGAAGCCCCATCTCAGCAACAGATGAAACTAAATAATGATTGGCCAGTAATCTCAATGTTGTTCTTTGATCCACCAGAAAAAAATCAAGCTAATCAAGTTCCTTTCATTTATCATTTACGGAATATATTATGAAGCATGTATAAACACCTAGAAAAATGAATTCAAGACTTTTCTTAACTATGAAGATGATGAGGCATTAAAAAATAAATCAGATTGGAAATTTTCATAACATTGCCAAGATCAGAGTTGAAGAAGACAATGTCTGTACTTTCCCCGGTGTTAAGGATGGACTGAGTGCTTTCATGCTGAGGCTGAGACCTGTGTACCAACCAGAGGGTGAGCTCTAGGAAGAGTAGAAGTAGAGCAGGGAGATGAAGCAATTGCAACTCTCCCTCTGTGTTACTTTGGACATAGCTTGAGCTTAGAACTCGTCATATTATTGCCTTTTGTTGCTTAATTTACCATTGATGGTTGATGATACAGATTTCTCTCTGCAGACAAATTGCTATGAAGAATAAATTCATTAATATAGGTAAAGTGCTTAAAACATGGCCTGGCATATATGTGTTCAAATAATTTTTAGCTACCATCATTGACTCAATCCAATTATTCACACCCTTACAGATTGTCTTTACCTATATGTAGCATATGATTTTGTTTATTATCTTGGATGTTTAGGTTTAAATATGGGAGAAAAGTGACCAAGAGAAGAAAGGAGGATACAGATTTAGTCCTAAAAGTAAGATTTTCTCTGTAGCCTGTGATTGCTGCTTCTAAAATGCATATTCCCAACTTTTTTGAGAAATAATTGAAATACGTCCCTACATAGGTTTAAGGCACATAGCAGGCTAGTTTGATTTATATATGCTGCAAAGAGAAGGAAATGGCAACCCACTCCAGTGTTCTTGCCTGGAGAGTCCCAGGGACGGGGGAGCCTGGTGGGCTACCGTCTATGGGGCTGCACAGAGTCAGACACGACTGAAGTGATTTAGCAACAGCAGCAGCAGCAGCAAAGTGATTACCACAATAGTTGCAGATAAAATCCATCTTCTCATATAGATAAAGAAAAACAAATTTTATCTTTGTGATGCAACTCTTGGCTTGAGTGTTGCTAGGCCACACATCTCCCAGAGTTGTCTCTAGCCCTTCTGCTCAGATGATGAAGAGGACACTCTCCACAGTGAGAGGACAGGAGGGGTAGGAGCCATTTCAGGCTACTCTCGATTTCCCCAAACAGGCTCTCTAGTCAGGAGCAGCCAGGAGCAACCCTCAGCCTTGGCTGTGAGTTAATTCCCTGGCCAGTGTGTAGGACAAGAGGCATGCAGGCCTGGTATTGCTCTGAGGGTTATTGGTTCTTTTTGCCCAACTCTCGACTTGAGATCTGCTGGGCTGAACAGCTTCCAGGAGTTGTTGCCTACCTTCCTTATCAGATGGGGTTGGAAGACACTCTCCACAGCCATTTTCAGTATCCTCCTTCTCTTGCTGTCTCCTTGAAAACAGGGAGAGGTAGCATCATCATCATCTTAAATCTACGAGTCTACTACAGTCTTTAGGAAATCTTTTTCTGTCCTAATACAAGGGACAGATACAGTTGCTATTCATTCTTTCCTCTGCCTTTTGACTTGACTATGGATGTGATTCCTGGAGCTATGGTAGCCATTTTGTGACTGTGACAAGGATTAGAACATTAAAAGTCCAGCACATTAAATATGGTGATGTGAAAAGACAGAAGACACCTGAATTTTTCATGGCATCGCTGAGCAGCTGAATCTGCTCTAACTGCTCACCTCTGGGGATACTATTACATGAAAAACTTAAAACATATTTAAAACAAATAGAATTGCCACTGTTAGTTCACATTTCTCTTGCTTATAACTGAAAGTATTTGTAACTGATTTTCTATTAAATGAGAAAAAATACATAATAAACTTTAGAGTGTTGTTATAAGCAACTTAAATATACATTAATGGAAGACTGGTTGAATTATTTATGATCCATTTACAAAATGGGTGACAATGAAGCTCTAAGGAAGAATGATAAGGATCTGTACATATTGAGATGGGACAAGCACCAAGACACAGTAAATTTTAAAAAGCAAGGATAAATGTATGTATGAATATATACATAAATGTATATATGAATCTGTATTCATATATACATTTCAATCCCTCAAATGGAAGGTGGCAAATAATGAAAAAAAACAAAATATTAAAATTTAAAATGCACTAGTCAATATTTAAAAGACTAAATAAGTATACACAAAATTTAAATTATTAAAAATTTAAATATTTTTCTGAATGGAACTTTTATGCTTATCAAGTTACTAAAGCATAAAATTGTACCAAGACTTTTGGGACAATGCATAGTATGCTTTAGGGAAAAAAGATAGATATAAATACAAGTACATACATACACACACATATATACACAGTTTCTTATATATGTATTGGCTTATGTAAAAGATGCCTTGTATATAATGGTGACCTAACCTGGTTGTTCTATTGGATAGCTAGAGGGGAAGATAGGGCAGATCATGGTATTGAGGTAAAGGTAGCTTTTCACTATATACCCTATTGCAATGTTTGATTTTTTTTTTCCACCTTGTATTTAAAATATGACATAATTACTACAGTATCTTTTGAACTTATAATATGAAAAAAATTGTTGTGTGAAGAAACAGTTTAAGAGGAACTTTCTAGTACAAAACGGAGGCTGCTAATATGTTTCACCCATCACCAGCATGTCAAAAATGCAAAGAACCTACTTATGAGATGGGAACCCACTCAGTCCTTCAGTCCTGTCCAAATCTTTGTGACCCTATAGACTGTAATCCCACCAGGCTCCTCTGTCCATGGGATTCTCCAGGCAAGAATGCTAGAGTGGGTTGCCATGCCCTCCTCCAGGGGATCATCCCAACTTAGAAGACAGGAGAGATGGGAATACCAGTGAGTTATTCCCAGTGCTCCTCATCTAAAAGGGGCTGCCTTGAAGGAAGGGATCCACTGTCCTGGCAGGAGAAAGAGGCAAGCAGAGAATTCTATTCCCAGAAACGAAAGAGGAGAAGGAAAGTCTAGTCATCATCTCAGCAGGATATAAGAATTCTGGGATATTTGTAACTCTCTCTGCTTGTTATCTCTTTATTACCTGCTTTTCCTCACCTAGTCAAATGCAGTAAGCCAGGTGAAAGAGAAAAGATCTTGTTCTTGGTGACATCTTAAAGAGGAATACTTGGAGGACATTGATGCTCTGCAGCAAGTCTTGGCTGAAGGTGGGGATGGGGGAGCACATGATGGGTGGAGTTGGAGAAAAGGAGGGCAAGTTGAGGTACTCTGGCTTCCAAAAGGGAGGAAATGCAGCCCTGTGATAGAGAAGTGGTCCTCAGGTTAGTGGTCTCATGTTTGCCCTCTATTCCATGAGGTCTGGGTGATAAATCTTTATGTTTTAGATTGGTCAGGCTTCTGCTCTGTGGCTCCCTTTAGTGGGCAAGAATTATCACAACTTCAGTTACTTTCTGCAGCAATCGCTCTCAATTCCTCTGCTCCAGTCAAGTTCTTCCTCCCGGTGAAGCATTATAGACTAACCAGAGGGCCCGTGGGGCTCTCTGGACCACACTTGGGAGAAACACTGGCTCAAATGATGCATGACTAGGAAATAAAATACAGTATATCAAATAGTTGTCCTCACTCATCATACCGAAATTGTGACAGTTATAAGGGAAATATACGAAAAACCCAGTAACACAATACACTTGCCTTACACATTACATCATCTTTCAGTAAAGGCAGCCACATTTTTGTGATGTATGGCATGTATCTTAGTTAAGTGAGTTCTTTGCCCTTGGGTTTTGAGCTGTGGTATGCCATGGTTGAAAAATGATAAAGTGTAATAGGCATTTCACTGTATCAAAAAAAATGTGTAATGCCTTGTCTCATATTTTATGAGAGTAGTTTCTGTACAATTTTCTTTCCTGCTGATTTACAGAAAAGGTATTTCTGTAAAAACTATGACATTATGTACTACAATTATCATAGGCCATTTTGTAAATAATAATCTTGTTTTTAGAGAGTCAGAATCTCTCAACATTTTTGTTCTATGGTGTCTGATTTTGATTACAACATGAGTGGAATTATTTGTTAAATCGGTCTTTTCTCTTATCAGTGACAGCAATGAAACATCAAATATGTTAGTGAAACATATCCGATTCCCACACAGCCACACCAGATGCTCAGATTAATTTCTAAGAATATATTTTATATCTGTGTGGATTTGGAAGAAAAAGGTGTATGTGAATTTGTGAGTTCTTAATGAAAAAGGAAATTTTTTATTTTTCTGGTAGGAAAACAACAGACTTCCTTGGTGGTTGGTGGCTCAGATGGTAAAGCATCTGCCTACAATGTGGGAGACCTGGGTTCGATTCCTGGGTTGGGAAGATCCCCTGGAGAAGGAAATGGCAACCCACTTTAGCATTCTTGCCTGGAAAATCCCATGGACAGAGGAGCCTGGTAGGCTATAGTCCATGAGGTCACAAAGAGTCAGACACAACTTGAGAGACTTCACAAACAACATAAATATCTGAGATCTTACTAACAGACAGCTATGGATATGTGTGAGTGCCTAAGAGATGAGCCATTGAGAGCTAGTCTCCAGATTTGTATGTTTGTATATATAACATACAATATTTGTATGTATAACCCCTCAATGTGACTATATTTGGTGACAGGGCCTCTAAGATGGTCATAGAGTTAAATGAGGTCTCAAGGGTATGGTCCTGGTATGATAGGATCCGTGTCCTTATAAGAAGAGACACCAGAGGCCTCATCCTTTCTTTCTCCCTCCCTCCAGTCAAGTGCAGAGGCAAGCCACGTGAGCACACAGCTGTCTATAAGCCAAGAAAAGAGCTCTCACCAACAACCGACCCTTCTGGACCTTCATCTGGCTGAGATTTCTAGCTTCCAGCACTGGGAGAAAAAAACATTTCTGTTAGGTAAGCCACTGCTCTGTGATGTTTTGCTATGGCAGCCTGAATGGATGTAAGCCAGATAAATATTTTGGGTAATAATAGAATGTTAGGTAAAATTTAGCTTTGGGGGTATTCTAAAGCTTTGTGCTTTTTAAAACATGTTGACAACACAAAATATTTTCACCACTTAATTTTTACTTGAAATTAAGTGGTGAAGTTGCCTTCTTAAAAGTTCAAAGGATTTAAATAGAGTGCCTTCTAGATAATCTTCTCTTGAGAACTATTAAATTCATTACATAATTCATCTAATCTCTTGGCTTTTTATTAGAATAGACAGATTATTGGAGAACTACGACAGAGGATTATAAGGTCAGAGTGGAATTTAGTGTAGAATATTGTTAGTAATGCTTTGTCCGTTTGTCCACTGGCAAACCAAACTAAAGAGCCTGTACATAATTTTCCCTGTCTTTGCGCACCTAATCTAAGGAGATGAGCCATTGAGAACTCTGAGAATAGAGGCAACTATTCCAATCTCTCGGTGGCATGATTTATTTCTTAGAGCTTTAATAATGCTTTCGAATCTCAGTGAATTTGATTTTGGAGGCTTACCTGGTAGCTCAGCTGAATTTTATTTATTTTATTTGTCAGCTGTTCTTCCCCTCCAGATTTCTTTAGTAGGATACCTCTATCTCTGTTGCAGCCTATACTTTACCCCTGCATCTGTAATCGACCTCCACCTCTATGCCTGTATTTATTTATTTTTTAAACTAATTTTTTAAAAGTCTTTTTTGAATTTGTTAAATATTGCTTTTGTTTCATTATGCTTTTCATTTCTTGGCCATGAAGCATGTGTGATCTTAGTCCCTGGCCAGGGATCAAGCCCGCACCCCCTGCACTGGATGACGAAGTTGTAACCACCGGACCACTAGGAAAGTCTCTATGACTGAATTTAAATACACTTTCCTGGAAGATCCTAGTACCTAGATTTCAAGGATGTCACAACCCCCCTCTCACCTCAAGTCTCAATAAATCTGTTTTCTACTTGATCTATAGGAAATGGGAATCTTGAGAATAAAATGAAGGTTGGTGACTTGTTACATATTCCAAAGGTGTGCAAAAAGAGAGAGAATTCAGAGGAATAAAGAAGCTTGACCAATATTTTCTCAGAATATTATTTTACAGCTCACAATTGTGATAGATGTAAAATTGACTCTGAAATCCCTTATAGGTCTTAAACATTAGCTCTGTTTTCCAGCTGAGGTTTATGCCAATGCACTACTGATTTGAAAATGCATCCGTATCTCTAGACGTATGTTGGACGTAGCAAAGATTTGGAATCCTTTCTTCTTTGAGGGAAAACGAGGACTCTTCATGCACTGGCTGTGACCAATCAAGTTTTGCTTGATGCCAAAAAATTAAACACAGTAAGGCCAGACCCTGTCAGCAATGAGTTGATTGCTTTAAGTAAGGGAGATTTCCTGAATGTTTAAATTGAAACTTCGACTTTGATTAAAGCAAAGAGAAGTACCAGGATGGCTTCCTAACTATTTAGTTCCTAAAATTCCTGTGAGGTCTGGAGATGACAAATTCAATTCTGATGTGCTGTGTTTTACACTCTGCAGGCTGTAGTAAAAGGGAAAACTAATCAAGCTTGGGTTTCCCATGGGCTGAGCTTTAAGATGTTTTCCTATTTAAAGCTATGGAAATATGTTAAAACCCACATAGACTGGATGAAGTTTATACAAGGCAAAATCTAGATGACCATGTTTTTGCACAGTGTGCATATTTTGACTTTTCATTATTTTCGGTTTCCTTAATCTTTCATTCTGTTTAAAATTGTATTCCTATTACATTTTTATCATAAGTGGTTTAAATACATATATACAAAAATATATAATATGTATTTGGAGAAGGAAATGGCAACCCACTCCAGTATTCTTGCCTGGAGAATCCCATGGATGGAGGAGCCTGGTGGGCTATAGTCCATGGGGTCGCAAAGAGTTGGACACGACTGAGAGACTTAACTAATAATATATATTAAAAAATGATTTTGTTGTCAAGTAGAAAACATTAGCCTGAATTCAAAATTTCTATTAAAAAGAAAAAAATTGAAACTAATGAATAACCAATATATAAACATATGGCTACATGTCCAGGAGTTCCAAGAAATTAAGGAGTTATTTTTTTGAGCCAGTGGCTTTATCATATAAATGAAAATATTAATTACTATGTAAAAATCATGAAATAAGAAGAAACATAAAAGAGGAATCAAAGGGTATATCTGATATCCAAACAAGCGAGACATTTCATATAGGAACAAGGGATTGTATTTTACATAAACAATTGTTTGTAAACCAAGCATAACAAAAGACAGTGCTTGTTTCTCATTAGAAGATGGAGCAAGGGACTTCCATTACTGTCTCTGCCCCACCTTAATTTGGTCAGGTTCTCATTATCATTTGTGAAATCATAGGTAAAACCATAAGGATGCTAAAAATATTATATATGTTTGTGTGAGTATACACTCAACTTTCTGAGGCCATATTAACTCAGTGATTCACTCCTGCCTCCTGAGAGGTAGTCGAATATACCATGGGTCCATTAGTAGCAGCCATGGATTTTCAGTTGTGTCAGTATTTGATGACAAGATGGGCATATTAGACAATGAGCCTCAATTTATGCTTTTAAGTAGCTAATATTGGTGTTCCCTCTTTTGTATATTAGCTTTGGAAGAGGTGAAGCAGTTAAAACTAATTCCTGATGGTTAGTTGCTAAATCATGTCTGACACTTTTACGACCCCATGGACTGTAGCATGTCAGGCTCCTCCGTCCATGCGATTTTCCAGGCAAGAATACTGGAGTGGGTTGCCATTTCCTTCTCCAGGGGATCTTCCAGACCCAGGGATCGAACCCAAGTGTCCTGCGTTGGCAGGAGGATTCTTTACTGCTGAACCAACAAGAAAACCCTAAAAATTGAATTCATTAGATGCTTAATGGGAGTGGCCATATTAAGCAGTTAGCAACGGTATAGACAAAGCTGATTGAATGAAAACTTGACAGGCGTTCCTTTTTCAGTTAGAAAATTTTCCTTTTGAAAATTCAAAGCTTCTTCCCTTGGTTTAACAAGTGATTAATCTTTTAAAATTTACCATATTTCCACCAATAAGTCACAGAGTACAAGAAGCCTTGGAGTTGATTTATTCTTATTTCCAAATTTTATAGATAAGGAAATTGAAACCCAGAAATTTGAAGTGCATTTTGGCCATGCAGCTGGTCAGTGGCAGCTCAGGGACAGGCTCTGAAACCAATTCTCTGCTCTCTGCATTGATGTTCATCACTGCCCACTGCTTCCCTTTCAGTGATTTCTTAGCATTGGTTGTTAAAACCAAGTAACACATGATAAAATATTACCTTAAAACATGGAAATCATCATGGAAAATTAAAGCAACCTTTTGGAAGAGGTTTTATTTTTCATAGAAAAGTCTTTATCAACAGTTTACATGAAGGGTGGCTGCATGGTCGCTATGGGGTTGCTTGTACGATCATTTTATATTTTTCTTAAAAATATAAGAGTTTTTAAACAAACAAAAATAAAAGTTCGGTAATAGAAAAATATCATTTTGACAAACTTTTCCACTATAGTTAAGGATAAACTTGGCTCTTGCGGTCTTTGAGGAATTCATACTTGTGTTAGAAGGGAAGTTAAGGACGTATTTATGTGAATACCAAATTAGCTGTTTCAGAAACAAAAAGTCTATCTTTTCAAAATGAGAATGTTTGAAGACACGATTATAGATCTGGTTGGTTTTGATCTTTGGAAGTCCTCAGTGAATTGCACTGCTGGCTGTCCTGCCAAACTACACCAGGAACTGATGAGCAGTTTGACTTTGCAACCATAATATAAATGTGAGTTTGAAGTTCCTTATTTTCTTTATGGGCATGTTGATTTGGATTGATAGGAGTAACTGCATTTTACTCAGAGAAATGGTTGGTGGAAACTTTGAGTTCTGTGCATTGGCAAGTACTATGTAGAGTGAAAAATACATTTATGACAAAATCATCGAAGATTATCAGGCAACTGATGGGCAAATACTGTTAAACATCAATTATGTGTCAAGTTAAATTGAAGGTTTTTGCTCCGATCATATTATAGTATAAGACTTCAAATGGGATATCTTATCTATTATCTCAAAAAGTAGGGCTTGACTTCATATTTATTATTTGACACCTATTTAAATGATATAAAATATTTCTCATTATTTAATTGATTCTTTGAGCCAGATGGTCCACAAATTGTCTTTCACAGATTGATGCTAGCATCCCTTCTTGTACGAAGAATTCTGTAGATCCACACTGCCCACTGGGCTCCCCAGTTTGCTCAGATGGTAAAGTGTCTACCTGCAAGGTGGAAGACCCAGGCTCAAAGCCTGGGTCAGCAAGATCCCCTGGAGAAGGGAATGGCTACTCACTCCAATATTCGTGCTTGGAGAATTCCATGGACAGAGGAGCCTGGCAGGCTGCAGACCATGGGATCACAAAGAGTTGGACAAGACTGAGCAACTAACATTTTTTATACTGCCCACTAGGATAGTCTCTAACCATAAGTGAATAGCGAACATTTGAAATGTGACCAGTCCAAATTAAGAAATGCTGTAAGTAAAGAATGTACACTGAATTTCAAGGACCTAGTTTTAAAAAAAAGAACATAAGAGATCTCATTTTTTTAAAATGCTGATTACATTTTGAAATGATAATCTTTTTGAAATATTGTTAAATAAAATAGAGTTAATAATTTCTTTTTGTTTTTTTGTAATGTGGGTACTAGAAAATTAAAAATTATTTACATAGATAGCTCACATTGTATCTCTGTTGGACAATGGCACCTAAAAAACCTAAAATTACATGTGTGACTTGCATTACATTTCTATTATATAGGGCTGCTGTGTACAGTCTTGTCCATACATAGAGATTCTTTGTCATTTCTCCTTCAGTGTATTCTTAGAAAAATCAACTTGGAAACTAATTATCTAAACTTCAGCCTGAAGGATGCACAGGCATATAAAATTTCAAAAGTCAATGGGCACTCCATCCATACTTCTTAATGTTATCTTCTTAATGGGTTCTGTTACTAGCAAAAGAATCATAGAATTAATTCAGAAGTCAACATCAGTGGTTTTTCAGTTAGTCTAAACTTTAAAAAATTTTTCTTAATCTGTGGGAATTTATTTTTGTTCGAAATAGACATAATTTTCCCTACTTTTTACCAAGAACAGAATTAGCATAACAAACCACTGTAGGTAGAGGAGAGTGAAAAAGCTGACTTGAAGCTCAAGAGTCAAAAAACTATTATCATGTCATCTGGTCCCATCATTTCATGGCAAATAGAAGGGAAAAAAAGTGGAAGCAGTGACAGACTTTATTTGTTGGGCCCAAAACCACTGTAGGCATTGACTACAGCCATGAAATTAAAAGACACTTGTTCCTTGGAAGAAAAGCTGTAACAAAACTAGAAAGCATGTTAAAAAGCAGAGACATTACTGACAAAGGTCTGTATAGTCAAAGCTATGGTTATTCTAATAGTCATGTATGGATGTGAGAGTTGGACCATAAAGAAAGCTGAGCACTGAAGGATGATGCTTTTGAATTGTGGTGTTGGAGAGAACTCTTAAGAGCCCCTTGGACAGCAAGGAGATCAAGCCAGTCAATCCTAAAGGTAACTAACCCTGAATATTTGTTGGAAAGACTGATGCTGAAGCTCCAATACTTTGGCCACCTGATGCGAAGAGCTGACTCACTGGAAAAGACCCTAATGCTGGGAAAGATTGAAGGCAAAAAGATAATGGGGCAGCAGAGGATGAAATGGTTAGATAGTATCACTGACTCAATTGACATGAATCTGAGCAAACTCCAGGTGATAGTGAAGGACAGGGAAGACTGGCATGCTGCAGTCCATGGGATCGCAAAAGTGGACATGACCTAATTACTGAAAAACAACAGCATTCCTTGCTAAAATTAGAGTAATCATTGCCTAACTTGTTGAAAAAGGCTAATGTAAGGGTCATTTATCTGCAGTCTAATTCCTTCATAGATAGCCTTTTTTTCCCAGAAAGTAGAGAAGCAAAATCACCATATGCCAGTATCCTATTGGTGAGAAACAAAAAGAAACCAAGATAAACCTCAGTTCAGTTCAGTAGCTCAGTCATGTCCAACTCTTTGCGACCCCATGGACAGCAGCATGCCAGGCCTCCCTGTCCGTCACCAACTCCCAGAGATTACTCAAACTTATGTCCATTGAAGAGGGGATGCCATCCAACCATCTCAACCTCTGTCATCCCCTTCTCCTGCCTTCAATCTTTCCCAGCATCAGGGTCTTTTCCAATGAGTCAGTTCTTCACATCAGGTGGTCAAAGTATTGGAGTTTCAGCTTCAGTATCCGGCATTCCAGTGAATATTCAGGACTGATTTCCTTGAATATTGACTGGCTGAATCTCCTTGCAGTCCAAGGGACTCTCAAGAGTCTTCTCCAACACCACAGTTCAAAAGCATCAATTCTTTGGTGCTCAGCTTTCTTTATAGTCCAAGTCTCACATCCATACATGACTACTAGAAAAACCATAGCTTTGACTACATGGGCCTTTGTTGGCAAAGTAATGTTTCTGCTTTATAATATGCTATCTAGGTCAGTCGTAGCTTTTCTTCCAAGGAACAAGTGTCTTTTAATCTCATGGCTGCAGTCACCATCTGCAGTGATTTTGGATCCCCCCAAAATAAAGTCTGTCACTGTTTCCATTGTTTCCCCCATCTTTTGCCATGAAGTGATGGAACTGGATGCCATGATCTCAGTTTTCTGAATGTTGAGCTTTAAGCCAACATTTTTATTTTCTTCTTTCACTTTCATCAAGAGGCTCTTTAGTTCCTCTTAGCTTTCTGCCTTAAGGGTGGTGTTGTCTGCATATCTGAGATTATTGGTATTTCTCCCGGCAATCTTGATTCTAGCCTGTGCTTCATCCAGCCCAGCGTTTCTCATGATGTACTCTGCATAGAAGTTAAATAAGCAGGGTGACAATATACAGCCTTGAGGTACTCCTTTCAAGATTTGGAACCAGTCTGTTGTTCCATGTCCAGTTCTAACTGTTGCTTCCTGACATGCATACAGGTTTCTCAAGAGGCAGGTCAGGTGGTCTGGTATTCCCATCTCTTTCAGAATTTTCCACAGTTTGTTGTGATCCACACAGTTAAAGGCTTTGGCATAGTCAATAAAGCAGATGTTTTTCTGGAACTCTCTTGCTTTTTTGATGATCCAGCGGATGTTGGCAATTAGATCTCTGGTTCCTCTACCTCTTCTAAATCCAGCTTGAACATCAGAAAGTTCACAGTTCATGTACTGTTGAAGCCTGCCTTGGAGAGTTTTGAGCATTATTTTGCTAGCATGTGAGATGAGTGCAATTGTGAGGTGGTTTTAACATTCTGTGGCATTACCTTTCTTTGGGATTGAAATGAAAACTAACCTTTTCTAGTCCTGTGGCCAGTGCTGAGTTTTCCAAATTTGCTGGCATATTGAGTGTAGCACTTTCACAGCATTATCTTTTAGGATTTGAAAGAGCTCAACTGGAATTCCATCACCTCCACCTGCTTTGTTTGCAGTGATGCTTTCTAAGGCCCACTTGACTTCACATTCCAGGATGTCTGGCTCCAGATAAGTGATTACACCATTGTGATTATCTGAGTCATTCAGATCTTTTTTTGTATAGTTCTTTTGTGTATTCTTGCCACCTCTTTTAAATATCTTCTGCTTCTGTCAGGTCCATACCATTTCTGTCTTTTATTGTGCCCATATTTGCATGAAATGTTCCCCTGGTATCTCTAATTTTCTGAAGATATCTCTAGCATTTCTCATTCTATTGTTTTCCTCTATGTCTTTGCATTGATCACTGAGGAAGTCTTCCTTATCTCTCCTTGCTATTCTTTTGGAACTCTGCATTCAAGTGGGTATCTTTCCTTTTCTCCTTTGCTTTTTCCTTCCCTTCTTTTCACAGCTATTTGTAAGGCTTCCTCAGACAGCCATTTTGCCTTCTTGCATTTTTTTTCTTGGGGATAGTCCTGATCACTGCCTCCTGTACAATGTCACAAACCTCTGTCCATAGTTATTCAGGCACTCTGTCTATCACATCTAATCCCTTGAATCCATTCCAGTCATACCTGAGAGGTCTAGTGGTTTTCTCCACTTCCTTCAATTTAAGTCTGAATTTGGCAATAAGAAGTTCATCATCTGAGCCACAGTTATTTGCTGGTCTTGTTTTTGCTGACTATATAGAGCTTTTCTATCTTTGGCTGCAAAGAATATAATCAAGATAAACTTAGAATCAAATAAAAAGAATATACCCCCTTTGGCCATCTTTTTCAGTTTCTTATTGATTCTGAAAAATTAAGTCAACCATGTAGTAATTTAGTAATCAACAAGGACCTACTATATAACACAGGGAACTATACTCAATATTTTCTAATAGCCTATAATGGAAAATAATCTGAAAAAGTATATGTATATATATATATATATATATATATATATATATATATGTATATGTATATGTGCCGTGTTTAGTCATTCAGTAATGTCTGACTCTTTGTGACCCAGTGGACTGTAGCTCACCAGGCTCTGTCCATGGAGATTTTTCAGGAAAGGATACTGGAGCAGGTTGCCATGCCCTCCTTCAAAGAATCTTCCCAACCCAGGGATTGAACCCAGGTCTCCCACATTGCAGGCAAATTCTTTACCATCTGAGCCCCCAGGGAAGCCCAAGAACACTGGAATAGGTAGCCATGCCCTTCTCCAGGGGATCTTCCCAACCCAGGGGTTGAACCCTGGTCTCCTGCATTGCAGGAGGATTCTTTACCTACCAAGCCACCAGGGAAGCCCAAGAACACTACAGTGGGTAGCCTACCCCTTCTCCAGGGAATCTTCCCTGATCCAGGAATCGAACCAGGGTCTCCTGCATTGTAGGTGGATTCCTCACCAGCTGAGCTACTGCTGCTGCTGCTGCTGCTGCTGCTGCTGCTGCCTAGTCGCTTCACAGCGACCCCACAGGCTCCCCTGTCCCTGGGATTCTCCAGGTAAGAACACTAGACTGGGTTGCCATTTCCTTCACCTACTAGGGAAGCCCATATATGTGTATATATACATATGTATGTATACATAGGTGTATGAATATATAAACCACTCTATATAAGCCACTTTTTATAATATACATATAATTTATATATGAATCACTGTACTATATACCTGAAACTAACATGATATTGTAAATCAATTACACTTCAATAAAAAACCATATAATTGACTATGAACAAGATGCAAGTATACTGCTCATTTTTATTTTCCCATTACTCCAGCACCACATCAAGCATATATTATGCATCCAGGTAATTTTAGTTACATGGAGCAGAATCATTCAGAAATAGAAATGATCTTAATGAAATAACTGCTTTAGGGAGATTACTTGTAACAAAATAAAGAAAAGGAATTTAGAATAGGTACCAAAATGTAAACTTATTCCTGAAGTGTTTCTTTAACTTTCTTGGATAAAATATGTTTAATTTAACCACCTTTAGCTTGGGAAGAAGAAAGAGGTTTCTATGCTCTTTGAAGCTTGCGTTGCTACTTACCAGAATGCCAGAGTTTCTGTCAGTCAATAGCACATGCAAAATTTATCAACTATATTGCTTGACATAGAGGTTACTCTGTCATAACTAACCAACTCAAGACTGCCAGAGAATTTTTTATGGAAATGTGTGCTGCCAAAAAAGAAGTGTCTCTTGACTGATTGCCACAGCTGACCTAAATGCTCAAGGATCACTGTGTAATAACCCCTTTATCATATATTAACCACAAAACCAAAGTCCAAATAGCAGTAAGGTTCTTGTTCAAACCCACAAAACCTCAGAAAGCCAGAGAGTAGGAGGATTTTCATCTTTTCTGCAACTCAATGACATCCGACAGCCTCTGTGTGAGATTGGATATCTGTTTTGCAATCCCTGAGAACTGATACATTGCAAAACCTCCTGAAATGAAGGTTGATCCATAATCCCAATATTTCCTTCTTTTCCTCTGGCTTCTCCAATTCTTAAAATCCACTTTATCTTTAAAAAATGTGAGGTATAATCATAATATTTTATGCCATAAAAATGAATATACATATAGATTTACTGGAAATGTAAGCCAGACCAGCAATATTTCATCAAAGTGGTTCATATCATTTCATTTCCTCTTTTATTTTGGTAAATGCCAATTTGAGAAGGGAGAGGAAGAGAGTGAGAGTAAAAATCTTCATGCTTTTGAAGTACATAAGAGTCTGCAGGACTGTAAAGGCTACTCAAGCCTATACAGTCTGCCATGTATTATGCTAATTTCCTTTGTGGTCGAAACTACAAGCTGCATCGAAAGTGCCCAGGGAGTAACAAGAAGGCTTAAATTTCTAGGATCTCAAATTTGGTCCTTGTATGTTTGTGAGAAAAAGGACTGGTAACTGGGGTCCTCAGTCAGTATGGACACTGAAATCTTTGAGATATTAACATAGACTTTATTTTTGCTGCTGTTGTTTAGTTGCTAGGTCATGTCTGACTCTTCTGCAACACATGGGCTATAGCCCACCAGGCTCCTCTGGTCATGGGATTTCCCAGAATACTGGAATTGGTTGCCATTTCTTTCTCCAGGGAATCTTCCTGACCCAGGTATCAAACCCATGTCTCCTGCATTGGCAGGCAGATTCTTTACCACTGAGCCACCTGGGAAGCCCATATACTTTATATACTATACAATAAATCTGATAATTATGTTTACCACACCCATTATATTTATTAATTTAATTATATAAGTTAATAAAACTAAATAATTAAATAATACACAATGTATAATATTAATCTATATGTATATCTGATGACTAAGCTGACTTCTGAGTCTATGTTTTATTTAGGAATAAAGTATAAGGATAGTATATTAGTGCTGGTCTGATAAATTGTCAGGTAGAAAGCTAGATATACATTTGTCTTAGGGCAGATGAATAATTCATAGAATTCTCCAGAGACTATTTTTCTCTCATCTGTCTGCCATCAAGCAGGGTTTTTTTTTTTTTTTTTTTTTTGTCATTTGGTAGAAAAATCATCATTTTGGAGGTGAGGGCAAGGTCAGCAGCTCTCAGTGAGAAAAGACAATCACAGCGTGGGGCAATTTCATCAGTACTAGAAAAAGCTCTTTGCTTTGGCCAAACTCTTTTCTTATTGTTGGCTGGTGACTGAAATTTTACCACTACAGCTTCATTTCTATGGCTAAAGGCTTTTCTTTCTCTTGGAAATATAGTCCTTAAGGAAATACTATCCTTAACTCCATCATGGGAAGTAGGGTGGAAATGAATGGTAACCTCATTAGTTATTTCTACCTTATTTATATCTTCGGGTATAAATACCTTCTCACAGGGGAAGATATTCATGGTTAGGAAATAGAAGAGAGAAAAGTTACAATCTGGTAAAATAAGAGGAAGATGGAATCATGGAGGAGAGACTGGCCTCACTTCCTGAAGCTGAATAAGCTTGATCCTAAGGAGGGGTATCTACCAATGTCTCTTTATAGGCAGAGTGATGAGGTTAATCCCA
Source organism: Ovis aries (assembly GCF_016772045.2). Classification (NCBI taxonomy): domain Eukaryota; kingdom Metazoa; phylum Chordata; class Mammalia; order Artiodactyla; family Bovidae; genus Ovis; species Ovis aries. Next base: position 58,500,720 of record NC_056061.1, read on the forward strand.
ACCATAAGATCTGATCTCTAGGGAAATAAAGAGAGGAAAGTATTCCTGACATGGCACTACTTTTATCCAAACTCACTAGCTTGAGAGAAAGAGGTGGGGTGGTGGGGGCGGGGGAGGAAATAAATGAGAGAGAGAACTACAGCCTGCATCAATCTGAGAGCAGCAGAATTAGATGGTGAAATACACAGAGAATTCTGAATGCATGAACTGGGCTTATGTGCTCAGGTGTCCTTTGGGATAAATCTAAAAGTCTACACTTTGGCCCTACTTGTTTTTGTTTTTAAATAAGGAAGTTTTCTTAACCAGCTATTTTTGGCATTGTAGCTTTACTGTGTCACTGATGACACTAACTAGTGTTTCACACCCAAATACCACCAAAGACTCTGTTATTATCTTCCACTCCCTATAGTCAACAGCCAATGGCTTGACATATTTACGTACATAAATAAACTTTTTTTTAGAAAGTAATAATTAGTTTGTCCATTTTAGAAGAGTAATTAAAGACATGTATTTGTTGAATTAGTCCTGTAAAAGAAAGGTCTGCCAGATATTAAGATGGTTCCTATAGTTAGAAAACTCCAGGTTGAATGTTTATTTATTTTTGCAGTTATGCAGCAATTTTCTGGTTGCCCTATAGTCTGTTCTTTCTCTCTCCATCACCGCCATTCCCCTGTTGGTCATCGGTGGACTACAGATGGCCAGTTTTATAGCCCTCATCTCTGCTGAGTTGCTCCTTTGTTGCGGTCACTTATTCCCAGAGAGTCTTATGGTTTGGCAAGGCTTGGCCCCTACTCACGGGTCATGGAAATAGCCCCATACCTTGTTGCTGTGTTTCCATGAAATTCTATTCTTAAATTGCTATCTGATATTCAATTCTCAACCTCAATAATTGCTTAAGTATACTCAGTCAGGTTTAACAAGAAGCTGATCATGTGATCTCAAAATCTTTTTTGAAGTTCAGCTAGATCATGGGAAAAAAAGCAAAAGACACTTCACAATCTCTTCCACTTGACGTTAAAAGAAAGAACACTGAGCTTTGTCTGGCAAATAATCTCTTGGTAAGATTTGCTTCATTGGCCATTTTTTCTCTAAACAATCAAGCATTTCATTCCTGATGATTGATTCAAATGAATTATCTGGAACAAATGGTAATTAGATGAGCTATAATTACCAGTTCCCACCCATCATATTTCTTAAAAATAGACCCTCCACTGTCTTGCCTAGTGATATTACAAACAAAGTTTCAAAAGTTGACTTCTTAAAGAACTTAATGTCTGAATGCAAACTTTAGCACTTGATTATAATGTTTTATATGAATCTATTTTTATTTCATATATGTGAACTTTTTTCCCCAGTTAAGATTATAAGTCATTGCAGGCACGGTAATGACTTTTTTTTTTCTTTTCCATAACATATACAGAAACTCAACACAATACTAAGGGCAGAAGTAAACTCTGGACATATGCTTGTTCAATGGAATTGAATGACTCTTCCAGTTTTCATACCCAAAAATACTCCCCATGAACAGATTTCACTGTGGTACATGATGTCTTTTTGGTCATTTCAAAATGTTGGTCTTCTGACTCATCCATCAAGATCAATTTACAAATCACCTCCTCTGGAAGCTCTCTCTGACCACTCTGAAAATAATTAGTGACTCCTTCCTCTGGGTCTCACTGTGCTTTGTACATATTCTGATCATTGTGTACACCACCTCCTCTGCAATTTCCTCTTGTATGTTTAAATGTTCTTTTTCCCTGTTGGAATGTGAAACTTTTGGGAAGAGGGTCCCTATTATTAGTTTTCCTTTGGCTTGGCATTTTATAGGCTGAATAATATGCTGAATCTGTGAATAAATGAGAATCATTAGGGCTATGACATCTCTAATAAACTGTTGTTTATGCCTATTGATCTGCTTTTGGTGAAAATTCCAGTAGACTTTAAAGGAAATTCCATATGTTGTTTGGTAGTTGAAGGTCTATGCTGAACTTTTTAGTATTTATTTTATGTCGTGCCTTGGCAATAGTAGCTGTCTGTATATGCTTCTTTTTTCTAACATCCCCATGAAACCTGAGTTTCTCAAATTTCCCCTGCCTTTGGCTTCCAGCTCCTGCTTTCTTCACTTGCCCTTTGGGTTTAAACTTTCTCTTTGTGCATTTCTATTCTTGATATGTTTAAGAGAATATTTATTTCAAATTCCACTTTACTCTGTGCTACCTAGAAGAAATAGGAGAGGCTTCTCAGGAGGAGAAGATAGTTGGAACTCTGGAAGTTGTGTGAGGATTTTTAGATCTTCAGTCTATTTGGAACAGAAGGTTTCGACTGTGAACAAAGAAAAGTATGAGTGAAAACAGAGCTTAGGAGTAAATGAAGTCAGGGTTACAGTCCATGTATCAAAAAAAGATCTCCTTTTCCAAAATTATATTCAGCAGGGCTCCTTTTATAGCTAGTTCATGGAGGTCAATTGATATATAATTGAATTTTCCAAAAATATCTTCACAAGACTTTTCAGTAATACAACATAATAAGATTTAGTCCCACAGTGGTAACTGCATTCCTGAAAAGCTGAGCGATGTTTCAGATTTTTCACAAGTTACCTTTCTTAAAGTAGGTCGATAGCTATGTATCAAGGGCCAAAATCAAGCCTGTGGAAACAACACTGTTCACAACTCCACCTGCTAGAAGCTTCTATGGTTTCTTGAAGAGATGAGGTAGAAAACTGTTATTCTTGGTTTTTCTTTTGTTTGGATCACCAGGGAAGTCCCAGAAATTTGCTATTCTTAACTGGGTTACATTAAGGATGACGGGAAGGACAGGAAGTGTCACCATCTTGGGGAGAAGGAAGAGTTCTTAAAGCATCATCTAGACTCGTAGCTCTCTGGGCATAGTTTCATTGTTGTGTCTGAAATTGTATATTATTTGTTTCTTTTCAGTTTTTTACAAGTTTCTTGAATCACTATCTCTTGAGATATCAGTTTTTGATATTTATTTCCTTTTATTTCCTCACATATGTACTACCTCTTGGGGCATGATCCATTTTTCTTCAGCCTGAATAGCCTTCCTCCACACTCTGAAGGACATCAAGACACTAGGTATGATTTTATATTTTTGTTCAGGCTCAGTTCAGTTCAGTCACTCAGTCATGTCTGACTCTTTGCGATCCCATGGACTGTAACATGCCAGGCTTCCCTGTCCATCGTCAACTCCCGGAGCTTGCTCAAACTCATGTCCATTGAGTCAGTGATGCCATGCAACCATCTCATCCTCTGTCATCCCCTTCTCCACCATCTTTCAATCTTTTCCAGCATCAGGGTCTTTTCCAATGAGTCAGTGGACTTAAACATCCCTCCCAGGTCAGGTATGTGTAACTTTGTCCACTTAGGCCCCTTCTGTTGGCCTCTGCAGGATCAGACAGAGAGCAGAATCAGCTCCCAACATACTTGCCAGTGGAGCTTGTCAACTAGCCATGGTTTTCTCTGTACATAGCACCAGACACGATGCCTGAATGATGCCACCATAGACAGACACACTTGGAGAGGCAGGGCTGAAGCAGCAGCAGACCCAAGTGCTCATTCTATTCCAAAGGATACTGTCTTTTTTTTTTTTAATGTGTGCACTTCAAACTCTTCCATTTTCAGCAAACTATATTCAATATCCTGTGATAAACCATAATGGAAAACAATATGAAAAACAATATATATGTATAACCTTGCTATACTGCAAAAATTAAACACAACCTTGTAAATCAACTATATTCAATAAAATTTAAAAAATAGATTTTCTATTTGCAGTCTCATAGTTTTCTAGTGGGTCTGAAACCAAGAAAAATAAAATAATGGAGAAAAACCCATGTCTTCTGGAAGTAAATGAGACATTAAATCTAGGCTGATCTAGATTAAACACATATTATGTTTTTCTTGTTTCCTTAATTATCTGTAAAGTATGTTTGGTGAGGAGAGAGATTTCTAGGAAGAAGGAAAATGTGATTAATGGCTAGAAGGCCTGAAACTGTTTGGAAGGTGAGGAAAACTGCAGAGTCCCCTCTGGCTGTATGTAAGGTGTTTGTCTCTAGGGGATGTGGGGAAAGAGGAGGAAGGAAGCACAGAGTCCAGGCCCTGAGAGGGTAAGCTGTCTACTTCAGCTGTTTTGACTTTACACTGCGGGTGATGAGGAGCCACTGAACACTTGTAAATAGAAGGAGGCAAGTTGTGGTGGAAAGTTTGGAGACTCCAAGGGAGTAGGTAAACTGACATCCAGATATTCTCTTTAGCTGTGTAAACTTGAACCAAAAAGCCTTTCTAATCTTCAGTTTACTCATCTGAAAAATGGTTATAATAATAATTGTGAAAATTAAGTAAGTGTACACAAGTGAAGCACTTTGTCCAGAGCAGGGCCCCCAAACACAGATTAGGTAAATTGATGCTTGCCTACAACAAATGTATACAAATACTTTTTCATTTTTAATTAGAAATTTAGTGGTTTAGTCAGGGGAAAGGGATCGTTGGCTAATTTATCCCACATGAATCAGGAATATGCAGGCCAGGAGGCAATACACTTACCCATCTACCCCAACAAATTTCAAAGGCACAAAAGCATTTAACATGTGCATAAAGGAAAATACCCTAAATTTAGATTGGAAAATAAGACATCAGATTTTTAAATTCTCTTTTGTTTCACCTAATTTCCTGGAGACTCTGGAAAAATGTTCCAAGCGGCCAGCCATCTGGTTCATTGTTTTCAGGGGCCTCAGAGTCTAGCACTTTAATATTTTCCTCCTTCTGGCCTGATAGCTGGCACTTGAAAATGACACAGAAGCACTCGTGATTGATCGCTAGCACCTACCGATAGGCAGTATTGAAACACCTGCGCTGTAGAGACCTGTTTGTGAATACGATATTCTGTTTTTAGTTAAATCTTTTGAAAAGAAATTAGCAGACTTTAAATGCTCAAGATACCAAATAATTTGGAAAGCGGAAAAAACACAGCCTAGGACTTAGAGGAGCTGACTTGCAGCTTGAGCTTTGCCAATACTACATTATGCAATCATGCATGGATTAAGTCAACTCTGACCCTCAGTTTCCACATCTGTAGAATGACAAGAGTTCATCTAGATTGCTAAACTCCCTTTTATGTATGTGTATTATTGTATGTCTTAATTCATTTTTCTAGGCTCAATACAGCATCATTACTTTGACCCCAGTTCAGTTCAGTTCAGTTCAGTCGCTCAGTCATGTCCGACTCTTTGCGACCCCATGAATCGCAGCACGCCAGGCCTCCCTGTCCATCACCATCTCCCGGAGTTTTCTCAGACTCACGTCCATCGAGTCAGTGATGCCATCCAGCCATCTCATCCTCTGTCGTCCCCTTCTCCTCCTGCCCCAAATCCCTCCCAGCATCAGAGTCTTTTCCAATGAGTTAACACTTCGCATGAGATGGCCAAAGTACTAGAGTTTCAGCTTTAGCATCATTCCTTCCAAAGAAATCCCAGGGTTGATCTCCTTCAGAATGGACTGGTTGGATCTCCTTGCAGTCCAAGGGACTCTCAAGAGTCTTCTCCAACACCACAGTTCAAATGCATCAATCCTTCGGCACTTAGCCTTCTTCACAGTCCAACTCTCACATGCATACATGACCACTGGAAAAACCATAGCCTTGACTAGACGGACCTTAGTTGGCAAAGTAATGTCTCTGCTTTTGAATATGCTATCTAGGTTGATCATAACTTTTCTTCCAAGGAGTAAGCGTCTTTTAATTTCATGGCTGCAGTCACCATCTGCAGTGATTTTGGAGCCCCCAAAAATAAAGTCTGACACTGTTTCCACTGTTTCCCCATAGATTTCCCGTGAAATGATGGGACCAGATGCCATGATCTTCATTTTCTGAATGTTGAGCTTTAAGCCAACTTTTTCACTCTCCACTTTCATTTTCATCAAGAGGCTTTTTAGTTCCTTTTCACTTTGACCCCAAGGTCTGTCTATTTTCCCAGAATCTGATTGATCACCAAATCCTTTTTTGCATTTCTGTCAAGAATTGGAGAAATTTCAGAATTAGAGAAACCTAATACAAATCTCAGCTTAGTCATACATTAGCATGGAGATGTCCATTATCTTTTTCTCCACCTCAACTTTCTCCTCTATAAAGTGGGGCTACAATAGTGTTTATATCATAGGCTTATGGTTTGGATTGAATGAGGTAATACATGTGAAGTGCTTAGCAGAATGCTTAGTGTTTAATAAATCATGTTAATATTCAAAATCTCCCTTCCAAGTAGCTCTTGAATTCAACTCTTCCTCTTCATCTGGAACACCAAAACCAAATTAGCTTCCTTAACTCTTAAGTCTTTGCTCTGGCAGAGAGGTAATCTTTTAAAAACACATAGCACTACAATGATTAATAAAGTTTCTAAAGGGGCCAATAGAAATGGATGGTGAGGATGCTTAGAAGAGTAGGGTCTGGTTTGACAAATCTGAGACTAAGTTTCTCCTGATCTTGTTTCAAAATAACAGAAGTAAAGGTCTTCTTGAACTTTTCAGGTCAGTTTAACTAATCAGATTGAAGGTAGGTTGGTTGGGGTGGGACAGTGGGAGGGGGTGGTGCAGTGTTAACATTTGACACAGGTCCCCTGTGCACAGCATTTACGATTCTCTAAGTTTTTTTGCCACAACTTTCGTGAGACTTGCTTTGATTTCAGAGCAGACTCCTGTTTGTCCCCAGAGCAGAAGTGTGGTTGGTTGACCTCTGTGTGGGCACTGGCTTTGGGTCAGATGGGGAGATGGGCTTAGGTAAAGGATAAACATCAAACCAGACCAGGTCCTGACATTTTTAGATGTACTTTGGAGCACGGCACAGGCTGCTCTGGCACATGCTGAGGGCTTCGCTTCCCCATGTCTTTACTGAGATGGAGGGAGAAGCAAGCAGAAAACCAAGGGCTTACACAGCAGCATCAAAGATGTCGGTTAAGCACTGGCATTTCCTGCTGTGAGTCTTATGCAGCATAATAAAAATCACCGGACTTTCACTTGAATAAAGAGTTTCTCCTGCCTGAATAATATGATGCTTCTCCTGCCCATAAGAAGAAAGGAAGAAAAGTTTTGCTCCCATGAATGACCCGCAAACATCCTGTGAAAAAAGTCATCAAGGCACAGCTATCTCAGAACACAGGGAGCTAGAGAGGGTTGTCGCGGCACTCCAGAGGATGGCGGGTTTTTTTTTTTTTTTTTTTTATAGGCCAATGGCAGCAGCAGGACCCAGGGTGAGGAGGCCCATTCGAAGCCAATCTGGCATCGTGTTACAGGGCCAGGGGGACTGGAGGGAAGGAACATTTGGATCTCATTACAGAACAAAGGGACAGGGTGCTGGCGAGCAGAGTGAATCTGGGTCAGAGGTACCTGACTCTCCCACAGGTGCTGTAGTCAATTTGCACATCTCCACTCAGGAGGGAGCCTCCCAGAGCTGTCTCTCCACCATTCACATGTGCCAACAATAACATTTTACCAGGAACACAGCTTGTCAAAACCAGCATTTTAGTTGGAGCAGTGGTGTGATGAAAATAATGTTTTCTCAGGGGCAAAGCTCACTGCTCTTGAGAAGTTAGAGCTGTTAGCACATGATTTTTGTGAAAACTCCTCCAAATATTCAAAATCTTTCTGTATTATTTTATTTTACAAACATCCTCCTTCTAGAAATCACTTATTTTTTTCCTGGAGAGAGTTGGTGAGGAGGAGAGAAAGGAGATCTGTGATTCTTGTGAAGAATAGATATTTTTGAGTGTAATTCAAGATCTAAACTCCACTTTCCTTAATTATGACAGGGTTCTGATGAAGCATTATTTTGCAAATCTATGTTTTGGGGCAAGGCAGTGACTGGCCCAAGTTTTGGGTGGTTCCCCTGGCTTTTGCTTCTTTCTCTCTTTCTTTCTTTCTCCTTCCTTCTCTTTTGAAATCATTTTCAGGCCTTGAAGGGAGAAGGATTGGCCCAGAATGCCACACTGCTTGCAGCTCTTCCAACTTAGCACCCAAACCTTGTAACTGTATTTTAAGTCATTAACGATAAAGCCCCAGAAATGTTGTCAGAGGGTACATTTCATCTGAAACAATATAAATTGTTCAATGAGAGAAAAGCAGGCCTCAGGTATTTGCAGAGGTCCTGTTATGTGGTGGTTGTGATGAAAATAGGCTTAGTGGCTTTAACAGCTGGCAATTTATTAGCAAACCTGGTTCTACTAAAAAAAATATGGAAAATCAGAATTGATGTAGAGTGTTAATCTCAAATCCTTTATATTAGCAAGACTTCTGTATTATGTTAACTTTTACAATTGTAGGGAGCAGGCATCCTTTAGAGCAAAAGAGCAGGCAAATGAGCTTCCTTTGTCAAACAGCACTCTATGGCGATCCAGGCCCTGTCTGCCTGCATCACTTAGCTAGAATACAATGATTCTCCTTGATATGACTTGGCAAAACTAAGGGGTGCGTCTTCTGTCTTAGTTAGGGTCACTTTTGGAAATCCCTTACTAGGACTTGATTCTGGAGTTGTCATTTCCAGGCTACCTTAGTGGTAGTTCTTTCCTTGGACACATCATCCTAAAATTTGCCTTCCCTTTGGCTGAGCTTTTATATGCAGTAATTGAAAACAACACATTTTCTGCTGCCAACTGGAGACACCACAGCGATCACTCTCTCTTTCTACTTTAGATTTAACAATGTGGCAGTGGATGAGATGGGAGACATGCTCGAAGTATTCAAAATGAAAAACACCAGAACACAACCGTTATTTTATGAAAGAGGCTGGAAAATGGTTAGTAAAGAAATCACAGATGTGTTTCACAGATGAGGGGGAGGTAAGGGAGAGAACTATGTTCAGAAAATAGCATGACAAGCACAATATATTCCTGATTTGGCTCAACATATTACTTTTTGGGTTTCCTAAGCTTGATTTGGGAGGTTTATTTTTACTTTTAGGAGCATCTGTGTCTATATGGATGTACATAAGTAATTTGACATCCCAGAAGAACATAATGGTATTATAGAATATTGACCATAATTATTTATCTGTAGTCACACTAAATAAAAGGCACTTGATAAAACATGGAGGTAATTACCCTTTTAAATTAGAAATTACATTTTTGAACTCTTGCCCATGAAAAGAAACTAAAAATTGTGAATACTGTGAATATATTTTAAACAGGAGACCACTCAATACAGACCTTCAGTTCTGTAAAAAAAAAAAATCTACAGCCACAGATTCTGCACCTTTGCCTTAATTTTGACTTTATAGAATTTTTTGTGAACATAAAGATTTTGCCTTATTTTGTCAGGCCGTGCACACAGCAGATAATCAGCAACTAGTGAATTAAGGTTATTAAAGAAGTATGTGATATTCTAGGTGAAAAGATTTCTATATACCGTCTGTCTAGATAAAATTCTTACAAAAGTTTAGTGCCATCTTGAAATATATCAATATTTTTAAACTTTTGGCCAAAGGCAAACAAAGACTCAGAAATACTATTATTCCTGTAGAGTGTTTCTCTCTCTTCCAGGGCTGTTGGAACTGTCAGAGCACAGAAAATATTCTTAGATATCACTTGCTGGGGATGACTATCAGCCACAACAATTTACAAGATTTAAATATTAGTGTCTATGTTACTGTAATAGTCAGTTTTGTCAGTTAAACAAATAATTTGTTGTTGTTCAGTCACTCAGTCATGTCTGACTCTTTGTGACCCTGTGGACTGCACCACTCCAGGCATCCCTGTCCTTCACTATCTCCCAGAGTTTGCTCAAACTGATGACCATTGAGTCAGTGATGCCATCCAATCAACTCATCCTCTGTCATCCCTTTCTCCTCCTGCCTTCAGTCTTGCCCAGCATCAAGGTCTTTTCTAATGAGTTGGCTCTTCACACCAGGTAGCCAAAATATTAGAGCTTCAGCTTTGGCATTACTTCTTCCAATGAATATTCAGGGTTGATTTCCTTTAGGACTGACTGGTTTGATCTCCAGGGACTCTCAATCAAAATATATGCAAAAGCTTAGCCAAAAAATAAAACTATTCTTGACCATTGTGCAAAGCTGGTTTGAACTGCACAAGCCCACTTAAATGCATGTCTTTCACTAGTGAAAGTACTGCCTTCAGCACTGCACAATCTGTTGGTTGATTCCACAGATGCAAAACCGTGGACCCAGAGGGCTGACTATAAGGTTAAAGGCAGATTTTCAACTCTGCAGAAGGTTGGCACCCCTAATCCCTATTTTGTTCAAGGATCAACTGTATAAATACAATAATCTTTTAAAATAATGTATGTTTTAGTTCAGTTCTGTTGTGAGCATCTAAAAAATGTTTAGATGTTCTAATTCATAAACTATTACAGATATTCTGTTTAGAGTGGAGAAGGCAATGGCACCCCACTCCAGTACTCTTGCCTGGAAAATCCCATGGATGGAGGAGCCTGGTAGGCTGCAATCCATGGGGTCGCTAAGAGTTGGACACAACTGATTGATGTCACTTTCACTTTTCACTCTCATGCATTGGAGAAGGAAATGGCAACCCACTCCAGTGTTCTCGCCTGGTGAATCCCAGGGACGGGGGAGCCTGGTGGACTGCCGTCTATGGGGTTGCACAGAGTCGGACACGACTGAAGTGATTTAGCAGCAGCAGTAGCAGTTTAGAGCAGTAGATTAATCTCACTGAGCACTCATTGGAAGAATGTTGATCTACTTTTTAGAGAAGAATAATTTTCTTTTATTTTTAATTACCAAGTGCCTGTATCATGCCAAGGGCTGCCCTGGGGGCTCCGTGGTGAAGAATCCACCTGCCAGTGCAAGAGACACAGATTAGATCCTTGGGTCGGGAAGATCCCCTGAAGGAAATGACAAACCATTCCAGCATTCTTGCATGAGCAATCCCGTGGACAAAGGAGCCTGGCAGGTTACAGTCCATGGGATTGCAAAAGAGTCAGACATGACTTAGTGACTAAACAACAACAACAACATATCATATCATATCTAGCCCTATTTCAAGCATTTTACAAATCCTAACGCATTCAATCCTCACAACCCTACGAAGTAGATCCTTGTATTATCATGCCCAATTTATAGATGATAAAACCAAGGCATGGAGAGGCTGAGCAAACTGCCTATGGCCAAATAGGTAGTAGGTGGCAGAGTAGGCTTTGATCTTATGTAATCTGACATGAAAATCCTTGCCTTACTTCCCCTAGTAGAGCACCGTCCAATAGAAAAATAACATTGGCCATATATGTAGTTTTAAATTCCCTATTAGCCATACTAAACAAGTGAAAAATAGAATTTAACTTAAATAATACCTTACATGATGCAACAGTTAAAGTGAAATGTAGTACAGTTGACTCTTAACATGATTTTGAACTGTGGAGATCCATCTATATGCAGATTTTTTTCAATAAATGCATCCTATAGTACTCTATATTAGATATCACATTGCCAACATCCATTGAATCATAGATAAAGCAAGGAAATTCCAGAAAAAATATCTACTTCTGTTTCACTGACTACACTAGAGCCTTTGACTGTGTGAATCATAACAAACTGGAAAATTCTTAAAAAGATGGGAATACCAAACCACCTTACTTGCCTCCTGAGAAACCTGTATGCAGGTCAAGACGCAACAGTTAGAACTGGACATGGAACAATGGACAGCTTCAAAATTGGGAAAGGAGTATGTCAAGGCTGTATATTCTCACCCTACTTGTCCAATTTATATGCAGAGTACATCATGAGAAATGCTGGGCTGGATGAAGCACAAGTTGGAATCAAGATTGCTGGGAGAAATATCAATAACCTCAGATACACAGATGACAAGATGCTTATGGCAGAAAGTGAAGAAGAACTAAAGAGCCTCTTGATGAAAGTGAAAGAGGGGAATGAAAAAGCTGGCTTAAAACTCAACGTTCAAAAAACAAAGATCATGGCATCTGGCCCCATCACTTCATGGCAAATAGATGGGGAAACAATGGAAACAGTGACACATTTTATTTTCTTGGGCTCTAAAATCACTGTAGATGGTGACTGCAGCCATCAAATTAAAAGACACTTGCTCCTTGGAAGAAAAGCTATGACAAACCTAGAGAGCATATGTATTAAAAAGTAGAGACATCACTTAACCAACAAAGGTCCGTATAGTCAAAGCTGTGGTTTTTTCAGCAGTCTTGTATGAATGTGAGGGTTGGACTATAAAGAAGGATGAGAGCAAAATACTAATGGTTTTAAACTGTGGTGTTGGAAGAGACTCTGGAGAGTCCCTTGGACAGCAAGGAGATCAAACTAGTCAATCCTAAAGGAAATCAACCCTGAATATCAAACCCTGAATATTCATTAGAAGGACTAATGCTGAAGCTGAATCTCTAATACTTTGACCACCTGATGCAAAGAACTGACTCATTTGAAAAGACCCTGATACTGGGAAAGATTCCATGATGAGGGCAGTAGAAGAGGACAACAGAGGATGAGATGTTCGGACAGCCTCAGTGATTCAATGGTTATCACTTTGAGCAAACTCCAGAAGATGGTGAAGGACAGGGAACCCTGGAATGCTACAGTCCATGGGGTCGCAGAGAGCTGGAAATGACTGATCAATTGAACAGCAACCATAGTACTACACAGTTGGAACTGGCTGAATCTGTGGATGTGGAATCTTGGATCCAGAGGTCTAGTTCTACAATTATATATGGATTTTCAACTGCTCAGGGAGGTTGATGCCCCTAAAACCCAAATTCAAAGGTCAACTCAACATATCGAAACAGTATAATTGTGTTTCACATAAATATGCTTCATACTGCTTCCTTTTTAAATTTTTAAATTAATTTAAATAGACATAACTGAGAACGCAAAATGTATTTGGAAGTTGGCGACGTTAAATCCAATATGAGTGATCAGGTTGAGAGAAGATAAAGAAAGGAATTTTGTTTTTTCTTGATCACTAAGAATTTAAAACTAAATTAAGAGAAAATAGATTCTACATTAAATGTCGTGGTAAATCTGCATGCATTTCTTTTATTTATTGTTGTTGTTTTAGTTGCTCAGTCATGGCCAACTCTTTTGCAGTCCCATTGACTACAGCCTGCTAGGTTTCTCTGTCTGTGGGATTTCCTGGACAAGAATACTGGAGTGGGTTGCCATTTTCTTCCAAAGGGGATCTCCCCAACCCAGGGACTGAACCCACATCTCCTGCATTAGCAGGAGCCTATTAATAAATTAAATTTTGCCAAATTATTAATATCATTTAATCTGTTTTAATAATAATAAAGGCAAACTTCCCAATGAGATCATTTGCTATTAAAAGAGAAAATTTTCTATCATTGTATGAAACAAATGGTGTCAATATGTCCTAATTTTGATTCTTCTTTTTAGTTTTTAGAGGTTTTTTGTTGCTGAAAGTTTTTGTAAATTGTAATTTTTACTTTTCCAATTTTTCATTAAATGGAAGATTCTGTAAGATGCAATAGAAAGAGTTCTAGGGTCAGCTGACTTAGACTTTAATCCAGGAGAACTGAGGTTCTGCCACTTAAAAGCAGTTTCTCTCTAAATTTGCATATTTAATCTCAGTGAGTTTCCAGTTTCCTGCCCTGTAGATTTGAGGACAGTAGTGCATATTTCTTTAAGCTATTAAAAACAAAAAATGAAAAAAATATTTGTTAAATGCTTAGCATACTGCTTGACACGTACTAAGAAGCTAATAAATGTTCATTCCTTTTCCATAGTTTTATGTACAATCTTTCATATGAATGAATCTTAATCCACCCAATGCTTCAAACTTTTATTAGCATAAATATTACTAAAATTGCTTTATGATATCATTAACCCTTAAAACCCCTACAAATAATTATGTTCTTTCTGCCACTAAAAGTTTCACAGTGATCAAACTGGTTCAAATGGTAAATTATTCAGAGCCTGAAGTTCTGATAATTTTCTAGAGAAAGGGAAGACAGAAGTGAACAAAAGAAAGGGAGAAAGTAAATCTTGACTAACGGCAACCCACTCCAGTACTCTTGCCTGGAAAATCCCATGGACAGAGGAGCCTGGTGGGCTGCAGTCCATGGGGTCGCTAAGAGTCAGACACGACTGAGCGACTTCACTTTCACTTTTCACTTCCATGCATTGGAGAAGGCAATGGCAACCCACTCCAGGGTTCTTGCCTGGAGAATCCCAGGGACGGGGGAGCCTGGCGGGCTGCCGTCTATGGGGTCGCGCGGAGTCGGACACGACTGAAGCGACTTAGCAGCAGCACCAGCAACAGTATGTAATTATACTAGTGGCAACAGAGTGATAATTGAATTGAAGTGTTTCTGGTTAAACACTGCTGAAGGTTTTTCTCTTGCAGCCTGATAGTAATGACTGGGGACCCACTTAAGTCATATCACGATGTACGCAGTTAGGCTATTTAAAGGTTGCCATTTCATTTCCAAATTTCACTCCCTTCTGACGTCTCCTGCACTGTTCTTGGCACTCTTGGCTCGCTTCAGCAGATAATTTGTATGCTACATAAGCATTTAGAAAAACCCAGAGTTAAACTAGGGGTGAGAGTCATCAGTAACATTTATAGTTACTGAGATTTTCACTCTATGCCATAACCTGAGTCTGGTGCATCTTTTGAGAGAGAAGAACATTCTTTCAGTGCAATTTCTATTTCCATATTGATATGATGATTATTCCTTCAGTTAAATTCAGGCTTGAACTCAATTGTCAAACGATTTTACCAATAGATTTTTTTTTCTAGATGTTAACCTCACCTTTTTTTTTTTTTTTTCAAAACCAGAAATTCAGCATTTAAATTAGGTTTGATTGAAGGTAAATTTTTTTAAAATGCAAGAACAACCTTTCGTTGACAAAATTTCGACGTGAGGAAAATTTAGATAAATGTATTGAAGGCACAGTGTAATAAAACCCTCCTTACTTTAATAGATAAAAGAATGTGGTGGTTTTTTTATTTTTTCTTTGCAGCATTGGAATATGTGCTGTGCTCATGGAAACCAGCTGTCACGCCACTTTCCAGCGCTCCCAAGGAAACAGAAACTTGCTTCTTCTCTACACGAGGGTGCGCCTGAGGCAAAGATTAGGGTGACTGTGGAGGTTCAGGTGGTTTTCTGTATTTGGGGGAGGGTCATGGAAACGCCTTTCTTTGCACTTCTTTTCTCCAAATTGGACATCGGCTGAAATTGGCACCTTCAGCAGCAATGTGGGATGAGGTATTACGAGGCACCATTTCCCTCTAAGGCAAATGCCTTCACTGCTGGCAAACCTTCAGAATTTGCAAGCTCAGCCGGCACCTTTGACCCGACCACGCAGCTGACAGCATCGTTGGCAGCTGGTAGCTTCTATTTATCCTAGGTCAGCTCCTGAGGCATCAACATAAAATGAAATCAAGATTTAGGCAGTAAGTTCAGAAATAAAAATGGAATGCCCAAGAGTTTGCTCCAGGCTGCTCAGGTTGAAAACCATTTATTAAAGCTCACAAGCCGGGAAAGTCAAATACAGAAGAGCAGCTGCTCAGGATAAAAAATGGGCCATTGGATACTTGACTGATGATCCAGAGAAAGCCACTGCTTTAAGGACAGTCAAGCTGCCAATTGCTTAAGATGTGGTTGAGAATGCCATGCATTTCAGCGGGTGGAAACTGTCACCTTTACATCCTCAGAGCCCAGCACTGTGCCTGGTAGCTGGTACTCAGTCAGTGAATATTTGGGTAATTAGTGAATGAAGTTTGTGACTGCAGACTGCCATTAGTGGCAGAATGCTCATTAATTTTGCCATGCTTCTATAGACCAATCGTGCAGCTTAATTCATTAATTCTGAAATTACAATCACTGGTATTTCATTAACAAAGTAATACTGTTGCTTATAAAATGCATATTCACATATATACGTACTTGTGCATTTTGCCAAGTAGTAATCAGACCAGGAGAAAAGTTAGCTAAATATATAATACAAATGCATTTAAAGGCTGTATGTGTTTATGTTTCTAGACAATTATTTTTTTCTAGTTCATGTATCTAAAGGATGAAATTTCCAAGTCATGTTTTCTACAAGGAATGGAATGAAGAAGAGGAATTAACATTTTTCTTCCTTTCCTACTGTATAGTAGTTTTATTTGAGCTCTGTGCTTTACGGAAATTCTTTCACTATGGCTCACACTGACCACATCAAGGGAAAAATCAATGCCCTTTTGTAGGTGAGGATTCTGAGCTTCAGAGAAAAATATCAGTTGACCAGTTTTACATAGTGAAGAATTTGTTGAGCTAAGATGAAACTACAGGTATCTTTGATGTTAAAGTTTGTGGGTTTTTCTCTTTACCTAAATCTTAAAATGGCATCAGCTACAAAGCATTAGGAGTAGATACTGTGAATATGGAGATATTCTTTAAGAATTTTATGTTAAAATAAATATAGGAAGATTATTTATTTTCCCATGTACCAGAAAAGATCACTTGGCAAAATATAATGGATTCAAAAGATCCTGCTCAAGACATGCAAAATCTACAAAAATATATACTAATTTGTAATAAACTTAGTGAGAAAAACCAATCTACACAATCTACAAAGCTTTACTGAAAAGGAAAATATGAAACAATAAAAGGAAAGATACATTTTGTTTAAGGATGGGTAATTTTAAACATCGTAAAGTTGTCACTTCTCCCACATATTAATGTATACATTTAATGAAATTCTAATGAAACATTCACAAGTACTTACTTACAAATTTGACCATTACTTCAAAACATAATCTAGAAAAATAAATCACAGAAAGGAGGCAAAATATTTTTAAAACAAGAATTATGAGGCCCATGTACATCATCAGATATTAAATTGTAAATCATATGACTTAGTGTGTTACTGCCATTAGAATCTACAGTAGATCATTGGAAACATAAATAGACTGGATAGATAATAAATACATAAATAGATATGTATGTATAAAATGAATATGATAAAGATGGAATTTCAAATCAGTGAGTAAATAATGCATTATCCAAGTAACAGCAATAAGCTAATTGGTTAAGAATGCAAAAATGAGTTAGACAGCTTAATAGAAAGCTATTAGCATATTAATGGCAACCCACTCCAGTACTCTTGCCTGGAAAATCCCATGGACAGAGGACCCTGGTAGGCTGCAGTCCATGGGGTCGCTAAGAGTCGGACACGACTGAGCGACTTCACTTTCACTTTTCACTTTTGTACATTGGAGAAGGAAATGGCAACCCACTCCAGTGCTCTTGCCTGGAGAATCCCAGGGACGGGAGCCTGGTGGGCTGCAGTTCATGGGGTCACACAGAGTCGGACACGACTAAAGCGTCTTAGCAGCAGTAGCAGCAGCAGTAGCGTATTGTATCCATATGGTCTTTAGAGTTAAATATAATAACTTCTAGATGAATATCTAGATGATTTTGGAATGCAGTGAAAAGACTGAACAGATAAAAGTAAACAGAAAATTTTGGATGGAAAGACAGTATAAATAAGGTCAAAGAGTTAATAACAAACTATTTTTAAAAGATATAGCCATCACAGAAATATTGCTATTATCTTCGGATTCATAAAGACTTCATTTTAAATAAAAAGAATGAACACTGCAGCAGATAAAAAGAGCCATGAGCAGGCAAGTCACAAAAATTTATAAATCAATTTTTAAATTTCCTAGGGATCAAAAACATGCAAATTAAAAGAGGACATCATTTCTTGCTAACCAAATTTAAATGCTAGGGAATATCTTTCTTGCATTTTAAGAAAATTTGTTCTAAAACTCACCTCCACTTCTACAGCTGCCCTAGGTCAGGCTTGGGAGCATTGTCTCTCATTCAGCATTTGCTGGTCATGATTTTTTCTCACCCTAGGTGAGACATTGAGAACCTCAGATACCAGATGCCTCCTCAGAGTTTCTTGGGTGAAAGAGGAGATATGGCTTATTTTCTTCTTGTGTTACCTCCTATTGGAGGAATACTTGCACCATCCTCTTTACTCCCCAGAGGCTTACTAAATTTTATTTGAACCCCTTTTCATGGATCCTCAGCTCTCTGTTGGCCTAAGGTATGATTTTAATAAAAGAACTGGCCCGAGAAATAAGTCCTGGCATCAGAGTCTTTGTGGCACTCAGAATCTGGAATAGCAACTCCCTTTAAATGCTTATGTCTTTCTTGGAGGTCAAACTCCCTTACTGGAATTTTCTCTCAGGTTTCTTGCAAATAATCTCAGGTGAATCTCAAAGACTCCAGTCTGTCTGATTTACCTTTCGAGATGAGTTTAGACAACTCCCATTTTTTGTATTATGCACCCGAAGTTGAGTTGATTTTTTTCTTCGCTATGTTTTTAGAATTTTTTAAAATTTCTCTTTTGGACTAGCATTACTTCTATAATTTTGTAATGTATTTTTTGAGTAAATATGATATGTATGGAAAAATGCAGGTTTTATTTTATGAATTTAAAGTTTAAGATGCTGATTCCTTCCTTAGGTAAAACCATTTCCTTGAGCCAAAGATCAAGTCTACATTTTATTTCATTCCAGAAAGCATAGGTAACATGTACAGATATTAATTAAGTAAATAAAAAATTGAAAGTAAGGCCTTAGCTTGTTTTTAAATGCCTCTAGTTTTGTTAACTCACCCTAACTTTTTACATTTAAACTATGGCCGTGACTGCAGAGTATAAACTCACAGCTTGATCCTGGCATTGGATAAATTCCTTTAAGGATTTCTTTCAAAATAGAATATATGCCATAGTCACTACCATAATGCTTCCCACAAAATCTGTAAAGGAGATTTAAGGAAATGTTTCTAATTTTCAAAGTGTCTCCTAAAAGTTGGTTTGGACAGGGAAAAGAGCTAGAACCATAAATTCTTTAAAGGTGTTTATGGGCAACTACTAATTTGTCCTAAGTTTACATATCATATATTGAAGCCCTATTAGGATGACAAAATTCTTGACATACACTGTAATACTTACACTTTAAAAATTTTTCACATGAGCTGGTATTTATTTACTCCATATAATTTGATTTTTGGACTTCTCTAAGAGCAACAGTTATGGACTCTTTTTTTTTTTTTTTGACTTAAAAGAAATTTTTTTTTCTTCCAGGTAGGTAGCTGTACACTTAGTATTAAAAGTTGTTAAATAAATAAATCAATGTATATTTATTGCCATTTATTATGTGTAATATTCAGTAAGAAGTAGAAGTCATTTAAGAGAAAAAACAATGTAGTGTATTATACCTACCTCCCAATCTTCTCGAGGAAACAATACAAACACATGCATAAAAGATTACCTATGAGGCAATTCTTGATGTCAAAGAAGTGGAGCTGCTGATATTGATTTAAACAAGTAAGTGTCTATATTGAGGAGCAAAAATGCTGCTGCTGATGCCTGACACATATTAGATGCTTAAAAGTTATTGTTTGAATGAACACATTTTTACACTGTTTATATAATAAGTACTTACTCCAGGTCCCTAATCACACAACAACCCTTAGAGAAGATGTGATTAACACCACTTCTCAGAGGAGAAAACTGATGAACAGGGACACTCCTCTAATACTCTGCTCAGTGGGGAGTGGAGGGTAGAGTAGAGGGTTTCATATCCACATCTGTTTAGCTCCATGATCTATATTTCCCTACCCCATTACACTGCTTCTTGCAGAGGTAACGTTTTTATTGTGGCCACTTCAAAACTGGATCTCCATTATCAATATGTTTATTCAACAAGCCATTTTTAAAACTATTACTACTGAACACTCACTGAGTAAAACTGGACAGTTTCCTTATGAAGTTCAAAGACTAATCAAAAGATAACAATAAAAAACCCTCACAAAATAAATGTAAAATTAAAATTCTAATCATATCAGAAGGAAGATATACATTATAGTAGAGAACTTACAATAGACAGACTTGATCTAGTTAGAAGAAGGTCAGGATCCTAAAACCTGAAAGGTAAGTGGGTTTAGACTTCACAAATTAGAAAGCAAAGAATATTTAAGATCCAAAGACTTGGGGGAAAATGATGATTAAGAAGAACAAATGATGACCAACTAGGTTTAAGCTAAGGGAGCAAAGGGGATAATAGTGTAGGATGGAGCTGAGAAAGCAGATAGGCATAAGACTAGTCAGGGTATTGTAAACCATGTTGATTATTTTTTCTTTATTCTGAGAGCAATGGAAATCCAATGAGGTGTTTTAACTGGGGAGTAATAAGCATGAGGGCACAGTGGGTGAGAGCATCTAGATAGAGTGTAGAGTTGGATGAGAGGAAGCTAAAATAAATTTGGGTAAACCAGATAGAAAGAATTTTTTAGGCCAACCAAGAGATGGTGGTCAGCTAGTATACAGAGTTGTTAACAAAGATACAGAAAGAGGAATAGATTTCAGAGCATATATAGGAGATAAATTAGTGTAATTTTATGGTGGATGGTATGTAGCAAGAAGATTGTTGAAGGAGAGGTAGATTTCATGGAATGAATTCAAGTTTTTAGCTTACATATCTTAATAGTTGTTTCTCCCATTTACTATGATAGGAAATAGTTAATGTTTGCAGGGGAAGATCATGATTCTGGTCATCAATATACTGAATTTGCAGTACATTAGAGACTGGTTGGTAGACATGTGAAATCAACTGTTGGGTATATACATGTATAGCTAAAAGAAAGCCTGGCAGAGATAAACTTGTGGGTCATCTGAGTTTAGGTGATTGAAGTGGTGAGTATAAATGAGACTACCAAGAAAGGAATTTGGAATGAGAGGGGGAAAGGATCAGTGACTCAGCACTGAGCAGAAACAACATTTGGTGGTCAAGTAGAAGAAAATGTTTTTCTTAAAGAGAAAGGAAAGTGATAGAAAGTAGAGGGAAATTAGTATTACAATAAAGGAGTGGTCCAATAACATTGAGCCCTTGCAAGGTCATATGAAATAGTTTATTCTGAGCCAAAGAAAGAAAGGAAAATAATTTCTGATTACCTATCCCTTTGCCTGATGAACTTTGGACAGAGGTTCATGACATTGTACAGGAGACAGGGATCAATATCATCCCCAAGAAAAAGAAAGGCATAAAAGCAAAATGGCTGTCTGAGGAGGCCTTACAAATAGCTGTGAAAAGAAGAGAAGCAAAAAGCAAAGGAGAAAAGGAAAGATACCCATTTGAATGCAGAGTTCCAAAGAATAGCAAGGAGATATAAGAAAGCCTTCCTCAGTGATCAGTGCAAAGAAATAGAGGAAAACAATAGAACAGGAAAGACTAGAGATCTCTTCAAGAAAATTAGAGATACCAAGGGAACATTTCATGCAAAGATGGGCTCAATAAATGACAGAAATGGAATGGACCTAACAGAAGCAGAAGATACTAAGAAGAGGTGGCAAGAATACACAGAAGAACTGTACAAAAAAATCTTCAAGAACCAGATAATCACGATGGTGTGATCATTCACCTAGAGCCAGACATCCTGGAATGTGAAGTCAAGTGAGCCTTAAGAAGCATCACTACAACAAAGCTAGTGGAGGTGATGGAATTCCAGCTGACCTCTTTCAAATCCTAAAAGATGATGCTGCAAAAGTGTCAGCAAATTTAGAAGACGCAGCAGTGGCCACAGGACTGGAAAATGTCAGCTTTCATTCCAATCCCAAAGAAAGGAAATGCCAAAGAATGCTCAAACTACTGCAAAATTGAACTCATCCCACACACTAGTAAAGTAATGCCCCAAATTCTCCAAGCCAGGCTTCAACAGTACAAGAACTGTGAACTTCCAGATGTTCAAGCTGGTTTTAGAAAAGGCAGAGGAACCAAAATCAAATTGCTAACATTCACTGGATCATCGAAAATGCAAGAGAGTTCCAGAAAAAACACCTACTTCTTCTTTATTGACTGCACCAAAGCCTTTGACTGTGTGGATCACAATAAACTGTGGAAAATTCTGCAAGAGATGGGAATACAGACCACCTGACCTGCCTCTTGAGAAATCTGTATGCAGGTCAGGAAGCCACAGTTAGAACTGGACATGGAACAACAGACTGGTTCCAAATAGGAGAAGGAGTACATCAAGGCTGTATATTGTCACCCTGCTTGTTTAACTTATATGCAGAGTACATCATGAGAAACCTTGGGCTGGATGAAGCACAAGCTGGAATCAAGATTGCCAGGAGAAATATCAATAACCTCAGATATGCAGATGACATCACCTTTATGGCAGACAGTGAAGAAGAACTAAAGAGCCTCTTGATGAAAGTGAAAGAGGAGAGTGAAAAAGTTGGCTTAAAGCTCAACATTCAAAAAACTAAGATCATGGCATCTGGTCCCATCACTCCATGGCATATAAATGGGTAAGCAATGGAAACAGTGTCAGACTTTAATTTTTTTGGCAGACTTTATTTTGGGGGGCTCCCAAATCACTGCAGATGGTGACAGCAGCCATGAAATTAAAAGACGCTTACTTTTGGAAGGAAAGTTATGACCAAACTAGACAGCATATTAAAGGACTTTGCCAACAAAAGTCCATCTAGTCAAGGCTATGGTTTTTCCAGTAATCATGTATGGATGTGAGAGTTGGACTATAAAGAAAGCTGAGCACTGAAGAATTGATGCTTTTGAACTGGTGTTGGAGAAAAGACTCTTGAGAGTCCCTTGGACTGCAAGGAGATCCAACCAGTCCATCCTAAAGGAAATCAGTCCTGAATATTCATTGGAAGGACTGATGTTGAAGCTGAAACTCTAATACTTTAATCACCTGTAAAGAGCTGACTCATTAGAATAGACCCTGATGCTGGGAAAGATTGAAGGTGGGAGAAAAAGGGGATGACAGAGGATGAGATGGTTGGATGGTATCACTGACTCAGTGGGCATGAGTTTGAGTAAATTCCAGGTGGTGATGGACAGAGAGGCCTGGCATGCTGCAGTCCATGGGGTCACAAAGAGTTGGACATGACTGAGCAACTGAACTGAACTGAACTGAACTCCTTGCCACAAAGAATTGAGGTAGATAAATTTCTGCTTCCTTATGACTTACAAACATTAATGAGTAGGGAGAGAGTGAATCTAGATCATTTCTGAATTATTGTTACCTCAATGCTCTTGCAATAGTCCTGATTAAAAAATATTTGTAGTTCTAGGAGATGAGGGTGGGAAAAAAATGACTGTTTCTGAAAACAGGTAGAAACATTGAAATAGTGCTGTAATTGAATGGGAATAGAAGCTGAGGTCTGAGATTCAGCCACTTTTCCTTGTGGCTCAGCTGGTAAAGAATCCACCAGCAATGTGGGAGACCTGGGTTCAAGATCTGGTTGGGAAGATCCCCCGGAGAAGGGAAAGGCTGCCCACTCCAGTATTCTGACCTGGAGAACTCCATGGACTGTATAGTCCATAGGGTTGCAAAGAGTCAGATATGACTGACTTTCACTTTGAAATTCAGCAAATGTTAATTTCATAGTTTCCTCCACATAGTGTTTCCCATTTTGCAGAAGCCAAAAGCTAGAGAAATGCAATAATCTGACCCCAAACATTGTCACTTCTAGACTGGGGAACTTCTACTTAAAATTTCTGACTTCAAATGCAAAACCTTTTCTAATATGAAACCATAACAAATGCCAACAAAAAAGCTAAAGCATTTAATAAAAAATTTCATGAAGGTAACCCATGGACAGAGGAGGCTGTTGGGCTCCAGTTCATAGGGTCGCAAAGAGTCGGACATGACTCAAGCAACTTGGCATGCACAGAAGGCCATAAAACCCATTTGATTAAGACACAAAATGAGGCAGGACTCTATTTTGGATGGAAAAGTAGCTTCCTCTAGTGGTGCCCTTCCTGCAGGGGTCTAGCCTTTGATGGCAAATGAACATCAGAAAGGTCCCATCCTGTGTTCGTGCTGTGGTCTCCATGACCACAGTGAAGAAGCACACTCTCCCAGATGAATCAGTGCAGGTCACTGTGTTCACATTTGCTCCATCATGGTTCCCGAGCAAGCTTCCACGATGAATGAATGAGACAGTGATCAAAGATCTTACCATGCCCAAGCCCTCAAAGTTCTTATCAAAGAATTTCATGTGAAAAAAGAGAACAAAGTTTATCACTGTCTTTTTTTTTTTTTTTTAAAGCTACAGTGGGGGTGAAGCCTGTCAAGAAAAGTATGAACATCTTGCAAGGAAACAAAAAATGAGGCCCTTAAAATCATTGTTGATACACCCACAAAGAAATCAGCTCTTATTTCAGTCAAGATCACAGAAGAGTTGGATAGATTTTATATTTTCTTTTCAGAAGCATAAAAAAAATACTTAAAAGAGCATATATAGACTGAACATAGATTTATTGCCAATGACTTTGGTAAGGTGGGTGGATTGAGGCTGCTAATGTAAGTTTATGAGTACAGCTGGTCCATTTAACGGCAGGTTTATAGGCACACCTCAAGAACTGCCCCATGTCTGTGGAAGGTATGGTATCAAACAAACTCTGTTGGACATATGGGCCCATCTATGGGCAATGTGCTATAAACCAACCCATAACTACTGCAGCTGTGATCATAAACCTTTTTAGAGAACAACTAGCAAAATCTGACTTAGAAATGTTTGCTGCATTTTAAAATGGGTAGGTGAAATATGCAAAATGAGGGCCAACGCAAATTCTTGACTGAAAATATCACAGACTCAGGTTAAACCAACAAAACGACTTCACTCTCACTCTGTGTGATTTTCATAAATCTCAACTGAAGAATCAATGGGAATTAATTTTTTGCCTTTAATATCATAAGTGCCTGAGCCCACTGGTTTTCCATTAAACCCCCAGTGTTCCTCAAATAAGTTACCACGATTGATACAGTGTTTTATTACCCAGCATACCTTGAAAGATTTGTCTCCCATGTAATGAAGATGCATTTCAGGTTGAGACTTCTCATCTGTTGAGATGATATTTTGCCTTTCCTCTGACAGTTTGAAATATTTATTTTCAGAACCATTTTATGGAAAGAAGCACCAGTGGACTAGCTAAGTGCACTGTAAAAACTTATGGCAGAAATACTATGTCTGGATTTTTTAAAAACTAAACGTTGGCACATGGATGCAAGATCCTCTCTGATCTGAGACCTGTCAAATGACCACACTGAGGTAGTAAGAAGGCAAGGGCTGCATTTCGTTCAGAGTAAATAGAACTGCCTTCTATGGCTCTTTAAAGCTCTATCAATTTTGTACTTCTATGGTGTCCATGGTTAGGTTTGCACAATAGGTGTTGTCAACCGGTCAGCAGAATGCACACTGATTTCATAGTAATAGAGGGCACACACGGAGAGATATTGTTACTCACTTGTGAGATACCAACAAATACCACACTAATTCCCCTTCTTCTGGATGTTGATCAATCTTAGTGACATTTACATGTTTCCTTTCTATTACGTATTAAAGAATATATTTTTTAAGTCTTTACAAACCACTTAGATTTTATCAACTATTATTTGAAAAAAGAAAACAGTTGATAAGGAATAACTATGCTGGTGTGTGTGTGTGTGTGTGTGTGTGTGTGTGTGTGTGTGTGTGTGTACCTTTATTCTGAAACTAACATCATCCTTTTTTTCCCTACAAGTTACTAAATGTATTGAATCTACTTTTTAGGTACATTTTGAGTTATTCTGAAAATATTTTGTGGTTGAGTAATATCAGTTCTACTTCAGAAATCTGTCACTGATTTTATAGTGTACTAAAAAAGATCTTCACGACCAAGGTAATCATGATGGTATGATCCTCACCTAGAGCCAGACATCCTGGAATGTGAAGTCAAGTGGGCCTTAGAAAGCATCACTATGAACATAGCTAGTGGAGGTGATGGAATTCCAGTAGAGCTATTTCAAATCCTGAAAGATGATGCTGTGAAAGTGCTGCACTCAATATGCCAGCAAAATTGGAAAACTCAGCACTGGCCACAGGACTGGAAAATGTCAGTTTTTATTCCAATTCCAAAGAAAGGCAATGCCAAAGAATGCTCAAACTACTGCACAATTGCACTCATCTCAAATGCTGGTAAAGTAATGCTCAAAATTCTCCAAGCCAAGCTTCAGCAATACGTGAACCGTGAACTTCCTGATGTTCAAGCTGGTTTTAGAAAAGGCAGAGGAACGAGAAATCAAATTGCCAACATCTGCTGGATCATGGAAAAAACAACAGAGTTCCAGAAAAAACATCTATTTCTGCTTTATTGACTATGCCAAAGCCTTTGACTGTGTGGATCACAATAAACTGTGGAAAATTCTGAAAGAGATGGGAATACCAGACCACCTGACCTGCCTCTTGAGAAATCTGTATGCAGGTCAGGAGGCAACAGTTAGAACTGGACATGAAACAACAGACTGATGCCAAATAGGAAAAGGAGTACATCAAGGCTGTATATTGTCACCCTGCTTATTTAACTTCTATGCAGAGTACATCATGAGAAATGCTGGACTGGAAGCACAAGCTGGAATCAAGATTGCCGGGAGAAATATCAATAACCTCAGATATGCAGATGACACCACCCTTATGGCAGAAAGTGAAGAGGAGCTAAAAGCCTCTTGATGAAAGTGAAAGAGGAGAGTGAAAAAGTTGGCTTAAAGCTCAACATTCAGAAAACAAAGATCATGGCATCCGGTCCCATCACTTCATGGGAAATAGATGGGGAAACAGTAGAAACAGTGTCAGACTTTATTTTTGGGGGATCCAAAATCACTGCAGATGGTGATTGCAGCCATGAAATTAAAAGATGCTTACTCCTTGGAAGGAAAGTTATGACCAACCTAGATAGCATATTCAAAAGCAGAGACATTACTTTGCCAACTAAGGTCTGTCTAGTCAAGGCTATGGTTTTCCAGTGGTCATGTATGAATGTGAGAGTTGGACTGTGAAGAAAGCTGAGTGCCCAAGAATTGATGCTTTTGAACTGTGGTGTTGGAGAAGACTCTTGAGAGTCCCTTGGACTGCAAGGAGATCCAACCAGTCCATTCTGAAGGAGATCAACCCTGGGATTTCTTTGGAAGGAATGATGCTAAAGCTGAAACTCCAGTACTTTGGCCACCTCATGTGAAGAGTTGACTCATTGGAAAAGACTTTGATGCTAGGAGGGATTGGGGGCAGGAGGAGAAGGGGACGACAGAGGATGAGATGGCTGGATGGCATCACTGACTTGATGAACGTGAATCTGAGTGAACTCCTTGAGCTGGTGATGGGCAGAGAGGCCTGGTGTACTACGATTTATGGGGTCGCAAAAAGTCGGACATGACTGAGCGACTGAACTGAACTGAACCTAAATAGCATATTAAAAAGCAGAGATATTACTTTACTGACAAAAATTCATGTAGTCAAAGCTATAGTTTTTGAGTAGTCATGTATGGATGTGAGAGTTGTACCACAAAGAAAGCTGAGCACCAAAGAATTTATGGTTTTGAACTGTAGTGTTGGAAAAGACTCTTGAGAGTCCCTTGGACTACAAGGAGATCAAACCAGTCAATCCTAAGGCAAATTAGTCCTGAATATTCATTGGAAGGAATACTGCTGATGTTGAAGCTCTAATACTTTGGCCACCTGATGCAAAGAACTGACTCATTGGAAAAGACCCTGATGCTGGGAAAGATTGAAGACTGGAGGAGAAGGGGAAAACAGAGGATGAGATGGTTGAATGGCATCACCGACTCTATGGACATATGTTTGAGCAAGCTTTGGCAGTAGGTGATGGACAGGGAAGCCTGGCATGCTGCAGGCCATGGGGTTGCAGAGTCAGACACTACTGAGCAACTGAACTAACTGACTGACTGAGTGACTGCTCACAATAAGCCTCTGAGGTGGGTAGATTAGGTACCATTTTCCCATTTTGGCTCAACAAGGTTAATGGTTCCCTATAAGTTTCACAGTTGGTTAGAAATCTACCTTGAACATGTCTTAGATTCCCAATAAGGCTATAGTGAAAATTCAGATGTTACCTAACTAGAGGAAGTCAAAGACATCCAATTTCACTCACACTTCTGACAATTCTTATTACTATGACATTGGGAGGCCAAAAAGAGAGAGACCATGTGGAACAGAACTCAGGAGATATACGTTTATTATAAGAGAACCATTGGGAAATTGTGCCATTTAAAGCATAAGCTTGGAAGGGCAGAGTTAGGTCATGCTCTTGACAGCTGAAGGGAGGGGCAGAATGAGTACACAGGTGACTAGGTATGTGATGTCAAGATGACAGGGACCAAAACACAAGCATCACCCTTTGGTTGGAACCAATCCTTTGTGGTTGTTCAAATAAACTGGAGCAACTGTGGGAAAAAACACTAACACATCTTTGTCTTGTTTTTTATTTTCTCACATTATTACACGTATAAAAAAATGACTTCTCATATGAGCAAATGGGTAGGAAATGAAAGCACAGACCACATCAGAAGGAGCTATTGCTTT
This sequence comes from Ovis aries, assembly GCF_016772045.2. Taxonomy (NCBI): domain Eukaryota; kingdom Metazoa; phylum Chordata; class Mammalia; order Artiodactyla; family Bovidae; genus Ovis; species Ovis aries. Next base: position 58,529,109 of record NC_056061.1, read on the forward strand.
CAGCAACCACATCTGTTCAAGCACAACTGGGCATTCCAAAACCTGTTTTGCTTGTTTAATCATGCCAGTTAGTCTCTGTTAGGGAAGAGGTCAACAGACCACTGTACAAAGCAATATCGAATTATCTGAGAGCTTAATCCATTTTAATTTTTAGATTGGTGACAACATTATTTAATACTCCTTCAAGTTTATAGTTTAATCTTAGCTAAATTATTTAAAATATAATAATGTTGGTTGCTTCGACTTCATTTGATGATACTTTGAGAAAGTAATGTTAAATAGTCTCATACATATACATTCCATGATAAGAATTTTGAATTTAATTTTTAGAAACAAAGAACTATAAAAATCTTTATTTTATTCAAGTATCTTTTCTTTCCTGCCTTCTATCACACTAATCAAGTTTTCTTTATTCCTTTTTATCCCCAGCAGGTAGTAGCTTTATAATCTCTTTCCACTTTATTAAAGATTAATCTTAAAATGTAACATGTACATTATCCTCAACACAATCTGAGGTTCTTAGAAACTGTAACTTTCCCCCTAACCAGGAAAGGACTCTTGGGGCACCTTCATTGTTGTTATTTAATCACTAAGTTGTGTCCAACTCTTTTGCAGCCCCCGGGGCTGCAGTCTGCCAGGCTCCTCTACCCATGGCATTTCCCAGGCAAGAATACTATTAAGAGAATGGGTTGTCATTTCCTTCTCCAGGGGATCCTCCTGACCCAGGGATCTCCTGCATTGACAAGTGAATTCTTTACCACCTGTCACCAAGGAAGCCCCTACTCTCCTGCTATCTAGCTTCATTTCACATCATGTTTCTTCCATTCTATATAGTCCTTCTATGTTCAATTTCCATATTGAAATGCATTTTCAAAACAGTTTTATTCAGTGTAAATGATGAACTCCCTCATAGTCTTTGTCTCAATATGCCTTTAAATCTGTTGTCTTCTTTATATAAGTGATATAAAAAAAGATAGAAATGAACTTATTTACAAAACAGAAACACAGACTTGGAGAACAAAACTGTGGTGACCAGGAGGAAGGGCAGGGGGTTACAGATTGGGAGTTTGGGATTGAGATGTGCAAACTACTGTATTTAAAATGGATAACCAACAAGGACTTACTGTATAGCACAGAGAATTCTGCTCAATATTCTGTAATAATCTAAATGGGAAAAGAATTTGAAAAGCAATGAATACTTGTATGGATATAACTGAATCACTTTGCTGTATACCTATAGCTAATTCACTATTTTTTTGCAATTAATTTATTTATTTTGACTGGAGGATAATATTGTACAATATTGTGATGGCTTTTTGCCATACATCAACATGAATCGGCCACCAGTATACATGTGTAACCCCCGTCCTGAACCCCCTTCCCACCTCTCTCCCCACCCCCTTCCCTTTGGGCTGCCCCAGAATACCAGCCTTGCCTGCCCTGCTTCATGCCTCAAACTTGCCCTAATCATCTGTTTTATATATGGTAATGTATGTACGTGTTTCAGTGGTATTCTTTCAAATCATAATCCACTGTTGTTAATCAACTATACTCTAAAAATAAATAAATAAATGAAAATTTAAAAATAAACTTTTTCTTAAAAAAACTTTATTTATGTTTACTTGTAGTTATTTTCACTCAGTACAATAAATTTGCTATTTCATTTTCTTCTTACTTCATTGCTTCTCCAGGAGTACACTATTTCAATGTAATCACAATTCCTTTGTAGATGATGGATTATTTCCTTTTGTAAAAAAGTGGTTTATTTATCTTTAATATGCTATAATTTTCTTGCTGTTTCTTTAGATGTGGAGTTATCTTTATTTATAATGCTTGGAACTCATAATATTTATTTAATTTTGAAGATTCAAGTCTTCATCAATTAAGGAAAAAATTTCCAGAACTAACTCTTTAAACACTGTCTTCCTCCTGTTCGCTTTTGTTCTCTTCATCTGGAATTTATGAATAAGTTGTGTCCTTCTAACTCTATGTCTCATGTCTCTTAATCTCATTTATATTTTCCTACTCAGTCTCCATCCTTGTTATCCTTGGGTTAAGTTCTAATTTCTCTCTTTTTAAAAATGAATGTATCTGTCTTCCAGTTTATTCAATTTTATCTCATCAGTGTCTATTATTTGACTCTTTTTCAGGTCTGCCAGGTTTTGTTTGTGATGCTTTTTTGTCCTTGTATAATTTTCAATTATTCCTTTCCTGTTTTTAATCATTTTTTAAAATAGTTACTTTGAGTACCCTATCAGTTCAGTTCAGTTCAGTCACTCAGTCATGTCCGACTCTGTGATCCCATTGATCACAGCATGCCAGGCCTCCCTGTCTATCACCAATGCCCGGAGTTTACCCAAACTCATGTCCATTGATTTGGTGATGCCATCTAACCATCTCATCATCTGTCATCCCCTTTTCCTGCCCTCAATCTTTCCCAGCATCAGGGTCTTTTCAAATGAGTCAGCTCTTCACATCAGGTGGCCAGAGTACTGGAGTTTGAGCTTCAACATCAATCCTTCCAATGAATACTCAGGACTGATCTCCTTTAGGATAGACTGGTAGGATCTCCTTGCAGTCCAAGCGACTCTCAAAAGTCTTCTCCAACACCACAGTCCAAAAGCATCAATATTTTGGCGCTCAGCTTTCTTTATAGTCCAACCCTCACATCCATACATGATTACTGGAAAAACGATAGTCTTGACCAGATGGACATTTGTTGGCAAAGTAATGTCTCTGCTTTTTAATATGCTGTCTAGTTTGGTCATATTCCCACCTCTTTGAGAATTATCTACAGTTTATTGTGATCCACATAGTCAAAGGCTTTGGCATAGTCAATAAAGCAGAAATAGATGTTTTTCTGGAATCTCTCGCTTTTTTGATGATCCAGAAGATGTTGGAAATTTGGTCTCTGGTTCCTCTGCCTTTTCTAAAACCAGCTTGAACATCTGAAAGTTCATGGTTCATGTATTGTTGAAACTTGGCTTGGGGAATTTTGAGCATTACTTTGCTAGCATGTGAGATGAGAGCAATTGTGCTGTAGTCTGAGTATTCTTTGGCATTGCCTTTCTTAGGGACTGGAATGAAAACTGAACTTTTCCAGTCCTGTGGCCACTGTGGAGTTTTCCAAATTTGCTGGCTTATTGAGTGCAGCACTTTCACAGCATTATCTTTTAGGATTTGAAAGAGCTCAACTGGAATTCCATCACCTCCACTAGCTTTGTTCGTAGTGATGCTTCCTAAGGCCCACTTGACTCCACATTCCAGGATTTTTGGCTCTAGGTGAGTGCTCACACCTTCGTGATTATCTGCATCATGAATATCTTTTTTGTGTAGTTTTTCTGTGTATTCTTGCCACCTCTTTTTAGTATCTTCTGCTTCTGTTAGGTCCATACCATTTCTGTCCTTTATTGAACACATCTTTGCATGAAATATTCCCTTGGTATCTCTAATTTTAATGACAAGATCTCTAGTCTTCCCTATTCTATTGTTTTCTTCTATTTCTTTGCATTGATCACTGAGGAAGGCTTTCTTATCTCTCCTTGCTATTCTTGGGAATTCTGCATTAAAATGGATTTATCTTTCCTTTTCTCCTTTACTTTTTGCTTCTCTTCTTTTCACAGCTATTTGTAAGGCCTCCTCAGACTGCCATTTTGCTTTTTTGCATCTCTTTTTCTTGGGGATGGTCTTGATCCTTGTCTCCTGTACAATATCATGAACCTCCATCCATAGTTAATCAGGCACTCTTTCTATCAGGTCTAGGCCCTTAAATCTATTTCTCACTTCCACTGTATAGTTGTAAGGGATTTGATTTAGGTCATACCTGAATGGTCTAGTGGTTTTCCCCACTTTCATCAATTTAAGTATGAATTTGGAAATAAGAAGTTCATGATCTGAGCCACAGTCAGCTCCCAGTCTTATTTTTGCTGACTATATAGAGCTTCTCCATCTTTGGCTGCAAAGAATATAATCAATCTGACTATATATTATACATATATATATATTCAACAACCCATTGGTGTTGGCCATCTGGTGATGTCCATGTGTAGAGTCTTCTTTTGTGTTGTTGGAAGAGGGTGTTTACTATGACTAGCGCATTCTCTTGGCATAACTGTTAGCCTTTGCCCTGCTTCATTCTGTACTCCATGGCCAAATCTGCCTGTTACTCCAGGTTTTTCTTGACTTCCTGCTTTTGCATTCCAGTCCCCTATAATGAAAAGGACATCTTTTGGGGGTGTTAGTTCTAAAAGGTTTTGTAGGTCTTCATAGAACCATTGAACTTCAACTTCTTCAGCATTACTGGTCAGGACATAGACTTGGATTACCGTGATATTGAATGGTTTTCCTTGGAAACAAACAGAGATCATTCTGTCATTTTTGAGACTGCATCCAAGTACTGCATGTCAGACTCTTTTGTTGACTATGATGGCTCCTCCATTTCTTCTAAGGGATTTCTGCCCGCAGTAGCAGTAGTAGATATAATGGTCATCTGAGTTAAATTCACCCATTCCAATCCATTTTAGTTTGCTGATTCCCGTAATGTCGACATTCACTCTTGCCATCTCCTGTTTGACCACTTCCAATTTGCCTTGATTCATGGACCTAACTTTCCAGGTCCCTATGAAATATTGCTTTTTACAGCATCAGACCTTGCTTCCATCACCAGTCATATCCTCAACTGGGTGTTGTTTTTGCTTTGGCTCTGTCTCTTCATTCTTTCCAGATTTATTTCTCCACTGATCTCCAGTAGCATATTGGGCACCTACCGACCTGGGGAGTTCATCTTTCAGTGTCTTATCTTTTGCCTTTTCATACTGTTCATGGGGACATGAGGTATCTCCATACCCTATCAGATTGTTTTTATTAATATTATTTATGTTATTGGGGTCTGCTGTAAATATGCTGTTTACTATGACTTCTGAATCTTATGGGGATTATATATCTTACTGTTTTATCATTTTGCATTATCCATCCTAGACTGTAGCAGTTACAACATCAGTTCATGAGATGACCATTCAGATGTTCAGTTTTCATTTTATTTCCAGCATGCAGGGAATCCCCCCCCCTTTTTTGGGGGTGTGTGTGTGATTTAGCTCTGTATTTAAGAGAAAGGTTGCATTTTAGCTTGAAATTCTAGGTATCAGATGTGGAAGCCTGTTGTTATACTTTATTTTTTGTAGATAAAATGTCTATAGATTCACATCTTATATGATCTTCAGTTCAGTTCAGTCACTCAGTTGTGTCTGACTCTTTGTGACCCCATGAACCGCAGCACCCCAGGCCTCCCTGTCCATCACCAGCTCCTGGAGTTTACCCGAACTCATGTCCATTGAGTCAGTGATGCCATCCCACCATCTCATTCTCTGATGTGCCCTTCTCCTCCTGCCCCCAATCTTTCCCAGCATCAGAGTCCTTTCAAATGAGTCAGTTCTTCACATTAGGTGGCTAAAGTATTGGAGTTTCAGCTTCAACATCAGTCCTTCCAATGAATATTCAGGACTGATCTTTTTTAGGATGGACTGGTTGGATCTTCTTGCAGTCCAAGGGACTCTCAAGAGTCTTCTCCAACACTACAGTTCAAAAGCATCAATTCTTCTGTCCTCAGCTTTCTTTATAGTCCAACTCTTACTCATGCCTACTGGAACAACCATAGCCTTGACTAGACGGACCTTTGTTGGCAAAGTAATGTCTCTGGTTTTGAATATGTTGTCTAGTTGGGTCATAACTTTCCTTCCAAGGAGTAAGCGTCTTTTAATTTCATGGCTGCAATCACCATCTGCAGTGATTTTGGAGCCCCCCAAAATAAAGTCTGACACTGTTTCCACTGTTTCCCCATCTATTTCCCATGAAGTGACGGCACTGGATGCCATGATCTTCGTTTTCTGAATGTTGAGCTTTAAGCCAACTTTTTCACTCTCCTCTTTCACTTTCATCAAGAGGCTTTTCAGTTCCTCTGTACTTTCTGCCATAAGGGTGGTGTCATCTGCATATCTGAGGTTATTGGGATTTCTCCTGGCAATCTTGATTCCAACCTGTGTTTCTTCCAGCCTAGCATTTCTAATGATGCACTCTACCTATAAATTAAATAAGCAGGGTGACAATATACAGCCTTGATATACACATTTTCCTATTTGAGTCAGTCTGTTGTTCCATGTCCAGTTCTAACTGTTGCTTTCTGAGCTGCATACAGGTTTCTCAAGAGGCAGGTCAGGTGGTCTGGTATTCCCATCTTTCAGAATTTTCTCCAGTTTATTGTGATCCACAGGGTCAAAGGCTTTGGCATAGTCAATAAAGCAGAAATAGATGTTTTTCTGGAACTCTCTTTTTTTTGATGATCTTAGTATAATATATAAAAGTAGGAAGAACTGAATCTCATATTCTTTCATATTTTTCTATCTAATTCTCAGATTACCAGATTATGGAGGTTATTACAGACATTACTAAATTTCCATGACAAAAAAATGAATATATTATTCCCAAAGTAAGAATTTTTTCAGAATTTAATGAAGCCTAGTCCTCACAGAGAAAGACATAAACTGATTTGGTTATTTTTAAGGTGATTTGAAAAGTTCTGTAATGCAATATTTTCAATGCTATGTTTGTATTCACTGTATTAATATAAATATTCCATTGGGTATTACATTACAATTCTGAATTAGGTCACCTTTCATATTTTTACTGAAAACATCCAGGTTCTTTGGCTGTTTTGCTTCCTTTCTCATGTAAATCATAATCATTGTAAATTATTTGACTTATTTCTTTAGAAGGAAATGTAGGGTTCATAGTTTTTTATAATTTTCTATTTCATAATTTATCAATTTTCCCTTTCTCTCTAGTATATTTGAAATGAAACTATGAAACTAAAAATTTGGCCCAGAAAGGAGAGATTTGATTGTTTCCTGCTTCCTTTACATCAAAAAAATATGCTTTATTTCAAGGGGAAAAAGTTAAGAAGGTTTTCTATAGTAGAGTAACTAATTTAATATACTCCTGGGTAGCTTTAATATTCATGCCAAGAAATTATGAAAATTTTATAATCTACAGTCTTTGCTCTGGTGGCTACTGAATAACAGACTGATGTTGGAATCACATGAAACATATGGTCTATGAATCAGTGTAAGAACATGGAGGGTATAAAAATACATGTATTTTTATATATATGTGTATATATATATGTGTATATATATGTGTGTATATATATATGTATATATATATGTGAATGTACACATATGAGTAATTACTAGTAATACAATTATGCTTTAAACTATCAAAGTAAATCACAGAAATGTTTATACAATATAGTCATATAATTTAGTGCTTGATTTTATATGTAAATAGCTATGTAGAAGAAAATCATTCATTTTTGAATATGCTATATAACCTAATATTCCAAGTTTGCTGCTGCTGCTGCTAAGTCACTTCAGTCGTGTCCGACTCTGTGTGACCCCATAGACGGCAGCCCCCCAGGCTCCCCCATCCCTGGGATTCTGCAGGCAAGAACACTGGAGTGGGTTGCCATTTCCTTCTCCAATGCATGAAAGTGAAAAGTGAAAGTGAAGTCTCTCAGTTGTGCCTGACCCTCAGCGACCCCATGGACTGCAGCCTTCCAGGCTCCTCCATCCATGGGATTTTCCAGGCAAGAGTACTGGAGTGGCGTGCCATTGCCTTCTCCGAATATTCCAAGTTTAACCTGTACTTTAAATACAAAAAAAGGAACTATGAAAATTACATTTCAAAAAATTTATTACTACTCTATCGGTCTTACTTAGTTTTAAAAGTTGTGTCAAAAATTTAGTATTTCAATTGGTTTTGCTAAGATTTTGGGGGAGCTATTCGGATTTAAAGATTAACAGCAGCAACAACAAAACAAAAAGTAATTCAACTTGGTATAGCAGGAAAACAAGGTACAAAATTAATAGCATGCTCTTGATGTTTAAAACAGGCAACTGAATGAGAGAATCTGTATTTTAAGTCTCAACAGTCTTGCCCTAAAGATTAGGAAAGAGAACATTTTCTGAGCTTTCAATCTACTGGCCCGATGTAAGTGACCAGCAAAAGATCCAGGAAATAAAAGAATCCAAGATACTTGAAGAACCACACAGAAACCTCTCCACTTACCAGGATATCCACTTTGGGCCTACTTGAGAATGAAATAGTGTGATGGATTTAAGCCACCGAGATTTGGGAGTTTTTTATGTTAACTAGAATTATATAACAAAGAAAAAGAGATTATAATGAGTATCCCAAACCTATCTATCTGCAAACTTATTTGAAAAAGTTATTTGAAAGAGCAAGTTACATAAAATGATTCATTGTAATAATTTATTGAAGAGTGAAAGTGACTCAGTCATGTCCGAACCTTTGCGACTCCTTGAACTATACAGTCCATAGAATTCTCCAGGCCAGAGTACTGGAGTGGGTAGCCTTTCCTTTCTCCAGGGGATCTTCCCAACCCAGGGATTGAATCCAGGTCACCTACATTGTAGGTGGATTCTTTACCAACTGAGCCACAAGCTCTTGTTAATAGCTAAAATGGAAAATATACATTAAAAATCCTTGCCTTTGAGGAATGGGGCTTCTTAGAATGATTTTCTTTGTTTTTGGCTTCCCAGATAGCGCTACTGGTAAAGAACCTATCTGCCAATGCAAGAGACCTAAAAGATGCAGGTTCGATCCCTGGGTCAGGAGGATCCCCCTGGAGGAGGGCATGGTAACCGACTCCAGTATTCTTGCCTGGAGAATGCCATGGACAGAGGAGCCTGGTGGGCTATAGTCCAAAGTGCCACAAAGAGTCAGAAATGACTAAAGCAACTTAGCACACAGAATAAATTTTAAAGTCAACAATCTGAGCAAGGTAAGCTAAAAAGTAGCAGATATTCAATAATTATTTGTTCAATAAACTCTCCAGTAACTGAGACTAACCCTGGTATAGCTGATAGAGGATGACATTGAACATTGTATTATTTATCTATTGCAGCATAAAAATTTCCCAAAACTAAACAGCTTAAGGAGAAGGAAATGGCAACCCACTCCAGTACTCTTGCCTGGAAAATCCCATGGACAGAGGAGTCTGGTAGGCTGCAGTCCATGGGGTTGTGAACAGTCGGACACGACTGAGTAACTTCACTTTCACTTTTCACTTTCCTGCATTGGAGAAGGAAATGGCAACCCACTCCAGTGTTCTTGCCTGTAGAATTCCAGGGACAGGGGAGCCTGGTGGGCTGCCGTCTATGGGGTTGCACAGAGTCGGACATGACTGAAGTGACTTAGCAGCAGCAGCAAACAGCTTAAAGCAACAAACATTTATTATCTCATATGACTTCTGGAAGAAGCACAAGCTGGAATCAAGATTGCTGGGAGAAATATCAATAACCTCAGAAATGCAGATGACACTTATGACCGACAGTTATGACCCTTATGGCAGAAAGTGAAGAGGAACTGAAAAGCCTCTTGATGAAAGTGAAAGGGGAGAGTGAAAAAGTTGGCTTAAAGCTCAACATTCAGAAAACGAAGATCATGGCATCTGGTCCCATCACTTCATGGGAAATAGGTGGGGAAACAGTGGAAACAGTGTCAGACTTTATTTTTGGGGGCTCCAAAATCACTGCAGATGGTGATTGTAGCCATGAAATTAAAAGACGCTTACTCCTTGGAGGAAAAGTTATGACCAACCTAGACAGCATGTTGAAAAGCAGAAGCATTATTTTGCCAACAAAAGTCTGCCTAGTCAGGGCTATGGTTTTCCAGTAGTCATGTATGGATGTGAGAGTTGGACTGTGAAGAAAGCTGAGCACTGAAGAATTGCTGCTTTTGAACTGTGGTGTTGGAGAAGACTCTTGAGAGTCCCTTGGACTGCAAGGAGATCCAACCAGTCCATTCTGAAGGAGATCAACCCTGGGATTTCTTTGGAAGAAATGATGCTAAAGCTGAAACTCCAGTACTTTGGCCCACCTTATGCGAAGAGTTGACTCATTGGAAAAGACTTTGATGCTGGGAGGGATTGGGGGCAGGAGGAGAAGGGGACAACAGAGGATGAGATGGCTGGATGGCATCACTGACCCGATGGACGTGAGTCTGAGTGAACTTTGGGAATTGGTGATGGACAGGGAGGCCTGGTGTGCTGTGATTCATGGGGTTGCCAAGAGTCGGATACGAGTGAGCAACTGAACTGAAGAACTGATGGCTCTGAGCTTTACTGGTTGTTCTGACTCAGACGGCTCTTACGTGAGGTTACAGTTAAGAGACTGAGTGCCAGTCATCTCAATGTTAAACTGGAGCTGAAGGATTTGCTTTCAAGCTCTGTGGTGGCTGGCAGACCTTAGTTCCTCTTCACTGAAGCTTTACTTCTGTTTAAGGCTGCTCACGTGTCCTCATGATGCAGGCAGCTGTCTTCCCTCACATTAAGTACTGAGAGAAAGAAAGAGAGATAATCGCAAGAGGGAAGACTTAGTCTTCCATAATCTAATCTCAGAAGTGATGTACTTCCCTTCTGCCATACTTGGTTGGCTGTATGTATCCAACCTAGCACAATGTGGGAGGGGAATACACAAGAATAGGACAGGAGGCAAGGATCCATTAAAGTGACTCAGGCAGTAAAGAACCTGCCTACATTGCAGGAAGCCTGAGTTTGATCCCTGGGTCAGGAAGCTCCCCTGTGGAAGGAAATGGCAAGCCACTCCAGTATTCTTGCCTAAAGAGTTCCACGGATAGAGGAGCCTGGCAGGTTACAGGCCCAGGCTCCAGTCCATGGGATCACAGAGTTGGACACGACTGAGTGACTATACTTTCTCTTTTTTCACTGACAAGGAGGCAGGGATCATTGCAGCTGCCTGGAAGGCTGCCAATAACGTACATATTATAACTTTATGGCTTTATATTATAACTTTATGGCTTTATCTTTGTGGACTGTACCCCACCAGGCTCCTCTGTCCATGGAAATCTCCAGGCAAGAACACTGGAGTGGACTGCCATTTCCTTCTCCAGGGGATCTTACAAATCCAGGCATCAAGCCTATGTCTCTGGTGTCTGCTGCCCTGGCAGGTGAATTCTTTACCACTGTGACACCTGAGACACTCTATGATGTTTATGAGTGTAGATTAATTATCATTAGTGTTAACCAATATTGAGGTGAAAACAAAGGTTTATTACTTTATTATAAAGAAACAGATGCTCATTGTTAAGCCAAGGTTTTGACTAATGCAGATATGTAGCAACAGTGGAAGTCTCCTTATGATGCCTATCCTTTTTTCTACCTGCTCACATCTATTTTATTTTCTATCCAGAGATGTTCGATTTCCACCCCATCACTTCCTCCCCCTTCACCAAAATGCTCAACTGACAAAACAGCTCAGAGAAAAAATTTTTTGAGGATACTTCTAACTCGGCTCTAGGTTACTTAGCATTTTAGAAGTATGTTTTAGGCATCTTTGGTCTTCTAGCTCACTTAACACAGGGTTTACAAATGGTAAGAACTCAGTAGATATTTGTAGGTGTGAAATGAACTTAATTCAATGCAGTAGCATATATTTTCAGTGTAAAAATAAAATCACTTGGGACTTTTCAAAATAAGATTTTAAAAATGGAACTGTTTTTCAATAAGTTCATTAAATAATTGGAAATAAAGAAATCCAGACCCTAAGATGTATAGCATGGCCCCATTTAAATGAGGCTAAATTAGCTGAAACTTAGGTACAGTAGCTCCCTAAGGACTTTCAAAGATTTTTGGCCTGAATACAAGTCTCACAAAATACTATCAGCTGGAGACCTAGGGTATGTTTTCCAAAGGGCTGCCTGGTTCCCTATTCATATAAAACTTCATCCAAAATGCTTCATATGTACTTTGTCCTATTTCAACCACCTTTCCAGCATCTAACAACAAAATAATCCATCTAAATTTTAGTCTCGTTAACATAATTCAAGAACCCTTTAAATAGCCCCTTTCAATATAATAAACTATATTTTGTATTAATCAAACAATCCAGAACATCACATTTTACATATAGAAAATCTTTATGGTTAAAGCTTGAACCAAACTGAGCCATTAAGTCCAGTTTCTTGATATAACTAATAAAAGCACAGACTGCAGTCAAAATATTTTTTATCACAAGAAGCATTTGTAAGCTTTAATTCTATGATAGGAATGAGTATATTAATTTAACATTTACCCCAAAGAAACAAGTGTAGAACAAAAGCATTATCAATGTACATTCTGATTTATCAGAGACATTTTGACGGAGGAGTAATTTGTAATTCAGAAGTGAATCTCCTGCTTCCATCCTTTTCAGTTGAAGATGCCTATAGCGTAGTCACACCAAGTAATGAACTTCAGTGTGGAATACTTTGGTAGAAACTTTGCTGCAGAAAAAAGTCCTAGTAGCTTTAAAAATTTTATGTCACAGAGGTGCTTGTTATTTTATGTCACATAGTTACTGTGATCAGTATGTATTTTTTATTTTTTATCATTAATATTTTTCCATATATAGCATACAACTGTTAATTGCCATTTCCATCATCTTTCTTACCAACATAAACCTGGAGTTTTTGTTCTGTTTTTGGACTTTTCCCCGAAGACATATGACAATGCTCCACTCAGGGATGTTGATGGACTATTAGAACGGAATTAAAGAACTTTGATGAATTATTCCGTTGGCCTAAGTGAGTCTGGCCCCAACACCTTGATCTTGTTAAGCTGCTCATTTAACTAGCCATAAAACCATCTTCGTTTTGACTTCTTGTTGTGTGAGATATGCAAAAATCTCTATTGGACCTCTATGTGAGTATTTCATTGTTTGTACCTGAAAACATCTTAACTGATGAACCATATCACTAACATTTGATATGCATCATTTAAGGGACTAATATTTTTTTGCAGCTAGCTTATTAATTTCTACCCCTGTTGGTTGCATTTTGATGTGTTTTCGTAATTGTTAGTAATGACAAGGATGAATAATGTTTGATATTCCTTTAAGACTTTTCTGTGTTTATATTTTGTAAAGTAGGCAATATCTCCATTTTCTTGATGCCAAAGGTGAGGCTTTCAGAGCAACTAACTACAACCTTTTTACACAGCTGGTAAATAATAGAGCTGGTATTGGATTCTTGAAGTAAATATTTAAGTTCGAAAGACTGCGCTCTTAGCTAGTGGACTACACTGCCTCTCTTGTGGGCCATGGTACTGCACAGCAGTGAGTCACCCTTCTAAGTCTTTGTGTTCTTAATTCATTTCTCGTAGTTATCACTTTGAATGTGCCTATATTTTCTTTTCCTATGCTATTAAGAAAATTTTCAAACATACAGCAAAGCTAACACAACTTTACAGTAAACACCTAGGTACCCACCACCTAGATTCTACCATTCACATTTGACTATACTTGTTTGATCACATAATCATTATGTTTTACTATCGTCACTATTTATGCCTTTAATTTTTAGTCATTTTCTAACATATGCATAATTGTACATTTCATTAACAATGGGTTTGGTGATCCCTTGAACACTAATTTCATTTTCTAAGATCTGATGTTTCAAGTAGTTATTTGAGTAAGTGATAACGCTCAATACTAAGTGATGATAACGCTCAATACTATCACGTTATGAGTTAAAATTGTGCACTACTAGCATTGTAAATGGAGAAGGCAATGGCCCCCACTCCAGTCCTCTTGCCTGGAAAATCCCATGGATGGAGGAGCCTGGTGGGCTGCAGTCCATGAGGTCGCTAAGAGTCAGACACGACTGAGCGACTTCACTTTCACTTTTCACTTTCATGCATTGGAGAAGGAAATGGCAACCCACTCCAGTGTTCTTGCCTGGAGAATCCCAGGGATGGGGGAGCCTGGGGGGCTGCCGTCTATGGGGTCACACAGAGTCGGACACGACTGAAGCGACTTAGCAGCAGCAGCAGCAGCAGCACTGTAATAGTAGATTAAAATAATCACTATGATAACCAGTTCATGTCTGAACCTGCTTGATTCAGTCTAGAGAGGTGGCATGTAATGCTGCTATGACTACCAATGTCTTTCATTTCCAAATGTACTTATACAATGGTAAATGATGGCATCATTAAATAATCATGGCATTAGACAAATGGCTTATTTATGCTTAGAATGTTCTTGATTTCTGATTCAGAGTGCCCATGCGTGTCTTTTCTTATTTGAAGAGTTTGAAGAATTTCTTGACCCACCGGTAAGAAAGCCTCCTCTGTGTGTGTGTGTGTGTGTGTGTGTGTGTGTGTGTGTTTCTGTGTGTGAGTATGCGGGTGCTTGTGAGTGAAGCCACAGCCCTCTGTCTGAGCTCCCCTGTGCCCTGTGCCATGTGTTTCTGTTTCTGAACCTCTGGCCAGACTCACTTAGGCCAAAAGAATAATTCAGCAAAGTTCTTTAATTCAGTTCTAATAGTCCATCTGGGAATTATAAAAGAAAACATATTTGGGTCTCCAACCTCTCCTTTCTGTTTCCACAGCTTCTAACTCTTCAGTTGCCCATAGCTAAAAGCCTTCAGTAGGCAAGTAGTGATCATTTAAATACTTGTTTTTTTATCCTTCTGTCTTCATATAGGCAAAAGTAATAGCATTCTTTCAGCAGAGGTTGCAGCTTACACATTTAAGATAATACAGAAACATGAATGTATATAACAATTATTTGACACACAAGATATATTATTATCTGGCTTTTTCACTTAGTATTTGCTATTTATTCTTCTAGAAAGAGCAATGCCACTGTTTAATTGTTCTTTGGTTCCTTTATTTTATCTTAAGGTATTTCTTTGTGTACTTTTGGTCCACATAGTAGGATAATTTATTATTCTCTTTCCTCAGAATTCATCTGCTGGTTAGTTGCTTGATTGTCACTTGTTTTTCATTCTTTTGAAACAAATGTTTGTTGAAGTCTTTGTGCTAGACAGTTCGAGAAACAGATAAAATGGCCACAGAGCCTGTCTTCAAGCAACTTAGGCTTAATAGTATACATAACTTCTATTTTATCTTCTCACTGTATCTAATTAGTAAAATCTATTTGCTAGCACCCTATTTTTCTAAAGTTGCAGTTTTCTATTCTTTTTCTCCTCCACAAGTGGATGTGTTTGTCTCAATTATTTGATGTGTGTGTGGGAATGGGATTTATACAGAACATGTTACTTTAAATACCAAACACTTGAATATTCCATTGAACAAGGCTTTGGCAATAAAGCCTGTAAACATAAAGTGGAAAAAACAATTGGGAAAGAATGCAGTATCACTATGGAGCTTCACAACCTTCCTGAGGAATGTGATCTGAGATGTTCACACATGTTCAAGGCCTAATAAAAATGCTAGCATACCTCAGAAGGGAAAGAAATGTATTATAACAAGTGTCTGTAGTGTCGTCCAAATTGTCTTTACTCCAAAGAAGGTGTTCAACCTGGTGTCATGGAGAGAACATATTTGTAATTGGTCAGAAATACATAGGTTTGACTACGACTGCCTTTGCTTTCTCATGTCCCCTGTCTGAGCACCTGCATTTTTCTTGGAGAAGTCCATCTTCTCCTGTTCTATCAGTCCTGGTTCCTTCTCCTCTTTTAGATGTCTGTTCAAATTTCTCTTCCTCAGCAGGCTCTGTCTTCCATCTATTTTAAAGTAGTCCTTGCTCTGCCCCATGTGTTCCCTACTCACCCCCATGATTCTCCACCTCACTGATAAATACTATGAGAGGAATGAGCAGAGGTGATGAGAGTAACAAGAAGCGGGGATCACTGAGCTTATTATTTCTCACCTGTCACTCCCACCAGAATGTGCCCTCCATGAAGAAGATGGCTTTATTTTCCCATCAGTGCAGTGCCCCTGGGATCCATCCACAATAGAGCTTGGTGCATAGAAACTGTGCTATTATTACTATCGTTATTTTTAACTGCCTGCTCAGAGAGACACTCTGCTCTCCTACTTTACCGAACAGTACAGTACACTGGCTTCTCATATTTATCACAGGGTGGACTCGGAGCCATGTTGGTAACACACACTGCCTTCGGGTTTAGACAATTGTTTTGTTAGGTTTAGTTGATTAACTAGTTCGCTGGGATGGAGCCAATGAGTATAATAGTTCTGGCGGGTGTTTATTAATATTACAACCTGATTTCCTCTTGCTGTTCAGGACTGCCAGCTTCTAAACAGGGAGACACCTGAGCCTTTTGTGTGCCACATGACAGTCTTGTATTTTTTTTCACAGGTGTTAAAACAAAACAAGGATAAGCAGATTTTGTAATCTTGTGTAAACTTGTTTTCACGGTGCAGCCTGTGGTAGCAGGCCAGGAGTTAGCTAGAATACCACTAGGGGCACAGCAGATTTCCATGTATCTAAATAGGCCTGTGGCCGGAGATCTTGTTTAAAGTGAGTGGCAGATAAGAGAATATTTTGAAATCTGCTAGGCCTTCAGTTTTGGCCAGTGGCCAAAGGGCAGGTTCAGGATATAGAATAATTATACTTTTCATGATATTCAACATAATTCAAAAATGGAACGTGTTCAGGCATAAAACCAACAAGCAAACAATAAAAAACCCTACTCTGCAATCAAACAGGGTTTCAGTGGTCCCATATTCAGTTTTCCTTAGGAAATGTATCTTTTAAACTATTTTTATACTACTTCTTTTAGGTAGTAATACTACAGTACTACTATTAATATTTCTTTTAGAACACTTCTTTTATATAATTTATACAGTGCTTTCAACAATTGGAATAAAATTCACATAGATCTGTTTGCTTTAGTTCTATTGCCTCATTTTTTTCAAAACAAGAGCTACAGTAATACATACAGCTAGCTTTTTAAATGTTAAAATAAAATTGTAAATAATTTTTATAGTTCTGTAGACACTTATAAAACTTGAATGCCTGATGCAGCATTGATGAGACAAAGGATTAGAAATATTGATTTATAGAAAATTCATTATTCTTTTGCATTATTCCAGGTTCTATCCTATGGATATGTATGTCACATATATGAAATATATATATAGTTGACCCTTGAACAATGTAGGGGTTAGGGGTACTGACCCCCATGCAGTTGAAAATTCAAATGTTGTTATCTCTGCCTCAAAAGCAAAGAAACTGATAAGTGACTCCTAAGGCAGAAGCTGAAACTGTTTGGATAGAATCAGGCTAAAACATTAGTTCTTTGTCTTTTGTTGTTTAACTGATGTATAATTAATTTACAGTGTTGTATTAGTTCCAAGTAAACAGCAAAGTAATTCAGTTCTATATATATCTGTATATGAAAAAAAAATCTATTTTTATTTAAGATTTGGTTATCAACTGCTTTTTAAAAATTTTTTATTGAAGTGTAGCTCATTTACAATGTTGTGTTAGTTTCAAGGGTATGTGAAAGTGTTAGTCATTTAGTCTTGGCTGATTCTTTGTGACCCCATGGACTGTAGCCCGCCAGGCTCCTCTGTCCATGGATTTCTCCAGGCAAGAATAATGGAGTCAGTTGCCATTTTCTTCTTCAAAGGATCTTCCTGAACCAGAGATTGAAGACAGGTCTCCCATATTGCAGGCAGATTATTTACCATCTGAGCCATAGGAAGTCACCTATTTTTTCAGATTCTTTTCCAGTATACGTTATTATAAGATACTGAGTATAGTTTCCTGTGCTATACAGTAGGCCTTGTTGTTTACCTATTTTATATACAGTAGTATGTTTATGTTAATCCCAAACTTCTAATTTATCTCTTCCCCACCGCCTCCCCTTTTCTCTCTCTCCTCTTTGATCACCATAAGTTTGTTTCTATGTCTGTGAGTCTATTTCTCCAAACACTGGTTCTTTTGATTTCACATACTGTGACCTCTGCACTCAATATGCCAGCAAATTTGAAAAACTCAGCAGCGGCCACAGGACTGGAAAAGGTCAGTTTTCATTCCAATTCCAAAGAAAGGCAGTGTCAAAGAATGCTCAAACTACCGCACAATTGCACTCATCTCACACACTAGTAAAGTAATGCTCAAAATTCTCCAAGCCAGGTTTCAGCAATACGTGAACCATGAACTTCCAGATGTTCAAGCTGGTTTTAGAAAAGGCAGAGGAACCAGAGATCAAATTGCCAACATCCGCTGGATCATCGAAAAAGCAAGAGAGTTCCAGAAACACAACTATTTCTGCTTTATTGACTATGCCAAAGCCTTTGACTGTGTGGATCACAATAAACTGTGGAAAATTCTGAGAGAGATGGGAATACCAGACCACCTGACCTGCCTCTTGAGAAATCTGTATGCAGGTCAGGAGGCAACAGTTAGAACTGGACATGGAACAACAGACTGGTTCCAAATAGGAAAAGGAGTATGTCAAGGCTGTATATTGTCACCCTGCTTATTTAACTTATATGCAGAGTACATCATGATAAATGCTGGGCTGGAAGAAGCACAAGCTGGAATCAAGATTGCCAGGAGAAATATCAATCACCTGAGATATGCAGATGACACCACCCTTATGGCAGAAAGTGAAGAGGAACTAAAAGCCTCTTGATGAAAGTGAAAGTGGAGAGTGAAAAAGTTGGCTTAAAGCTCAACATTCAGAAAACAAAGATCATGGCATCTGGTCCCATCACTTCATGGGAAATAGATGGGGAAACAGTGGAAACAGTGTCAGACTTTATTTTTCTGGACTCCCAAATCACTGCAGATGGTGATTGCAGCCATGAAATTAAAAGACGCTTACTTCCTTGGAAGGAAAGTTATGACCAACCTAGATAGCATATTCAAAAGCAGAGACATTACTTTGCCAACTAAGGTCCGTCTAGTCAAGGCTATGGTTTTCCAGTAGTCATGTATGGATGTAAGAGTTGGACTGTGAAGAAAGCTGAGGGCTGAAGAATTGATCCTTTTGAACTGTGGTATTGGAGAAGACTCTTGAGAGTCCCTTGGACTGCAAGGAGATCCAACCAATCCATTCTGAAGGAGATCAACCCTGGGGTTTCTTTGGAAGAAATGATGCTAAAGCTGAAACTCCAGTACTTTGGCCCACCTCATGCGAAGAGTTGACTCATTGGAAAAGACTCTGATGCTGGCAGGGATTGGGAGCAGGAGAAGGGGATGACAGAGGATGAGATGGCTGGATGGCATCACCAACTCGATGGACCTGAGTCTGAGTCAATTCCAGGAGTTGGTGATGGACAGGGAGGCCTGGTGTGCTGTGATTCATGGAGTTGCAAAGAGTCGGACACGACTGAGCGACTGAACTGAATTGAACTGTCCAACTCTTGTGCAACCCATGGACTGAAGCCTGCCAGGCTCCTCTGTCCATGGGATTTCTGAGGCAAGAATGCTGGAGTGTGCTGCCATTTACTTCTCCAGGGGATCTTCCTGACGCAAGGATCAAACCTTTGTCTCCTGCATTGGCAGGCAGATTCTTTACCTCTGAGCCACCAGGGAAGCTCCCCCCAAATGGCATTATGTCATTCTTTTTAATGGCTGAGTAATATTCCATTGCAGTACCTATGTTTTTATTTTACAGATCTTTAAATTAACTAAATGTTGGGGAAAGTTTGTGTTCAATTAGAGATCAGTTCAGTTCAGTTCAGTCGCTCAGTTGTGTCCGACTCTTTGCGACCCCATGAATCGCAGCACACCAGGCCTCCCTGTCCATCACCAACTCACGGAATTCACTCAGACTCGCAATCATCGAGTCGGTGATGCCATCCAGCCATCTCATCCTTGGTCGTCCCGTTCTTCTCCTGCCCCAAGTCCCTCCCAGAATCAGAGTCTTTTCCAATGAGTCAACTCTTTGCATGAGGTGGGCCAAAGTACTGGAGTTTCAGCTTTAGCATCATTCTTTCCAAAGAAATCCCAGGGCTGATCTCCTTCAGAATGGATTGGTTGGATCTCCTTGCAGTCCAAGGGACCCTCAAGAGTCTTCTCCAACACCACAGTTCAAAAGCATCAGTTCTTTGGTGCTCAGCTTTTTTCACAGTCCAACTCTCACATCCATACATGACCACAGGAAAAACCATAGCCTTGACTAGATGGACCTTAGTCGGCAAAGTAATGTCTCTGCTTTTGAATATGCTATCTAGGTTGGTCATAAGAGTTGGACATTACTTAGCAACTAAACAGCAGCAATAACGCTATTTGCAGCAACATGGATATACCTAGAAAGTGTCATACCAAGTGAAGTAAGACAGAGAAGGAGAAATATCTTACATCCCTTATATATGGAATCTAAAACCAAATGATACAAATGAACTTATCAAACAGAAACAGATTGACAGAGAATGAATTGAAGATTGCCAGGGGAAGGGATATGTAGGCAGTTTGGGATGGACATGTACACACCGCAATATTTAAAATGGATAACTAGCAAGGACCTACTATATAGCACATTGAACTCTGCTCAATGTTATGTGGCAGCCTGGATGGGAGGGGTGTTTGGAAGAGAATGAATACATGTATATATATGGCTGAATCCCTTCCCTGCAAATATCACAGCTGAGTCCTTGTTTACCTGAAACTATCATTGCATTGTTAATTGGCTATACCTCAATACAAAATAAAAAGTTGTTTTTTTTAAGAAAAATATAGGTACTATGTTTATCAGAAACAATCCATCTATAAGTAAACCTGCAGTTCAAACCCATGTTGTTCAAAGGTCAGCTGTATATTACTATATCTTTACCTTAAGCTAGTACAATACCTTGCAAAGGAGTAACTTGAATCTCAGAGAGCTGTAATAATTTGCTCAACCACACAGCTAGTAAATTGCAGCACCGAGACATATTTTGCCTGATTGCCAGATATCTGCCATTTACACCACACTGTGGTACTTCTCATAAGATTTTAAAACCTCAAAATTTCTTCAAAGGAAGCACTTGAATAGTTGCTAAAACAAATGACAGCAAGCAGAATTTATGTCATAATGTGAAGTTCAAAATGGAATCCTGAACAGTGTTTAAGGAAATAGTTTATGGAGACAAAATGAGAAGGTTTAGTGAGTACAGGCGAGGATGAGATAACTTGATGCCTTGTGATGACGGTTTTATTACTGCAGTTTTGTAATTTCTTTGGAGCTGCATCAAATTACAATTTGCAAATGAACTTCAAGCTTTGGTTCCTTTTCTTGAAACTAGAGAAATCTGGATGCAGTAAAGGAAGTCTAACTTGGAGGCTTCACAATGAAGAGCCTATGAGGGGAAGAATACAGTGTCCCCTTTTCTTACTGTCCATTAATCTTCCAGGGTTCAGGGAGCACAGGATGTGGGACAGAGAAAATCAGCTGATGGTACCAGTAGCTGTATGGGGTGTGTTTACTTCCCAGCTGTCAGTCTCCTGGGCTACATTTGTTTTCATTTTTAAAATTTAATTATTTTTACCATTTTTAATTGAAGCATAGTTCATTTACAATGTGTTAATTTCAGGTTGAAAGGAAAGTGATTCAGAATGCATATATTCTTTTACAAATTCTTTTCCATTACAAGTTATTACAAGATATTGACTATAGTTTCCCTACCATTTTTTTCTTTCCTTATTCTTACAAGTGAAAACAAACCCACTCTAGGTCCTCTGAATCTTTTCATCTTAATCTCATTATTATTCTAACCATCCCCTACACCACCCCCAGAACACACACACACACTTGGAACAAAATTGAGCTCATTTCTATTCCTTATTATTGCTATTTATCATATTGAAATTCTGTATTTGATTTTTTAACAAAGTAGTTGGCTTCATTCTGCTAGGGGATGTGAAAGAATAGATTGTTTACTTGCAAGGAAAGAATTTTGAACATTAAGAACTGAAATTGACTGTTGGATTTCAGTGGAAGTGAATAATGTTCTCAGATGTTTCTTCTTGAAGTTATTCATTTATGCCTGGCCAAAGTCAGCTATGATAGCTTCATTTTTGAAATGATATATGTTCCTTATGTAAATAATTTTCAAATCGACAAAAAATATCTTTGGGAAATTATGACTTCCAGGACTAGAGCTGAAATAACGCCAACTATAAACTTTTATAAATTGGGTTCTAAGTGTGAAATCCTTCCAGCTGTTAAATGCATCCCATATCAAATTATATGCACAGTTTTTCAAAATATTTCCTTCTGCTTGAAGACTCCTGAAAAAAATATGTATGCCCAGAAGCTAGGATGTAAACATTCTTTTAAATCTTTTAAAGATTATGAGAAAAGTAAATAGACAATTTAAGTGTGTATAGGTCATATTTTGGTTTCATAAGGTTTTTTTTTTTTTTTCTGTGTGGCTTTGTTAGTTTTCAGAACCGTTCTTCAAAAAACAGAATGAACCATAAACTGTGAACTGCCTGCTTCATTATTTTAAAGGCGCCAAGCAATTGCGCATAAGGAAATGTGGATTACATCCTTTTACTCTCAGAGTCTGACGCTTTTTCCTGTTGACACAATAGCTCTGTATTGCTGATGAATGTCTGGAAGGAGGTGACCCTCTCGAGCCTTCCCCTTCAACTCTAGCTAGTTTATTCTGCACAGAAACCAATTACAGACCCTACCTTACTGGATGTAAGTGCTTCACAGTCCAAATTCTCACACTCTGTTTACTCTTTAAGGATGCAAGCTTTGATTTGTACCAATGAGAAGAATTTTTAAACTTTAAAACCTTTGATTTTTCTGATAATCATTTCTCTTTATCCTGACTTCCATAGTGGAATGCCCAAAAAGAAAAGCAAGGATTCCCCCAGAAGAATGTAAGGCAGTTTTTTCCACATTACCAGATGCGAGTGAGAAAAGCAGAATGAGCGGAAACTTGCCCAGTCGCCTGCCTTGTGGCTGTTTTCCTGGCCAGTTTGTAGGAATCTGTCAAACTCATAGAACTTATGACATGCAGGTCCTTAAAATTATTAATTCCTTCTATCTTATAGTGATGTTCATTCAGTTTACAACTCTGCTAAATATATAAAGTATTAACTAAAAAAATAATGTGAAAATACATGGAAGGTATTCAAAATTTTATTAGTATATCAAATCTTGATTAATTTCTTTTCAGAGTTTGCATCTCAGTTCTGGGATGTCTGTGAAATTGTCCATTTGCCTCTTTTACCACCTTAATGACCGTTAGGGAGCAGTGCCAGGGGGGTCAGAAAAGGTGCCAGGTCTTTGCTATTTGGTGGAGGATATTGTGTTCTGGCTGTAAAAGTAAAATGTGCTCTTATGCTCACAGTATTTATTTATAATTAGAAACAAAATAATTATCCATGGCCTTATACCATTAATACTTTAGTGTATTACTCTCCATTTATCTTTTCCATGCATTTTTTAAAACAGAAATTTTGCTACATTTAACAAGAAGTATTTTTATAAACAAAGAGATTTGAAATAACACAGTGAAGTGTTGGCATAATGTTTAAGTGTAGATTCATCCTATTAGCACATATAATTCAGAGTTTGCATATCATCAAACACTTTTTCATTCTTGTATTTAGCCAATTCAGTTTACAATATAGTCACAGAGGTTGCGATACTGTAATAACTTGTCTATAGTAAGCTTTGATTGACAATTATACCAAGACTTCAATTAAAGATAGTTCTTTATATGCATTTTTTGTATTTATGATATATCCACTTTTATATATCTATTAAGCTTTTTATTTTATATTGAAGTATAGCTGATTAACAATGACATTATAGTTTCAGCTGTACAGCAAAGTGATTCAGTTATACATGTACATGTATCTATTCTTTCTCAAATTTTTTTTCCCATTTAGGTTGTTACATAACATTGAATAGAGTATTCTGTGCTATACAGTGGGTCCTCATTGGTTATCCATTTTAAATATAGCAGTGTGTACATGTCAATCCCGAGCAGATGCCCTTTGGCCATCAGTATCCCTTCCCCCTACCCACCTCTCCCCTCTGGTAACCATAAATTCCTTCTCTAAGCCTCTAAGTCTGTTTCTGTTTTGTAAGTTCATTTGTATCATTTCCTTTTAGATTCCCTATATAAGTAATATCATAAATATTTCCTTCTCTGTCTGACTTCACTCAGTGTGACAATCACTAGGTCCATCCATGTTGTTGCATATGGCATTATTTCATTCTTTTTATGGCTGAGTAGTATTCCATTGTGTACATATACCATGCCTTCTTTATCCATTCCTCTGCTGATGGACACTTAGGTTGCTTCCATGCTGCGGCTATTGTGGATAGTGCTGCAATGAAGACTGAAGTTCCTGTATCTTTTTGGATCATGATTTTCTCCAGATATAGGCCCAAGAGTGGGATCGTAGGATCATATGGCAGCTCTATTTTTGTTTTTTTAAGGAACCTCCATACTGTTTTCCATACTGGCTATACCGATTTACCTTCCCACCAACAGTGTAGGAGGGTTCCCTACTCTCTATACCCTCTCCAGCACTTATTGTTTGTGGATTTTTTTTTATCATAGTCATGTATACTGGTGTGAGATGATATCTCATAGTAGTTTTAATTTGTATTTCTCTAATAATCAGCAATGCTGAACATCTTTTCATGTGCCTCTTGGCCATCAGTATGTTTTCCTTGGAGAAATGTTTGTTTAGGTCTTCTGCCTAGACAGACTGATTGACTGGGTTATTTGTTTTCATGAAATTAATCTATATAAGCTGTTTGCAAATTTTGGAGACTAATCCCTGGTCTGTCACATCATTTGCACATTTTGATATCAGTTTATTTTTAAAAGAGAACACAGAAAAGCAAAGTCATAGCAGATTGTCCAAATTAGTTTGACTTGTTTGTAATAGCAACACATTTTCTTCTTTTGTTCATTCTCCATTCATTCATTCAACAAATATTGCCTGAATGCTTATGCAGTGCTAAGACCTTCGAATACATCAGTGAATAAAATCCTCCATCTTTGTTCTTGGGGGACTTAACTTCTAGTAAATTCATTTCTATTTCTCAAGCTATTTTAGGTAATAGAAATTTTCATTGGCTTTTTGGTACCTCTGAGTTCAAGAGGCACCAAAGATCTAGTGTGAGAAGCACTGTTTAAACCAATGTCATGTGCTCGGTTGCTTCAGTCACGTCCAACTCTTTGCAGTCCTATGGACTATAGTCAGGCTCCTCTGTCCATGGGATTCTCCAGGCAAGAATACTGGAGTGGATTGCCATGCTCTCCTCCAGGGGATCTTCCTGACCCAAGTATCGAACCTGGATGATTTGCACTGCAGGCAGATTCTTTACCACTGAGCCACTGGGGAGGAAGCTAAAAGTTCTGTCTGGATCACTGCCACCTTTTATTTTACCCTGCAAGTTATCAATTAAAAACCCATTTTATGATTTAATTTTATATTAGTGTGGACACCAAAGACAGGTTTGAATACTAAATTTCAAATAATAACAATGAAATATTTCAGAGACTAAAAACTGTAATATCCACTGAATTGACACATGCTTTGTTTGGTCTTGTTCTTATTTGAATGACCTTGATCCCTCTTCCAACAACACAAGGGAAGACTCTACACATGGATATCACCAGATGGTCAACACCAAAATCAGATTGATTGTATTCTTTGCAGCCAAAGATGGAGAAGCTCTATACAGTCAGCAAAAGCAAGATCAGGAGCTGACTGTGGCTCAGACCATGAACTCCTTATTGCCAAATTCAGACATAAATTGAAGAAAGTAGGGAAAACCACGAGACCATTCAGGTATGACCTAAATCAAATCCCTTATGATTATACAGTGGAAGTGAGAAATAGATTTAAGGGACTATATCTGATAGATAGAGTACCTGATGAACTATGGATGGAGGATCGTGACATTGTACAGGAGACAGGGATTAAGATAATCCCTATGGAAAGGAAATGCAAAAAAGCAAAATGGCTGTCTGGGGAGGCCTTACAAATAGCTGTGAAAAGAAAAGAAGTGAAAAGCAAAGAGAAAAGGAAAGATATAAGCATCTGAATGCAGAGTTCCAAAGAATAGCAAGGAGAGATAAGAAAGCCTTCCTTAGCAGATCAGTGCAAAGAAACAGAGAAAAACAACAGAATGGGAAAGACTAGAGATCTCTTCAAGAAGATTAGAGATACCAAAGGAACATTTCACACAAAGGTGGGCTTGATAAAGGACAGAAATGGTATGGACCTAACAGAAGCAGACGATATTAAGAAGAGATGGCAAGAGAACACAGAAGAACAGTAAAAAAGAGGTCTTCACGACCCAGATTATCATGATGGTGTGATCACTCACCTAGAGCCAGACATCCTGGAATGTGAACTCAAGTGGGCCTTAGAAAGCATCACTATGAACAAAGCTAGTGGAGGTGATGGAATTCCAGTTGAGCTCTTTCAAATCCTAAAAGATGATGTTGTGAAAGTGCTGCACTCAGTATGCCAGCAAATTTGGAAAACTCAGCAGTAGCCACAGGACTGGAAAAGGTCAGTTTTCATTCCAATTCCAAAGAAAGGCAATGCCAAAGAATGCTCCAACTACTGCACAATTGCACTCATCTCATACGCTAGTAAAGTAATGCTCAAAATTCTCCAAGCCAGGCTTCAGCAATACATGAACCATGAACTTCCAGATGTTCAAGCTGGTTTTAGAAAAGGCAGAGGAACCAGAGATCAAATTGCCAACATCCGCTGGATCGTGGAAAAAGCAAGAGAGTTCCAGAAAAACATCTATTTCTGCTTTATTGGCTATGCCAAAGCCTTTGACTGTGTGGACCACAATAAACTGTGGAAAATTCTGAAAGAGATGGGAATACCAGGCCACCTGACTTGCCTCTTGAGAAACCTATATGCAGGTCAGGAAGCAACAGTTAGAATTGGACATGGAACAACAGACTGGTTCCAAATAGGAAAAGGAGTATGCCAAGGCTATATATTGTCACCCTGCTTATTTAACTTCTATGCAGAGTACATCATGAGAAACGCTGGACTGGAAGAAGCACAAGCTGGAATCAAGATTACTGGGAGAAATATCAATAACCTCAGAAATGCAGATGACACCACCTTTATGACAGAAAGCAAAGAGGAGCTAAAAAGCCTCTTGATGAAAGTGAAAGAGGAGAGTGAAAAAGTTGGCTTAAAGCTCAACATTCAGAAAACAAAGATCATGGCATCTGGTCCCATCACTTCATGGGAAATAGATGGGGAAACAGTGGAAACAGTGTCAGACTTTATTTTTGGGGACTCCAAAATCACTGCAGATGGTGACTGTAGTCATGAAATTAAAAGACGCTTACTCCTTGGAAGGAAAGTTATGACCAACCTAGATAGCATATTTAAAAGCAGAGACATCACTTTGCCAACAAAGGTCTGTCTAGTCAAGGCTATGGTTTTTCAAGTGGTCATGTATGGATGTGAGAGCTGGACTGTGAAGAAGGCTCAGTGCCAAAGAATTGATGCTTTTGAACTGTGGTGTTGGAGAAGACTCTTGAGAGTCCCTGGGACTGCAAGGAGATCCAACCAGTTCCATTCTAAAGAAGATCAATCCTTGATGTTCTTTGGAAGGACTGATGCTAAAGCTGAAACTCCAATACTTTGGCCACCTCGTGTGAAGAGTTGACTCATTGGAAAAGACTCTGATTCTGCGAGGGATTGGGGGCAGGAGCAGAAGGGGACGACCGAGGATAAGATGGCTTGATGGCATCACCGACTCAATGGATGTGAGTTTGAGTGAATTCCAGGAGTTGGTGATGGACAGGGAGGCCTGGCGTGCTGCAGTTCATGGCATCGCAAACAGTCGGACATGACTGAGTAACTGAACTGAACTGAACTGATCCTTGACAGATCCACTAGCAGTAAACAGACTCCTAGCTTACTGAGAGTATAAAGTCTGCTGAAGTCTGTTTTCAGCTGGAAGATGGCTCATAGATGAGGGGTCCATTGAAAGCATTATACAATAAATTTCCTTCCCAAGCATGTTACCTCTTCCTAGTCACGCTAAAAGGGCCATACACACAAATCAGATTCCAGAGAATGACTTAGCCATTATTATTTACCTTCTGTGACCTGACTAGGAGCCTTCAAAATGCCCACTACCTAATGTCTGGAGCCTGTGACCATAAAAATGGACTTTTGGGTATAATTAAAGGAAAGTATTCTGGATTTTTCCAGGTGGGCCTATATAATCAAGAGTCCTTAAAAGTAAAGATGTTAGCAGGTGAGCAGATGCAGAGGTCAAAGAGATATGAAGATTGAGAAGACCAATCACTGTTGCTGACTTTGAAAGCAAAGGAGGCCATGAACCAAGGGGATGTGGGCAGCCTCTAGAAACTTAGAATGACCCCCAACAGCCAGCAAGGAAATGGAGATTCCAATTCCACAACTGCTTGAACTGAATTCTGCCTACAACTTTAGTGAGTCTGGAGAAGTCTTCTCTAGAGCCTCTCCATAACAACCCCTCTGGCAGAAATTTGATTTTGACCTTGTGAGAGCCAGAGCAGGAAAACCAGTCAACCCACTCAGGTGTTTTATCTAAGAACGGTGAGACAATAAATATGTGTTGTTTTAAAGCCAGTAAATTTGTGATAATTCATTATGGGAGCAATAGAAATGAATACACCTTCCAATATAATTTAATCAGTCAACAGCAGAGCTTCTGTTACATTTTTATTGGCAACAAATACAAATAAATAAACTATCATATCCCGACACTTTGTGTACTGACACTTAGGTTTTGTCAATAAGTAAATAATACTGATAATTTGGCACATACATATTTCCCAAGTGCCTTCCTTATTTAACATTCATGATTCATTAAGTCTTTACACCAGTGAGAAAGATGTGGCTGCTTAGTGTTCCATGCTCTTACAATCTATAGCACAAAAGGTTATTTACAATGGTGAGAGTTACTCTGGGGCCTTCCATGGTGTCACAGATTCCTGGTTGTTAAGGACACAAATGCATTTGTCTGAAGGGTCTGCAATCTGTAGAGCTGGGATGGGAATTATGTAGTTACTGAGTTAGTGAACCAGGTTAGGTTTCCTCTTCCTCAGCTAGAGCTTTCTGGAGTGGATAACAAGCACAATGTAAGCCAAAAAACCTAAAAACTTAGCTATAGGGAAGCTTGACTTGGCCAATAAATCAGAGCAAGTCAAGGAAACCAGAGGAGAGTTGTATACCACTGTCTTCTGCCCAATGGTAAACCTAGTGACACAATGTACGTTATTTCATCTGTATGACTTCACAATGGAATCTAAGCCACCTTTGTGAAAGACTGCTATATGCCATGTCAAAGACATACATTGTGCTTAACTCTCTCAACTTGATATTCATTCAATAGCCATCTGATTCTAGAAATCTGGTTTTAAAACAATTACCTTGGTTTCCAGGGAATAATTACTTTAATGATCTTTTAAATATTTTCGCCATAAGATTTACCCTTGCTGTACATTCTTTATTGCCTATTTATGCAGTGATAGGGGATTAGGCAGATACTGTTCCTGAGTCTTTATTGAGCTGAAGGAAAGTGGCCAAGAGATGGCCTAAAACTCATGGGGAAGTATTTTGGGTGGGTGGGTGGGGAAACTGAATATTTTCAGAACCTTACAAAAGCAAACAAATTCAATGATAAAACAGATACATGTATTTTATAAAATTAACAGTAGAGCAAACCAGAAAACGTCAGTTTTTGCATTAGGACTTAGAGTGTTGTTGTTTAGTGATTATACATATTTCAAAAGAGTTTTATTGGGTGCATAAATTAAGCTGGAAACCACATTAATAATTAATAAAATTAAAAGAAATGGTGAAATCTATGAATTTTAAGCAAGCACTTAGATGGAATTTTTTTAGCACCTCAAAGTCATGATTTACATTGATCAGAGACCTACCTGGTATCCTTGTTCACTTTAGCTTTACTATCACTAAGCCTACAACAGGAAGGTGATGGTGCACTTTAATAGATCTGGAGTTATATTTGAAGACACTAAGGGGATATTTATTTGAGCCTACCCAAAAAAGGTTATTTTCACCCTTCGTTTGTAAAACTGAGATATATCCTGGGAGGTAGCTATCATTCATGTATGTAGAAGCTCCTATTAAATGTAAAATACTGTGGCAAAGAAGTTTAAATAGGGCCCCCCACACTTACAAGAATATTGTGATGGATATTGAGTCTGGGGACTTCAAATAGATACGTCCAGTGTGTAGTTGAACAGGCACTAGAAAGTTTGGATGACAGAAAATGCAAATATATTATAGTAATATGCAATATTCACTTCCACCTATAATCCACAAGTATTTCTTGAGCACTCGCTTTCTTCCTGACACCATAAAAACTCTAGTCTGTTTAGTACACTGCTATTTACAAAATGTTTCAGCTCATTTCACACATTCACAAACACTTAAGGTAGGTAGAGAAAGTTTATTATTATATTATTAACAAGATTTTTTTTAAAAGATGCTTGTCCACTTAAAGTGGAGATGAAAATCATAAAGATAGAGTTTGAACCAAAAAAAAGTAGATTGTTTATGTGTAATACACAAAATAGTAACAGTTATGTGTCAAGTAATAAGCCAGACAAATAAATGATGAATAGTCTTGGCAACAGATTACCATGATGAAAATAATAATGAAAACAATAATCATTATTGTTATAGTAATTATTAAAATTTGTCAAACCAAGAACAATTTCCATTTAATTCTTAAAGCAGTTGGTAAATGACTTTCATTATAAGCCCTCTCAAATCCTTTTTAGGGGAAACAAGTGAATAAAAATCTTACCAGTTTAATAAATATTTTATTTTTATTTTACATGTTTTTCAGTATTTTTTAAAGGCTCTCTAGTGCCGCACTATATACATTTAGCTAAATTGTGTAAAAAAAAAATTGCTAGACAAAATTGAAAACAATGCCAAGGAATATATTCATTGGTCACTCGTCAATATTTTATAATGAGAAACTACTATGTACCAGGATATAAAATGAATAAGATAAGTTTATAGCTTCTCCAGACAAGGAAAAATTCCAAGTATCTCCTACAATGGGGCATCTGTTGCGGTAATAACGACAAGATTCTAGAGAGATCGCTGGCTGCTTTGAACAGCAGGACAGCTTGTGAATGGTTAGCTCTCCTCACCTGTGCCTGTCATGGCCTGCACTGAAATGAAAAGTTATTACTTGGTATTTACTGGGATTAGTTTGAGCATCTGTTTATCCTGAACAGTAGATAGAAAAGAATTACTACAAGATACTGAGGTTTGATCAGCTTAATAAAATCAGCAGTGCAATTCAATTCCACCCACCAGGCAAACTTTCAAACTCACATCCAAATTAATAATAGAAATGCATAGTTAAAAGATGCTTTGATCCAAAGGATTCCAAAGGCTTTGCAAATTTAAGGGGTTGGTGTTCAAGAATGGAGTTTACACACAGCTGTTTGAAGGAGCAGACGAGTGTGGTGGTGCCTTCCATTAAAAGCACAGTTAGGCTCCTGAAAATCCCATTGCATCATGGGGAAAATAGGATTTTGGGAAAATGAAATCAGGACTTTCTGAGCAATTTTATATTCTTGAAGTAAAATATTGGTGACAGCCAAATAGATATGATCAATGAAATCCAAGTAATTTTAAATTTTATAAACAATTGGTTTGTTATGCTAGTTTCTATTTATCATATTTTACTTACCATATACTTTCACCTTGAATGAAATACATATAGAGTCATATGTATATGAGTGTACTTTTTTCTTTATGTGATATTTCACTCAAATATCTAGTCAAGGTAATGGTGTTATTTATCACAAAGACTGAAACACTTTTGAGAATGAAATGGGATTTTACCAATTACACTAAGATAACAGGTGTCAACTAGGAATATGGTAGGCAAACCTCGACAGATGGCCACCCTCTGATTAGTGGTTTTTGTGGGGTTTTTTTTTTTGAGTTTTGACAGTTGTTGACTCCTGCATTCTGAGCTCCACTTGCCACCTCTCCTCATCCCACCTCTCCTCACCTCAGACTTTCTCTTTCAGCGCTTTTCATATGGATCTTTGTCCTCCTTCATTTAGCCAATGACTATTTAATAAGCTTGCTTCATGTATTGGATATAGATTCAGTCCTTGACTTCTAGATACCTATATTCCATCCCCTGGGAAGGGGGCAGACTTTGATGAATGAATTACATAATTATATTTTATTCCAATTTTGAGGAATGCTATAATGGGGAATCATTCAGGACCTGAGAGTATGTAATTCATCTTAGCTGGGAAGTCAGAGAAAGCTCTTTCTTTACACTACCATCTTGAAAAAAACTAGAGAATATGTTTAGTATCCCTCATCTCAACCAACTTAAAACTGTGCTTTTTTCTTGCCATTATCTCCTTCTTCATCCTTCTTATTACATTTTAAATTCTCAGTCTTTAGTTTCTTTTTTGTACTTCAACTGCGTAGTATAGTTATACTAAATTCAGTTTCTGCCTGTTTTAGATGAGATTTGCAAAATTAATCTTTACATTCATGAAGATTTCACAGATAAGCAATAAAATGCAAGAAAAGATGCCTATGCTACCCACAGGGAAGACTGTCAAAGAGAATTCTACAAAGTTTGTCTTAGTTAATACATCAGTGTTTTGTCCATTAGTCACTACTTGGTTCTCTTCAGTACTTTGCTCTTGATCTCATGTCTCTTCCTGATCCTTTCCTTCAAATTTAGCGTTACTTTTGGTTCTGCACTTAGCTCTCTTCTTTTTTTTTCTTGGAAAACCCTTCTACTTCCACAACTTCAATCACTACTTTTATGCAGATGACTCTGAATATTTCCACTTTCTAGAGAGTTACCACAAAGAACAATTCTGTGTGTTCCACTGTGGGTTGGACACCTGACTCAAGCCACCATAATATTTCACCTAGATTATTGCAATAAACTTCTAACTGTCTTTCTTCATTGTCTCTAGTTTGTCTCCTTCAATCCGTTATGCCCCCAGAAAAATGATCTTTTTAAGCTGCATATTTTCCTAAAATACTACCTTGTTCTTAAATTAAAGTCCAAGATCTCACCATGGACTGACACACCATAAATAATCTGTACTTGACAGGTGGGCGCAAAGGTTATAGGATATAATCACAAAACAATCAAATAAGTGAAGGCAACTTTTCTCAAAAGAGTTGCAATTATTACACTCCTGCAAGAGTGGAAGAATAAAAAATATCATCGTTATGTGGTGATTTAATATAGTTGGGGCTTCCCCAGTGGCTCAGATGATAAAGAATTGGCCTGCAATGCAGGAGACATGGGTTCAGTCCTTGGGTTGTGAAGATATCCCAGGGAAGGGAATGGCTACCCACTCCAGTATTCTTGCCTGGAGAATTTCATGGACAGAGGATCCATGGACAGTGGATCCTTGCAGGCTACAGTTGTAAAGAGTCAGACATGACTGAGCTACTGAGCACACACACAATCCCACTTGAGAATGAATTTTGCTTTCCTGAAAAATTCCAGTATTTGTGCTCCTGTGAAAGTGTTAGTTGCTCAGTCATGTCCAACTCGTTGCAATCCCTTTGACTGTAGCCCCCTAGGGTCCTCTGTCCATGGAATTCTTTAAGCAAGAATCCTGGAGTGGGTTGTCATTCCCTTCTCCAGGGGATCTTTCCAATCCAGGGATTGAACCTGGGTCTCTCCCATTGCAGGAGGATTCTTTACCATTTGAACCACCAGTATCCTAATGTCTTAATGTTGACTCTTCTGTTAGGGACTAGGAAGCAATGGCACCCCACTCCAGTACTCTTGCCTGGAAAATCCCATGGACGGAGGAGCCTGGTGGGCTGCCGTTAATGGGGTTGCTGAGCAACTTCACTTTCACTTTCACTTTCATGCGTTGGAGAAGGAAATGGCAATCCACTCCAGTGTTCTCGCCTGGAGAATCCCAGGGATGGGGGAGCCTGGTGAGCTGCCGTCCATGCACAGAGTCGGACATGACTGAAGTGACTTAGCAGCAGCAGCAGGAAGCAATTTTGCCCAAATGAAAAGGAAATTAATTATAGGTAAATTCATGTTTGGGAAATAGTAAGATTTAAACTACCATATTTCCATCAGATGCCACATTTTTCATTATTTCTATGCTCTGTTTTTCTTATAATACTTCCAAACATCCAATAAAAAAGAAAAAAAAAATGCAGTGGCAAATTCACAGACTGCAATCCAGCCTTTATAAATAATCAAATGAACAGCCAAATATTTGTGCTAGCATGGTGACAGAATGGCCAAAGCTGAAGTTCATTGAAAATTATCTTAAGAATCGCAGTTGTTTCATACAGCCATAAATAAAGCCAGTAACTACAAAGTTTAGTGGGAAGAATCTCTAAAAATACTTTTAAAAATACTGTTTCATAATCTAATTGAAAATTTTTTAAAGTTTCACTTTGTAATATATGATATACATAGTTGTGTGTGACTGGTGAATGAAGTCTAGAGGGAGGGCTCAAGGCTACAGGAAAAACTCTAAGGGATTCTAGCAGCAACATCCTGAAATAAGAGCTCTGGCACAATAGATTCACTGTGGTTTCCTTCATGAAGCCAACATATGAGGAGCTCATGACTTTTAACTGTCTAGGATCAAGAAGAAAATTGACACAGGAATCTGAATGCCTTTAGGTCTAGTTCACCCCTGTTTAAAGAAGAGAGTTATGAGATTAGCTTAATCTGATCATTTTCCTTTTCCCTCTGGTAATATCCCTCCTGTATTATAAGATACATAATGTTTTCTTCACCTTTTAAATGAAAGCTAAATTGAATTTTCCAGGCACAGTATATTACATATGCAAATCAAAAAAATATGCAAGTCATCTGAATCTACGGCATACACAATTAAGAGTTGAAAGCAGACAAAATCATTTTTATCATGAAGAATATATGTGTAGTAAGAAAATGTTCAATTGTATAGGAATGGACAATGGAGAGATTGACATTTTGGCCTTGGATCCAGAAATCAGGCATTTATCTAAAACCTCCTCTGAAATTTTGGCTTAATTGAACTTGTCTTTAACCTCTTTACCATATTTTTAATCTTAAAAAGGAAATCTTTCTACAATGATAGATAAGATCCTTAATGTGAAAATGGCAACTTTCCTCGAATTGGGTTCTAGATATAGTATCAATATAGTGGAAATCTTAATGAGAATTTTTCAAATTCATAAGTGTCTAGAAAAATAAGACAAGAAATTCTGGTTATTAAAAACATAATATGCTAAGTCGCTTCAGTCGTGTCCAACTCTGTGTGACCCCTGCAACCTCAGAGACGGCAGCCCACCAGGCTCCCCCGTCCCTGGGATTCTCCAGGCAAGAACACTGGAGTGGGTTGTCATTTCCTTCTCCAATGCATGAAAGTGAAAAGTGAAAGTGAAGTCGCTCAGTCGTGTCCAACTCCTAGCAACCCCATGCACTGCAGCCCACCAGGCCCCTCCATCCATGGGATTTTCCAGGCAAGAGTACTAGAGTGGACAGAGGAGCAGTAGCAGTGAAATTCACTCAGTCATGTCTAACTCTTTGCAATCTCATGGACTATATAGCCTGCCAGGCTTCTCTGCCCGTGGAATTCTCCAGGCCAGAATACTGGAGTGGAGAGCCAGTCCCTTCTCCATGGGATCTTCCCAAGCTGGGGATTGAACCCAGGTGTCCTACACTGCAAGTAGATTCTTTACCATCTGAACCACTAGGGAAGCCCAGCATGGCCTAGGTTAAAGGTCAAAAGCAGATCAGAGAAATCTAGAAAAAGAATCTGGAAACAAGTCTTAATAATTGTGTTTTCTACATGGCAAAGTTACCATCACAAATAAAAATAATTTTAAAATAAAAAAAATTACAACAAACCAAACTGTCTAATAAAAATGAAAACTTGAAGTCTACTAAATCCAAAGAAATCTCTAATATAAGCAGCTAAAAACTAATCTAACCATTTCTTAATTTAAACTTTTCTTTGGTCTACAGTTATGTAATTATGCTAGGTTTTATTTTGTTGTCCCATTATTAAAATAATATATGCCCATGACAGACAAATTAGAAAATACAAGAAAATAGGGTGAAATAACAGTTCAAATATTACTGGATATTTCATTTTATTGCCCTTATTTTAATGGAGAATTAGCTAAAAATTCACAGTTGGTGATATATTTCTATCTTTTAATTATAAAAACTATGAGTTATTAGTCCCTTAATGGTGCATTTTTGTCAGAGGTCAAAAAAGGTTCACTACTTTATATGGTTTTACGTCTTGTGATATGATCTGTAATGTTTAGCCTCTGATACTGCTGAAGTCTAGTGTTTCACTGGAATTTTTCATTTTCACTTTCATGCCATAAAACTGCAAGCTTAAATTTATTGCAATATTTACATGTATGACAGCTGTTAAAGCTACAGTAGTTGAAATACACCTAGGGAATAGTTCCTAGGGCAGATGCATATATACACAGAGCACACACTTTTGTGTAAGTTATTGATTGTACAGTTGAACCTTTTCTTCCCTTGTGGTGAAAAAAGGATGTATATGTTGATATTTATGCAATAGAGTTTCCTAATTCCCTGACTCCATTCAAGCATTTCTATAGTTCTATCAGTATTGACTGAAAAATTTATAGCGAACCTAAATTTTTGGTGTGCTAGGCAGTGAACTCACCACAGCATAGTCAAGGAGAAGGATACATAAAGGAGAAACTGGTCATGCCATATGGCAAGAACTGCTGAAAGAGGGTATAATCAAAATACTTTGAAATCCCACAGGGGGATGAGAGATGGTGACCCTTGAGCTGGGTGTTACAGGATGAATGAGTATTTACCAGGCAGAGGGAAGAGCATTTGCACCTGCGTGGAGCCATGAAAGGAGGAAGAATGATTGAGGCAGGAAATAAAGTTTGAAAAGGAGGTCTGGATCGGCTTGTGAAGAGTCTTGTGTGCCAAGCTGAGGAATTCGGATTACATATTGCAGGTTACAAAGAGTCAACAGAGGATTCTTTGCAATGGAGACTGTCATGATCCGTTTGGATTGGGAAGATCATTCTATGGCAAAGTGAGGACAGATGCAATGAGGAAGAAGCTGGTGACAGGAGCACCAGTGAGAGGATGAATTCAGTGAAAGAGATAAAAGAGCTGAAGCTAGGATAGTCCCAGCAGATGGAGAGGAGTAAGGCAATCTGAACAGCAAAACTTACAATATTTAATGATAGATTAAAGGGAGAATAGAGTGAGGAAAAATAAAAGAGACAGAGAATAAAAAATTTTGAAAGAAATTTAGCTCTGAGAATCAGAGAGACTGGAAAGTAATTTGAAGAAGGGTGAAAAATCAAGCAGATTTTTTTTCTGACGATCTGTGAGATTTGGGTATGTAGATAAAGGGGAAGATCTTGGGGGGAAACAGACAGTGATATACTTATCTCCATTGAGACCATTGTTAAATTTAATGTTTTCCTTTTTCCTGTGTGGGAGTGAGAGAGAAAAGGCTGATAGTTCTACTTTCATAGAGATGAAATAGTTATTCTGGAAGAAAAAGTAATGGGAATCTGAAGATGATTAGAAGAAAGGTGAGTGACACAATGAGATTATGAACTCTGACTTGCCCTCTCACCTTTCAGGCCATGAAGAGAATTTCACAGATAAGTATGGAACTCAACCTTATGCAGGAGAGTTGAGGTACTTGACTTTGAAATGGTGCTTGGTATCACCAGAGGAGAAAGCTGCTTATTGACTTGACATTTTCCCCTGAGTGTACACTTTCCAGTAGTATCATCTCTTCAAAATGACATGCGCACCATACATGGAACCATTGAACTAAGAATAAGGTCTGTGTTTTAATTCTGGCTCCACCACTTTCTACAAATATGACTTTGACTAGTCATTGAACAATGTTTACTTTTAGGGACTTCAATTTTATCATGTATAAAATGGTTTTGTTAGTATGCTCCCTGCCTGCCTCACTGGGTTTTGTAAGAAATAAATAATAATGCTAAGAAAGGGTCATTGAGAACTGTAAATCACTAACCAAATGCAAGGCATTCATGTGGTTATCATCATTATTATTGCTTTGTTCATATAGTTAAGACTATGGGACCCCCAAAAATGGAGAAAACTTCCTTACTGACAATAGATGTCTAATTTGATTTGGGGCCCAAGAAATCTTCAAATTGCATAATTGAGTTTCTCAAGCCATACATTATGAATTATGATAAAATTCAGAACATGAGACTTTAGTAGCTGTAATTTTTCTTCCTCACT
The DNA here is from genome assembly GCF_016772045.2 of Ovis aries. Classification (NCBI taxonomy): domain Eukaryota; kingdom Metazoa; phylum Chordata; class Mammalia; order Artiodactyla; family Bovidae; genus Ovis; species Ovis aries. The sequence continues at coordinate 58,567,212 of NC_056061.1, forward strand.
TTGTTATTTTTTGTATACACCCAGTACTAACATCTAACTTGATCCTGGCCACCAGGGCCAAATTGCAAAACTTTCAAGGAAGCATTTTCTAGATTGTGCCATCAGCATTTATGCTTTCTAGACGGAGAAAGGAAAGAAGAATAAAAAGAGGGACCTCACATTCCCACACAAGGGATTTCCCATAATTTTCTTAGCATAGCATGAAGAAGTTCTTATCTGATGTAAACTTCCATTACTTTCTCAGCTCCAGCCCAGGGCCTTCATATCAAGCTCCTTGCTGTCTCATCAATACTCACACCTTCCCTGGTGACAACATATAAAATAACAAATCATGACCGACCTCTATTTTCCTTACCTCACTTTACACATTCAATCACCAGCAAATGTAAAGTAGACGTATTTGTTTCTTATCTTTCCCCTTTCATGTCAGTGTAAGCTCCACAACAAGACTTTGTCTTGTTTGCCATTGTAACCACAGTGTCTGCAACATAGAGGGCACACAATAAATAGTTGTTGAAGAAGTGAATGAATGCATGTGTAGAATGGTATAGCAATTTCAAGAGTCCTATGTTCTTCAGTTCAATTCAGTCGCTCAGTCATATCTGACTCTTTGCAACCCCATGGACCGCAGCACACCAGGCCTCCCTGTCCATCACCAACTCTCGGAGTTTACCCAAACTTGTGTCCATTGAGTCGGTGATGCCATCCAACCATTTCATCCTCTGTTGTCTCCTTCTTCTCCTGCCTTCAGTCTTTCCCAGCATCAGGGTCTTTTCAAATGAGTCAGCTCTTTACATCAGATGGCCAAAGTACTGAGGTTTCAGCTTCAACATCAGTCCTTCCAATGCATAGTCAGGACTGATTTCCTTTAAGATGGACTGGTTGGATCTCCTTGCAGTCTGAGAGACTCTCAAGAGTCTTCTCTAACACCACAGTTCAAAAGCATCAATTCTTCGGCGCTCAGCTTTCTTTATAATCCAACTCTGACATCCATACATGACTACCGGAAAAACCATAGCCTTGACTATACAGACCTTTGTTGGCAAAGTAATGTCTCTGCTTTATAATGTGCTGTCTATGTTGGTCATAACTTTCCTTCCAAGGAGTAAGCGTCTTTTAATTTCATGGCTGCAAACATCATCTGCAGTGATTTTGGAGCCCCAAAAAAGAAAGTCAGCCACTGTTTCCACTGTTTCCCCATTTATTTGCCATGAAATGATGGGACTGGATGCCATGATCTTAGTTTTCTGAATGTTGAGTTTTAAGCCAACTGTGTTCTTAGGAAGATTAAAAAAATTTAAAGCTATACAGTATGAGGACTACTATTCAGGATTAAAAGACAGAAATAAAGAATGCAAAATTTAGGCAATGGATGGGCTTTGAAATAAGAGAGCATGAGGGGCTGGGCAGACCAAGATACAGGCTAACATGGCAGGTAAAATGACAGGTTCTAACTGGGTAATCCCCCCATATCAGGTCACTAGGAGTTTTCCAGTTTTAGGATCAAAATTTCTCATCCTATGCAACTCCTCATTCTCAGGAAAACTTGAAACAGTTGGCCACCCTGGTTTTTAGAGTCAGATGCCACTTGGATTTGAATTCCCCATTTATATTTATTAGCAATATGACCTTGGGCAAGACATGTTTACTGCCTCTGATTTTTAGCTCCTTATTGTTGTTGGGGATGGAAACATCTGGATCAAAGATATGTAACAATTTCTTTAAAAGAACTATATATAAGACACTTGCCATGTTGTTTGGTATACAATGAGTTCTGGATAAACAGTAAATGGTATTATAAAAATGCTTGACTTATAATTGCCTTTCAATAAATATCAGCTTAAAAATGAGGGAAGATGCTAATTCCCATGCATTTTTGTGACTTGAATGATGATTTTTCACAATAAAATTATAATATACATATACACTATATACTCAAAGGGTATAATAAATAACCCTTCAAGTTAAAATTTTGACACTAAAATTTATCATTCTATTTGTAAAGGTTTATCACAATTTCATCTAGAATAAAAGAATTTTTGTTTTCATAGTCTTCATTATTTTCAAAAATCTATGTAATACAGTAAGAAAAGAAAAACTACCAACATTTATCAAATGAAATACATTTTAAAACATTACTTAAGTTTTTTATCTGTTTGTATACATAATTCATCCAAGTTTCTTCAAATAAAGTTGGTATAAGCTAGGAATACAATATTTTAGGAAAGCATAATTTTCTCATCAACAAAAACAAATGTTCCAACTAGTTTCATAAAATAAAAGCCTTTAAAATAGTCACTTGGAGTTGATTTGGGAAAAAAAATCCCTTGTCTGTTTCTGTTAATGCCCACATGAGTTTTACTAGTTGCAACTGAAATCACAAAAACCAGGGCTTGATGCTTAGTTGGAAAGAAGCCAGGATAATGAAATTAATAACATATGCTGAAGAACCCATTTGTAACAATTTTTCCATGAAAAAAAAATGAGGCAGCTCAAAGCTACTGACAGAGTTTTCCCTCCCCACCCCCACCCCAGTATTTTCTTTTGCCTTTAATATGTCCGAATGTTGAAGTCAATGATGATTTTTACTTTCACAATTCATATGACTTCAAATTTAAGCAGCCCCGGAGCTATTAGGCAAAAAGTTTATTGTTGTTGCTATACATTTTCTTTTAGGTCGGAGGTGAATTCTTTGCGTCTCTGACAACTGAAGACATTTCCCAATTCTAAATCAAACCCCATGCTAGGGATACTTATTAAGACGATCTTGGTTGTGTTGGATGGTCTCAGAATCTGTCAGCAGCTTGTCATGGGACTCTTCAGGTAACTCTCAAATAACAGAGTCCATGGCCAAAGATACACACATCTCAAGAAGACCCTCTAAAGTCCTCTCTCAGAATTTCTCTGCCCTCATTTGTGCACATTGCTAGCAGGGCTAGTGGGGCTTCCCTGGTAGCTCTGCTGGTAAAGAATCCGCCTACAGTGCAGAATACCCCGGTTTGATGCCTGGGTTGGGAAGATCCCCTAGAGAAGGGCTAGGCTACCCACTTCAGTATTCCTGGGCTTCTCTGGTGGCTCAGACAATAAAGAATCCTCCTTCAATGTGGGAGACCTGGGTTCAGTCCCTCAGTTGTGAAGATCTCCTGGAGGAGGGCCTGGAAATCCAGTCAAGTATTCTTGCCTGGAGAATCCCCATGAAGAGGAGCCTGGCGGGCTCCAGTCCATAGGATTGCAAAGAGTTGGACATGAGAGAGCGATTAAGCACAGCATAGCAAGGCTAGTAATCTAATTTGCAAATATACAGTAAATCAGAGGTGGCAAATTAGGGGGAAAGAAATAAACAGGCTGATAGCAGCAAAAAGCAATAACTGACAGCTAAGCAGCAGTCAAAGACATGCTAAAACCAGGCACAGGGAAAATACAATGTTCTCTGTCACTACTGGAAGAAGAAATATTTACCAACTCAGCAGTTTGGGAGGGCATCACAGGATTTCAGGAAGCAGTAGGCTCTAAAGTACTGGTGTAGGGTGATAGGTGTTCATGTAGATAAACCTGAGCCATAAGGTTCAAGTCAAGTCCATTATTCACTGTTGGAGAATGTAGGCAAGCCTATCAGGAATTTTTTCAAGATTGTTAAAATAAAGATATCTATTTCTATTCATAGATACACACATCTTTGTGTGTGTGCTCAGTCACTCAGTCATGTCCGACTTTGTGATGTCATGGACTATATAGCCCACCAGGCTCCTCTATCCATGGAATTCTCCAGCAGGGATACTGGAATGGACTGCCATTTCCTACTCCAGGAGATATATATATATATATATATATATATATATATATATCAATATTCAATTATATATCCATGAACATAGATATATGTATTAGAAAACATCTCATATCTATAAATGTACTTGTGTGAGTATATATGCATAGAATATATTTAGAAGAATACACACCAATAATGCATTTCTCTGGGCAGTACACTGGAGAGTGAGAAGAAAAGAGGGTCTTGACTTCATATAATTTTTTGCTAAAGTTTTCAAAATGAGCATGTTTATTTTCATAATAAAAATACTTAAATATTTAGTAAGAAAGTTAAAGCATTAATGCATGTTTACACATGAACATTTTATCAGTCAGCCTGTAAACCAGCACAGTTTTGGGGATAGAGTCAATATCCTTCTCCCTACATACATTATGTTGTATTATACTATATACATTATACTCCCTATATGCATATGTTATATTATACTGCATATGTTATATTATACTATGCTATATCCCTGTATGAGATCTCTGTTCTGCATGCCAACAAGAAAATACAGAATAGGTCTAGTTCAGTCTTTTAAAGAACTATAATCAAGTAAGATGCCGGGAGGATAAGAAAAACTTAATGTTTGGAATGAGGGGAAGGGAAGGGAGAGAAATTTAGAGCATGTGGCCTTGCAGACCATCAAGGACAGGTGCAGTCAAGAGGGATGCTGGGAGGCCAGTGGAAGTAGGGGAGCATCAGGGAAAGATGAGAGAGGGCAAAAGGGTGTTGCTAAAGGGATGACAGGGAGAGATTTGAAAACAAACTGTAATGATGTCAAATGCGACAGAGGTCAGAGGTCAAAGTAATCCACACAGTGACTGCTTGTTTGGAATCTAGGTTGTTCCATTTAAGACAGACTTTATGAACACAGATGCCACAAGAAGTATACTGCTTATATATGGACTTATCTCTGCCTCACCCCCTACCCTTCTGTGTGACTCAACTCCCCCAGCTACTACCAGACACTAGGGCCCTTGAAGGTAGCACCAAGCCATTAGAAAAGGCTCAGAGACATTTAACAAATGTTCATTTAAGATATAATTTTTAAGCCTTTCTTTTTATTTTATTTATTTTGACTTATCTGAGTCTTCATTGCTGCAGCTTTCTCTAGTTTGCAGCAAATGGGCTCTAGAGCTCTCGTGCTTCGGTAGTTGTGGTTCATGGGGTTAGATGTCCCACAGCATGTGGAATCTTCCCAGACCAGGGATTGAACCAATGTCCCCTGCATTGGCAGGTAAATCCTTAGCCACTGGACCACCAAGTAAGTACTAAAATAGAATATTTAAGAAAACACTGATAACCCGTAAAGGGTCTAATCTGTAACTCTGCCAAGTAGTTTGCATACAGGATACTGAGTATCAGTTTCTTCATAAGCTATTCTTTCTTCCTCTTTTGAATTCAGGAATAAACAATGACAAAATTCAACCAAAGATCCTTCCTAATCAAAAAGGAGGGCCATAACATTTAGTTTAAGGGTCTTATTTATGTGTCTGTCACTTTATTTGAAAAAATAAAGATGGAGAGGCATGCCATCTTCTTGTGGGATTTCCCTCCACTCATCTGACATGAGGGACTTTATATGACAGTATCGGGTGGATGGAATGGAGGGAGAAGTGGTATTTAGTTGAAGATTGTCATGATATTGAGTAGTAGACCTGTTTATTACCTCTAATTCAGAGAGCAACATAAGCATTTGAGCTCTGCAGCACAAATCAAAACTAGCATTCGTGAGTGCTGTCTGTTCTTTCGGTGGAAATAGGAAAGCTTTCCTGAGGACACATGGCTACTTCAATGGGAAGGAAAGTGTGGTAGGAGAAACAGAATCACAGCTGTGTGTATGTGGCAGCTGGAGGGATGGCAGGAGGAGGACAGGGAAACTGAATGACATTGAAAGTCAGTGAACTAAGGAGTTTTGGAGAGAATGGGTACGTGTATATGTATGGCTGAGTCACTTTGCTGTGCACCTGAAATTATCACAATATTGTTAATCTGCTTAATTCCAATACAAAATGAAAAATCCCTTTAAAAGTGAAAAAAAGTTAGTGAATTAGGCATGCAGAATGACATAAATGGGACAAAAAACTGGGGAGTGACTACTGATGTGATGGTGGGCAAACAGGCCATAGACATTGAATGCCACAACATTAAAAGGAAGAATAATAAGCAAGAAGATAAACAGGGCATCACATAATGAAATACAAATGGAAAGAAGGATTTGTGGCACAAGACTCGGTTTATTGAGGCTAAAAAACTCAAAATTTCTTAAATGATTTCATAAAGTTCTTAAAATCATACTAGAAAAGTAAAACCTAAGTTTTAAAGCAGTTGAGAAAGAAAAGGGCCAATTAACTGTTAATAACAACTGGGATATTAATATAATAGGAATGCAAGAATGATAAGCATGAGATGATAACCCAACTTGGGAGCAAATTAAGAATTCTCACAAACCAGGAGAAATCTGGAAACTGTATACAAGAGGAATTTTTCTGTGAGTTCTAATTAAAGAAGTTGGTAGTCAAAGACAATCAATATAGGAGGAAGGAGCGTTGAAGAAAAGCAGCAGAATCAAAGGTGACTTAAATTGCAAAGGCAATATAAGCTAGAGTACCTCTCCAAATTTCTATATTTGATCCTGACAAATTCAGCATGATGTACCAGGCACCCTTCACAGCCCCCTACCAGTGTGAAATCATGGAATCCACATAACAACCCTATAAAAGAGTCACACCATGATTATCATCCCCAGATGAAATGGGTGGATGAAGAAACTGAAATCTGAAGTTTGGGTGTTTTTTCCCCCAAGATCGTTGGAGAGTTGGTGATGGACAGGGAAGCCTGGCATGCTGCAGTTCATGGGGTTGCAAAGAGTTGGACACACTTGAAAGACTAAACTGAACTGAACTGAAGATAATCAGCTAGTAAATGAGAGAGCAAATTTAAACTCAGTATTCATGCTTTTAACCTCTATGCTATGTTTACCAACTTTTGCCCTCAGCATGATCTGGAAGGCTAGCACATTTTTCTCATCCAAACACATGGACATAATGATCACTGCTATATTTTAGAGCTAACCTCCTCCAGTGATCACCCAATTATTAAATTACCTTTGTTTAAATATATTTATTCTCCTCGCTTTTTCTCTTCACTTATAAGCAAGCATTTATTGATTATTTTCTCCACAGATGTATGTTTGGCTCCTTGGGAAACACAGACATTGTAGAATATAGTTTCTTCTTTCAAAGTCAAAGGTCAAAGTGTTAGTGTCTCTGACTTGTCCTTCTCTTTGCGATCCCATGATTTGTAGCCCTCCAGGCTCCTCTGTCCATAGCATTTCCCAGGAAAAAATACTGGAGTGGGTTGCCATTCCCTTCAGTTTCTTCTTTCAATGACTGTGCACTAACTGAGGAGAAGGCAACGGCACCCCACTCCAGTGCTCTTGCCTGGAAAATCCCATGGACCGGAGGAGCCTGGTGGGCTGTAGTCCATGGGGTTGCTAAGAGTTGGACACGACTGAGCGACTTCACTTTCACTTTTCACTTTCATGTATTGGAGAAGGAAATGGCAACCCACTCCAGTGTTCTTGCCTGGAGAATCCCAGGGACGGGGGAGCCTGGTGGGCTGCCGTCTATGGGGTCACATAGAGTCGAATACGACTGAAGCGACTTAGCAGCAGCAGCAGCAGCACTAACTGAAGAAGGTGAATTGCTGGAACAATCTCTACATTTCAGCGGCTTCTCACAAGAAAATATTCCTTTCCCCATTCTGTTGAGGCTTGTGTGATGGAGGGGGGCAGAATTCAGGACTTGGCTCCACAGCTGACTAGACCAGCGCATTCTTCCTCCTGGGCTTTGCCATTCTTCAGGAACTGGCTTCAGCTTCTTGATGGGAAAAGAAACTCCTTTGGGAGTTTGGTAACGGTCAGGCAAGAGGCACTTGGGGTTCCCTGGTGGCTCAGATGGTAAAGAGTCTGCCCACAATGTGGAAGACCTGGGTTTGATTGCTGGGTCGGGGAGATCCCCTGGAGAAGGGAATAGCAATCCACTCCAGTATTCTTGCCTGGAAAATACCATGGGCAGAGGAGCCTGGTGGGCTACAGTCCATGGGATCACAAAGAGCCAGACATGATTGAGAGGCTAGCACTTTCATTTTTTTCAGGGAAGAAGGGTGCACCTGGGCAGAACTCCCATTCCATCAGGCATCTTTCAGGAGTAAAACCATGCGGGACAGGAGGACAAGCTTAAGGAGAGCCAAGCAGTATCACTGCAGTCGAAGTCAGGAAGACTCTGCTGGATTTTACTTCTGGTACCAACCATGCTGCATCAGTGAGAATTTAGAAAGGAAAGTAGAAACTGCTCTAGGGTGTTCAACTGGAAGGGATTTAATATAAGGGATAAGAGATTTACAAAACCAGTGGAAGAGTGGATTGCACAAAGGCCAAAGAAACTGCTGTTAATATTCAAGAAATCAGGAAGGGCGGGTATCTCAGGGAGATGACCTGTTGATAATCTCACTGCCTGTAGCCCTCAAGTAGGTGGTTTCCAGGAAATGCTGGCAAAATCCTCACATCTGTCTTCTGGCCCTCTACTGAAGTCTACGTGCCTTCTGGCCATGACCAAGCAGGGGTGGTTCTTGCTCTCTTTCCCAGGCAAATCTCACACAAGGACCTCAATTCCCAGACCCCTAACCAGAAACCTGGTGCCAAGGACACCCAGAAATGTGACTTTCAGGCCTTCAGCTCTTGCACCGTAGGAAAGAATAAAGCAGGGTATGGAAATCGTTCCAAGATACCAATAGACAATCCACACGAGGAAGCATTTTTGTTTTCTTTATATAAGTTTTACTTTGGAAATTAAAAATGGAAAACTCTGTGTGTTCAAATCCTACATATTAGAACTACATTTATTCAGTCTTTCATTCAGAGCTGTTAAACTCCCTTTTATGTTTCAAAGTCAGTTTTACAAGTATACTAGAGAGCTTCCCTGGTAGCTCAGTGGTAAAGAATCTGCTTGCCAACGCGGGAAACAGGTTTGACCCCTGATCTGAGAAGATTCCACAGAGAGATTAAACATTTGCCTCAATGTGAGCAAATTCTGAGCGTGTGTGTCTCAATTATGTCTTCTATGGGGCTGAAGGCAGGATGCAAGCATTTTATTTGTATTATGAATGATGAGCCCATATTTGTTGATGTATACTAAAAAATATAATAGCTATAACTAACACATATAATGGGATCTCAAACACTGAATAGGAATAAATATTATCCACCTTTTCAGATGCACTCATTTGCAATGCAAGTAAATTTAAAAATTGCCCAAAGTCACAGGTGGAATTAGTCTGGTTTCAAAGTCCAAGCTATTAACCACATGTGATGATATATGGCCCACAACTGTAGTTATTTTGATTACCTCAGTGCACATGAATCATCTGCCTAAGTGTCCAGAAATAATCATCCTTACTGAAGAAGTTTTTATAGGAAGAGATGAAATCAGCTACCTTATCTTCACAATCTGAGTTAAGAGAGTAAAACTAGCTCTTTCCTTGAGTGATTCCCCTCCTTGTAGAAAATGGTTGGTTTCCTATTACAATTGCAGTTCAAGCAAGGATGGTGGATATGGGAGAGGGTCTTTAGTGAGATTTCCTCCAAGAATACATTGTGAATTAGAACATTCCTGTGAAAAGTTACCTTAGAGAGTCACGGTAATTTTAGGCCATCGATTTACAATTTCACCGCGAATCTATCTATCTAATTTTAACACGAATCTATGTGTATCTAATATGCCAATTTATAATAGAAAAAGACTGAAATCAACATGAATGTCTACTAATAGTGTGCTAGGAAAGTAAATGATAGTATACACTAATAGCATGCATAATTTAAAAATTAAAGAATTCTGTATATTAAGGGAAAGTTGTTTGGAATATACCATTTAAGTATAAAACAAAGTTGAAAGAAATGAATATAGTATGTTACCATTTATATAAAAAGGATAGGAAGTGAGAGGAGTTATGACTATTTGCTTATACAGGAATATAATTTTTCTGGAAAAATAAAAAAGAAAATAGCAATAAAGGTTGTTTGTGAGGTTATAGGAACTGAAGATAAAGGGTAGGATGGAAGAAAGACTCTTCCCTCTGTGCCTTTGTATCCTTTAAAATGTCTGAACCATGGAAATATGTACCTTATACTTTAAATTGATTAAAAACTTAAAAGAATTATTTGTTTAATACTTGGGTATAGACTACTACAGCTAGGTGCTATGGATGGTGGATGATAGAAGAGACAAGATTCTCAAAATCTTGATTTGGGCTAAAAAAAACATGTACCACTTAACACTTAACAAGCAACATATGAGGAAACACAAATTAGGACACAAAAAACTGCCGCCATAAGTGCTATAGGCATGCAGAATAGTGGCATGCTGAGAATGTGCTGAGCATAATCAGAGATGTCTTCCTGAGGGAATTGAATTGCAGGCCTTGGTTTGAGAGGACAGAGATATGGTGTCATAAACAGTGTGGCTTTGAACACGCAGCGTTACGGCAACTAACATAAAGTGTGGGGAATCAAATGGAAGAACTTAAAGTCACTGAGTGAGACTGAGAGGCTGATACTTAAAGAGGGTGGAACACTGGTAGCTTGAGTCTTACATCACAAGAACAAGAGAAAGGGGCCATATTTATCTTATTTATGTAAGAGTTGACCTTGGTCTTGATTTATATTTATTTTCTACCCTACTGTCTAACTGGATTATGTTATTATTGGTAATAACTTTCAATCAAGTCTCTTAAGTGTTTCAGGTACATATTTATATTATTTATAAAAGGTTATAATTTTACTCCTTCCATTCCAATTTTTTTTGTCTCTAGTTTCTTTCTCTATTTTAATTGCATTGACTGGCACCTCCAGAACAGTTTTGAATAATCATAGTAGTACTTTCTTCTTCTGAATTTAGAGGAAATCATCTAGCTGGCTATTGAGATATTTTCTCATGTTAAGGAGCAATTTAGTTGTGTTGACTAGTACTTAAGTAGTTCTTTTTTTCAGATAAGAATAAATATTGTATTAATAATAAATATAATAAATATATAATAATAATAAATATAATAATAATAAATATCTTTTCAGTATCTATGGAAATAGTAAATTTTTTCCTTTAGACCTATGTACAATGAATTATAATAATAGATTTACATCACTGAACCATCCTTGCATTTCTGGAGTTATAGTCACTAGGTTATATTAATAGTGCTCTTTTAGGCTGTTGCTATATTCTTTTTGTCAGTATTTTATTTAAAAGTTTTATAATGCAATTTATAAATGAGAGACCCATATAGTTTTATGTCAGGGATATAACAGATAGACTTTAAGTGAATTCATAGTGTTGATGCCCTTTTATAATCAACTTCCCTTGATTATGGGTTGGATATGTGACTTGCCGCTATCCAAGAGAATATGGCAAAGGTGACAGGTTATAACCTTCGTTACTTTAAATGAATCCCTATTTTGCTAGCAAACTTTCTTTGTGGACTTTTTTTCCGTTGGTGGCTTTGTAAAAGCAAAGTGCCATGAATTCTATAGCCATAACGAAGTGAATTCTGCCAAAAACCTAAGTGAGCTTGGAAATAGAATTTTCCCTAATTAGGCATCCAGATGAGAATGCAGTGTAGATGATATGTTTATGGCAGAGAACCCCATTAAGCCATGTTTGGGCTCCTGACCCATGGTAAATATGAGACCATAAATGTATGTTGTTTCAGGCTGCTAGATTTGTGACAATTTATTATGCTACACAAAAACTAATACAGGATAGTCCTTATTAGATTTTTGCATAAAGGTATGTTTATCTCTAAATTTTGGCTTTGAGTAGCTTGTTGCAAAGAACTTTGTAACTTCCAGGGGGCAGGGGTTAGTGAATTTTTTGTTTTTGTTTTTGTCAATTTCAAGTTTAACTGTATTGAACAGAAGATGTTTCCTGCATTAATTTTACTTTTTGGAGTATACTGAGATTTTCTTTCTTGCCTGGTATGATTGATGTCTGTGAAACATTTATGGACACTAGAAAATAAGATGGATTCTCTATTTTCATGGTATATCACTTGACTCCTGTCATTAATTATTGCTGTTAAGATCTATAAGAGGGGAATAATTTGGTTTTCTCCCATATGAGTGATATATTTTCACAACTGCACAAAAGATTTTTTAAGTCTAGAAACTTTACTAAACATGCTCAGTTATTTAAGTTCTATAACATATGACCTGTGCTTTGTATTTATATTCAAGTGCTTTTTATTTTTGGAGAAGGCAATGGCACCCCACTCCAGTACTCTTGCCTGGAAAATTCCATGGGCGTCAGAGCCTGGTAGGCTGCTGTCCATGAGGTCGCTAAGAGTCGGACACCGCTGAGTGACTTCCCTTTCACTTTTAACTTTCATGCATTGGAGAAGGAAATGGCAACCCACTCCAGTGTTCTTGCCTGGAGAATCCCAGGGACGGAGGAGCCTGGTGGGCTTCCATCTATGGGATCGCACAGAGTCGGACACGACTGAAGCAACTTAGCAGCAGCAGCAGCAGCAGCTTTTTATTTTAGAAATGTTTTCTTGAATTGTATCTTTAAATATTGATCTATTCCATTTTACCTCTTTTGCAGACTCCAATTATGCATATGGTATATTTCCTTTTCCTATTTTCTATTACTTACATTTTCTAATTCTTTTTAACTATTTCAATTGCGTTTTGCTTATTTTTGTCATTTCTCTCATCTATGTCCATTACCTTTTCTCTCCAGTATTTACTCACTCCTTCTAACTCCTTCTCCATTTATTGATGCTTTTATTTTTCCTATTTTCATACTGAATTATGCTGGTTTAACCACCACTGTTGTCATGCCATCTGTTTCCTAAAATCTTACTCTTCTGTTTTGTGGTCTTCATTCACTTAAAAAATGTGTATAGAAAAATATTTGTTTAAAATTTAGTCTGTTCTATGGAAACTTTTTTCTTAACCTGGTAAGTGGTTTGTTAATAAATTTTGCTGCTTTTTTCCTCCTTTATTTTTAAACCCTCTTTTCATAGATATGTGTTAATTACTTTTATGAATTTTTAATTATATAAATTCAGTGTTTGTGGACCTCTTATGATAAGAGATTTGCTATGTAGAGTGGGACAAGGTAGCACTCTAATGTAACTGTTTTTTTGTTTTCGTTTTTAATTTTTTTTTTCTTTGTGAAACAGATCTTGCCTTATCACCAGTTCTACAGACCTAGGCTGCTTCATACAAATATGGCTTTCCATATAATTCTTTTTTTTTTTTTTGTAGATCTTTCTCTTTTATGATTTAATCATTTTATTTGGTGAAGCATGGAAAAATGATGGTTTCTACTTTTACCTAATTCATTCCTGCTTCTGCACCCCCTTTTGAAGATAAAGACAAACAACTTAACCCAGTGTCCTCTTCATGAAGTTATTTGGCGAAGACTATTTTGGATGTGCATTCAGAAATCTGCCCATCATGTTTTGATTCTGCACTGTTCTCCACTCCTTTCTGCATAGCTTTTGTATGAACACTATCACTTTTGGCGAACTTGAGAAATTTTGTGATTCCAAGTGTTGTCAAAAATGAAATTTATGCTTTTATTTTTAATTTAGCTTGTTTTCTTTTTGGTAGTAGCAAGAAAAAAAAAACAGAATCCTGACCTTAAATTACCACATTCATATCAAAAGTAATTGAGTACTCCTTGAGTGACATCTGATAAGCCACCTCTAGGAAAGTTACATTGCCTCTACAGAGTAACTGTATATTTACTGTATCATGGCAAACATCTGGTTTTATTTTTTTTTATTTTTTCTGTCCTGCTTCCTCTCCCTCATGCTGTGATTATGATGGAGGCATCAATTTCATTACCATACTTCCTGAATATAAGGGTAGGCACATGATTTTATCCCTTTAGGTAAAGTACTTAGCCCAACATAGGCTCATGCCCCAAGCAGCATCAATCAGAGCTCTTTAGGGAGATTATTATAGAGAGTAAGGGGAAATGATATTTTTTCTTTCCAGATTTCAAGCTATACAAATCCTTTAAGCCTGGTGCTGCTTGTGGGGTTATCTTTTCCTGCACATGAAAAGTTTTGCCTGAGAATGAAGAAATGGAGGGAGAAAGGTGAATTCCTGTTGACATCATATGAATGCCTGGATCCAACCATGCCTGAAATCAATTTCCAGTATTGTTATGTCACCCAATAAATTATCTCTTTTGTTTGAGCTAATTTGAATGGAATTAATAATTGAATAATTAAATTGGGATTTTGTATCTTGCAATTAGTCATGACTGATTTTAGGATCTTTGTTTTCCAGACTTACCACAGACTTAGAATTTTTTCTAAAATTCAAAATCTTTTCCCATTATTTTGTGACCCATGCACATTTTAGCTAAGATATTTTAATATGTTTAATTACATTACACTTTCATATGTGCACTACTTTATTTTATAATTTTTTCCTCTTACTACATAATTAAGAATCATTCTTAAATTCTTATGTATTAAAAGTCATAGTTTATTTAGAGAAAATTTACTATATTAAGACTGCAAACATTTATGAGATTTTTAAGAATGTCAGATAATCTGCTCACTGTTTTGAATTCCTTTAATGTGCTCCTTCAGGTGAAGCTCTGATTTTCAGATGTGCATCCAATAGTCTGCTACTAATTAAAATACAGGTAGATGACATCATTACTTTTAGAGAGAAGAACATTGTACAGTCTTGAATTTCCAGGAGGTAAACATGCCTTTGGTAGACATGTAATGCCAGACCAGTGGTTATTTTTCTGTGATGCCAGAGCCAGATGGAAATATTTGCAATTCTCTGTGCCACAAAAGGTTTGAGCAGTTATGGATGTTGGAGGTCATTCCAACTCCAATGACTACTTGATGAGAAATGTGGGTTTTCAGAGTCTGAGAATGAAAGGAGATTTTTGTAGAAGCAGTGTTCCTTATTGAAAAGCAAGATTTACAGCGTTTATACATCTGGCTTTTGGTCATTAAGCAAAGACTTTCCTATGACCAATGCAAGCATACTTGTAACTCAAAATAATATAAGTCTTAGAGTAACCTTACTTTTATTATCATTATAAGGTACTCTTTTCATTGAAAAGTGACTCCTGATAAGCACACTGGTTTTTGCATGATGTCTACATACTTTAATTTTATAAAAAATTATATTTCAAATATAATAGAATTTAGTCAATAACATACAAAAATTATTTGGTACTAAATATATGCCAAAGTCTCCTGCTTCATTAAACAATAATTTTTACATTAAAATCATTTAATAATATAGTACAGATATGTAATACAAGGAACTTTCTTATCCTGTAAGAATTTATGTGCTGACATAAATGATTATACAAAAAGATAAAATATCTGCTATTAATAAAGAAATCCTATTTTTCACATATATAAGTAAAAGCTAATAATTACAAATTTACAACTTTATCTAAAGCAAAATATTGAGACCCAATGTGATGCTGAATCCTGGAAAGTTAAATTCTCCTAATGGTTCATCATATTAGAATGATTGTCCTGAGCCCTACAGCCTAATGGATCTGGGCTGCTGGGCCTGAGCTATGTCTCAAGAGAAATTCACAGGGGGAGAAGGGTGGTCCCATAAAGATAGCACAAGGGAGTCCAAGTCTCCCAGCCACCAGTTGGTTCTGAATCCTCTCTTCCTTTCCCATCCTCAAGAAAAGTGGTTGTCCATGCCCTTCCCCTTCCTCCAGACACACTGTAGAGATTCCTGCTGTGATTAGTTTTCTCCTTATAAGCTATGTACAGTGTTGAAATTAACCTGATTTAAACTGATAAACACATTGGAGCAGGGGAGATAGGCTCTAGGGTGGCCCAGGGTTTGTATTGTATAACATTTTTGGAGAGTGATATACATGATTCAGAATTTGAAAACTAAATTATAATAAGAGCAAATGTTCCCTGAGTACTTACTAACTGCCAGGCACTGTTATTAGCATTTACAGATGCATTAAAGTACTATTACTAAGCAACAGTGCTTATAAGATGCGCACTGATACACTTCCCATTTTCCAGAAGGAAAAACTGAAAGTAAAACAAATTCCTCAACTAAACACAGCTAGTAAGTAGTTGACTGGGAAGTTAAACATGGGTAGTTTGACGTCCAGAGTGCAGGTTTTTAACTATTATGTTCTACTTTCTCCAAAGTGGTATTTGATGCTCTTACACGCTAAAGGACTTTGAGCAGAAAACTAAATACAATATATAAGGGAGGAAAAGGAAAGTTAACTCCTAAAAGTAAAGCCAAGCTATCAGGGGAAGGAATTATTAAGAAGCAGCTGAAAGGAGAACAATTAAAAAAAAATGCTTCTCTCAATTTCTCTCCTTTGAATGATCCTGAAGGTATTAATATAGAGGCAAATTCAGAGGGAGCAGAAGTAAACACCATGCGTGCTTAGTCACTTCAGTCACGTCCAACTCTTTGCGACCCCATGGACTGTAGCCCTCTCCAGGCTCCACTGTCCATGGGATTTTCCAGGCAATACTGGAGTGGGCTGTCATTTCCTCCTCCAGGGGATCTTCCCAATCCTGGGACCAAACCCATGCCCCCTGAGTCTCCTACACTGCCAGGCAGATTCTTTACCACTAGCACCACCTGGGAAACCTGAAGTAAAACAGAGATGGTGCAAAGATTAAAATGTCATCTTTTATACCCTTGAGGATGAATTTCAAATATAAATGATTAGAAATCCATTAAATCAAACTGAGAAATAAATTTTCAGGAACCAAGCCCTGCAATAACTTCCAGATAGGTCAAATTTATATCCATTCAAAACTTTGGCTTGAAATCAGCACAGAAGCAGCTTCCATGGTAAATAAACACAAAAACTGAAAAACATGTTAAACCAATATGTAAAGTGTTTCTTATTAAACTTAGCTACCATGTATCTGACCACACTAATATAATTTGAACTTCCCTGGTGGCTCAGATGATAAAGAATCTGCCTGCAATACAGGATACCTGGGTTCCATCCCTGGGTCAGGAAGATCCTGTGGAGAAAAATGGCTACCCACTCCAGTATTCTTGCCTGGAGAATTCCATGGACAGAGGAGCCGGGTGGACTATAGTCCATGGGATCAAAAAGAGTCAGACACAACTGAGCAACTAAAATTTTCATTTTTCAATATAATTTAGGGAAAAAGTTTTAACATAGAAAGTACACATATGCTTAACTTATCCTAGTTTACTTAACATAAGCTTACACAATAAAAAAAAATTTTTTTTTAACTTTTTCCTCTGTTCTGTGGTAGAGATATTTGGGTTTTAATCATCAAGTCATTGGTCATTTCAACACTTTTTATGTAAAACAATAGCTTCTTATTTGGCATTTCCAGGAACACAGAGAGTAGCTTACTCTTCCTAGCTTATCTAGAACTTTCCTTATTTAGCACTGAAAATCCTGAGTCCTGAGAACACCCTCAGTGATGGGCAAACCAGGATGGATAGTCACCCTCCATGGACTTGCTTGCTTTTCCTGACACACATAGACTGATTTCTCAGCGTGAAACATTCCTCTCTCAGATTGTTTCTCTAGCTCCTTCCTTCTTATATAAATAATTATATCCTCCTCTAGCATATAATGAGGTCACACGGAGTCGGACATGACAGAAGCAACTTAGCAGCAGCAGCAGCTAAGCATATAAACTCCATAAAATATTTTATCTTCTTTACTGTATCCCAACTCAGAGAACAGAGATTGACACACTGCAGGCTCCTCCCAAATATTTGCTGAGTGAATAAATAATTTTTTATTCTGTTCTAGACTTTATGTCCTAATCCATAGACACCCTAGTCATCATTACTAACACAAAGAGCAATTTGACTCATTTATTCAGCAATTAAAAATTTCAGAACTAGTAAAAATTTTATGGTCTATGGTGAGCCAGCAAGTGGGGGAAGTCAGGTGCCTTCAGTTAGTCTCTGACAAAAGACTTACCCAGGTGGACAAACCATTTAACTGGTACTTCATGAAGGGACTGCTTCCTTTATGTCCTTTTGGAGCTGTTGGGATGCTTCTTCCCTTCTCTAACATGAATTAACTCTTTGAAATGGGGATACCTTCCATAAATACTCTCTGTAGTCCTGCAGAGGGCAGACGGCTCACTCTAGCCTTGAACCCTTATTTGGAGCATACCCAGTCCTAGATGCCTAGAAAAAGTATCTAACATCTCCTCTTGTCCTGGATGTTTTGTTGCTATTTCTAAGATTTTCTGAAATAGAATTGCTCCCTGACATACAGATTTATTTAGCGCCAATTACCGCACCATTTAGAAACCCTCCCTTCTCCCTAATGTTCCTCCAATATTCTTAGGCTCCTGAGTCACTACTGGAAGCCCTGGACACTATAAGGATGGCAGATGATTTTATAGTCAACCTTCCCCGCCAAAGAATATTAGGCATGAGAGGCTGGATGCCAAGAGGTCGTCTTTGGCTCTAAATTCCTCTCTTACATTGCCAGATGCAAGGCTTTGTATCTTTTTTATTTTTAATATTTTTATTTACTTGGCTGTGTTTGTGTGTTACTCATTCAGTTCTGTCCAACTCTTTGCAACCTGTGGACAGCAGCTCCTCTGTCCATGGAATTCTCGAGGCAAGAATACGGGAATGGGCTGCCATTCCCTTCTCCAGGGGATCTTCCCAACCCAGGGATTGAACCTGGGTCTTCTGCATAGCTGGCAGATTCTTTACCATGTGAGCCCCGAGGGAGGCCCATTTATTTGGCTAGTTGCTGCCATGTGGGATTTAGTTCTCCTGACCAGGGATGGAACCTGGGTCCCCTGCATTGGAAGAGTAGAATCCCAACAACTGGACCACCAGAGAAGTCCAAGGCTTGGTGTCTTGAAGGTCCCTCCTAGCAATGGACGACTGACCTCAGTTCAAAAACGAATTGAAAGAAACCTTACCTCTCTTGAGTCTTACAGATAATAGAAAGCAGAAGGGGTGAAGATGCAGGGAGCAGGTGGCGAGGGCACCATACCTGCAGAAGGTTCTCTAATGACTACCAGGAAGGTAGATGGCCCCTTGACCATAAGAAGATTGAAACAACCTATTTAAAAATAGGCACTGGAAACCCAGCTACCGAATGTTTACTGTGTCGTCTCCTGGAGGTGACTAAGTGGGCAGGCATCTCCCAGAGGCGCGCCAGCAGTGCCTGCCTGGGAGTGACACTCACCGCCTCCCACGCCCTGCCTGCCTTCCTGCCACCGCGGAGCCTGCAGTGAAGGAGGAGATTCAGCTGGTCTACCAGAGGTGCCATCACAGCCTTCAGGGGGCGTGACAAAAAGGTCAAGGGCGAGATCACAGTTTATTTTCAAATTCTGTCTCTCAAAGCCAGGTTTCTTCCTTGCGTGGAGAAAGACTGTGTTGTTGGTTTGTTACCTGTGAAAAATATGCCCTCAGGACATCACTGTGACGGGTGTGCCCTCACAGAGCCTAGGGATCCTGTGGTTGAGGAGGGAGCCTTTCCCTTCCCACCTGGCACAATGCTGGGATTTCAAAGGTAGACCTCAGCCCCCGTTCCCTGTGTTCCCCCTCAACAGGCCTCAATCCACCTCCACCTCTGGGGCTCTGGTCCGGGCTATAAGAAATGAAACATATTTCCCAATGTGTTTTCTTTCTTTTTTAATAAAAATATCAAAGGCAGACTTATCAGTGGCTGAAGAAGGAAGGCTGCGGCAAAGGCTATTTTTTAACTGGAACATGCCCCGTGCTGTGCCACACTCATCCAGGGGCGGCGGAAGATTGATGGCTGGACATGTGGAGGGAACTGCCACTGATTGAAATCAGACAACTGCAAGCTGTGAGGGGGAGTCAGGGGAAACCATGCTAACCACAGCCATCCAGTCTTAGCACATTGGAACAGGGTTTTTCCTCAGCCTGCCGTCTGCACCCCAGAGCTCAGAGGAGCCCTGCAACACGAGGCCAAGGGCAGAATGAGGGACTGGGACCGCCTCCAGGCTCCACAAACCTCTGTGTCTCTACCCCACCTGTACCTTCTTAAAAAGCCCACAGCCCATCAGAACCCTGCCCGCAATCACCCTTTCTAGGCCTCAGGAGTTGACAGGAAAAGCAAGGGTCCGTTGTCAGGAGCAGAGAGAAGAGATAAAAATGATACACCTCACTGTTTTCCTGGCCCCCATCTCTGATACTACCGGCCTTTAATTTGGTGCAGGATTCTTTTATTTGCCTGTCAGTGGACAGGGGCTGGAGGAAGGAAGAGTCATGGGAAATTGTCAGGGCATTACTTAGTGCCCATCACCAGGATCACAGCCAGAGCTCAGGGTTGTTAACAATTGTGCAGCTATGCACTTGAACTGAGACATTTTTATTTCATTAGGGGTGTCAGTTTACAGCCATTAGCTAAGCAGATTGGCCAGGACCAAAAGGCCTTTTTTGTGCCTTATCACCAGATCTCTCTTCCATTATTCAGCTCTTTAAAAAAGAGAGAAAAGAGAGGGAGAAGGGCTTTAAACACATTATGTTTTGTGACTTGTCTCTATTCTCTGGCTTCCACGGTCTAAAATAGGTTTTATTAGAAATCATTATTTAAATTCCTGCCCGGGACCCTATCGATCTCCGTGTATAATGGTTCCCAGATCACGGAAAGTAGCAGAGAGGGTCTCCAATGGGCCGACATAATGTCAGTGACAATTCATTTTTTTGCCAGTTAGGATGCTGGTTTAATATCCTGAAAAAGGCACTTAACACCACCCTTTCATAACATCTGTCAGGGCCCGTCCAGTGGCTTGTTTCTCACACTGTGGGTCCCCGGGCAGTTTGGGGCCTTTCTCTGAAACAGACTTCTCTCAAAGGCCTTGGAATTCCTCAGACATACACCCACCCCCAGCCCCGGGGCCCAACACTCGCAGACCAGCTGTTACAACTTTCCAGGACACTCCTAAATTTTCTAAATGTGTGCCATATAAAAATAAAATTTAGGATGGTGAGTGTTCAGGAGCTCCGTGTGTAGGAATATAACTCATCTAGCGTCTCAGCCCATTATTTCCACATTCTTCTGCCATACTTGCAGCTTCATCTGGGTCCTTGGAACAGCTCAGTGGGAATCTTGAGACTGAAGATTTGGGTCAGGTGATCATGTTTTTCCTTTTCTTCCTTACCATTTTTTAAATAAAAAAGTCCCGTTTTTTTTATTTGGAAAACTTTCAATGCAATACAGAAACGTTGAAAGAAAATTATACTCAACACTGGGATTCAGCAGTTGTTAAAATTTTATCTCATTTGCTCTCTCTCATACTGTTATTCTCACACATACATTCACATGCTATCACACATACCTTCGTGCACAAACACACGCACATGCAAAATCACACTCACACACATACATACAATATACAAAGTCATGCATCTTTTTCTGAACCATCTGAATGTGAGCTGCAGACACTCGACACCAGTTACATCTTTGAGCATTTCCTAAGAACAATATAGCAACAATACCTTATCACACTTAAGAAAATTAACAATAATTTCATGATAGAATCTACTATCCATTCTGTATTCATATACCCCCAATTATCCCAAGAAGACTTTTATAGATATTTTTTAATCCAAGAGCCAGTCAATATTCATACATACATTGCATCTGATTGTTTTTGTTTTGTTTTTTACGATGTCTTTTAAAGAATTCAGGTCAGTTTTCTTATAGAATCGACCTTCCTATTTCTGGTAAATTCGGTTACTGAAATAAAACATACAGTGAAGGACACAAGTTTTAAGTGAATCATTCCATTAATTTTTACAAAATAAACACACTTAGGTAATTTGTACCCAGATCAAGTTAGTCAACACTGTTTGAAACCATAAACCTCATTCAAGCTTCATTCCAGGCACTGTCCTCTGCAAAAGGTAACCACTCTTCTAACTTCTATCACCATAGATTAATTCCTACCCTTCATTCTTCAAAACTTGTTCAGTTACTTTCGCACAGGGCACAGGGAATCTACCTTGCCTAGAGTCTTGATGAGAAGTCTTTTAAGCACATACTGCATCAAAACTGATCTCTCATCTATTTCAGAGCCCTGGTATAAACCTGTCTTTAAACAAGATTATGCAAATGCCTCTGCATTTGCATTTTTCAGTAAAATTTTAAAAATGTTTAGTTTTTCCCTCTTGTAAGCTGCAATTCTGTCATAGGGCTCTTTATAAATGTTTTAAGAACTTGTAATATTGTTAAAGTTTTAATATTGTTTCTCAGTTGAATAATACCATAGGAAGATATTGTTAGTTGCATTGGAATCCTTAGCCAGTATAGCAGTATTTTTGTTTTTAAATAAGAATGTAATTCTAAGTAGCTTTACCTTAAGATGCCTTCTAAATGCTCTCTACTTACCTTTAGGGAATTAAACCATAAAGCAAAAAGAAGATCACTGAGTGGAATACATCATTGTGTTATAACCAAGAAATTGTTACTTGGACACAGCAACTGAAAACAGGTTCTCTGCGAATAAGCAGTGAAAAGAATGCTTCATATGGCCATGGACTTCATTTGTTTAAAGCCATGGCTTCTCTGATGATTATTTTTGCTGAGAAGTAAATAATTATCTGTGCCTTAAAAGCTATATCTTATATTTATTATAGTTGTTGAGCCTCTCTGCTTGTAATATTTGGGGAAGGATGTTTCACACTGAAATTTTAAGTATTAGAAGATAACTGATAATTTTTAAGACATCCACCTTATATATGTATACTGGACTTCCCTGGTGGCTCAGATGATAAAGAATCTGCCTGCCAATGCAGGAGAGATAAGAGGCATGGATTCGACCCCTGGGTTTGGAACATCCCCTGGCGAAGGGAATGGCTACCCACTCCAGTATTCTTGCCTGTAGATCCCCCATGGACTGAGGAGTCTGGTGGGCTGCAAGCCATGGGGTCACAAAGAACTGAACATGGCTGAGTGACTAATGCACTTTTCATGTATACTACATGTGTAGTCACCTTCCATTTGGCTCAATTTGGCCAGAGAGGGATGGTAGTTACCTCTTTATTATGATTCTTTAGTTCCTTGATAAATATCAGTGTTTTGACTCTGAATATAACTTTTTTAAAAGATTGATTTATTTGTTTACTTTTGGCTGTGCTGGGTCTTCATTGCTGTCTGCAGGCTTTCTCTAGTTGCAGCAAGTGGGGACTACTCTTCATTGGGATGCACAGCGCTTCTCATTATGGTGGCTTCTCTTGTTGTCCAGCATAGGCTCTAAGGCATGCCAGCTTCAGTTGTTGTGGTGCGAGTGCTCAGTAGTTGCAGCCTGAGGACTCTAGAGCACAGGCTCTAGAGCAGGGGCTCAGGAGTGGCGGAGCGTGGGCTTAGTTGCTCCGTGGCATGTGGGATCTTCTTGGATCAGAGATCGAACCTGCGTCCCCTGAACTGGCAGGCAGATTCTTAACTACTAGACCACTAGGGAAGCCCAGAGGATAATCTTATGGTAGAAGCCTGCTTTTAAGCCAAAGGGAACAAAGCTCAGAGCTGTCTCAAGTTGATTTATAGTCTTTGAATGCCACAAATTACAATATTTAAGAACTGGACCAGAGTCATCATTTTGAAGGAAAAAAACAAGAGTTCAAATAAAATTGGAGTAGGTATTAGGGTTTGATGTCACACATTTTATAGAGAGGATCCTGAAATCATTTTTTTAAACTTAATTGAAAAATTTAGCTGGCATACAGTATTATATTAGTTTCAGGTGTAAACATAGTGGTTCAACATTTATATACATTATGAAATGATCACCATGTTAAGTCTAGTAGTCACTTGTCACCATAACAAAGCTACCGCAACATCATTGACCATATTCCCTATGCTGTAAATTATAGCTTCATGACTCATTTGTACCTCTTAGTCCTCTTCGCCTATATCACCCTTCTCCCCTGGCTTCTAACAAATACTGGTTTATTATCTGTATCTGTGAGTCTGTTTTTGTTTTGTTTTGCTTGTTCATTTGTTTTGTTTTCTTAGATTTCACATGTAAGTGAAATCATATGGTATCTATCTTTCTCTGTCTGACTTTTTGTACTTAGCATAATACCTTCCAAGTCCATCCATGTTCTTGCAAATAAAATAAGAGTGCATCTATCTTTTCAAATTAGTGTTTTCATTGTTTTTCTTAGAGATTAGGGAGGATCCTGAAATCTTTAAATTAATATGAGTTTAGGAAGCAATTTATAACCTCATTTTAAGTAATGGCCTTTTCCACCACATTAAGAAGTTTGACCAATTTCCAAATTGAACATGATAGCAACTACTACAAACTGTCAAACCATCACACATTCTCAACATTATCCAACACAAATTTGTTTCTGCCATTTGTAGAAATCTGAGTAGGTTGCAGTTTTAATGAACTGTTCCTCAGCTCTTCTCATTCAAGTTATCATTTTCTTTTCTCTACATGTCCTATTAACTGGTTTCCCTAAGTCAGGCAATAAAATGTAATTATTAACCTTTTAAAAAGTTTTGAAGTAGAATTTTCAGCTTTAACTTTTGTTAGGTAATAGCACAACAATTATATTTTATTTTATTATTTTAGTGTCATCAATTTTCTGTCATATAAGCAAATGGAAAGAAGTAAAATATAAAATAATAAAAAAATAACTTAACTGTTGTAACAAGTGTAGAATTCAATTGCTACTGGTAAGCAGGAGAAGTCACTACAACCCACACAATAGTCACATGCTGTAGTATATTTCATACACTTGCAGAAAACAATGATCTGGAGTTTTCAGCACACATTGACTAGTAACATATCTCTATTGTGATTTAATATCACATGTCTTCTAATTTAGCCATTTCATAATAAAATCTTGTATTTTTAAAGATACAAAATTGATGTGTTAAAATATTTTATAGGGAATATGTTTCCTGACAAATATAATGATTATTACTTTTATCATAGTTAATTTGCTATAAAATGCTGATGCTTGATGAAACAAGGAGAAAAAGAGAACTGAAAAACAGAATATGCAGACATAGATTTTTAAATATGAAACTGATGTTGATAATAGTAGCTAATGCTTACAGTTACTTTTGTAGAAAATATATAATTGGTTTTAGTGGGAATGGATCTTAGAAAAATGTACATTGACTTTTTTTTGGTACATTAACTTTTAATTTTATAATCAAAGACAGTAAAATGATATAATTTGCCCAGGTTTACACAGGGAGACAATGAAAATTTTGAAAGTCAATTCATTCAACTAATATTTTCTGAGTCTTCACTGGGTGATATACACTCTGGACCCCTAACCCATTGATTTCTCTTCTGTTTTGGCTGCAAATAATATAAATTTCAACTCCAATGGACCTAAAAGAAAAAAGTATGATTGTTTGCTTATGTGACTGAAGCAGTTCTGGAGGAAGTGTAGGTATTATCTATATGCTTTCTCTCTCATATTCCCACTTCGTACTTTGACTTGCTCACCATAATCCTAAGGATCAGTGCTTTCTCGCTTACAAAAGAGAGAGGAGAGTGAATGAGAAAGAGAATATCAAACTGGATTATATGCTCATCCCTGGCTCACCTAGGTAGCCATTAGGCTAAAAAGATTGTTCTGGAAAGAGATGCTACTTCTATAATAAATTTTTAATGAGTTTTGACTAAAACTATAGGTTAAAAATAAAGTTTTAAATAAGATTATGTTGGTGTTTCCTCTCTACTTTCTGTTGATGTTATTTTTGTGGGTGTGATGGTAAGAACACTTACCATGAATTCTACCCTCCTAGCATAGTCTTACATGCACAATACAGTATGGTTCTTAAATATAGACGCAATATTTTCTGGCACATCTCTAGAATTTTTTCATCTTGTATAACTGAAACTTTATGCCTGTTGAATGGTTCCAAATTTCTCCATTCCCTCAGCCCCTGACAATCACTTTACTCTCTTTTTCTATGAGTTTGACTACTTTAGCTACCTGATTCAATGGAATAGCACAGTGTTTGTCCTGTCATTGGCTTGCTTGACTTAGCATAATGTCTTCCAGGTTCATCCATGTTGTCACACAGGACAGAATTTGCTTCTTCTGTAAGGCTGAATAATATCCCGTTGTAGGTATGTATTACATTTTCTTTGTTCATTCGTTTGTTGATGGACATTCAGGCTATTTCTGTATCTTGGCTATTGTGAATAACCCTTTGCTGAACATGGGAATGCAGATATCTCTTCCTGATCCTGATTTCAATTCTTGTTGATACATACTCAGAAATACAATTGCTGGATCATATGATAGTTCTCTTTTCAATTTTTTGATAAATAACCTGATTTTTTAAATGGAAAAAATATTGAATAGACATTTCTCCAAAGAAGACACACAAATGGTCAACAAGTATATGAAAAGATGCTCAACATCACTAATTATCCGCAAAATATAAATCAAACCACAATGAGATATGACATCACATCTATTATAATGACTATGATTTTTAAAAGTAATATTTGTAATAAGTGTTAGGGAGCACATGGAGAAATTGGAACTCTTGTACACTGTTGGTTGAAAGGTAACATGGACCAGCCACTCTGAAAAGTGGTACTGAGGTTCCTCAAAAAAATAGGAGACTGTCTCGTTGTATTTTTTGTCACCTTAATCCCTCTACCTCAAATACTCATCATTGAATGCCAAAACAGAAGAAAAATTGAGATTGAGAGAAATATATGTGTATTTGGGTGGGATAAGGAGGAAAATTTTTTTTACAAAAGGAAAAAGATGAAGGAGGAGGAGAAAAGATATAAAAAGCTTTCTAGGTAAACCAGGAGAGAGGAAGTAGTTTGAAGTAAATTCAGAATTGAAGGTCATTAAATACTAGTAGCATCAACAGTCATGAGAACTTCCATCAATAACCTCTGTGATTCTTCCACTTATTCGGATTCTAAAGATAAACACAAAAGGACAAAACAAAAGAAGGAAAAATGTAGATATGACCTTATCCACCAAAATATGCAAGGGCGCCAAACCTCAGATTTAAATTTTATGCAGATCTTTGCCAGGAAGTAAAGGTAAATTTTAATGTTTCTCTCTTTTTTGGCATCAAATGAAAATTTCTTTGAAATAAGAAAGATACGTTTAAGTCAAGGACAAAATTAGTGGTAGAAGCTATTTCAAGTTAAATTACTTCTCAGTCTTGGATTCTCCAGCTTACTTGACTACTTTGTTTTATAACTTGAGCAGCAAGGCAATGAGAAAAGAAGATGGAAAAGAGAAAAGATTTTACACAGAAGGGAAAAAGTGGGAGATCACTATGCAGGACACTGTGGAACCATTTCTGTCTACCATTTTCATCCAAAGGAGAGTCAGTTCAGTTCAGTCACTCAGTTGTGTCCGACTTTTTGTGACCCCATGAATTGCAGCACACCAGGCCTCCCTGTCCATCACCAACTCCCGCAGTTCTCTCAAACTCACGTCCATCGAGTCACTGATGCTATCCAGCCATCTCATCGTCTGTTGTCCCTTCTCCTCCTGCCCCCAATCCCTCCCAAAATCAGAGTCTTTTCCAATGAGTCAACTCTTCGCATGAGGTGGCCAAAGTCCTGGACTTTCAGCTTTAGCATCATTCCTTCCAAAGAAATCCCAGGGCTGATCTCCTTCAGAATGGACTGGTTGGATCTCCTTGCAGTCCAAGGGACTCTCAAGAGTCTTCTCTAACACCACAGTTCAAAAGCATCAATTCTTCAGCACTCAGCTTTCTTCACAGTTCAACTCTCACATCCATATATGACCACAGGAAAAACCATAGCCTTGACTAGACGGACTTTAGTCAGCAAAGTAATGTCTCTGCTTTTGAATATGCTATTTAGGTTTGTCATAACTTTCTTTCCAAGGGGTAAGCATCTTTTAATTTCATGGCTGCAATCACCATCTGTAGAGAGTGGATCACAACAAACTCTGGAAAATTCATAAAGAGATGGAAATCCCAGATTACCTCACCTGCCTCCTGAGAAATCTGTGTGCAGGTCAAGAAGCAACAGTTAGAACTGGACATGGAACAACAAACTGCTTCCAAATAGGAAAAGGAGTACGTCAAGGCTGTATATTGTCACCCTGCTTATTTAACTTCTATGTAGAGTATATCATGTGAAATGCCGGGCTGGATGAAGCACAAGCTGGAATAAAGATTGCTGGGAGAAATATCAATAACCTTAGATATGCAGATGACATGGCCCTTATGGCAGAAAGTGAAGTGGAACTGAGGAGCCTCTTGATGAAAGTGAAAGAGGAGAGTGAAAATGCTGGCTTAAAACTCAACATTCAGAAATTTAAGATCATGGCATCCTGGTCCCATCATTTCATGGCAAATAGATGGGGAAACAATGCGAACAGTGGCAGACTTTATTATCATAGGCTCCAAAATCACTGCAGATGGTGACTGCAGCCATGAAATTAAAAGACACTTGCTCCTTGGAAGAAAAGCTATGACCAACCTAGACAGCTTTTTAAAAAGCAGAAATGTTACTTTGCTGACAAAGGTTTGTCTAGTCAAAGTGATGGTTTTTCCAGTAGTCATGTGTGTATGTGAGAGTTGGACCATAAAGAAATCTGAGCATCAAAGAATTGATGCTTTTGAACTGTGGCATTGGAGAAGACTCTTGAGAGTCCCTTGGACTGCAAGGAGATCCAACCAGTCAATCTGAAATGAAGTCAGTCCTGAATATTCATTGGAAGGATTGATGCTGAAGCTGAAGCTCCAATATTTTGGCCACCTGATGTGAAGAACGGACTCTTTGAAAAGACCCTGATGCTGGGAAAGATTGAAGGCAGGAGATAAAGTGGACGACAGAGTGTGAGATGGTTGGATGGCATCACTGACTCAATGGACATGAAGTTGAGCAAGCTCCAGGTGTTGGTGATGGACAGGGAGGCCTGGCGTGCTGCAATCCATGGGGTCACAAAGAGTTGGACACAACTGAGCAACTGAACTGAACTGAGCATATATACACTTATTTATATATAGATAATCTACAAAGACCAACTCTATAGCACAGGGAATTCTACTCAATACTCTGTAATAAGCTTTATGGGAAAAGAATCTGAAAAAGAATAGGTATATGTATACATATAACTGAGTCACTTTGCAGTACACCTAAAACTAAGCAACATTGTAAATCAACTATACTCCAAATAAAAGTAATAATAAAAACAAAGGCATTCCCTAAATTTGACATATTATCCCAAGTGTCTTGCTTTATCTATGACCTGGCTCCTCTGATAATTAGTCACAGATACCTAGTGGATCATGAACTGTTTTGATATTTTTCAGTGATAACTTCTGAATACAGCTATTTAAGTTAGTTTTGAGGAAGTATAAAAAGTTGGTTTAGTTTTGTCTCAAAATACTCTTCTAAAACAGTGTGATCTAACAAGGGTTTCTTTTTCACTGCCTCTCATTCTTTAAGTCTTTTTACTGTTTGGGTTTCAACTTCAAATATTAAATCGAAGCTCTTTCTTCAAAAACCACCAGTGATCTCCTTATCACTAAACTTCAGAGTTTTCCTTTGTTTCCATCTTTTTCAGCTTCTTTAAAGTCAGCATTTCTCAATCAGCCACATACCAGAAGATTCTAATGTGAAGCTAAGATTGAAAACTGCTATTGTAACTGGTTATAATAGTCCCCTAAATTCTCCCAAAACTCTTTCCTCCCTTTTCTTTGGTGATTATGCCTAGATTGTTCTGCTATACTTCTAAACCCTTCCATGACTCTTGCTTTTCCTGCCCCTCTAAATCCTAATTGCATCTCTCTGCTCATCCATCAAGTGATCATCACCTACTCTAGGTTCTTTCCAGAATAACAGCTTGCATTTCCTATAAACAACTAGAACTAACCACCTGAATAGTCTAATAATCTCTCAAATTAAAACCTCATATTTTTTCCTCACCAGACCCATTTTCCCCCCTTGTCAAAGGCCTCATCTTGATTTTAGCTTTTTTAAAAATACTTTAAATAATCATAATAAAATTTAATAGTTTAGACAAACTGATGTCAAATCTTTGCAAGAGACAAAATAAGAATTTTAAAGACTGAGCCTGAGCATCAGCATCTTTGAAAGCTCTCCGGGTATTATAATTGTGAAGTTTGAGAAACATTGCTAATTAAAATTCAGTACTACATGAGGACATTCTTTTACATAAGTATCCCCTTCCTGTTGCCTGATTCCTCCAAAAGTCAACTATAGAAATGCCACATAGTCTCTTAGGTAGTCTATCAAGAATTCCTTATTTCTTAGATATTTTCAGATTCTTATTGCCAGGCATACTCCCCCACTTAGCAAAATAGTAGCTTCTTAGTTTATTGTTTCATTGAATGGAAGCTCAACAGCAATGGTCCTTACACTTTTAGAATATATAAACATTCCTGGGAAGATGATTAAACTCCATACTTCCAGGCCAAACCATTCAAAATTCTAGTCAATAGCTTGGATGGTGCCCAGGTTATTGATGTATATATAACACAGCTATGCCATATACCATTCTAGAATCACACCTTAAGAAGCATTCTCTCAGACCAGAAATATGTGTGTCTTTCTCACTTTACTCTGAATGCCTAGCAACACCCTGTATGTAGCAAATGCTTGCTACTGCTACTGCTGCTAAGTCACTTCAGTCGTGTCCGACTCTGTGCGACCCCAGAGACGGCAGCCCACCAGGCTCCCCTGGGATTCTCCAGGCAAGAACACTGGAGTGGGTTGCCATTTCCTTCTCCAGTGCATGAAAGTGAAAAGTCAAAGTGAAGTTGCTCAGTCGTGTCTGACTGTTAGTGACCCCATGAACTGCAGCCTACCCGGCTCCTCCGTCCATGGGATTTTCCAGGCAAGAGTACTGGAGTGGGGTGCCATTGCCTTCTCCAAGCAAATGCTTATTATATAGCAAATAAATGGGTCAACATTGGTGCTTGATTAATGAGTCATCTTTTCCTGGTATAATGAACTTCAAGGCTTTATCCACCACCACTACCACTCGGCACCATGGCTACAGTTTCTCAAGGTCTCAAAGCTTTTTGTGAAACTCTATGACAAACCACCAGCAATGACAGTGCTTTTCCAGATTCTCCCTTACCATGTGTCACTAATGCTATTCCCACAGAAGCAGTATACTTCCAAATCTGTTCTATCTTATCCATGAAGTAAGTTGAGAATTTCTCACAGTGAGAAACACTTGACTTTGTTACCATGCCAAAGTTCTCTGAATTAATCACACTGTCCACAGATTGGAATAGTTCCACCAGTCTGGATTTCATAGTTATTTAAAGCTGAGCAGACAAGAATTGCTCAGCTATGGAAAAGAAGCTCACAGACTCTCTGAGGCATAATCAATTGGATTAGGAGTCTCTCTTCTGAAGCTGGTTTTGTAACTTTGTCCCTTCTGAATTTTCCCAGTCACCAATCATTTGGCCTTTTAATTGAAGCAAAGGTGATTTGCTCGCGTGATTCAGTAGGTGAAAATAATTATACTGTAATTAACAGCAAATGTAGTTGTAAGAATGATATTTCTGTGCCAGATCCAAAAGTTAGAAATTATAGACTTGCCTTCAGATTCCTTAGAGAGCAACAAAATTGTTT
Source organism: Ovis aries (assembly GCF_016772045.2). NCBI lineage: Eukaryota > Metazoa > Chordata > Mammalia > Artiodactyla > Bovidae > Ovis > Ovis aries. Next base: position 58,598,665 of record NC_056061.1, read on the forward strand.
TCTTTGCTTTAGACTATAATGCTAAATGCAGTGCTATGTTGTTCTTTATATCACCAAGGCTTAGTGCGAGAATGTTTTCATTAAGGTAGAAAGCAATAAAGAAGGAAATTTGAAAAAGTTTTGCCTGATTGTATTACCACCCCTTTATCCTCCAGCAGCCTTTTCAATTAAGGAAGAGCAACCATTATATGAAATCAAAGTGGAAAAACCAGGAAGCAGGACATTTTTTTAAAGCATTATGTTTTAAGATCACCTAAAGAAAATATGACAAAATGAGTTAAAATTTAATTATACTATTACTGCTAGAGTAAAAAGTTTTTAAAGTCAATTTTATTCCCTTATTAACAGTTTTATAGATTTATGTCCCATTTTAAAACACTGGTGATACTACAATCAAATAACTTTGTTTTAACTTCAGTAATGTGAAAACAAGGATGCTTGAGATGTATGAAACATCAAGATCTCACTGGGCTCAGAGAGAGATACAAATCTAGATGGCAGAGATTATGGAATAATTTATTGATGGAAAGTATGATGTAAGCCTGTTTCTCCTTTCCATGAGAGATGTTTTGATGGTTCCTGGGATGATTTTTATCCTCAGGACATAGGCAGAACAGTAACAATAGTTGACATCTGTGTATCATTGTTTTAAATAACATGTTTTTACCTTACTGGTCTTGAGATCATACATTTATTCAACAAAAAGGACTTTGAACTCTGCTACCTTTTGAGGAGAAAGTCAAATAAAACAAGAATTCATGATCTAATGGAAAAGAGATTAAAAAATAAACAAATAATTTCAGCCCATTAAGACTGTAATCATTGTGGCTTCAACAGGGTGCAGTGGGATTGCAGGAGAGGTAGACCCTAACTCCTTGGTGAATTGGAAAGAAGGCGCAACATAAGTGACTGAACTGAATCTTAATGGGATAAGCAGGTGTCTGATTGACATGCGAAAGAAGTAGAAGCTTTAAACCAAGGAAACAGCAGAGTTTTCCCAATGAGAAGGTTCAAACAAATTAGTTTCTTGGGGGAACTCCAAGTTGTTCTATGTTAGGAACACAAGATTTATGTGAAAGAATTATAGGAAATCATATCATAACAAAGATTATATGTCAGGTCAGGGGCTGGCTTCTATCTTAGTCTATGGAGGGGGCTGGTTTCTATCTTATGCTATGGAGGCTCTGAGGAATTTTAACCAGAAAAAGTGACATCATGATGTTTGTTTCATTATTTTTTAAACATCCTTGTTGAGGCTTTATTGACACACAATAAACAAGTTTTTGCACAGAATTACATACGTGTGTGTGTGTGTGTTTCCATAACCAAAGTTCCTGTGACCTTTTTGTCAGCCCTCTCTCCTCTCTCCCACAATAAAACCAAATCCAGGAGATTAATAAACAACTGATCTTCTTAGTTGGTATAGCTTAACATTTACTAGAATTTTACATGAATGGAATCAAGTAACATGTACTCATTTTGTCTGGCTTCTTTCATTCAGCATAATTATCTTGAGATTTGTCAATATTATATATATCAGTAGTTTGTTCTCTCTCTCTCTCTTTTTTTTTTTTTTTTTGCTGTGTGGTATCTCAGTATTTGGATGTACTACAATTTGTTTATTCACTTGACTATCGATTAACAATACTTGTTTCCTATTTTGGCTATTACAAATTCAGTTCAGTTCAGTTCAGTCGCTCAGTCGTGTCTGACTCTTTGTGACCCCATGAAGTGCAGCACGCCAGGCCTCCCTGTCCATCACCAACTCCCGGAGTTCACTCAGACTCAGGTCCATCGAGTCAGTGATGCCGTCCAGCCATCTCATCTTCGATAGTCCCCTTCTCCTCCTGCCCCCAATCCCTCCCAACATCAAAGTCTTTTCCAATGAGTCAACTCTTCACATGAGGTGGCCAAAGTACTGGACTTTCAGCTTTAGCATCATTCCTTCCAAAGAAATCCCAGGGTTGATCTTTAGAATGGACTGGTTGGATCTCCTTGCAGTCCAAGGGACCCTCAAGAGTCTTCTCCAACACCACAGTTCAAAAGCATCAATTCTTCGGTGCTCAGCTTTCTACACAGTCCAGCTCTCATGAGGCTACTACAAATAAAAGTGTTACAAATATACATGCATAGGTCTTTTATTGCCTTGTGTAAGTAACTAAAAGTGAAATGACTAGATCATATGCTAGTCATGTTTAAGTCTTTAAAAGATTGTCAACTAGTTTTCCAACATTTGTTCCATTTTTTGTTTTCATCAATAGTGTATGAGAATTCCAATTCCTTCATATTCTCACCAGTACTTGGCGTGGTCAGACATCTAAATTTTAGCAATTTCAATGTGCATAGTGTTAATCATTGTGGTTTAATTATGCATTTCCCTAATGACTGCTGATATTAAGCATCTTTTTGTGTGTTTATTTGCTACTTATATGATTTCTTTGACGAAGTATCTATTCAAATTTTTTTGCCTATTTTTGGTTGGTATTTTTGCTTCCTTATTACACTTTTAGAGTTTCTTAAATATTCTGGATATGAGTTCTATATCATATATATAATTTTCAAATATTACTTATTTTATAAAGAGTAGATATTTTTAAGTTTTATGAAGTCCAGTTGACTAATGTGTTCTTTTATGAACTGTGCTTTTGATGTCAGTTCTAAGAAATGTTTGCCTAACCCAAGGTCACAAAGATTTTCTCACACTTTTTTTCATAGTTTTAGGTTTTATATTTTTGAGTGTGATTCATTTTTGAGTTATTTGTATATCATGCCAGATATGGATAGAAGTGTTTTGTGTGTCTTTTTAAATACAGATATCTAATTGCCTGCATTATTTGTTGAAATTGTTTTCCACTGAATTGCTTTTTTACCTTTGTCAAAATTCATATCCAACCTAATAAACATCAATAGAACATTCCCAATGACAGTATAATATACATTCTTCTCAAGTGCGCAGGATGCACTCTTCATGATAGAGCAAATGTTAGGCCACAAAATAAGTCACAATAAATTAATTAAGATCTCTAGTGGCTCAAATGATAAAGAATCTGCCTATATTACAAGAGACCTGGGTTTGATCTTTGGGTCAGGAAGATCTTCTGGAGAAGGGAATGGCTATCCACTCCAGCTTTCCTGCCTGGAGAATTCCATGGACAAAGGAGCCTGACAGGCTGCAATAGATGGGTCGCAAACAGTCAAACACAACCGAGTGACTAAAACCATGCAAAATATCTTCTTCAACCACAGTGGAATGAAACTTGGAAACAATAATGGAAGGAAGTCTGGAAAATTCACAAATATATGGAAACTGAATAGCATGCTCAAACAACCAGTGGGTCAAAGATAAAAATCACAAGGAAACTTAGAAAATGCTTTGAGATGAATGAAGACATAACATACCAAAACTTGTATGATGCAGCAAAAGCAATGATCAGAGGGAAATTGGTAGCTATAAATGCTTATATAAAAAATAGAAAAGATCTCAAATCAATAATCTAACTTTACATCTTAAAAACCTGGAAAAACAAAAGTAAATCAAACCTAAAACTAGCAGAAGGAAGGAAATAATTTTTCACAAAATGCTGAGAAACAGAGTACAAAAGAGGCAGTCTGCTCTTTGACCCTAAGCATACTGGTTATATTATACACTTAAACTAATGGCATTGTCATAAGGAAATTTTATTGTAGGGTCAAAATAATAATATGTGTGTAACTGTTAGGTACAAAATAAAGTTAACATTTGTACATAATTTATTATGAAAGAGACTATGTCTTTGGAGAACATAGATTTAACATTACCTGACCTCAAAATTTTATACATGGTGTTTCCATAGTACAATTGTTCACTCAGGTTGTAGCTTACTACATAATGTACCAATGGGGAAAATAATCATTTCAACAGTATGTGGCCAATGCTATTCACCATGAAATTCTATCAGAGCAACAAGTCCCTGAAATATACCTTATTAAATAGACTGGAAGTTTGCAGGGGGAGGGAATTATAAAGGTAGATTCAAGTAAATTTTTTAAAAGCTAAGTATAGATATTGATTGAATTTCAGCCTCATGAATTTCGCAACGTGTGACCTTACCCAAAGTACTTTGACTTAACATGAAAATGAAAAGTCCTCCACATCTGCGGAGTAATGGGGAAAGTGAGTAAAATTCAGTGTTTTATGTATAGGGAATGATTTGTTACTGTTGAGTTTCTGCAAAGAAAGAGGCAATATTCTGATCTGAATGATACACTGAAGAGTTTAAATGATTATCCTAAGTGAAACTGCCAGGAAAACCACTGTGAGCTATTGTCATGTACTATAAGCTTTAGATAAATTTAAAACATACAAGACAAGAAAAAGGGGATGGAGTTACATAACAAGTAAACAAAAATCAGTTCTTTTAAGTTTTCTCTGTACAGTTTCATTCATACAGCAGACAGTGCCTAGTTATAAGCATAACAAACTACCATTTCTGCCCTCCACACCACATTCAAAATACGAACCAAGCTGAGATTCAATGTGGTAAATCACATAATAGTGCTAGCTTGAGATTAGACACCCACAGAACATCAACTTGCACAGCACTAGGAATCACCAGCTAGGATATAGCCAGAGGGTCAAGAGAACAGTATTTCAATTCAGAGGCTGAAGGAAACGGTCTCATTAGCAAACAACAGAACTTCAGGGCCATCAGGTGCTCTAGACTTAAATACAGGTTCCATAGTTAAAAAACTTCTTAGCATCCATCCTTGTGTGATTAATCCTCTTTTATGATAAGATAAGAAGTCAAGACAAGGGTTCCATTATATCTGGGTGGAGAAGGTCATAGAAGAGGGCATGGCAACTGCTCCTGTATTCTTGCCTGGAAAATCCCATGGATAGAGGAGCCTGGTGAGCCTGCGTCCAGGGGGTCGCAGAGAGTCAGACACGACAGAAGTTTTTAAAAAACAAAAAGCCAAATCAGAAATAACTCTCTGTAAAAATTCAGGAAATTCAGAAAGATGCACAGTCAATTAAATCTGGAGAGAAATACCATAAAATTTAGATATTATCACAGTCATAGCTTTATTCAATAACCAATTATTGAACATCATTTGTGTGTAAGATGAAACCAGTTTTCCAAATGAACCTCCCAAGTGAGCGGAGAAACTGAGAATTCTGATCTTGTCTACATTAGGAATTAGAGACTGTCATATAGAAGTGAAGTAATTCAGAAAGAGAAATACAAATATTGTATCTTAATATAAATATGTGGAATAAGAAAAAATTGGTATAGATTATCTTATTTACAAAGCAGAAATAGAGACACAGACATAGAGAATAAACACGTGATTACCAAGGGGGAAAGAGGGCTGGTGGTGTTATGCCCAAGGTCCAAATCCCCAGAACTGAGAGTACAAGACATTCACGGCAATGCAAACGCAAAAAGGGAATTTATTGCTAGCTTGAGCCAGGGCCCCGGCTACATCCAACACAGTGGAATAGAGCCAGAGCCCCGAGCCCTGGGTTACAGTAGTATCTATAGGTTTAGGACAAAGACAGGGAATTGGCAAGGTTGGATTGGTTACAAGGGTTTCTTTGCATCTACTAATTGGCTAGATTTTCACACGTGCGGGCTTTATTAGGAGATTTCTATCCTCGTCCCGATTGGCACAGACCAGGCTACGGGGAGCATGCTGACATGCTGAGTCCTCCCGTCACCGGCGGGGGTAATTTTGATCCCACCTGGGCAGTGTCTCAGCTGTTTCCGGGATGCTTGCTCAGGCCTATTTTAGTCATGGCCTCTATCAGGCCTCAACAGTGGGATGAACTGGGAGGTTGGGATTCACACATATAGGTGTGTGCATGCTAAGCCCCTCAGTAATGTCTGACTCTGTGACCCTATGGACTTAGCCCGCCAGGCTCCTCTGTCCATGGAATTCTCCAGGCAAGAATTCTGGAGTGGGTTGCCATGCCCTCTTCCAGGAGATCTTCCTGACCCAGGGATCAAACCCATGTCTCTTATGTCTCTTTAATTGGCAAGTAGGTTCTTTACCACTAGCACCACTTGGGAAGCCCAACACATATACACTACTATGTATAAAATTGATAACTAATGAGAACCTTCTGTATAGCACAGGGAACTTTACTCAGTGCTCTGTGGTGACCTAAGTGGAAAATAAGTCTGAAAAAGACGGAATATATGTATACCTATAGCTGATTCACTTTGCTGTACAGTAGAAATTAATACAACATTGTAAAGCAATGATACACTAATAAAAATTTTTTAAATAAATAAAAGTAAAATAAAACAAAAAAGATGATAAAATAAAAGTAAATAAAATGAAATGTAAAAAAACAAGAGAGAAAATCTAGTGCTAGCTGTAGATTCCCCATGCCCCACCATTGGGTTGGAATGGTGACTATAGAGCATCCAAAACCACAGGGATGTCCAAAGCACCACTTTATAAAGCGAGATGGGCATAATAGGCAAAGAATCAAAACTTAATCAAGATTGGGTTAAAGCAAGATTTGAGGATGGGGCCACAAACAAGACAGACCCAAGAGAGACTTCTAAATTTGGCTTGGGTAAGGGAGAGTGAAAAAGTTGGCTTAAAGCTCAACATTCAGAAAACGAAAATCATGGCATCTGGTCCCATCACTTCATGGGAAATAGATGGGGAAACAGTGTCAGACTTTTTTGGGGGGGGCTCCAAAATCACTGCAGATGGTGACTGCAGCCATGAAATTAAAAGATGATTACTCCTTGGGAGAAAAGTTATGACCAACCTAGATAGCATATTCAAAAGCAGAGACATTACTTTGCCAACAAAGGTCCGTCTAGTCAGGGCTATGGTTTTTCCAGTAGTCATGTATGGATGTGAGAGTTGGATTGTGAAGAAGGCTGAGCGCTGAAGAATTGATGCTTTTGAACTGTGGTGTTGGAGAAGACTCTTGAGAGTCCCTTGGACTGCAAGGAGATCCAACCAGTCCATTCTGAGGGAGATCAGCCCTGGGATTTCTTTGGAGGGAATGATGCTGAAGCTGAAACTCCAGTACTTTGGCCACCTCATGCGAAGAGTTGACTCATTGGAAAAGACTCTGGTGCTGGGAGGGATTGGGGGCAGGAGAAGAAGGGGATGACCGAGGATGAGATGGCTGGATGGCATCATGGACTCGATGGACGTGAATCCAAGTGAACTCTGGGAGTTGGTGATGGACAGGGAGGCCTGGCGTGCTGTGATTCATGGGGTCGCAAAGAGTCGGACACGACTGAGAGACTGAACTGAACTGAACTGAAATGAAGGGAGGTTTCCTTTAAAGAGAAATGTCCCAAGCACTAATACAAAGAAGACACTGGAAGTCCCCATTTTCTCAATATTTTAATTCTAATTTTTGTTTTATGGAAGCAATAAGAGACTTTAAAAGTTTGCATTGATTCCTAGTCAAAACATAGCATCTTTTGGAAATAGACTTCTATATGTAATTTTGCATTCTGAACTACACACCCAGTGTTTTTTTATAAACAGTAAGGGCCTGATAATTATTTGGCAACTTCTGATTTAAATTTGTTATATAAATATTGTGCAATCCAATGAATCCTCAAATCATAATATAATTCCTGAACATTGTGGTCAGGTGAATAATCATAACTACCTGTTGCCAGGTATTAGGAGTTGCTGAAGAGCACTTGGGTTTCAGCCTGGGAAATTGCAAACACCATTCTGCATAGCTAGTTCTTCCTCCTCTAAAATCTATGCTATTGAAACTTGACTCAACCATTGGTGCACTGGTTAGGTTTTCTACCACCAGAACCAAAGGTTAGTGATGTTTAAGTACTTTCTGGAGCATGTATTTCAATGCTCTGCTGGACCCATCGAACATGCATTTAGCATGACATGAGCAATATGCATTTGAAAAGCTGCCTCTTTAATATTTCAAGATATGAAAAGTATGATTTAAGTAATCCTACAACAATCACCAAAACCTTTCCTGTTAGGAAAGACAGAGCTGCTAGTAAATCATCTTACTGCATATCATTGACCACAGAGATTTTCCTAAGCACACCATACTTTTCTTCAGGACCCAGCTTTTATTTTTCTTTGGTATTTGTGAAATCAGATAAAAAGCTGGAACTTTCAGATATCCTAGGGGGGAAAAACCAAATAATTCTAATATATTTTTATTATATTAATATACTTTAGACCACATATTTACATTCAACATATAATTATTTTTCCTTTTTCAGAAGCACACACCCTTAAGTGTCTATAGTCAGTGCTATGAGGAGTAAAGGCATAGTCTCACATAGAGGAAACATTCTCAAAAGATGAATAATAAACTGATATTAGGAGTGTGCCCTAACTCGTAGTAGTGCACATAAGATTCAAGTTAGAATGTTTGATGATAGACACGTATTATAGAGGAGTTCAAAAGTGCGACAAGTAACTAAGCAATCAACCTGTCTCACTGTGTTTGAATTTAATTCTCCCTTGAGGAAACAAATTCTGCTTTTTCTCTTCCATCTTTTATTTCTCACCTCTCCCTCCCCCAAGCATGAAAGACTCAGCCAAGCAGAATGGACAAGTTGGTTTAATTATTCCTTTGGTTTGTTTTTCTTGCCAGTCACCACAGCTGATAACAGATATGCAAATGTAAATGCAAAATCCACTCAAGAAAATTCTTTGTAATTAGGGTTTATCTCTGAATAAGTCTAATACTAAGCCTATGTACCTCTGTATTCTCCAAGTCACTCAAGCTTGGAGGCATAAAATCACTAAATAAATATAAATCTAATACTTAAGCCTATGTATTCCTCAAGTTAATCAGGCTCAGAGATATAAAATCACTAATTAACCTAGATAATTCTACTAGTGACAAGCTGTATCTGACTTTAGCAATTTTTTCTTTTGCTGCTATGTTCCATGAAAGAAGTGTCTGATCATATTTGCTTTAATAATAACAATATTTGATGCCTGCATAGTGTTTTACACATTTTGGTAGCTTATATAAAAACAAACTTTGGATCTATAAGCAGCTTTTTAATATTGTAATATATATCACAGGCAAAACTCATGAAGGTGTGGCGTGCATGTCCAAGGCTACCAAACTAAACAGAAAGTATAATAAATCTTGTCGTGATTTTACTGCTTTCCATAAGACTGACATAAAAATTTTTATTCAAAATTGAACGTTTTCAGAAATGATAGCCTATGATAAGGATTTAATGGAAAAACTCTCCTTTTCCCTTGTGGGAAATTGTAGTGATTTTTCTTCATTGTCTGCTAGTGACATCTTGATGCATTAAAACAATTATTACAGTTTTTAGAAGACCACCCTTCTGAATGGTACTTGCATTGATTACCAGGAAGAATCAGCAGAATGTGATGAAGCTGAGAACTTGAAGGGTGAATATTTATTGAATTTTGGATGTGTCCCGTGATGTGATATAGATGTGTGATCTTATATCTTATTTCTAGGCTTTAACATATTGGAATGTCCAGCAAGAGTAGCAAAAATAGGTAGCAGTGAGATGTGGTCAGAGAGAGAAACAGAGTGACAAAGGGCTACAAGCTTTGGGAAGACCATGCCCAGGCTGGATCCAGACTTAGAATAACAACTGAGCTGCACCACCTAAAATCAGAAGTACAACTTCAGGAAAAGAAAACTGAAGCAGAGAAAATGGATGGAAGAAGCTGGAACATTGTAGTCATCCAAAAAAAAAAAAAAAAATCTTGAAAAAGATTATCTAGATGAATCAGAGTCTGGTGAGGAATCTCTGAGGGTCTCAGAAGAAAGTTCTCACCTCATCTAAGAAAACAAGGGCTAGCCAGAAAAACAAAAACAATATAACTGAACAGGCTCAGCTGAGTGGCCAAGGCAAGAACCTGAAAAAAATTTTAGAAAAACCTTTCTAAAAACCCCCTGAATTTGACAGTCAAGTTTTTCCTTAATTACTTATTGCTAAAGACTGTAGTTTTGTCCAGCATTCAACTAAGATAAGGCCAAATAATATTTTACTCTCATTTTAAAACCAAATCAGACATCCTTTGCATGTTAATAACCTTAAATAAATATTACTAATATTTCTTAAAAAATCAGGCTGACGAAGTAGGTTAAGAACCAATAGTCAACACTGAGTATGTCTTAACACTGAGTATGTGTCAGATGTGATAATAAAACCAGATGGACACTGGTTGTTTTTTTTTTTATATACTTTTTATTTTACTTTACAATACTGTATTGGTTTTGCCATATATCAACATGAATCCACCATGGGTGTACATCAGTTCCCAATCCTGAACCCCTCTCCCACCTCCCACCCCATACCATCTCTCTAGATCATCCCAGTGCACCAGCCCCAAGCATCCTGTATCCTGCATCGAACCTGCAGTGGTGATTCATTTCTTACATGATATTATACATGTTTCAATGCCATTCTCCCAAATCATCCCACCCTATCCCTTTCCCACAGAGTCAAAAATTCTGTTCTGTACATCAGTGTCTCTTTTGCTGTCTCGCATACAGGGTTATCGTTACCATCTTTCTAAATGCCATATGTATGTGTTAGTATGCTGTATTGGTGTTTTTCTTTCTGGCTTACATCTCTCTGTATAATCGGCTCTAGTTTCATCCACCTCATTAGAACTGATTCAAATGTATTCTTTTTAATGGCTGAGTAATACTCCATTGTGTATATGTAGCACAGCTTTCTTATCCATTCATTTGCTGGTGGACATCTAGGTTGCTTCCATGTCCTGGCTATTATAAACAGTGCTGCAATGAACATTGGGGTACACGTGTCTCTTTCAATTCTGGTTTCCTCGGTGTGTATGCCCAAAAGTGGGATTGCTGGGTCATAAGGCAGTCTATTTCTAATTTTTTAAGGAATCTCCACACTGTTCTCCATAAAGATCTAAATATAAGACCAGAAACTATAAAACTCCTAGAGGAGAACATAGGCAAAACACTCTCTGACATAAATCACAGCAGGATCCTCTATGATCCACCTCCCAGAATACTGGAAACAAAAGCAAAAATAAACAAATGGGATCTAATTAAAATTAAAAGCTTCTGCACAACAAAGGAAACTATAAGCAAGGTGAAAAGACAGCCTTTGGAATGGGAGAAAATAATAGCAAATGAAGCAACTGACAAACAACTAATCTCAAAAATATACAAGCAACTTATGCAGCTCAACTCCAGAAAAATAAACAACCCAATCAAAAAATGGGCCAAAGAACTAAATAGACATTTCTCCAAAGAAGACATATAGATGGCTAACAAACACGTGAAAAGATGCCCAACATCACTCATTATCAGAGAAATGCAAATCAAGACCACAATGAGGTACCATTTCACGCCAGTCAGAATGACTGCGATCCAAAAGTCTACAAGCAATAAATGCTGGAGAGGGTGTGGAGAAAAGGGAACCCTTTTACACTGTTGGTGGGATGGTTTTTATTTTTATTTAGTGCTCAAGAGCACTAAATAGAAACTTAATCACTTAAAATCATACCACAAGTTGCTTAAGGGAAGTGTCTTGAGTGATTTTGTGAACTGGAGTTTAAGACTTTGTATCAGGGTACTTCTAATGCTAATTCAGCTAGAATGGCATTGTTACTGCTTTCTCAGCACCTTGGAGATGACCTTTTGATGACTCTCTAGCTGCATAGCTGAGATTCCTCTAAGGTGCAAAACAATTTACAAAATGTTGTGGAGACTGCAAGAGCAGTGATAAGTGATTTCACTGTCCTTGCAAGATGTCCCCAATGTGCATGCTCAGTCACTCAGTCATATCTGATGCTTTGTTATCTTATGCATTGTAGCCCTCCATGCTCCTCTGGTCATGAGATTTCCCAGACAAGATTACTGGATTGGGTTACCATTTTCTCCTCCAGGGGATTTTCCCAACTCAGGGATTGAACCCTCGTTTCCTGAATCTCCTGTATTGACAGGCAGATTATTCTGGGCCACGTGGAAAGCCCACGAAATCACAGCACTGGCTGTAAAAATGGTCCAGTGGTGCAACATCACTGGCAATGATACAGGACCAGGATACCTATGCAAATGATGTGTATGGCAATGCTGCTCAAATAGCACATCTTAACTACAGTAACATTCTCTCCATGAGAAGATGAGTCAGAGAGGGTGGAAAGGCTAAGCGCCATTCTGCTACATGATCCAGCAAGTTCTTCTTAACTAGGATTTCAAAAACATCTTGCTGCTGCTGCTGCTAAGTCGCTTAAGTCGTGTCCGACTCTGTGCAACCTCAGAGACGGCAGCCCACCAGGCTCCCCCATCCCTGGGATTCTCCAGGCAAGAATACTGGAGTGGGTTGCCATTTCCTTCTCCAATGCATGAAAGTGAAAAGTGAAAGTGAAGTCGCTCAGTCGTGTCCGACTCCTAGCGACCCCATGGACTGCAGCCTACCAGGCTCCTCCGTCCATGGGATTTTCCAGGCAAGAGTACTAGAGTGGGTTGCCATTGCCTTCTCTGAAAAAAAAACATCTTAGAAGGACACTTCTAACGCTTTCATCCATTCAATTTAAAAAATATTAGTTCAAAAGGGTATTTTCTGGAAAAACAACCTCTAGGAAAAAGCCATTCCAGGGTTTCAGTCAGTTTATCCAGTTTTTCTTGAGGTTTGTTGACCCATCTTTAATATGCTAAATAGGAAAAATGGCTAGTATATTTGAAGGCTGACTTTTGGGTAACCAAAGCTAAAATTATTAACTTTTGAACAAAGACCAAGTTAGACAAGAGCCTTTTTAATTTGAAAATTTTTGTGGGAAGGTCTGAAAATAAAAAATGACAAGTGAATGAGTTGGAAATTACTACAATAATTATAAAACTTTGAACTTATCATCATAAATTGTAGATACTTGGTAGAATGCATACTACAGTTTCAACAAAGCAATACTAATGGGCATAATAAATCTTAAGCTGGGGCACTCGTGTATTCAAAACTAGCACTAGACAAACCAAAGAAAATATTTTAAATGAGCGATGCTAAATGAATCAAGTCCTTTTCAGGTAGCACAGGTTTCCTGGACCTCACGGTCGAGAGCATACCAGATGGTTTTTGCACGTGTTAAAATCCTATTTGTGAGTACTAGTAATGGAGCAAAAAGTAATAATGAGATAGAACATTAAGGATGTAATAGAAGTTCTAACACTGTTCCAGTCAATGATAGAAGGTAGAAAATTAGCAGGTTGTTTTTAAATGAAATTGTAGAGGAAAAAATGAGTTATAGGACAATGGGAACTTTATTAGAAAGTCATCCAGAAAATGTCTAAAACCTCTTACAGAAATAAATCTAAAAGTTTTAAACTATATGATGGCATGGTCACTAAGTATTAAAAAGTAGTAAAATAAACCTAGAGTGTCTATATTATATAAAAATTCTTGGGCCATTAAACAAGAGTCAAATATTTGACATATATAATAATGCGATCATTCCTTCCTTCAGAAGAATACCTTCTGCTGTCGTCCCCTTGTAATGATCACCAATTAGAAGAGATACAGAGCAATTGTTTCAAAAATATTAAAGTGGAACAATAAAACCTAAAGTCTGCAGAAGCTGTCAGCACCCTATTTTTATAGACGCAAGCAGAGCATGATTACTGCTCTGTTTGCATTTTCAATTTTCTTTCCTCACCAGTACAATGAAATGGCTATTTTAAACCATTTACACCAATTTCAACAATTTCCTCTATCATGCTGTGTGTTTGTGATGAGAAATCCGTCATAGTTCACTGGGGAGGTTTACATAGTTGGCAGACTTAGATGCTCTCTTTAAAGGGTGTCAGGGATGAAGGTGAGTAAGGAGAGGGGGTAGTATGCTGGGGTGGAATTCTGGATGCTGAAATTTTTAGAAGAAAAGGGGAAATGCCTTTGCTAACTCAATCATCTTCTGCTGACAGTAGCCCAGCCTTGGGGAAAAGGAATGCATTTATGTAATTCTTTTCTCTATTAACCTTGAGGCTGACTCAAACTTGGATTTTTCTTTTTTACTGAACTGGATTCAATAAGTCTGATTTCCCCTTTCTCTCTGGAGAACCCTGGCTGTTCCTAAAGCTGATGAATCTATGCAAAACAGCCCTTCAGAATAGCAAGAGGCTATCCCAGAGCTTTCCAACTCAGTTCTTATTTTCAAATGTAGAAAAGGAGAACAAATAACCTGTTTGTACTTGCAATTTTCCCTCAATTATGGGGGAAGTGCTTGGGATCCAGCTCTGCAATACTGATTTTCTATATTTCTATGAACACATAAATAGTGAAGTATACTTTAATGCCATGAAAATGATCAGAGTTCATCTGTGTCCTTCCTCTGCTTCTTGAGTCTTTTAGCTTTAAAATATTTTATTTTTTAGGATAGTTTTATGTCCATAGCAAAGTTGAGAGAAAGGTACAGAGACCTGGACTAATCCTCCTACGCCCACACATGAATAACTTTTCCCATTGTCAACATCTTGCCCATTACCAACATTTGTTAGAGTCAATGAGCCTACATTGCCACATAATTATTATCCAAAGTCCATAGTTTACAGAAGGGTTCACTCTTGGTGCTGTACAATCTATGGATTTGGACAATGTGTAATGATAAATATCTATTACTCTAGTACCCTATAGAGTATTTTCTCTATCCTAAAATTTCTCTATACTCCAACTATTTGTCTACCTTCTTGGGTCCTTGGGTAAAGAATCTGCCTCCAATGCAGGAGACCTGGTTCAATCCCTGGGTCAGGAAGATCCCCTGGAGAAAGAAATGGCAACCCACTCTAGTATTCTTGCCTGGAGAAACTCCTGGACAGAGAAACCTAGTGGGCTACAGTCCATGGGATCACAAAGAGCAGACACAACTGAGCAACTAACACTTTCACCTTCACTTTGGTCCTTATACATGAAACTGACATTGCAGGAATGTGCAAAATATATTGTTTATTCATTCAATCACCAGAGCTTGACTTTATCGGAAAATACTCTTATAGATTCTCCACGCAATAGCTTTCTCACCTACTAGATACTGTGGCCACAGCCAGAGACCCACTAATCTGAAGAATAAAGCAGCTTGTATAAGAAAGAGCTCACCAGTGTTTCAGGAGACCATCAATCAGCCTCCTAAAGGAGAAACATAAGAAGTACTCTATCTTGATAAATCTCTGTGCAGAATGTTCTATGTCTACACAACGGAGCAGTGAACAGACCACACACTCTGTGTAAGCATCTGAAGCTATCAGTCATGGACTTTTCACCTCATCGATCATTGACAGTTTGCTGCCATGACCAAAAAAAGCCACATATTCCTCTGTCCATATACATCAATCCAAATGATTTTTAAATTCAATTCGTATTTTGGATAGGTTGATTGGAAACCTTCTTCACAAGAATAATTTGAAGAACACACACACACACAAGGATTTGGGGGTGGTTCTGGAATGTTCTGAAAGAGATGGGAATACCAGATCACCTGACCTGCCTTTTGAGAAACCTATATGTGGGTCAGGAAGCAACAGTTAGAACTGGACATGGAACAACAGATTGGTTCCAAATAGGAAAAGGAGTACATCAAGGCTGTATATTCTCACCCTGCTTACTTAACTTCTATGCAGAGTACATCATGAGAAACGCTGGCTAGAAGAAGCACAAGCTGGAATCAAGATTGCCGGGAGAGATATCAATAACCTCAGATATGCAGATGACGGGCTCTTGATGAAAGTGAAACAGGAGAGTGAAAAAGTTGGCTTAAAGCTAAACATTCAGAAAATGAAGATGATGGCATCTGGTCCCATCATTTCATGGAAAATAGATGGGGAAACAGTGGAAACAGTGTCAGACTTCATTTCTTTGGGCTCCAAAATCACTGCAGATTGTGACTGCCACCATGAAATTTAAAGACCCTTACTCCTTGGAAGAAAAGTTATGACCAACCTAGATAGCATATGGAAAAGCAGAGACATTACTTTGCCACCAAAGGTCCATCTAGTCAAAGCTATGGTTTTTCCAGTGGTCTTGTATAGATGTGAGAGTTGGTCTGTGAAGAAAGCTGAGCACCGAAGAATTGATGCTTTTGAACCGTGGTGTTGGAGAAGACTCTTGAGAGTCCCTTGGACTGCAAGGAGATCCAACCAGTCCATTCTAAAGGAGATCAGTCCTGGGTGTTCTTTGGAAGGACTGATGCTAACGCTGAAAGTCCAGTACTTTGGCCACCTCATGCGAAGAGTTGACTCATTGGAAAAGACTCTGATGCTGGGAGGGATTGGGGGCAGGAGGAGAAGGGGACAACAGAGGATGAGATGGCTGGATGGCATCACTGACTGGATGGACTTGAGTTTGAGTGAACTCCGGAAGACAGTGATGGACAAGGAGGCCTGGCGTGCTGCGATTCATGGGGTCGCGAAGAGTCAGACACGACTGAGCGACTGAACTGAACAGTTCAGTTCGACTCTTTGGACTGCAGCACGCCAGTGATGCCATCCAACCATCCCATCCTTGAATGTTAGTGGGGGTAATTAGATTTTACCTCATAAGTTTTGTGTGTTATAAGAATAAAATCTAAAAGGACAAATTTATAATCCATGCCAACTTTTTCCTTAGATTTAGAACAGATGTTATACTAAAATTATGAAACACAAAGGTAAGATTTTTCTTTGATATTGATCAAAAAGTCCATTAAAGAAAAATTATTAAAATATAGAAACTCACTGAGTCATTTTGGAAATATCTGTTATCCAGTAGCTGGAAATATGCTTTTAATACATTAGTGCCCCAAAGCCTTCAGTTTGCAAGAATATAATAAATAAGAAACTTTGATATTGCAGATTCCATGCTTTAGAAAAAAATTATATATTTATATGTTTCTATGAAAAGGAAAGGATATAATATTGACTTTAAGAAATTAAGCATGTGATTTATGAGAATAAGCAAAATGTAGACTTGCCAAAAGTTCCAGCAAAACTAAGAAATATAGAGTCAAATACAGTTTCATTGGCTCAATTATCATTAAGGTAGAAGCTTTTTTAAAACTATTAGGCTGAGCAATTAAAAACGAACTAGAATTACTGGAATGGGTTGCCATTCCCTTCTCCAGGAGATTTTCCCAACCCAGAGACAGAACCCAAGTCTCCTGCATTGCATGTAGATTCTTTATAGTCTGAGCCACCAGAGAAGCCTTAGAACTATAATATACAATCTGCCAATATATCTTTCTTTGCAATGGCCACTGTCTTCAATTGTAGCAAACTGCCTCACTTGAAAAATTGTTCTGGCAAATATATTTAGCATCCATATAAAGTCCTTTAAAATTTTAGTGATTATCCCAAACACAATTTAGCATTCAGCTATATTTTTAAAACTGGTTAATATAATATTTAATAGATTTATAATATATATTATATACTGTATGTTATATAATAGTTTCATATGACACTTTACATTTTATATAAAATAAACCTCTAAGTGCATATTATATCTGCATTTACTTAGTTTTAGCTTGAGTTATAAGGAATTTAGATCATGAATACAACTAAGAATTATTCTACAAAACTAGTTTCTAATCTCTATGTTTTTTTAAGTATCTTATATTACTTTTATATACATTTTAATGCTACATTATGCTTAACAATGGTGGAGAGATTCTTGATTTTTCAGGTATGATTTTAAAACCCAAGCAAGCTATAAACCAGACTACAAGGGATTTTATACCTGGCCAATATGCATTTATCCTAAATTTCTATATTTCTCCCATCTTTTTTTATAGTCATAGCAAAACAATTATATTCTATCCAGAACACTGAGTTATTATAAATATGTATTCATCAAAGAAAAATCATTAATATTCAGAATTGTAGTATTTAATGAATATACAGTATCACATCTTATGTATATTTCAAAAACAAAAATTGAAATCTGTAACTATGATGCTTTCTTTCCCAATGACCCACAGAGTTTCTGTTTCAGTTTCAAAGAGTTTCAGTTTCAGTGGATCTTGTCAGGGACACATTCAAAAAAATCTATTCCCTATTTTAAATAAATACTTATAATGTGATATGTATTATTATTAGAATTTTACCCTTGTTCCTGCCTTAGAGCTTTTATTTTAAGTCAATTTTAATAGACAAAGTCAAAATGATGATGTTTATGGTTTCAGGTTACGGGGAATTTTAATTCCAAAATTCTAATTTAGAAAACACTGTTCACATTATAAATGGATTCATTCATTCAGCAAATATTTCTTGGGCAGCAACTGCCAGGTATTCTTCTACGTGCTCATAATACATCAGTGAACACAGCACATGAAGCCCTTGGCCTCTGAGGTTTACACTGGGGAGTGAAAGACACAGAACAGAATAAATTTTAAATTACATGTATTTTAGAATGTGATAAGGGCTATAAAAAAATTGAAATGTTCAACAACATAAAGGGTATGGGATAGGATATGCTTTGATAGGAGAGAAAGCAAAGAAGGAGGGATTGGAGTCTTCTGTAGGGTGATCAGAGTAAGCCTCGTTGAGAAGGTGAGAAGTGGACAGAGACTTGGAGGAAGTAAGTGGACAAAAAAGACATCTGCAAGAGTAATGGTCTAGGCAGAGAAAACAGGTGAGCTAAATATTTTACTTCAGCAGTTTCCTAGGGCAGTTGGAATGTCCCCAGAGGGTAGTCTTTAGGGTTGATACTGCCATTAGGAATCTTATGCTCTTTTTAATCTCTTTTTCACAGATAAAGAACCAACTGCAATAAGGTCAGTGATATCTTCAGGATTCCATATCTAGTTTACAATAGAGAGAGGACTATAACTTGGGTTTCACTGCCTGAGCCTAGTTCTCCTAAAATTCCACCATGCAGACTTTCTTTTCATTATCTCCAAAAATTAATTTCAAAATAGTATTCAACTCTTCATTTGTGATGCCATTCCACAAAATATTAAATGCACTTATTCCCATAAATGACTTAAAATCTAGACGTAGAAATAAGACATAAAAATAAGAGGTAAGCTGCTCCTGCTGCTAAGTCGCTTCAGTCGTGTCCGACTCTGTGCAACCCCGTAGACAGCAGCCAACCAGGCTCCTCAGTCCCTGGGATTCTCCAGGCAAGAACACTGGAGTGGGTTGCCATTTCCTTCTCCAACGCATGAACGTGAAAAGTGAAAGTGAAGTCGCTCAGTCGTGTCTGACTCTTAGCGACCTCATGGACTGCAGCCTACCCAGCTCCTCCGTCCATGGGATTTTCCAGGCAAGAGTACTGGAGTGGGTTGCCTAAGACATAAAAATAAGAGGTAAGACTTGATAGTAAAAGATTCAACATTAAGCTGTTTAACATAGTTTAGACTTGAAAGAATTTAAAGATGATAACAATCAGCTACTATAGGAGAGATCAAAAATGAGGCATTTGCTGTGCCTTAAAAGATGAATTCAGTATACCAGCAAATATGGGAGGAAGGGGAATCCAAACAAGGAAAACAGGGTGAATTCATTCATTCAATTAGCCCTTGAACACATGTACTAGGGATGAGGTATTGGATTCAAAAGTGCATGAAACCCTGTCCCTGCCCTCAGGAAGACAGTAAGCTCTTAGGATGCACCATGGCAAGTAGAGGGGAAAGACTTCTCTGTAAATAGCAGGGGACTTGCCTTGATAAGACCTTGACCCCTGTAGCTGGAGTGCTGAGTTTCAACAGAAAGTGAGTCATAGATAATGGAGACATAGACAATTTTAGAAGGAAAGGTCCATTAGAGAAGCTTGGGAGTCAGAAAGGAAGACTTTTCAGAGCATATGTGTCCCTACAAAGTAGGAGCAATGGCTTAAAGCATTAGGTAACAGCCCACCTGAGATGCTAAAATTTTCCATGTCTAAACTTCCCATTGAAAAATGCCCAAGAGCCTCTGCTGAGCACAGTAATAAAGGTGAGAGATTACTGAGATGTGGGAAGAGAGAAGGTCTAGATGGGCTACCATTAGTTCAACAGGAAAATCAAACAGTAGTGAATAAAATAAATGTTTAGCAAATCCCAGTTTGAAGCTGGACATTAAACATCAGTAGAAGACCATATCTTTTCTTTGTTCATATTTCTTCAATATCCTGAGGCCTGGAACTGGATTTGCAAAAGCAGAAAGTTAACAGTTTAGGTATTTTAAATCATGAAAAGTCAAGATGGGCATTTTGGTAGTATTAGGATATTTGACAATTAAGTTGAAGAGGGATTTTAAAAGGGGGCTAGCCCAGGCTAATCTTATAAAGTCCACAAATATGGGTCAATGAACTAGCTGCATCAGAATCCCCTGGGGTGGGTGTTTTTCAATACTATAGATCCCTAGAAGCTAACATCAGCTATTTTGATTACACAGCCAAACTACTGTAGGACCGCTGAAGTAGCACTGTTCACCACAGTGGCCATAATGGAGTGAAGGCATCAGTCAGACTTAAAAGAGTGGCATAGATCAATGGCAAGCCTATGATGAGACGTAAGGAAATGGCAGTGCCCATGCCTAAAGTAGTCCTCAACTGACTTGAGCGGAATGTGGAGCTTCTCTGGAGGATGGCAAGTACTACAAGAGAGTGATCTTTCAATTAGGTCGAAGACTTTATAAAGAAGATTTGGGCTTAAGTAAATTTTATGACGGTATTACACAAGGTGACATTCAATGAATCAACAGCATCGGTATTCCTGTTCATATCATTGCTCATGATTTATAGTGTCTTTATAGTCCCTAAAAACAATCTGGCTTGTACATGTCCATCCCAAACTCTCCAACTATCGCTTCTTCCCATTCTTCCCCTCTGGTAACCATAAGTTTGTTCTCTAAGTCTGTGTGTGGGTCTGTTTCTGTTTTGTAAATGACAGGTACACGCTGCTATATTTAAAATGGATAACCATCAAGGACTTACTACACAGCACAGGCAACTCTGCTCAATGCTCTGTGGCAGCCTAGATGGGAAGGGAGTTTGGGGGAGAATGGATACATGAATATGTATCCCTGAGTCACTTTGCTGTGCACCTGAAACTACCACAACATTGTTAACTGACTATACTCTGATACAGACTAAAGAGTTAAAAAATAAATTAATTCTAAAGAGAATCTGGCTTTTACTTCCTTGTAAATCAGTCTCCATGGTAGAACTACCACAGTGACAATCAAATGCATAAAGATGTATGACATTGCTTAAGTAAAAAGCTAAGGAACAATGATTGGGTTGAGTTTCTTTAGTAAAATTCAGCAGCTATCTCCTTTTTGTGGGGAAGGAGTCTGTTTAACATTGACAGTCAAAGAAGAATTAAAAAGAGAAAGGAGGATTTGTCAGGCTAAGATATTGTTAATTGGACATGGAATGTTTTCTTTGAACCCTGAAAACTGCCTGAAAGAGATAACGTGTTTTTCTTCGCTCATCAAATTGAATTATGTTATGAGGAGAAGGCAGTGGCACCCCACTCCAGCACTCTTGCCTGGAATATCCCATGGACAGAGGAGCCTGGTAGGCTGCAGTCCACGGGGTCGCTAGGAGTCGGACGCGACTGAGCGACTTCACTTTCACTTTTTACTTTCATACATTGGAGAATGAAATGGCAACCCACTCCAGTATTCTTGCCTGGAGAATCCCAGGGACAGGGGAGCCTGGTGGGCTGCCGTCTATGGGGTTGTGCAGAGTCGGACACGACTGAAGCGGCTTAGCAGCGGCAGCAGTATGAGGATTCTAATCCTAATCTTAGTCGTAAATATCATCAGACTTCAGAGAGTACCATTTTGAGAAGTTAAAATTAGGTAAAATTGTTAAGTCAATGGAAAATGGCTACTAGGTAGAATCAAACATAGAAAATTATTTTCTTACGGTTGAAGCACTCATAGGTGAACAGATCCCATCTCTTCACCCTGGTTCTGGTATGACTCCTTATTCTATAGCTGTAATCTTCAAATGGTTCTTAATTTTATGTATTGGTCTAGATAGGAGATAAAATAAAAGGTATGTGCTCACTGGGTTTCCTTGTTCCCAGTTTGTTTATTCCTTTTTTTTTTTTTTTTTAGTTTGTTTATTCTTTTCTGTAGCAGAGATGCTTGCAAAACTCACCTTAATGCCTACCTATAAACCTCTCCTTACCTAGGGTGGCTTCTATGAGTTCTGTGGGCCAAAGGGCCTGATGGGAGGACATGTGACTGAAGAAGACTTGTAGAGTTGATGTGATCTGGAGTAAAGTCTCAGAAACTTTCTGGGAGTACTCAAAGTGGGCAGAGAGGTTATACCACAGAAGAAGCACCACCGGTGTTTGGATCCTATCCCACACATGGGGTGATATAAGTCGAAAGAAATATTCCAAGGCTTCTTGTTGCATACTTAAAAGATTAGGAGGAACATACATCTGTATGAAAGAGCAAGACCGCCTCCTGAGGGAATTCAAAGTCAGTGTGGTGCACAAGTCTAATTATGAAGTTTACAATCTTACTGACTATCCCCAGCACGCTTCTTCCATCAAATTATTACAAACGTTTTATAACCCTAATAGAGTGGACATGGAAGGGGCCAGCACAATGTGTTATACATTTGCTTCCTTTCCTTTAAGATTTTTAACACGTGTCAATACTTATAGGTAGAATGATTGTGGCAAGTATTATTTATTGCCTTTTTGAAATATAAGGACAATTTAAATAACATTTATTTACATTATACTATGTGTTGAGGGTGATCTGAAATGGCACAAAAATTCTCAAGGGACATAGTTTTTCAATCTATAGCTTAAACACTTGGCATTTACCTCTTGATGTTAGCTTTTTCTGAAAAAAGTGTCTTTTTCAGGCAGACCAGCTGCTTTTAGTCATACTATGTAAAAGAGAATCTAAGGCTATTGCCTTTCACTATTTGTACTTAATCCTTTATTCTCCTACAAATCAAGCCAAGAAGAATCAATGAAGCACCACCAGGCAAAGAGCCAAATATTCTTCCATGTTGGCTTAGAGACTTCATTTACTCTTGATATGAATAGGCCAGACCTGTAACAAATAAACCTACATGATCTAACTCTTCTGGATGTTTCAAATTTCTCTCTCAGGTTCAAAACAAAGATTCATCATTTCATATTGCTTTTAAAAATTCGTCATTAGACAAACTATCACAAAAAACTCAGAACGTTGGAAAGAATATGCAATGAGCCTTGCCAGTTAAAATCTAGGATGCTAGAATAAAAATAAATATTTTTTTAGTCTGAGTATGTCACTAATATTTCAGGGAAATACACTAAAAATATATTTATTGTTCATCCAAAATACAAATTTAACTGTACTTTCTGTATTTTCATTTGGTAGGTAAAATCCATCATGTGTTTTTCTTTCAACTGGAACAGAATTAAGATCTGGCTTACTTAGTGGTTTTGGAGATGAATTAAAGAATCTGAGTGGAGGCAGCTCACAACGTATCATGATACTTCAAACCAACCTGGACCGTGTGGAAAGCTTTCCATCAGATTCTAAACTGATACCGATACCATCTGATGTTCTGTATAAGGCCCTTGTTAGTCATCAGGTTTGAATGCGTCCCAGTTCCAACATCTCCCAGTACTGTTTGGAATAAAATCAGCTACTGTCCTCTGAGTTGAAAGGATGCCTTTTTCTTTATTATTACTCAATCTCTTGAAGCATCCAGCCCCTACTTCCTATTCTTTATGACAGTCAGCCTACAGTACTTTTTGTTCCAACAGGTGTATAATGATGTATCTGATTACTTATCACAAGGCATTTTGTGTTCCAAGACACAAACAGAATGCCAGTGTAAGGGATCCAGTCCTACTTCAACATGGACTGTTTTTAATTCCTAAACTGAGAAATTTTTTTGGTAGATGTGTTTTAGTTTATTGGTGATCTTGTGCACCAGGCATATTCTCTCTGTATGGTAACAGCAAAATCAGCTTAGAGTATTGACTGACACTCCTTGTTTAAGCTTGAATAAGAACTATCAGTTTTCCACCTACTTGACTAAGCAATAAAGTTATACTTACATTTCATTGTGTGTAAGTGAAAACCATGACAAAACCTTCATGACATTATTCTTATAATTCAGAAAAAGAAGCCTTCTCCATCAGAATTTCAGTGTAATAGCAGTAGAAACATTTTCTTAGGACAATGCAGTTTCTGTATCTTATGTACAAAATTTCAGTAAAAGAAATATCTATGGAAATATGAAATCAAAACTTAGAATAGCACATGAATGGGATGATCCAAACATCTGTCTTCAGAGATGAGATACAATGTCTGATTAGAGACTTTATGTTAATGATCCGACAATATCCACTTTGTGTTTCATCATCGTTAAAATGCTGCACTGATCTCTTCCAATTTTCCATCATGTATACAGAATGACATTTGTGGTTTTGTTTTTTTTTAAGCAGTAGAGCAATATATTCTATTCACTAATACGTTAACAAAAATGAAGAATATATTACTTTTAAAATTATAAACATTCATAAATAGCATTGACTCAATTTTGCAGTGCCAAATAGGCTACTTTTGAGAGCATTCACTTAGCCATCTACATTAACACTAAAATCACCATTACTTTTGGAAAGAATGTGTTTCTTTGTGAAACCCAACAAATGCTCAGAAACTTTTTCAAAAATATGTTACAAAATTTTTACACAGGAAAATTATATATGAAGCATATGTATATGTTAAAGTCTGCCACCCTTCTTATGAAGTGAAATATTGCCAACACTTTGAAGTCCCATGCACACCCCTAGAAGATTTCATTGTTATTCTCTTAAATTTTAAAATGATCATTCTTGTGTTACTCTTTTCCACATATGTATGCATCCTCTCCCCAAAATGTCACTGATGTTTTATATATTTATCTCATCTTCCTCTAAATAAACCTGGGTTGGTTTTCAGGCTTTTTTTTTTTTTTTCAGTTTTCTACCACTGATAAACAATGTTGATAAGAATTTTATGTATGTGATTTCTGTGTATAAGTGAGAGTATTTATCTGGGAGTGGAAATGCTCCCAGAGTATGTACCTTTTAAATTCTGTTAGAAAATACCAGACTGTTTTCAAAGCTGTTTCATTTGTTTTCCACTAGCAGCTTATAAGAGTTGTCATTGCTCCACCAACTCTTGATATTGTCAGACCTTTTAATACTTTGCCATTCTAGTGGTATAAAATGATATCTCAACCTGATTTCCAGAGTGCTAATGAAATGAGTGTTGATTGCTGAAGAAGGCTTTCTTATCTCTTCTTGCAATTCTTTGGAATTCTGCATTCAGATGTTTATATCTTTCCTTTTCTCCTTTGCTTTTCACTTCTCTTCTTTTCACAGCTATTTGTAAAGCCTCCCCAGACAGCCATTTCGCTTTTTTGCATTTCTTTTCCATGGGGATGGTCTTGATCCCTGTCTCCTGTACAATGTCACGAACCTCTATCCATAGTTAATCAGGCACTCTGTCTATCAGATCTAGGCCCTTAAATCTATTTCTTACTTCCACTGTATAATCATAAGGGATTTGATTTAGGTCATACCTGAATGGTCTAGTGGTTTTCCCACTTTCTTCAACTTAAGTCTGAATTTGGCAATAAGGAGTTCATGATCTGAGCCACAGTCAGCTCCCACTCTTGTTTTTACTGACTGTATAGAGCTTCTCCATTTTTGGCTGCAACAAATATAATCAATCTAATTTCGGTGTTGACCATCTGGTGATGTCCATGTGCAGAGTCTTCTCTTGTGTTGTTGGAAGAGGGTGTTTGCTATGACCAGTACATTCTCTTGGCAAAATTCTATAGCCTTTGCCCTGCTTCATTCCGTATTCCAAGGCCAAATCTGCCTGTTACTCCAGGTGTTTCTTGACTTCCTACTTTTGCATTCCAGTCCCCTATAATGAAAAGGACATCTTTTTTGGGTGTTAGTTCTAAAAGGTCTTGTAGGTCTTCATAGAACTATTCAGCTTCTTCAGCGTTACTGGTTGGGGCATAGACTTGGGTTACTGTGATATTGAATGGTTTGCCTTGGAAACGAACAGAGATCATTCTGTCATTTTTGAGATTGCATCCAAGTACTGTATTTCCAACTCCTTTGTTGACCATGATGGCTACTCCATTTCTTCTAAGGGATTCCTGCCCACAGTAGTAGATATAATGGTCATCTGAGTCAAATTCACCCATTCCAGTCCATTTTAGTTTGCTGATTCCTAGCATGTCGACGTTCACTCTTGCCATCTCCTGTTTGACCACTTCCAATTTGCCTTGATTCATGGACCTAACATTCTAGGTTCCTATGCAATATTGCTCTTTACAGCATCGGACCTTGCTTCTATCACCAGTCACATCCACAGCTGGGTATTGTTTTTGCTTTGGCTCCATCTCTTCATCCGTTCCAGACTTATTTCTCCACTGATATCCAGTAGCATATTGGGCACCTACTGACCTGGGGAGTTCCTCTTTCAGTATCCTATCATTTTGTCTTTTCATACTGTTCATGGGGTTCTCAAGGCAAGAATACTGAAGTGGTTTGCCATTCCCTTCTCTTTCTCTTGCCATTCCTTTTCTCCAGCAGAGGAGAAAAGGAAAGATATAAGCATCTGAATGCAGAGTTCCAAAGAATAGCAAGGAGAGATAAGAAATCCTTCTTCAGCGATCAATGCAAAGAAATAGAGGAAAACAACAGAATGGGAAAGACTAGAGATCTCTTCAATAAATTTAGAGATACCAAGGGAACATTTCATGCAAAGATGGGCTCGATAAAGGACAGAAATGGTCTGGACCTAACAGAAGCAGAAGATATTAAGAAGAGGTGGCAAGAATACACAGAAGAACTATACAAAAAAGATCTTCATGACCAAGATAATCACGAAGATGTGATCACTCACCTAGGGCCAGACATCCTGGAATGTGAAGTCAAGTGGGCCTTAGAAAGCATCACTATGAACAAATCTAGTGGAGGTGATGGAATTCCAGTTAAGCTATTTCAAATCCTGGAAGATGATGCTGCGAAAGTGTCAGCAAATTTGGAAGATGCAGCAGTGGCCACAGGACTGGAAAAGGTCAGTTTTCATTCCAATCGCAAAGAAAGGCAATGCCAAAGAATGCTCAAACTACCTCACAATTGCACTCATCTCACACACTAGTAAAGTAATGCTCAAAATTGTCCACCAGGCTTCAGCAATACGTGAACGGTGAAGTTCCACATTGCCAACATCCGCTGGATCATGGAAAAAGCAAGAGAGTTCCAGAAAAACATCTATTTCTGCTTTATTGACTATGCCAAAGCCTTTGACTATGTGGATCACAACAAACTGTGGAAAATTCTGAAAGAGATGGGAATACCAGACCACCTGACCTACCTCTTGAGAAACCTATATGCAGGTCAGGAAGCAACAGTTAGAACTGGACATGGAAGAACAGACTGGTTCCAAACAGGAAAAGGAGTATGTCAAGGCTGTATATTGTCACCCTGCTTATTTAACATATATGCAGAGTACATCCTGAGAAACGCTGGGCTGGAAGAAGCACAAGCTGGTATCAAGATTGCTGGGAGAAATATCAATAACCTCGGATAGGCAGATGACACCACCCTTATGGCAGAAAGTGAAGAGGAACTAAAAAGCCTCTTGATGAAAGTGAAAGTGGAGAGTGAAAAAGTTGGCTTAAAGCTCAACATTCAGAAAACTAAGATTATGGCTTCTGGTCCCATCACTTCATGGGAAATAGATGGGGAAACAGTGGAAACAGTGTCAGACTTTATTTTGGGGGGCTCCAAAATCAGTGCAGATGGTGATTGCAGCCATGAAATTAAAAGACATTTACTCCTTGGAAGGAAAGTTATGACCAACCTAGATAGCATATTCAAAAGCAGAGACATTACTTTGCCGACTAAGGTCTGTCTAGTCAAGGCTATGGTTTTTCCAGTGGTCGTGTATGGATGTGAGAGTTGGACTGTGAAGAAAGCTGAGTGCCATAGAATTGATGCTTTTGAACTGTGGTGTTGGAGAAGACTCTTGAGAGTCCCTTGGACTGCAAGGAGATCCAACCAGTCCATTCTAAAGGAGATCAACCCTGGGATTTCTTCGGAAGGAATGATGCTAAAGCTGAAAGTCCAGTACTTTGGCCACCTCATGCAAAGAGCTGACTCATTGGAAAAGACTCTGATGCTAGGAGGGATTTGGGGCAGGAGGAGAAGGGGACGACAGAGGATGAGATGGCTGGATGGCATCACCGACTTGATGGACATGGGCTGGGTGAACTCTGGTAGTTGGTGATGGACAAGGAGGCCTGGTGTGCTGTGACTCATGGGGTTACAAAGAGTCAGACATGAGCAACTGAAATGAACTGAATGAAATGCACATTTTTAACTAGGTTTATTCTCTGAGATTCATTTCCTGTAAAATATCTATTCAAGTCTTTCCCCTTTACTTGGTTATTTACTTCTTTAAGTATCAAGTTGTAGGAATTCTTTATATTTACATACTAATTTTTGGCAAAAGAAGACACTGTCTACCAATTTATCCAATTATCTTCTACCAGTTTGTAGTTTATCTTTCTTCTTTATGTATGATGTCTTTTGATAATAGAATTTCAGTTTTAATATTGCTGAATTTATGTCTTTTCCTTTTTAGTTTGTGCCTTACATAAACTAATGTCTTATTTAAAGAATTCTTTCATGTGTCAAAGTTGCAAAGATATTCACTCATGTCTTCTAAAGACTTTGTCTTTCACATATGTTCACTGATCATTTGGAAATTGGATTTATTTATGAAGTAAATTAAGAATTTTATTTTTTGTTATAGAAAGCCTACTGGATTTTTTCCATTAGATGAAACTTTCCCCCTGTGATTTTTTTAATCCAATCTAAGTCCTGTATGAAGTTCTGATGTATTCACAAGCCCACTGAGATCTCTGTTCAATGCTATTTGGTAGTTCATTTATTCTTGCACCTCATCACACTTGCTAAATTGTAGTTGCTTTATTATAAGTCATGATATCTGTGCACCCCTATGTTCAGCACTATTCACAATAGCCAAAACATGGAAACAACCTAAACGTCCACTGACAGATGAATGGATAAAGAAAACATGGTACAGTGGAATATTACTCAGCCATAAAAATGAAATAATTCCATTTTTAACAACACAGATAGACCTAAAAGTTATCTTACTAATTGAAGTAAGTCAGAAAGACAAATACTGTATGATATCACTTTTATGTGGAATCTAAAATATGAGACAGTTAAAGAAAGAAAGAAAGTGAAGTTGCTCAGTAGTGTCTGACTCTTTGCGATCCCGTGGACTGTAGCCTACCAGGCTTCTCCATCCATGGGATTCTCCAGGCAAGAATACTGGAGTGGTTTACCATTTCCTTCTCCAGGGGATCTTCCCGACCCAGGGATCGAAACCAGGTCTCCCGCATTGGCCGAAGACGCTTTAACCTCTGAGCCACCGGGGAAGCCCTGGCACAGATGAACTTATCTACAAAGCAGAAATAGACTCACAGACACAGGCAACAGATTTGTGGTTGTCAAGGGGAAGAGAGATAAGGGAGGAATGGATTTTGAGCTTGGGCTTGCTGCTGCTGCTGCTAAGTCACTTCAGTCGTGTCCGACTCTGTGCAACCCCAGAGATGGCAGCCCACCAGGCTCCCCCATCCCTGGGATTCTCCAGGCAAGAACACTGGAGTGGGTTGCCATTTCCTTCTCCAATGCATGAAAGTGAAAAGTGAAAGTGAAGTCGCTCAGTCGGGTCTGACTCTTAGCAACCTCATGGACTGCAGCCCACCAGGCTCCTCCGTCCATGGGATTTTCCAGGCAAGAGTACTGGAGTGGGATGCCATAGCAGTTGCAAACTATTATATACAAAACGGATAAACAATAAAGTCTTACTGTATAACACAGGGGACTATATCAATATTCTATGATAAACCATGATATATATATATATATATATAAACTGAATTAATTTGTTATACAGCAGAAATTAGCACAGCATGGCAAATCAACTATAATAAAGTAAATTTTTTTTAAGTCATAATAACTGTTTTTAATTTCAATAATTTTTATCTTTTCCAATTTATTGATGTATTTATGCATGGTTGCATGTATGCATCTGCTATCTAGTAGTTTAGAAGTTTTACATTCTGTTTCTATTCTTAGTCCAGAAATTTTAAAATCAATAGTTACATTAATAAAGTCTAGACTGAATCACTTTATTTACTTCTCTCAAGCAAGTCTGGACACTATGAATGAGCTCTAAACACTCTTTCCCCTTTATATGTTATTCTTATTCATTGTTTTGGTTCTGCGTTTTTCTAACCTAAAAAACTGGCCAATTATCATTTTATATAATCAGATTCTGTATAGACCATTCTCACATTTATCATTTTCTTTGCTCATTATTCCTATTTAACCTCTGACTTTTCTTTTGGGAGCATATTCATTCTTGAAGTTTGTTCTTCAGGCATTCCTCCAGAGAATGTCCTTGGTTTGGGTGTAAAATATTTTAATAGATGCTTTCATAAAATTCTAGGTTTGCAGGTAATTCTCTCAGGACTTTAAAGCTGTATCATGTTGTCTTATAAATCCTTTTTTTCTCTATTGAGATATCAGTCTAGTTTTCATTTCTTTATAAGTAATTTTTCTCCTCAGTTCTTTTTGTCTTGAAGTTCTATTTATACAATTTGTCCAAATGTGGATTCCCTTATTATATATGTTTCTTGGGATGCACTGAATTGTCTCAGTCTTAATTATTTTCATCAATTATGGAAAGTTCTTAGACATTACTTCTTCACAGATTGCCATTTCCATACTTTCTCTACTGTCTCGTTCTAGAATTCAAAACAGTTTTCATTTTCTTACTCTAGCTTACATACTTTTTAACCTATTTTTACTATTTCTCATCTCTTATCTTTCTGTCCTAAAAACTGCATAATTTCATGTACATCTTTCAGTCTACCACATCACTCTTCAGCTGTGTCAAATCTCTTATTTATTCTATTCACTGACTTCTCATAATAATTATTTCATTTATAGAGACGCTACTGGTTGAGTTCCCTCCCCCACAAAAAAGAAATCCCTTCATACCTGGGATAATCTGTTATTCCTTTGTCTTACTCTTCCTACTTTTTTCCCCCCAAAAGAATTAAGCATTCATATTTTATTACAAGTGAATCTGTGGTCTTTGTGTATTTTATAATTTTTGAACTGAGATCTTATATTTGTAACATTTATAAGGGTATTTTTTGTGGCCCTGATTTAGTATGTATTTCCCTACAGAAGATAAATGTTTGCTTCTGCCAGGTGGCTAGAGGCACTAGCAACCCAACATCAATTTAAATTTTCATCTTGGGGTTTTTAGACCACACAAATAGAATGAATTCTGGCCCAGGACCTGAGTAATGCCTTGCTTGTGGTTACAAATTCTCAGGAAAGGGTTTTTTTCTTCTTCTATCGGCAGCCAATTTTTTTAGTTTTTCCTTTTGGTGTGGTACTTTTTCTAGTTCATTCTTTACTAAAGATGTTGTGTTCTGAAGGTTTTGGCATGACAAGGGTTCTACAATTAAACTTCCCAACTTGACTAGTCCATAGGCCTGATCACCTATAGTCCACTTAGTCCACTGAAAGAAAGCTTTGGGCCACCAAGATCTGGCAGATGTCCTGGGCAGCTCTCCAATTTAGCGCTGTAATAGATCTCCAGATTTATGCTTGCTTGTTCTTTTTGGCTTCTGTGAATCTGCCTTCTTCATTTCTTTCCAGAATAGTTAAGCATTTTAAAAGATGGATTTTTAAAAATTTTTATCCAACATTTTTAGCATTTTTAACAAGGATTTTTTTTCAAAAAGAATATCTAATGTACATATTGTCAGAAACTATCCATGCAAATAATTTAATAAGGCTCTATTTATTCTTAAAAACATCTGAAGTCACTTCTATATTTTAATTTCAAGAGACTAAAACATTTCTAAACCAGGTTTTCACTTGTGCTATGTTGCTTAAATAATGAATTTGAAGTTTCAGTCTTTTCATGTCTAAAGTTTACTGTAAATATTTTTGCCATGTTT
Organism: Ovis aries; assembly: GCF_016772045.2. Lineage (NCBI taxonomy): Eukaryota > Metazoa > Chordata > Mammalia > Artiodactyla > Bovidae > Ovis > Ovis aries. The sequence goes on from NC_056061.1 coordinate 58,630,656, forward strand.
CACCATGAATTTGCTTTTTCAAAAGTGTCTCCAGAACACAGAATGAACCTATTACGTGTTCTGATTCCCACAAACTTTGATTATGATATCAGACCATATCATCTTATAATGAAAACCAACTCAGTTTTCCATCCAAAATGAGAATTTTCACCTTTCAGCCTACACTTAGGCATGCAGGTAGCGCACAGTTCGGTGGAGGCATGGTGGTGCTGTGACAGATCTCAGCAGTTAATAACTTCACAGTCACTCAAAGCTAGAGGCATCAAATTACTCTAAGGACATTATTCTCAATCTTTTGAGTAGGAAGAAAACATTTCCCATTTTTTGGTTTAAGTTATAGTTTCCGCTGCAACTCTACCAGATAGTTCTCATTTAGAAGAATTTCCAACATCATGTATTAGAATTTCCAGCTACATGTGCATTACAGCTGTATACCCCAACTCTTTCTTACGAAATAAAAAAAAGTCAGCCAAAAGTATTGAAGATTACTGAAGTGAAAATCAAAGACTTCCCAAAGACCAAGAACAGAGCAATAACTGAATAGGTAGGATGGTACAGAAAACTTTTTTATCTCAGTTTTGGGTTTCCATTTACAATAAGAAAGCTACTTGCCAGTTGATTTGATCTAATGTAATCAAATACCCTTTGCAGTTACTCTTACCTGCTAACTCAGGGTTATTTTAACTAAATCTTTTATCACATCAAAATGTTACTTACAGGCTAATTATAAATACTCCCCAACTTTCCAAAGATGGAAATAAATATATCGTGACACTGGTTTTTATGAATTTGGTTCAATGGTCTAGGTAAATATTTTTCACAATCTGGATCATTCCATAATGAATTAAGTTTTTAAGTGCATAGTTAGTAGTATACTATCTTTGTAAGTTTATAATCACCTGTGAAAACACAAATAAAATATGGTTTATTGAAATTTGTTTTTTTTTAAAGGGCTACATAGGATAATGTAAATAATATCAGAAAAGGGGGAGCTTTATTTAGTGTTTCTTATCTTTGCCTTATTCCTGGATTAATGGTAACATTTTGTTTCTTCAATAAGTATATACTTTTTATTTCATTAAATTATCTTTTTAATCCAAAATAAATGTAAAATATATCAAATGATTTTGTCAGAGTTTATCAAAACAGTCATGTAGCTTTACCTTTTTGACTCTTAGTGTTCTGAAGTATTTTAGAAAAAGATACCTCAATGTAAACCATCAGTGTGCTCTTGGCATAAACATCTTTTGGAACCCAGCCTTAGCCACTCTCTTCAGCTTCTCTTGTTTGATTTTATCTAAAAAGGACCAGGATAATTACTGCCTCTATGGCATTTCACATCCTTTATCTCATTTAATTCTCACAACCACCCTGCAAGTTAAACACAATCATCCTGAAGTTTAGGAAATGAGATTCAGTGAAAGTAAAGAACTGGCTTCATCTGCAACAGCTGATAACCTGAAATGTTTGCTGCCAGAACATGGGCTCACCCCATGACTCTGATGGCCCTGCCTGGGATGACATCCCAGTGGATGTTAATATTTAAAAATTTTTGGCAAATAATGTAATGGTTGGTTTGGGTGTGCTTAGTCCCTTAGTCGTGTCCGACTCTCTGTGACCCATTGGACTGTAGCACACCAGAATCCTCTGTCAATGGGGCTTCCCAGACAAGAATACTGGGGTGGGTTGCTATTTCCTACTCCAGGAGATCTTCCCGACCCAGGGATGGAATAGGCGTCTTCTGTGTCTCCTGCATCGCAGGCGGATTCTTTACCCGCTGAGCCATCGGGGACGCCCTCATGAGCTCCACTATTTTACTTGTCAGTGGCCAAACTTAGCATTCTGGCTGCACTGAGTATCCCTCACCAAAGCCTTCACACCCTCACAGGAGAATATCCACAGCGACGGGGAGGAAATAAAGACGAAGCGGACTGATCTTCCCTACGGAGGCTAGATAACTTGCTGTTGAGACTAGGTAACTATTAGAGTACCTCACTGAAGTCCGCTTTCACTGCTCCTTTTTTTTTTAAGTTCCTTTACTCATGTCACTTGCCTTCTTTTTCTTGCTTCTGCTTCATCTCGGTCATCTGATTCAGGTCTCCAGATCACATAATAGATTGTTCATTCTTATATTGTTGGAAGTACCATTGCTGGAAAATACTGACATCCATTAGTTCTCTCCTTTTCCCCCCAATTCTTAAAGTTCTATCATCAAAGTTACCTTAATATGACATACTAAGTCATATCTGACTCTTGTGACTCCATAGACTGTAGCCAGCCAGGCTCCTCTATCCATGGCACTTCCCAAGCAAGAATGTCGATTGGAGTGGTTGTCATTTCCTACTCCAGGGGATCTTCCAGACCCAGGAATCAAACCTGGGTCTCCTACTTTGCAAGCGGATTCTTTATCAACTGAACTATAAGGGAAGACAATATGACATACTATCAAATTCCAGTTCTGAATTCTAAGATGAATTCTGTAAAACCAGAAGGTGAAGCCAGTGACTAATTTACCACTAAATTTTGTAATTCTCTAATACTTTTTCAAGTAAATAAAATATAGAGCATAGATAGTTAACTACATAACAAAGGTTTTTTTTTAATTTTAAAGGAGAGGTTATATCTGTAAAAGTCAAAGGTATGCATTATTACATCCATTATGCTCATCAAGTTTGAAAGCCATTCCATGTACCTTTAAAAAAAATATTTGTGTGTCTACAGGAAAGTGAATAAAAACACTTTTTAACCATTATTATTTAACTCTCTTTGAAAGGCAAAATCAAACATAGAAAATGATGCTTCATTACCTGATTTGTACTTTGCCTGTATCATCTTGGAATACAATAGTCTGATTCCCAAACTTGATAAAATACACTGTATAAGTATTCTTTTGTGCAATGAGCTTTTAGGAGATTTTTTTTTCCCTCTTGCAGGGGATGGGGAAGGACCGTGAGGGGTGTGGCCAATGTTGGGATGAAGTGGTGGAGGAAAGATCCAGAAAGGTAACAGATCACTGAACAATTAAAACACATGAACAATTCCAGGGGAAAAAGCCAAGTACGTACTTCACTTTAGTAACATATAGCCACATTTTCTGTTGCCTTTACATTTTTAGTCATACATGTATAAAGAATATATGGATTAGGTTCAACTTTTCAAGGAGATGGGTATTCTAGTCCCAGATTATTTGAAAACATGCATCTTATTCTTCTTATCACAGAGCATAAGCTCTTACTCAACAGATGCTTGATTTCTCTTCATCTGTACTTCTACAATTAGCTACAGCAGAGGCTAAGTGCATAGGACAAAGGAAGATAATTTAGTAACATGCCCAGGACCATGGCAATTTGAAAGAGTGTCATGTCTGGAACAAGGCTTGAGGGTTGTGGGATTCCACCCACTTTGAGTGAAGATATCAGTAGTGGCACCTTTGAGCAGACATCAATCAAAGCTGAATAACAAACAAGGACAAATCAAGAGCTTTCATTCAAAAATTTGTGTTCTAGCAATTATGTCAGAAAAGCAATAAATGTATGAAAATAGATGTATAAAGTCACCCTTGTCCTCTAGGAGTGAACAGACTAGTTTAGTTTATAAATCTGTCTCTGTATCTTCAGGTATGGGTGGAAGGGGAAACAACTCATTTCATAAATGGACTTAACAACATTTCATGATGAATTACAGAAATGATAGCAGTTATATCAATGCTGGCCAATTAATTACCAGTATTTTCATCAGAACTCAAATTAAATACATTTTATGCTTTTGTGATTTATTTTAAGAGCAGTTTATCATTTTGCACAATTGCATTTGTAACTCTATAAGTATTCAAAGAGTGGAAGGCCTGTCAGAAAATAAGAAATTCTTATGAATATACTTAATTTAGAGAATATATAAATCATCAAACAGTGAGGAATACTTAATCTAGTGACTACAAATGTCTTCACATCTTCCAGAATTTAAAATTCATATATTCTTGAAAAAACATATTTTTAAAGGGCAAAATAATGTTAAGATCTGAGGCCCTAAACAAGACAGAACACAGAGTCTAAATAGAGACAGTAGTGAGATAGCACTATTAGTAAGAAGCTATGTGATCTATGCAAGTCCCTTAGCCTCTCTGGGTCTCCTTGGCCAGAAGAGGTTGGAGTTAGAATCAGTAGGCTCTCACTAGCTCTTTCTCACTTCTGAACTATATGACCTGCCAAACATCATGCTACATTATAGAGAAAGCAGGACTCAGAGACAAAGGTCCATGATTCCAATCCTAACGCTACCACTAAATTTGTTCTATGACAGTGAATGTCATTAGGCTTCAGTTTCTACAAATATACAATTATAAATTGAAATTAGATTATTTTTAATAATCCTTAACCTTCTGAAATGGTTTATTGATGATGGATATTTAGAAGTGTATTTCAGGGGACATTGTGCATTCTTGTGAGCCAATAGGGGGAGCTCTCACATAGCTTTTTTTTTTTTTTTTTTTTAACATATCCCACAAATAACAGAAATTACTGGATCTTAACTGCAAATTGGGATGGATTATTCAATTACAATCAGGTATTTATAAACCAGAGGACTCACATTACCCATTACAGCAACATTAAGGTGGGCCATCTACTCAGCGGTACCTTTTTCATTTTGAGAGGTTTTTAATCATCCATCAAAGCACACATTTGTTAGTCTGTTTAAACCATTTCAGAAATTGTTTTGTTTTCTGTTTGTCTTCTAGACTCCAGTGCCAGATGAAGTTAAGGTCTCCATTTGATTTGTATTCAAACTTATAAGAGTTAAAAGCAGCAGGAAAGGCTTACGGAGATTAAAAAGCAAGAAACCATTTCGTTAGGTCTGTGCTTCTGTGGGTTGAACTTGCTACACACACAAACTGACATGTGCACTTAAATTATTATCGTTCAATTATGTATTTCAGGGGTTGGCATCTTTGTTCTTTTTTCCCTCCATGTGTTACATGTAATTTACTACCCTAATCATGGAATATAAAATCTGTTCATCTCTGAATCTTTAGGAAATGTCCTTTCTTTAATTGAAACAGATCTCTTTTATGTTAATTAGAATATGAAACATGGGTTGTGAACAGTTAGCTTTCAAATGAAACTCAAACATTAATGTTCAGGTAAAATGAAAACGAGACAACACACTTTTAATAGATATTTCTTCAATAAAGTTGTGGTTTATTTTTAGGATGGAATTTTATTGCTTACTGTGATTTATACCTACTTTATCTAAAGGTTCATGGTGGCCAGCAAATAACGGCTCATATTTTTTGGCCATTTTTCCCTGAAAACATAACTACATTTTAAAATATGGAAAAGTAATTTATAAGGGAAATGAAAAAAGCTTACATGGAAGATTACATAAAATACATCTGTCTTTTCAAGCCATTGAGATATATAAACAACTCGTTAAAACCTTAAAATGCCAAGAGGAAGGACAAAAGATTCTTTTATTGCAATGAACTTTTGAAAATATGTTCTTTTTTTTTTTACTTTAAAGAAGTAAGATTTAACTTCACATCTAAAAAAGATCATGATTAAACGTGTGTGTATAATTTTTTAAAACCATATCACTTGAAGATTTGTCTTCAAAGGAATCAGTAATAGAGCAAATATATAGGAAAAATAAACATGTTTGGCAGCCAAAAGCTTTTTTTCAACAAAAGTACAGCCTTTTGTTTTTGACTGCAAAGGTTTTTTCTTTTTATGTCAAATGAAATTTTAAGATCACCTATGAGTTTGGAACTAAATCCTTTACTGCCAAATCTGATTCCAATCCTTAAAATCTGTTTTTGTAATACTGCCAGCAATGCACTAACTTTAAATAGGTAGCCAGACATATTGGCAAAAATATACGTAGTTAATCAAATAAAACTATGTAGCAGTTTGGGAACAATCAATCAACTTTCACAATCTTTTAAGTATGAAGCTGCTGTGAAGACATCATGACTTGCAGTGAAATACTACAATCAAACTGCATAAGCAGCTGCTTTTGAATTCATCTTCTCCTTTGTTTTTAAGTTTTCATGGACCTACCTCTTAACTATGAATTTTATAAGCTTTTGAAAGAAAAAACCTGGCAGGCTTACTACTTCAACTAACAAAGAAACTAGAACTGGTAATACAGTTGGAAGCCTAACACTCTGTAAGAACTGCCAACTTGAACTTATCTGGTTAACTATTATGGTATGGATTGCACTTGAAATGGCTTCTGATGACTGACATTATTTCACTGAAAAAGAACATTTGTAGGAAGAGACTTAAATACTTCATTTTGCTTCATAACTGGATGTTGAAACTTTTCAAATAAAAGATAGCGTTACCTAAAAAGAAATCCTGATACTCCAATATTAGCATGTTTCATTCTTTGCAAACTACATTTCCGTTATGGGAGAAAAGTAGAGCTATCCTTTTAAACATGTCAATGCCAACCCCACAAGGACTTCACTTAGTTTATTCTATTTTTTTGTTTTAAATCAGAAACCAAAATTGCACTTTACAAATGGATTATTTGTGAAAAAACCCTGAGACCTATAGTTAAATTAGACTGATTTATGACTTGTTTTTATACACATACTTCTTTTTTTTTGTAATCATAAATGTAATTAATTGGAATTTTAAGATTTGAAATGCAGTGAGCAATTTGGCTCTTCAAACCCAAATGATGGACAATGCTAAAACAATTTCTAAACGCTTGAAAAAATGTCACCTTCTTTTTAGTGTCTAAGGTCCATTTTGCTGAATCTCAGTAGTGGCTAATAGCATTAGCTCCTAACACATAAGGTTTCTTTGTGGGTGTGTGTGTGGGGGGGTGTGTATGTGTGAGAGAGAGAGAGAGACAAGAGACGGAGAGAGATGAGTTCCCATTTTACTAAACAGCCTTAGAGTATTTTTATTCTCTTACATGTTATCAGATATCCACAGATTTGTTCATAGAGGCAAATCTGAGAATTATTCTGAAGTAAAGATGAATATGGGTCGGGAAGATCCTCTGGAGGAGGGCATGGTAACCCACTTCAGTATTCTTACCTGGAGAATCCCCATGGACAGAGGAGCCTGGACCGGCTACAGTCCATGGGGTCACAAAGAGTCAGACAAGACTGAAGTGACTTAGCATGCACAGAGATGACTATATGTTTGGAAAATACGTAGTTAGCAGTGGTCAAATTTGTTGTTAGCCACATTTATAAAAGGATTTCAATGTTAGATATACATAACACTGAATTCAAAGCTGGAGAAAGAACTTACAGTGAAATAGCTGATATATAATTTATATATAAACATACCTATATATTGAGTTATCTTTTGCTTAATAAGCTCATCACCCATATGGAAGTCAAAAAGTAGGTTATCATAAATAAAGCCCAAACAAAACAAGAATAAGATTCAATCCCTGGCTCATCCCTCCCTGTCACCCACCCACCCACCCTTGGCTGCTCCTAAATCCTTTGTAATCCTGAAGGCCCAGGAAAGAAGATGTCTCTGCCCATATTTGAACATATTCCTCTCTCCTCTCAGTCCTGCCACACGATCCACATCCTGCCTGTGTCAGGTAACCCTCTTCTGCAAACTCTATTTTCCCTATCTGTATCATTGCACCTGTGCGTTTTATTTCCATGTTTAATGTGTATCTCTATGTTTTCAACTAAATTGTAATCTTGAAGGTAGAATTGCTTTATTATCTTTCCACCTCCAGTATTTCATAAAATGCTTGTCTTAAAGTCAAGCACAGAGAATACACAACTAAATTTCACTTTCCATCTGAAGGTCTAAGCCCCTACAGGGACAGACTGAGAAGTAACTATGGTTTGTTTGACTACTAAGCAGGTAACCAACCATTTGAAGAGATATGAGGGCTATGAAGGAATGACAGTGTGGTTATTCTAGGATTGCACACTGGAGGTTCAGGCAAGAAACAGTAATTGAGTCACACAGAAGGCTATACACAGCCATTCTGCAAGTGATCCCAAGCTCAGGCCCTGGTAGTTCTTACTGAGGGAATGTAGGTACAGTGTTGTCAGAGCTGAAGAGCTCAAGTAATTGAGAAATTCCGATTTTTTTTAACACAAAACATCTTAGTTACAAAATTATGGCTTGATATTTTTTAAAGCCCCTGTGAGCAAAGAAAATATATGAACAAGCCGTGGATGACATAAGGGCCATTGATGTGGAATGTGAGCAGAAAAAAGAGATCATAAACATCTTCCTTGAATTAAAACAGCAATTAAAATAATCAAAAAATTTTCTCCCAAATTGGGAAAACATATTTATATATACATTTTACATTCATTTATATTTATGTGTGAATTTCTCCTCAAGCTTATATATACATTTATACTCATTTATACTTTACATTTATCAGTTCAGTTCAGTTCAGTCGCTCAGTCGTGTCCAACTCTTTATATTTACACTTTTAGTTAAATGGTATGTATGTTTACATTTGTATTTATATAGTCAAGTTCGACAAGTTGGGGCTCAGAATGAGGAAACTTAAGGTCAGTGTAGACCTGGATGGCAATAGGAAGAGAACAATTGTAAAAATGCCGACCTTATTACTTGGGTTTGAATCCAAGTGTTCAGGCAGTTTGTTTTTCTGACCTTTAAAACCACCTCTGAATCACTGATAAACACAGAACTAAGCTGAGAAGAAAAGGTATTTACAACACCACCTTTGGATAACTCTAAAGCTGCTCAAGTATTTTTGCAGTGACTGGAGGGGATGGAATGCTGGGAAAATCACAGCACTGGAAACAAAGCTGACTGGTTTTATCTCAACTTTTTATATCCGACTGAAGCACACTTCACCTGTGAATAGTGATTATTAAGTTTCTTTCAAGGGAATGGGGCCTGTAATTCATGAATGCTGCAGGTGTGAACCCCTACAAGTCTTTTTCTCTGAGTGAAAGGACGTTAATCATTATTCATGGGTGAGATAGTCCATTTATTCCACAGCAGAGAAAGAATTCCTTTTTTTCTCTTAAAACATGAGACCTTCAATTTTAATAAGCCTCACAACAATAAAAGATTCCCTCTTAGAATTATGTTTATTAGAGTTGTTTTTTCTCTTATACTAGCTTTTTAAATACCTCAGTTTATGCAGTTAGTAAAATGTTGGTTAAAATCTGTGGTTAAACAAAGCAATTAATTATTCAATAAAATTTCCAATGACATCAGTTGTGCTAGGCCAGTATTTATACCTATGAGTGCAGAATAAATCCCATCAAACTGAAATCCAAAGGGGGTGGTTGCAATGGATTTTGTTTGTATCATGTTGCTTGAAATAAGCAACTCAATGGGTGGAGCTTAAAGGTCTCTTAACTGTGTGGAGATTTTAATTTGTAGTGAAAATCAATTGATAGTGTACATTCACAAATACTATATTAGTGAACAAAAATTTATCTACTATTCATCATACATTTCACCCTTTTCTAGGCATTTTTTCAAATACTGCAAATTTGTATACGCTTTTTTACATAGGTATGGCTAATCTTGTTTGTTTGCAAGCAACAGAGTGCACATATTATGCATTCTTGTAGTTTTTGTGGGTACCAGATTGATGCTGAAGGCAGTTCAGACCAGCTCAATGGTTTAAAATCATTTTTCATTTGCTTTTAGCACTTTTTTAAAAATCATGCAGGTTAAAAAAAAAAAAAACTTTACTATTTAACCAGATTATGTTCAGAATATGTGCTGAATAACCAAAATAAAAATTAATTCTTTCTTACTGAGGTACAGGTTATATATATGAAATAATAGAAAAATTTTCATGCCAAATAGCTAATAATTACATAAAATGATGAAAGATGTCGGAAGAGAAACTATAAAAATCAAATTAACAAAGGTAACAAGTAAATGGCTGTTTTATTCAATTTAATCAGCTTATCTATTTATATAGTAAAACCAAAACCTAAAGGGGGGACTAACACCCCTTCTTACTAATGTTCTCACTAATATTCCCTTCTCACTAATGTTTTAAACAAATAAACAAAAAATGCTACAATCCTAAATTTGGCCAGAGGGAAGATACTGAGTTTACAGTTTATGTTCCTCTTTAAAGAGTTAAATAAAAGTTTGTTCTGTAGTTTAAATCTGCAGAGATTTTATCTTGAAACTAATCTCAATAAGTGGGAAACTCATCTAGATTATTTTCTTATTTTTAGTTTATTTGGGAATTTTCCCCAATATTAGTCAATGTGCAATTAAATTTGGGCAAGTTAGTAAGATTACCAGTTCTTCTGCAGGGAAAATGGGAAGTGTAGCCATCACCAACTGAAAAAAGCGCTCATTTTTCAATCACTGGAAAGACCTGAAGTTCAGTCTAATCTGCCATGTAGTGGGGTAGACTTTCATTTATTTTCACAGGGGAAAATAGCCTTCTATATTTTATCAATCATCTGGGTGAAGAATAACAAGGCAGACCTCATGGCTACACTGGCTACAAGGACCTAAAGCAAGAGGCAACTCATAATAAACCATCAGCCAGCCATTCCAGAATACACTGTATTTGCTCAGAACATGTACCCATTAAAATTTATAGAGAACTGAACCATCCTCTTCAATGGCAAAAACTCTTCAGACCTACACTTTCATCTGTTGTACCATGAGTACAATAGCTTTGAGAGCCATCTTAGCTGACCTCTGGCTGTTCATACCCCAGTGGTCTTTTTGTTGTTCTTACTGGACTATTGGTTTCCTACTGGGTGGTTTCTTTCTTAGCTGTGAAGTGCAGCTTCTTCAATCCATTTTTGGTGACATGAAACATGTTTACTGCCTTTCTCTTGCTTACTCTCCTTGGCTGTGTGAATTGAATCTATTTTTAGGTCTAGTCTATTCTTCACTGTCTCAGCCTGGCCCATGTGAAAATCACTGTCCAGTGTACAGAGCTGTCAGAGTACCCCACCCCCCGAGCTAAGTGTATCTGAGGTATACTTTTCCACCCACTGAGTAATCTTCTTCCCATTAAAAAGCAAATTTTAAAGGGAAAGAGTTTTCCATTGTTATGTCTTTCCACGCTTCATTGGATGAACTGGATTCTTGAATTTAAACACTTGGTCTGTCCTTCTCAAGAAGGCACAGTGCTGAACAACTTCCCTCCAAAACTTTCCCAAAGTGAAGTAGAAATTGCTCTCAAATGCTAGTTATAAACGTGTAATCTGAACTCCAGCCACTCCACAGGGCTGCAGAAGAATTTACGATGTGCTAAATATTTCCTTTGTTCTTCCCAGTGGTAGCCTGCTGTAGCAATTAGAAAGCAACTGGCTCCACATGTAAACTGCTGGAGTCTTCTAAAGAATTGTTGATAACTGTTCAACAGGCTCAATGAACAGGATTTTGTTTTTGTGCAGAATTCTGACTTTTTAATTTCCTTTCAAGATTGTGTTTTCTGAAAGATTTTCTAAAATGTTCTTCCTTCTTACCTGGTGCCTTTCCATCGCCCTTTACAAGGAGGGAGAGGAGGTCAAGATGAGTGTGGTAAGCCAATGGAAGCCCAAGTTCACAGACTCCTAACACTGCAATCCTTTTTAAAGCCATATAAAGGTCCTTTGTGTTGCTATCACAAACACCTCTGACCTCCTCTTTCTCATTTTCAGAGAAAGTGACAGCTCAGTCCCATCCTTCATAAAAAGGCAAAAAAAAAAAAAAAAAATCTGCCAATACCATCCTTCTTCAGAAGCCAGACACCATTAACCATCAGCAGGAGTCAGTATGGCTTCAATTAACTACATAGTACACAATAAATTCTCAGTTATTCAATGTGTGTGTGTGCGTGTGTGCATGTGTATGTGTGTGTGTGTGGTGTTCTTACTCACTGTTGGAAACCATTTTAAATGCTTTACATGTATTGATTCTATGAGGCTGGCACTATAATTATTCCCTCTTCAGAACTGAAAAAATTAAAGCACAGAGAAATTGAATAACTTTGTTCCAAAGCATGTAGCTGGTTAACGGCAGGGCTGGAAATGGTTCTGAAATACAGGACTCTGGTTGAGAGAGCAAATGTTTTTGAGAAACAGTTTGGCAAAGTAGGTCAGAGTTGGATTGCAGCATCTGACACTGTTACTGTGTAATCTCAGGCAAGTTACTGAGCCTCTCTGTGCTTGATTAACCATCTATAAAGTGAGATAATAGTCATATCCAACTCACTGAGTTTTTGTGAAGATTAAATGAGTTAATATATATTAAGCACTTAGAACAGTGCCAGGCATATAACAAGCACAATGTAGCTATTACTTTCTGTAATCCACACTAATTTAAGAATGAACTTTAAGTAATAGGGGGAAATTACCTATATACTTATCTTTAGCCTTTATTTTATAGCATACACAGGGCTAGTTGCAAAAGAGAGGGGGGTAAATGAGATACTGGATCCAACCTGAAGTGTGTCACGATTTCATGGAGAAAAAACTGTGTACACAAATTAGAAGAAAGCATAATACATGTGATAACACACAAATTTTAACTTTTTTAAAAAAGATGGGGTCATGATAGCAGGATTGTGAACTCCACCATTTAGAAGGAGTGTAGCATATTTAGGAAAGACTTCCTGAAATGCATTGGATATTATTGTGATAATATGATCCTATGTATCATCAACATGATTAAACCATTTGAGGAGAAGAGAATTGAAGGAAGAGTAGGAATGAGTCATAAGTAAGGCAGAGAAACCCTGGGAGTGGAAAGAGCCTAAGCAAGGGCAGGGAAACTGGGGGAAAGGTATGGTGGATCTAGGGAACATCTTCGTTACTCTGTGTGTGTGTGTGTGCGCACGTGTGCTCACGTGTGTGTGTGTGTGTGTGTGTGTGTGTGTGTGTGTGTGTTTGGATACAAGGGAAAGGAGAAAGGATGTGTCCAGAGCTTTTCCAAGATTGAGTCACACACTGCTGCCAGGTAACTCTTGCTAAAGGACAATTCCGATCAAGACCTTCTTTTGTTACACAGCTGCCAACATTGCCCTACTATTGAAGGAGGGTTGAATTGTATTCCTCCAGACCTCACATTTTGGACACGTAACCCCTAGCACTTTAGAATGTGGTACTTAACTCTTTATTTGGAAGCAGGGTGATTTTAAATATAATTAGTGAAGTTAGGATGATGTCATAATGGAGTAGGTTGGAATCTTAATCCAACATGACTGTGTCCTTTTAAAAAAGGGAAAATTTGGACACCTAGACAGTCAGGGAGTATGCCGTGTGAAGGTGAAGGCAGAAGTTGGGATGCTGTATCTACAAGGAAAGGAAAGCCAAAGATTGCCAGTAAACCACCAGAAGCTAGGGAGAGAGGTATAGAACAAGTTCTGCCTTGTGACCTTTGGAAGAAACCAACCCTGTAAACTTCTAGATCTTGGACTTCTAGCCTCCAGAACTGTGAGGCAATATGTGTGTGTTACTTACGCCACCCGGTGTGTGGTACTCTGTAAAGACAGCCCTACCAAATTAATACGTCGACTAGTATAACATAAAGAGTGCATTTATAATTTATTCCCTGAATTTCTTAAAATAATTGGTAAAGGTAGTAGAAATTAATAGGGAAATAACAGGAAGCCTGGCATACTGCAGTTCATGGGGTCACAAAGAGTCGGACAAAACTTAGCAACTGAACAATAGGATTTCACCTACACTAGCTCCATTTCTGAAATTTTCCCTTCATTCTTAATTGATGTGAAGCACCGCAGCACTTTTTACTGTTAAAACATACTCCTTATTCTCTGGACCCTAATATTTTTCTTAATCCTTTCCTACAATTTGGCTCAAGAGGTAAAGAATTCCCCTGCAATGCTGGAGATGCAAGAGATGCAGGTTCAATCCCTGGGTCGGGAAGATCCCCTGGAGGAGGAAATGGCAGTCCACTCCAGCATTCTTGCCTGGAAAGCTCCGTGGACAGAGGAGCCTGGTGGGCTACAATCTACAGGATCTCAAACAGTCAGAGATGACGGAGTGACAAAGCAGGCAGGCGCATCTACTTCTGTGCCTCGTAACTTTGCCTCAGATTTCTACTTACTCTCAAACACCCAGCAGGTGTTTCTCCCACCACGAAACTTTTCTCAGTGCCTAGCTCTAAATTTCATTTTTCTTCACAGTACCTCATATATTCTGCCTTGTACCAGACAAATAGCAGAGCTTCTACTTGCCTTCTGCGCTTAAAGTGTTAGTTACTCAGTCATGTCTGACTCTTTGCAACCCCATGGACTGGGGCTTGCCAGGCTCTTCTGTCCATGAAATTCTCCAGGCAAGAATACTGGAGCAGGTTGCCATTTCCTTCTCCAGGAGATCGTCCTGACCCAGGGATCAAACCTACGTCTCCTGTATTGCAGGCAGACTCTTCACCATCTGAGTCACCAGGGAAACTCTCTGTACCTGAAAAAAATGTGAAGTCCTTGAAAGTAGGGACGGTAGGAAATTTATTCTTCACTTATTACATAAACTATTATGATATTTGAAACATGGTTAGTGACCAGTATTTGTATATTCACTGCACTTTAAATCAAGACTATTCTGAACATAATTAGTAAAATGTAAAATGGATTTAGTCCTGCATTATAGTAGTCAGATTCCAATTTAGATGTATGTTATTCCACTTGACATTGTCCCTCCTTCATTGATACTCTGTTCCTCTAATGTTCTTATGCAATAATCATATCATTTTTGTCATTGCAGGCTCTGCTTCTATTGGATAATTTTTCTCCTCATTAAGGGCTGTATTATTTTGCTTCTTTGCCTGCCTGTTACATTTTGATTGGATACTAGACATTGTTCATTTTATATTTTGGGGGGTACATTTTTTAAGGAATTCTTTAAAAAATTTAGTTGCTCTAGAATACAGATACTATTTTTTAATAGATCAGTTTTAATATCTGCTTTTATGCTCTTTTAGGGTAGATCCAGTTCAGCCTTTAGTCTAGGGCTAATTTATCTTCACTACTGATGCAATATCTTCTAAGGATTCAATACACCATGGCACTAGGCATTTAAATTCTTGTTGAGAACATGACCTGTTTCTAGTCCCATATGATCCTTGGGGAAATTTCCCAATGTATTTCTTTCCAGTGGTTCCTTTTCTGGATTCAGATATTTTCTTCTCAGGAGATGTAAGCGATGTGGATTCGATCCCTGTGTTGGGAAGATCCCCTGGAGGAGGGCATGGCAACCCACTCCAGTATTCTTGCCTGGAGAATCCCATAGACAGAGGAGCCTGGTGGGCTACAGTCCATTGAGTCACAAAGAGTCAGACACAACTGAAGCTGCGTAGCATACATGCACGCATCCATGTTGTTCAGCCAAATGTTTAAGGGAGCTTCTCTGTAGGTCTCTAGAGTTCTCTTTCTTTCCAGATCTTTGCTCTTTTGGTGCCACTGAAATTCTAGCCACTGTGGCTTCCCGAAGCTCCTACCTCTGTGTCCTCAATTCAGCAAGCCCACTGAGCTCTGTTCGGGTTCACCCTTCCTACAGTGTGGCCTTGCACTACACCCCTAGCCGATCACTGGAGCTCATGACATTTGTCTTCCTTCTCTCAAGAATCTCTGACTTGTGCTGCTGATGTTCGGTGCCTGGAAACCATCGTTTCAGAGATTCTGTTGAGTTGTTAGTTGTTTAAAGTAGAAGAGTAAATTCAAACTGGGCTACTCTACAAAAGTTGGCAGAGTATCTGCGTGTTGTATATGTGAACATTGACTAGAAAGTACTGTAAAGAGTATAGTGAGTGAGCTAAGCAAAGTTTCTTCTTTGAATAAGTAGATCGTATTATGTATTGCCTTCAAATCTTTTATTTTTCTCATGAAAGGACTATTGAAATAATGTTGGGTTAAAGATCTACATGAAATGGATAAATGTGGAGCTTCATATTCACACAAACTTACTTTCTGACCATGATTATACTCCTGTAAGTGGCATAACATAGGGCCACTGACTTAATCCTTCTGCAAATGTAAAACAGAAGCTAATACATTAATCCCACATGGTTATTATGAGGATTAAATATCCATCACTTCTTTGCAGCTTTTATGATGAAACTTTATTCTAGATCCATGCAACATGGTGGATCAAGGATTACATATAAAGTTCTTAGTGGAATCATGCACAAAACAGGGAGGACTTCCCTGGTGGCTCAGATGGTAAGGAATCCGCCTGCAATGCAGGAGACCCAGGTTCGAGCCTTGAGTTGGGAAGATCCCCTGGAGAAGAAAATGGCAACCCACTCCAGTATTCTTGCTTGGGATGTCCCTTGGACAGAGGAACCTGGCAGGCTACAGTCCATGGGGTTGCAAAGAGTTGAACATGACTGAGTGACTAACACATAAATAAATTCCTTTCTACTTTCCCTTCCCCCCAAGCAACAGGAAATTATTGCATTTGGGAATGCAAGAGAACTGAAGGTCTAATTTCTGAAAACTTCTCAAATTTGGGAATTCCCAAGTATTTTTTTGCTCCAATGAACAGGCAGATAAACTTTGTTCAATTACTTTATAACTCTGACCCTGGATATGAGACTCCAAAAGTATAACGATGAATTAGCCCATTTTTCATTTTGACAGGCTTTCTTCATAAGATTTCCAAACTCTGCTTCCTAAACTCTTCTTCCATGTATCTAGCATATAGTTTTGCTTATAGTTGAGCCACTATTTCACTGACTTTTTATTCCCTATTTTACTCTTTCCTCTTCTTCTCACATCCTTCATTGAGCTTCTCCGATTATTTATTTGTGATCCCTGTCCCATATGCTGCGCCATGCTGGGCTTATTTGCTCAGTCGTGTCCGACTCTTTGTGACTCCATGGACTCCATGGTCCACCAGGCTCCTCTGTCCATGGAATTTTCCAGGCAAGAACACTGAGGCGGGTAGCCACTCCCTTCTCCAGGGGATCTTCCCGTCCCAAGGATTGAACCTGGGTCTCTTGCACTGCAGGCAGATTCTTTCTCAGCTAAGCTGCCAGGGAAGCCCATGCCATATGCTAATAACCATCAAATATTTGCTTTAACTCTGCCTTTGAAAGTCTCCCTAACACTAGTTACCCCTTCTCAGAGCTTATTCTTCAGTGTTTTACAGCTTTTGCCATTATAACACTCACTGCAGTTACAAAGACTCAGCATCTTCTGATGTTCTGTTACTTAGGTTTTCACATTTGCAAGCCCTGATGATGCTTTCCTTGTAAGATCTCACTCACAGGAAAAGCTCTTGCCCAGTTAGTGGTGAAGTGGAAAGAGCATGGAGTGTAATGACCAAAAATCCAAGTGTGAATCCATGTTTGCGGCACAGCGTGACTTCTGCTGAATTTGTTAAACTCTCTGAGCTTCAGCTTCAATATCTTTTCTAATAATATGGAACTGAAAGAACTATAGAAGTTAAAATTGAATAACCTGTGAAGTACTGTGAAGTACTCAATGACTGTTCGCTTGCTTCCAAACTGTATACTTCCAAATCTCATTCTTGATGCCTAGATTCTGACAAAAATTTCTGGTATTTCCTTCACTTTTAATTTTATTTTTCATTTTTATTAGCAGGGAATAGTCATCCTGAATAAGGTTGTGGAGTATCAAATGAGAGATATAAAAATTGCTATGCATGTATATTGCTGTATTTGTGTGTGTAAGTGTGTGTGCGCACGTGTGCTCAGTTGTGTCCGACTCTTTGGACCCCATAGACTGTAGCCTGCCAAGCTCTTCTGTCCATAGAATTTTTCAGGCAAGAATGCCACTGGAGTGGGATGCCATTCCCTACTCCAGGGGATCTTCCTAACCCAGGGATTGAACCCGCATCTCGTGTGTCTCCTGCATTGACAGGCACATTCTTTACCACCACACCATCTGGGAAGCCCTCTAAGATGTATTTGGTTGTCAGTAAAACTATTCAACACAACATATGTAAATTAAACCATCATGCTGTATGTCTTAAACTTATATAATGATGTATAGCAATCATTTCTCAATAAAACTGTGAAAAAATATTGAAACTTAAACAGTAAAAAAATGAATTCATTCATCTATGAAAAATACCAAAGATAGTGCAGGCTTTGGAGGTGGTTAATTCAGCAGGGTTCTTCATGTGTCTCTTTACCTCAAAAACAGTGTTGGTTTCATCCAAAGATAACTCCCATTATTTCAGAAATTGAGGTTATATGTGTTGTCTTTCTTCTTCCAATAAGAAAGATATATTGGTTTCCTTTAGCTTTATTAGCCTTCAGCAAACATTTCCTTGATTCTCATTGTCCACAACTGGATCATAAACAGCCATTGACAAGAGAGAATAGATTACCTTTGGATAGACTGGCCTATCCCTTGAATGAGGAAAATTCCTCATGCTGTGTTGCTGCTACTCAGAGGAAGAAGAGTGGGAAGAATATTGAGAGTCAGTTGAGTGAATATAAATGTTTGTTGAGTGAATATCAGTTATTGTCAATGAACAATTTCATATTTCTTGGAATTATATTGCTGCTCATATCAGATCTAATAAATAATTGTTTATTAAATTCCCTACCAAAATCCTCTAATTATGTGCTTCTGATCTTTCTATCTACTAAAGCTCACTTTCTTCTCCATATCTAGCATTATCTTCTCTCTTTTCCTATCACATAGTAAGATAGACTCTTAATTTGATTGTGAATCTTTCACATTTTGTTTTCTTTCATTTTTCAAAGTTGGAATGATTTTCTTCTCCTCAAAACAGTCTTTCTCCCTGAAGACTTCCAAGATCAAACATTGCCAGTTCTAGTCACAGAATCCAGGCAATCTCAGCATTCTGACATATTTTCTTTAATTTTTGGAATAGTTATAGATGTGTTTCAGTCTTTCTTTCCTGTTCAATCAGTAATAAGCCCTGAAAAGCGAAAAGTGAAAGTGAAAGTCACTCAGTCGTGTCTGACTCTCTGTGATCCAGTCCATGGAATTCTCCAGGCCAGAATACTGGGATGGGTAGCTTTCCCCTTCCCCAGGAGATCTTCCCAACCCAGGGATAACCCAGGTCTCCTGCATTGCGGGCAGATTCTTTACCAGCTGAGCCACAGGGGAAGACCAAGTATATTAGAGTGGGCATCCTATCCCTTCTCCAGGGGATCTTTCCCAGGAATAGAACCAGGGCCTCCTGCATTGCAGGTGGATTCTTTACCAACTGAGCTATCAGGGAAACCCTGGAGAATTCTGTTTGTTCTAGGTAATGTATGTCCAGTGAGGATGCTGTGTATGGTAGGCATTGGCAAGATAGTAATGTCTGAGCAGCATAGAAATCACTGAGATTAAACAGATTGCATAATTAATAAAGCAAACACTATTGCTTTTAATGTAAAATACATGGAGTACTCAAACTGTATATGTCTGTGCATTCTCAGTCATATCCAACTCTTTTGCGACCCCATGGACTTATGGCCCACCTGGCTCCATTATCCATGGGATTTTTTAGGCAAGAATACTGGATTGGGTTGCCATGCCCTCTTCCAGGGGATCTTCCTGACCCAGGAAGTGAACCCATCTGTCTCCTGTGTCTCCTGCGTTGAAGGCAGATTCTTTACCCACTGAGCCACCAAATAGATATGAGTAACTTACTTAAGCATCAGATTCTTTTATTCCATTTCCAAAGATTCTGATTCAGGTCTGGGGTGGTATAAAAAAATCAGCATTTTAAAGAAATGTTCCAAAAAACTCCTGTTAAGAACTGGATAAACATTTGGCTGAATGGGTAGCATTCAACCAATTTCTTCTCTTTATATCAATATAAGAATACAGAAGTAAGGCTTCATAGCCAATGCTAAAATGCTCCTGAGTGAATGAATACCCCTAATCCCATGAGTAACTGGTAAAGAGAATTATTGGATATTTTAAAATATATTTAAAGGAGGAGCAGGGATGGACATGGGAGGGCAGGGGCAGGGCTACAAAGTATCAGATAAGATTGAATTCTGACTGTGAAGGGCCTTGAATGCTATGTTAATTTTGTACTCTCCTGAAATCAGTAGGAAGTCTTGGAAGGTTTCTGAGCAGGGAATAACACTATATAATTTGTGTGGTAGAAAGCCAACTTTATCAAAATGTGATGGATTGACCAGAAAGGGGAAACTGGATGCAGAGGAGAACCACACGTGATCAAAACCACAAATGGTTTCTCCAGGCCGCAGGGACAGGTGAGGCCTCCGTGGTGCGAAGGCCACTGTACCATGAATCAACATAAGACAAGGTTGTGAGTGGTTAGCTATGATTTCCATTTGGAGCCAAAAGTGATTCATCTCCATGAGGCCAGTGACCACTAGTGGCTACTCAGTCCAGAAAAATGTTACTCAAAGCTGAGACACTCTGTGCCAAAATCCAAAACACAAGAGTCAGCCCAAGAAAACCTTTTTTTTTTTCTTTTCCTACTTATGAATAATAATGGAAATTGAAGTTTAAACCTAGCAACTTATAGGGAGCAACAAATATTTTACGTTAACAATGTATCATTAGCCTCATGTTTTAAGAAAAAAAAAAAAAGCTAATATGTTGAAAGAATGGCTGAGGCATATTGTTTACAGGTAGTTTAAATTAGAGTGGAGATTCGGTCGCCCAGAGCTGGCAATGTCAGGGTCAGGTGTGAGGAAAGCCCTGGTGTTCTATACTTAGAGCAGAGGAAATAGGTCATTGCGGGTGGCCAGGGAAACAGGCTTTCCCCCTATAACAAAAATATTCTCTGCCTTTGCCACGTATCTCCACTGACATTTCTCTTTTAACATCTTTCCAAGGAGTCCACTTACTGGACAAAATGCTAGATGGTAAAACTGGAGACACTGGAGTTAGTTCTTTCCTTTGGAGAGGGACCAAGGATTGAGGGAAACTGATTCTGTGCCCAGAAAGAAGTCTAGTTGAAGAGCCAAAAGTTATCAGGAAGACAGAGAATATTAAATGGATAATTAGCTAATTTTCCTAGTCTCTTAAATGCTAAAGACAATCTTTTAAAATCGGTATAACTCAAACTGATATCTGTTGTTCCCTAATCTTCTTGGAGCTTCCATCCAATGCCCCCCAGTCTCCACCCCATTTTAGTCATATCCTAGCCCCAGGTTTCCTCACATATGCAAATCCACTTCCATGGATTAGCAAGAAACTAGATTTCATGTTAAGATGAAGGTAAGAGAGAATTTCACCATAAAACCAACAAGCACCATTTGAAGCATCTCCTTTAGACATTCCTGCAATGTCTCTGTTTATTGAACTGCCTGGGAAGACTTCTCCCCTTCTGTAGAGCTGCAAGTTCCTCCTGTCCCCTGCTTTCCACTCTCCTGCCTTCCCCTCCCCTTTTCCCCTTCTCCTCTCCTTCCTGCAAGCAAGCAGAGCGATTCTGTTCAAGCCAACCTACCAATCACTCCTGGTTCTTAGCAAGGCAACAGGCCTCAAATTTAAAAGAAGAGAATAGTTCTCCCCCTCTTATTATCATTTCTGATTAATTCTGTTGTTTTACCTACTTTTCCTTTATTTTTGCTGTAAGAGGGGAAAAAAAAGTAGAAGACAGCTAAATGAGGACAGGATTTTCATAGCTATCTCTGCTGCATGCTGTGGGACTAAGGGAAGCCCAGCATTTATTTCTCAGGTGGTCCTCAATGAATTTACTCTGTGCTGGCCACTGAGTTGAGTACTGGCATCTCTGAACTCAAGAAATGAAGCCCAGCCTGGTGTCTATCTATCTCATATTCTGAACTTTGATATTTCAATTCAGTGTCTCATAGGTGGTCCTCAGGCAAATTTCACCATAGTCCAAACAGCTGTTACATGAATCTATTACCTTTAAAAATTGTTGAAAAGATGATAAATTAGGAGAGTTTTTCTCAGGGGCTGAACCACTCTTTTGGCTTCCCACCAGCCATGATTATGACTACATCCCAATTGTGGGAGAAAGGGAGTAAGCAGTTCATACCTCAGGTGGTCCTAGAACTGATTCTTTCATTCACAAGGTAGAGAAGAATCTATCAAGTGGTTTTTTACTTGAAGTTTGAGTAATAAACTCATCTCAATTATGGTATCCAACATAGGAATTGGAAGTAATGAAGTGGAAGGGCCAGATACAGAATTTGTGGGGCCTGGAACAAAGTGAAAATGAGGTGAGGGCTTGTTCAAAAAGCAAGAAAATGTGCTAAATGTGTGTGCATTAACAATTAAATTTTTTTGTTTCTTCTCTCTTCTCTCAATTTTCCATGTTTTTAAAAAATGGATTTTAATTATACAAGTAAAAATATAAAAATTTAATTATCAATATGATGTTTGTTATTCATTTATACAGTACAGTGCTATTTTTAGATGCAAACACAGAAGCATTTGGCTGATGTGGAACCACCAAAATTACACAACTCATATTTCATAGCTCACATATGCATTCTTGGTAGAATGTATGAGGAAACACTACACAAAACACAACTTTTATTTTTTATTGGAGTAGAGTTGATTTATAATGTTTGAGGTGTACAGCAAAGTGACTCAGTTATACATACATATATATATATCCTTTTCTACTATATGTCATTATAATATATTAATATGGTTGGTTCCCTGTGCTATGCAGTAGCTATTAGTTATTTATTTTATATATACTAGTCTGCATTGGTTAATTTGAAATTCTAAATTTATCCTTCCTTCTGTTTTCCCCTTTGGTAACTATAAATTTGTTTTCTACATCTGTGAGTTTATTTCTATTTTTATATAAGTTCATTTGTATCAATTTTTTTGACTCCATATGTAAGTTATATCATATTATATATGTTTCTCTCTGTCTTACTTCACTTGTGATAATTTCTACGTTCACCCATGTTGCAACAAATGGGATTATTTCATTCATTTTTATGGCTGAGTAAATATATATATAGTATATATGTGGTATATATATATATATATATATATATACCACATCTTCTTTATCCAGTTGTCCATTGATGGACATTCAGGCTTATCAATAGTCTTGACTTTGGCTTAAGGAAAAACTGAAAGGAAAATGACCTGTGAATTGCCCCACATTTTCCTTTGCTTCTATGTCATTATTTCTAGCAAAAGTCATTGATTAATTCAGGAAAGTAACATCAGTAAGAAAAGATACAAAGAGTTCTCTGGTTATTGTGTTTCTTAGAATATCATTTCTTTCTGAATTTGAAGCATGCTCTTGTTCTAAAGGAAAGCATGGCCTCTTTGCAGCTGTCAGCACTCCTGCCCACTCAGATCTAGACATAACATGTTTAGCTTGTACTCACTTAGAGTCTCAGTGAACTCTTGCGCATTGTAAGTCCACCTGAATTCTGTGCTTACGAGGTGGAAAGGAACAGCGGACCCACATACTGAGCACCCCTCTGCTCTCAAGTTGCTCAAATGTCTCATTAGATTTAACTTGTAAAACACAAGTTAAAAAATAAAATTATCAAGAATTTTAGATGGGATAGCAAAACATTGAATCTAGAATGAGGCTCTTCTGAGTGTGGAACCCAGTGCAAGTGCACAGATTACAAGCCCAAAAGGAAAGTTCAGTAAGTGACCATTCTGTCTTATCCCTCTCACTCCTGCCCCAGATGAGGAATCTTGTCTTCTCTCTTCTTCCCCATTTTCATAGCTTTTCCATTCTTCTATCTTTTTTGTCCTTCTCTCCCAAATCAGGCTCTTCTCATACTCACTGGCAATATCTAGCTCCATTTTTCCCTGCAAAAATAGGTTGAAGTGATTTAAGAAAAAGATCTCCACTCTGATTGACCTTCTTCAGGAGGTATTTTAGAAAAAGCAAGTCTAGTATGTTGAAGGGAAAGCGTATTTTATAAATTTTTTGGAGTTTATGCTGTCTTTGGAATCACTCATTGATGTAGGTAATGAAGAGCTATGAAGATTTAAAATAGAAAAGGAAATTGAAAAAATAGGAAATATTTCATTTTAAGAAAGTCTTTCTGATATATAGCACAAGCTTAAATTGGAGGAATACAAAATAAATCATGGAGGCTAATTAAAAGGAAGCCATTCTACAGTTTTAGTAAAATGACAGTTGTCCAAGATTCTAGAATTGAATGATACTGTGCTTCCTTGATTCCGCTTATGTTATAGGAATAGAAGAGTCAAGAATTACTTAGTTGACAGCTTCAAGACTAGAGAAATATCTCTCCCAACCAGAAGTAGCCGATGGCAAAAAGGAGATAGAGGCTTGTGAAAGAAGGCAGGTAGCTCTCCCTGAAGCGTGAGAGAAGAGGCTATCTGAACCAGTAGAATAACTCTTCACAATTTCTGTTGGAAGCTGCAGCCCCTTGTGAGGTTATACAAGCTTGAGGGTGCCTTGGAGTTTATTGTATTGAAAAGCACTGAAAATCCCCTGGGATATAAGTTTTTCAAGTTAAAGCCCCTCTCTGCCCACTTTCAGACTGAGTTCTTTCTTCTACAGTGTATTCACACTTCTTCTTAATGGCTCAATCTAAGGATATGAGAAAGTAGGAAGAGAAAGTCATTACCATTCCCTATGCTGTGTTCTTGAAAGGCTGCTTTCCTGCCCAGGCAACCAAATTAAAGGAATTCTTTGTTCTATCCGATGAAAACAGAATTTTAACAGAAACTGTCCCATGTGAGTTCTGACTTTACCTGGGTATTTTGGTTTGGGGTTTTCCGATTTGGTCTGGGTCTAAGTTCATATCATGATACAGGAAATTCAGGGGGATTTTTTGAGATAGTTACCTGTATTTGGCTTATAAAATTGCTTCTTACTTCAATTAGAGTCACATGAGGAAGACTAAAAGCACTGTCAGGCTCTTTTATCACACATTTGGATTTTAAGAAAGTTTAGATAGTTTGTTTTATATAACAATGTCAGGACAAATGGAAACAAAACTGTGAATACTTAATGTTTTCTTTTAGAATAACAACCCCTTTTTTTCTTTTTACTTATTGTTAGCATGGTATAAAAACTGCTGTAGAATAATCATATGCCTGCTACTCATTTGGAAATCCCCAGGCACAAATTCCAAGTTAACATTTTTAACTAATAAATACAAATAAATCAAGTTCTAAAAGTTAGTATGTTTTCTAATTCGACTCTTAAATGTAGAAATGAATCCAAGCCTCTTCTGACAGTTTGATGACCTGAGACACTTTTAAAAGTTATATTAGGGAGTTAAAGCAGTTTGAAAGGCTATGGGCTTTCCTCCAGAGGTTTGATATTCTCAAATCTAAAAGTAAAGCCAGAATTTCAGCAAAATAAAATTGTATTATTATTGCCAATTTTACAGGGATAAAAAATGAAATGCATCCATTCTCATGAAAATTTTCCCAAACCATGTCCCAAAGATGCAGATGTTCCAACTGCAGATTGATAATAGAGATTAGACAGTATTTGTTACAGTGTCCATTGGTCTGTCATGTCTGACTCTTTGCGACCCCATGGACTTGACCCTTGCCGCTCCCTGCCCCCCCGCCCTCCCTACCCGCCACTCCTCCATCCATGGAATTCTCCAGGCAAGAATACTGTACTGGAGTGGGTAGCCGTTTTCTTCTTCAAGGGAATCTTCCTGACCAAGGGATCAAACCCCAGTCTCCCGCATTGCAGGCAGATTCTTTATCATCTGAACCAACAGGGAAGCCCAGAGATTAGATAGTACTTATCTTTTTCCAGAGTCAGTTATATTCAAATATTTCAAAATTCTTGCAAAACTGCTTTACAACCTAAGATGTTCTTTTGACCATAGTATGCTGAAACCAACATATTTCTAAAGATCTATTATAGTTGGAAAGCAACACAACAATCAGAGGTAGAGCAGAGGACCTCACTTGTGCCACCCAGGCATCCGTAGCTGGCAACGCCAGACTCTGATTATATTTATTGTTTGTTTGCCAGACCCTTCTGAAAGTGTCTCATTGTTTTACATCATCAGCACAACCACTAGCACAGTTCTTCTTTAAAGACTGCTGAACTGATAGGCACTTACTTGCCCCATCTATAAAAATCCTAGAGTACAATTGACAAGAGAAACTACCTCTGAATCTCTCTTTCTCACTCACTCTGACTCTTACTTTTTCTTTTTCTGTAACAAAGTAACTGCCCTGTAAACTTAATCCCATCTGTTCTTATTCAAGAAAAGAAAGGGAAAATAATTAAAATCAGGTCCCACTAATTAGAGGAAAATTGTATGTAAATAACTGAAAAGTCTTTTCATTTTTATGGTTAACATTGCTACCAAGGCTTTAACTGACTGTTGGGTCTAAAGGGTTATGTGCTTTTTTTAAGTGACATGTGCTCCTGGCCAAGTACTGGCTGGGACATGCTGTGAGTAGTTTTAGATCATCACAACTCTGGCTATTTTAGTCTGTGTCACTGCTTGGAGTTGTAATTAAGTTGCATGATCTGAAATATCATAATTATGAAAATTTTGGTATTTGATAAGAATAACTTATATTCAGTCTTACCAAGAAAGTCATGGAACATTTAGCAGAAGGGCAAAAAAAATCTATACAGTGCCAGCAAATATCTCACATAGAAGCAGACAGCTGAAGCCTCCAGAGGGCTTAACTTGTCCTTGTAAGTAATTTGTGGAATATTATGTGCTTGCTAATTAACTGTGTTCTGTACTTTAATTATATCTCTATCAGTAATAATATGTGTTGCATTTGTTTTTGGTTTTAATCTAAAAGTTCTTTCATGGACAACATTTTTAGCCAATGGTAATTTTAGCTCATTTTTGTATAAATAATATTTATAGAAGACATATACAAATGATATTTTCACCCACATAGTACAGTATTTCATTATTTCTCTCTAGTAAACCAACATGATTTTTTTTTAAAGCCTAATACTATTGTTATATTTCTTTCTCTCTTTGGGGCCTGATTTCTTTTCTTCTTTTAGTTCAGTTTGTCTTGTAACAGCTAAATTTCTTAACAGGTCTTCTCATTCTTCAAATCATAAAAAGAAAAAAAAACATATAAAGAAAAGGATTAAGAAATTTATAAATAATGTCTAAGATGTTGAAGTATGATCCTTTTTTATTTTGGGGATCATTCAAATTATGAGTATTGAAAAATAGTATGTTGCATATGTAAATAGTGATCTTCAGTGCATTGATATATTTTTGTAAGATCTC
Source organism: Ovis aries (assembly GCF_016772045.2). Classification (NCBI taxonomy): domain Eukaryota; kingdom Metazoa; phylum Chordata; class Mammalia; order Artiodactyla; family Bovidae; genus Ovis; species Ovis aries. Next base: position 58,657,706 of record NC_056061.1, read on the forward strand.
TGAAAACTACTCAAGAACTGTATTTTTAGTCTGTGTCCCTGTTGAGTTGATAACAGGTTTAAAAATAATGCATTATGTTTTAGAAAAACACTTATGTTGATTAGAGTTATAGGTGCATGATTAAAGGAAATTAAATGTAATTTAGAGTCAGAAATTCTGTATTAAATATTAATTATAGTCTGTTCAGCAGCTTGAATTTTTTTGCTTTTTATTTTATATAGGAGTATAGCCAATTAACAATATGATAGTTTCAGGTGGACAGCAAAGAGACTCAGTCATATGTATGCATGTATTCCTTCTCTAAACTCTCCTCCCATCCAGGCTGTGACGTAACACTGAGGAGAAATATTATATGACATCTCTTGTATGGGGACTGTAAAAAGAAATGATACCAGTGAACTTATCTACAAAACAGAAACATACCCACAGGCTTACAGAATGAACTTTTATGGTTGCTAGGGGGAGAAATGGGGAGAAAGAATAGTTAGGGAGTTTAGGATCAACATGTACACACTGCTATATACGTAAAGTGGATAATCAACAAGAGTCTACTCTATAACATAGGGAACTCAGAAGTTTGAATTTCGATCAGTTATTTTTTTTGAACTGCATGCTATCTCTAAAATGAGGATAATTAATAATAATAATAATCTGATTTTGCAGAGTTTTAATGAGGACCAATATTAAAGTTTATATTTACAGTTTGTATAAGCAATTTGTCAAGAATTAGTATGCTAGTCTATAAAAATTCTTTCTTGTTTAATAGTGTTCAGGAGGAAATGACAGAGGGAGAAAAGTAAAAGCTAATTCCTTTTTGCTTTTTTCCTGGTTTTTCATTACTTTCTCATATTTATTTTAGAAAAGTTGATAAGCACTGATACTACTTTATTATGCCTTTAACAAGTAAGCAGCAGTTGTGAGGAAGTCATGCGTTCTGAATTTAGAGGTCTCTGTTCTATTTTCACCTATTGCTAACTCAGTGGAGTCAGAGGTCCTTGTGTTCTTCATAACTCTGGTTGTCCCTCTAGAAAATGGGAGCAGTAAGGGTGGAAAATCTAACCACCCACCTTTATTGCTCCTAGCACTCCTCAACCACAGATAGGCAGCTTGTCTAAGTGACTGGAAGGATTCAGGTCTGTGGGGAGTGCCCCTCCGTCCCTTCTTATACTGGTGCTGGACACCCTAAGAGCTGATCCTGGGAGCCTGGTGGCCCTGGTTCACCTTCTCAGAGCTGCGGGATTGGGAGAAGAAAATTACTGGTAGCCCTCCCCTCTGGCATGGAATAGCAACTCTCCTAGAGGCATTTTAAGGTGTAAAGATACCAGAATCTATTCTTCATACTGAGACTACAGGACATGATCCATAGGGTCTTGTGTTTGCTGCTCCTCCTTGGAGAGAAGTAGCTATAATATGATATAGGGGTTTTGTTTTATTTGAAATTGCATGTTTGTTTGTTTGTTTTTCCTTTTCCTCTGGGAGAAATTGTTTACTTGCTTCTTGTTCCATGAATTTTTTTTTTCTCGGTAATGTGAGTAGATTTGTGCTCCTAGGAAGAGAGAGAGAGAGAGAAAGGGATGGAGAGAAGGAAGTAGAGGAAGGGAAGGAGAGAGAGAGGGAGAGAAAGAAAGAAAAGGGGGGAAAAAAAAGAGTTGGACCAATATAATATGTACATAATAGGCTCAAAATAAGAAAATTTTGCATTTGTTCTATGGCCTTTAACAAGCTTACTTTAGAATGTGATGTTTCTTTCCCTGAAACGAATTTCTATGTAATATTAACTTGAATTTGTTAAAAAAAAACTACAGATACCTGAAAGTAGTATTTTTATTTAGATGAATGTGTCATCTTTTGTTTCTCCTTTAGAAAACTAATAAAACCCTCTTAGCTACAATTTGATATATTTTAGTGGTAAAATGTTATTCTAAAATGTACTTTGAAGTAATACTTCTTCAAAATACTCTTCAGAATATAAGCAGCCCATAGTTGTAGGAAAAAAAGAGAAGCTAAAATGCTGTGGATTTAGGATTTTAGTTGACATTTTAGTTCTTACTCCCCAAGCCCTGTTACATTGTTTTAGAAACATCTAATTTAGAAATGTTATATGAGTTAATATGAGTTAGTATGAGTTGCCTAGATATTAGTTATGTTGTATTTTTCATATGTTCCATAATGAATGTCTTGAATATTCTTAAGTAAACATTAACATTTAAACATTTAAAAAACACTCTATCATTAAAAATATACCAGGTAAATATTTCAATAATTTCCTTTCTTAAGAGTATAGTCCATGCTTCTAAATTCAGTTTGCTTTCTCTCTGTGTTCCATTTGTATTTCCTTCAAATCACATTGCCTTGTATGCTTTCTCTCAAGCATACCTACAATAAAGCCATCTGTTGTCTAACGGTCATTCCTACATGAATCATGCTCTGTCAAAATTTTGAGGTTTATAAATGTTCAGTTAATTGAGCAGCCTGACCAGCTGAATACTTGTAAGTGCTTTATAATATCTTTCAACACTTCAAAACTTTGGCCCACTTAAAACTCCAGAATCCCAAAGCAAATGGGAGAAGTCATTCATATGGATTCTTGCTGATAAAACTAAAACCATGCTTTTGCTTTTCTCAGAATTTGGAATAAAGTAAATGTACTTCTGCTCTTAAATGTTTATTTTTGAACTGTGTCTCTGTTTTACCAGAGCTAGTGATTGGAATTGAAAAACTTATCCAATCAGCCAATTATTTTGACAGCCTTATACTAAACACTAGCTTGACCTTTTTTTGTCATTAATTGGGTGTTTTGGCATCATGAATGCTTATAGTTTCTAAGAATGTAGTCAATCTCTCTCTCTTTTTCTCCCTCTTTCAATTTTTTTCACAGTGATGAGATAGTGAACGTCAATGCACAAGTAAATAATTATAACTTATATGGCAGCCACCCACCCCAATTGTCCTCTGAGGATTTCTGTGCATTTCTGGGGGACATATATTTTGATGGTCTTTCCTGGCCTCAAGTTCCAGAATTGACAGATTTTGAGCCTGTCATATTATTAGTTCCACCCTTTCTGCTCTGCATTAAACATGGAACTGAGCCTTTTTCCTTCATTCCTTCAAAAACACACACACCCAAATCTGCTCATAAAATGTTATCTTTCAGTGTAGCTGATTTACTGAGAGCTTGTCGAGACTAAGACAGTTTACGTAACAATCATACAATTCTGCATATTGGTGATTTCTCTATTTAAATGTATGTTGACTCCAAGTCATACATCACATGGACTAAAAACCCTCTTCTCCTTTACAGGATAATACCTCTTTTCTCTAACCAACCTCCAACTCAGCTCTGAGTTTCCAGGGCATATGTAAAGATTCACTAAGTCTTCTGAACATCTACTTCAGTTATTACCCTTTTTCTGTCCTTCACCAATATACACAAGGGGAAGTAAGGAGTATAGGAAAGTTTTATCTCACCCTGAAGGAATATTCATGGCCAAACACACACACACACTCAAAACACAAATGCATGCCTCTCACCCTACACTCACACCCCACAGAAAGCACATGTATCTAGTCAGTTTCATTCCTTCTGTATGACTTTTGTACCTTCTTATCTCTGTGCTTCTTATCATAATTGATTTATTCTCATGATGTGTGCTTTAGAAAAAAATTTCTTCTTTTATAGATGACCTTTCAATATACAGCAACATCGTCTAACCCCACAGTAACATCACCCAAATTCTTTGTAAAAATTACTTTTATTTCTTTGCAAGAAATTATCACCCTCTGAGATTATCTTTTTTTATTTAAATATTCTCAATTGTCTATCCTTGAGGAGAGGGTCCACTTTTATACTGCTTACTGCTGTACCACTAGGACCAAGAAATGTGAGTGATACTCAGTAAGTGTTCAATATATTTTAAAAAATAAATAGTTGTGTCTATTGTTAAAAATGAAAAAAAAATGAAATTGCTTAATAATTTTTAAAAGTATGACTTATCTAAAACATTTTAAAGGGCACATCATATTATCTGTCCCATAATAGCAGGAATTGAATAATAATTATAATTGTAACCAGGACTTCCTGAGATTTACTTGTTGGTAAAGACCACCATTTACTATGCTAATATTTAGAATTCAATGTTCAGAAGAAATAGTATTAGTTTGGGAATTAAAACAACCTCAATAAAGATTAGCATCATGGAAATCTAACCCAATCCCCACATTTAACATTTGTGGCAACTGAGATACAGAAAAACTATCTTGCCCAATATTAATGGTAAATTTAAGTCTGGAATTCAGGTTTCTTGAGTCTCAAATGACTAATTTTCCCTGTAAACCATGTCCCAAGTCCTAATCTAAGAGTAATCAGTTACTTCATGTATTCATTTGTAGAATAAGCAGGTGAAATTAGATGATCTCTCAGCATTTGCAGTTCAATTACTCTCTTTTTTCCTTCCCCTATGTTCATCAATTATTCCACAACTTGACTGGAATCAGTCTCCTTACATGCTCATTCATATTGTCAAAATCCTACCCAGTGATACCTTGAGTCCCTTAACAGCTCTAAATGTCTATTCCTTACAATGAGGGAGACCTGGGTTCGATCCCTGGGTCGGGAAGATACCCTGGAGAAGGAAATAGCAACCCACTCCAGTATTCATGCCTGGAAAATCCCATTGACCAAGGAGTCTATGGGGTCGCAAAGAGTCAGACACGATTGAGTGACTTCACTTTCACTTTCACTTAGGGGTATTGGTGCATTTGACTGGCTGCTGCTGATACACAGCACAGCAGAATTTACAACTACTGAGTCTACACAAGTAGAACAATAAGAATGCTTTGACCATTTACAAGCACTTCTTTGAAGGACTTCCTGAGCATCGAAGAATAAGGCATAGCCAATCAAATATAACGTAACACAGTCAGTTCAGTTCAGTTCAGTCATTCAGATGTGTCCAACTCTTTGTGACCCCATGAACTGCCACATGGCAGGCCTCCCTGTCCATCACCAACTCCTGGAGTCCACCCAAACCCATGTCCATCGAGTCAGTGATGCCATCCAACCATCTCATCCTCTGTTGTCCCCTTCTCCTCCTGTCCTCAATCTTTCCCAGCATCAGGGTCTTTTCAAGTGAGTCAGCTCTTTGCATCAGGTGGCCAAAGTGTTGGAGTTTCAGCTTCAACATCAGTCCTTCCAGTAAACATCCAGGACTGATTTCCTTTAGGATGGACTGTTTGGATCTCCTTATATTCCAAGGGACTCTCAAGAGTCTTCTCCAACACCACAGTTCAAAAGCATCAATACTTCAGTGCTCAGCTTTCTTTATAGTCCAACTCTCACATCCATACATGACCACTGGAAAAACCATACCCTTGACTAGACGGACCTTTGTTGGCAAAGTAATGTCTCTGCTTTTCAATATGCTATCTAGGTTGATCATCACTTTTCTTCCAAGGAGTAAGCGTCTTTGAATTTCATGGCTGCAATCACCATCTGCAGTGATTTTGGAGTCCAGAAAAATAAAGTCAGCCACTGTTTCCCCATCTATTTGCCGTGAAGTCATGGGACTGGATGCCGTGATCTTAGTTTTCTGAATGTTGAGCTTTAAGCCAACTTTTTCACTCTCCTGTTTTACTTTCATCAAGAGGCTCTTTAGTTCTTCGCTTTCTGCCATAAGGGTGGTGTCATCTGCATATCTAGGTTATTGATACTTCTCCCAGCACTCCTGATTCCAGCTTGTGCTTCCTCCAGCCCAGCGTTTCTCATGATGTACTCTGCATAGAAGTTAAATAAGCATTGTGACAATATACAGCCTTGATGTACTCCTTTTCCTATTTGGAACCAGCCTGTTGTTCCATGTCCAGTTCTAACTGTTGCTTCCTCACCTGCATATAAGTTTCTCAAGAGGCAGGTCGGGTGGTCTGGTATTCCTATCTCTTTCAGAATTTTCCACAGCTTGTAGTGATCCACACAGTCAAAGGCTTTGGCATAGTCAAGAAAGCAGAAATAGATGTTTTTCTGGAACTCTCCTACTTTTTCCATGATCCAGCAGATGTTGGCAATTTGATCTCTGGTTCCTATGCCTTTTCTAAAACCAGCTTGAACGTCTGGAAGTCCATGGTTCACGTATTGCTGAAGCCTGGCTTGGAGAATTTTAAGCATTACTTTACTAGCATGTGAGATGAGTGCAATTGTGCAGTAGTTTGAGCATTCTTTGGCATTGCCTTTCTTTGGGATTGGAATGAAAACTGACCTTTTCCAGTCCTGTGGCCACTGCTGAGTTCTCCAATTTGCTGGCATATTGAGTGCAGCACTTTCACAGCATCATCTTTCGGGATTTGAAATAGCTCAACTGGAATTCCAGCACCTCCACTAGCTTTGTTCATAGTGATGCTTCCTAAGGCCCACTTGACTTCACATTCCAGGATGTCTGGCTCTAGGTGAGTGATCACAGCATCATGATTATATTAGTCGTGAAGATCTTTTTTGTACAGTTCTTCTGTACAAAATTCTTGCCACCTCTTCTTAATATCTTCTGCTTCTGTTAGGTTCCTCCCATTTCTGTCCTTTATGGAGCCCATCTTTGCATGAAATTTTCTCTTGGTATCTCTAATTTTCTTGAAGAGATCTCTAGTTTTTCTCGTTCTATTGTTTTCCTCTATTTCTTTGCACTGATCACTGAGAAAGGCTTTCTTATCTCTCCTGGCTATTCTTTGGAACTCTGCATTCAAATGGGCGTATCTTTCCTTTTCTCCTTTGCTTTTCACTTCCCTTCTTTTCACAGCTATTTGTAAGGCGTCTTTGCATTTCTTTTTCTTGGGGATGGTCTTGATTCCTGTCTCCTATACAATGTCATGAACTTCCATCCATAGTTCATCAGGCACTCTGTCTATCAGATCTAGTCCCTTAAATCTATTTCTCACTTCCACTGTATAGTCATAAGGGATTTGATTTATGTCATACTTGAATGATCTAGTATCAAATCAAAGTTAAAGTCACTCTTAATACAGACCAAGGTTAAAATTAAAGCATCTTAGGATAAAATTGTTAGGACTGCTTGGTAGCCAATGTGTTTGTTTTCAAAATAAATTGCCTTGTTCATCATGGGAGAAAGTATGTTTTCTCTCTTCTTGATGCTATTAGTTTTTGCTTTCAAATGAAACAGATTATCTGTAAACATATGTATATGAATATTACAGTCTAGAAAGGAATCTCATTCACTGGTGTAAAGTCCTTGGATAAACCAAATTTAGTCTATTTTAATTAGTTTATTACACAATCTTTTTTAATATCTCATAAAATTTTTAAAATCTACCAGTTTAGTTCAAAGTTTTCTGCAGTTTAAACTTTTTCTTTTATGAAAGAAACCTGATTGAAGTTAATTTTCTAAGATATTACATAAATTCAGAAACTGTGTTTTTCCTCTGTTTTAGGAATTTTCAGATACACTGGGCAAGTTAGCATTTTCTTAATGCTATCATTGAGCCTAAAGAGGAGTTTCCTAATACTGCTTGTACAAGTGTGAAGAAAGGTAATGCCTTGTCCTGTGCACTGCCACAATTCCCTGCCTATTCTCTCTGTTGCCTTACAGTGTCTAGAGCATCTAGTTAAATCAGCCTTGGTCTAACCATTGGAAAACAGTTAAGAAGTGACTACAAGAAACAGGAGAACAGAATAAAATATAGGGGGCAAAAACTTGAAGTGTGTTTAGGAGAGAATATCAACAACTAGAGATTTTCTATGTTTACATTATATTGATACATAACTTAGTGTTAATCTTGGATCTCTGGACTCTTCTGGAGCATTCAAGGGAGTCCATACATTTCCCAAACTTTAATATAAAATTGTGAATGCATGTTCTTTGGGAGATGAGAAACAGCCCATAATTTTCATTGTATTTTCAAAGGGGATCTATAAACCCTCAAAAAAAGCTAAGAAGGATAATATTAACAGATTCCTAGAGAATAAGCATCATAAAGATGGAAAAGAGTTAATTAATATAAATTAGCATCTCTCCTCTTCCCATCTCCAATTAATTATATTTGCCATTTTTCATTTTCAAACCTGGAAATCATATCCAACCTTAGGGCTGTACAGCTGAAGTAGGTGATAATTCTATGAAGATTTAGAGAAGGAAGCTTAGGGTGAGTTAAAAAGTAAGAAAGTAAATTTTATTAGAAAACAAAAATAAGGTCTGGCTAAATGGTAAAATAATAATTTTTATGTGCAGAAAACTTTAACATAAAGATATAAAGCAACTGTTTTTCATCTCCTATTAATTGGTTTTCATTGGTAATAGCAACCAATGTTTATTAAGAACTCACCATGTGTCTTCAATTGTGTGTAACCATATATTTTTACATTGAGTTGTCATAATGAACCAATGCAAGAAGGAAATATTTCCTTTAATGTTTCCGATAAGGAAACTGGAATCATCCTGGCACATCAGGAAGGATTTCCAGGAAGAGATGACATGATGTTCAATTTCCAAAGATCAATGTGTACATTTTGGAAGGGATGTGAAGTTCAAGATGGAATGGAGGGAATAGACGGACAGGGGAAGGAGCAGAATAGGAAGAGTAGCAAAGTTAGATTTCATTTAGGAAGAGACTGATGAAGAAGACTGAAATTTTGTCTTCTGAGATCTGCAGTAGAAGGGACTTACGCTGAATCAAGATGAAGCTCTACACCAAAGCTGGGGAGTGAGCAATGTATTTTAGAATTTTTTCCAATTTCTCCCAGCTTTGACTCCAAAACCTGAGATTTAAGTCTCCTTAAGCCACATGCATATTCAGAATGTATAAATAGGTCAAGAATAGTTGAATATCTTAAGAAATTTCTCAACTCCTCCAGGGCAAGGAGACGTAGAAAGGAAATGTGTTGACCCTGAAGACTCTAAGGGGAGGATGTGGAGCCACTGCATCCCTCAAAATGGCAACAACCACCTTTAAAACATAAGCCCATGGGTAGATTTAAGAACGTATTAAAAATACATTGTGGGGACTTTCCTGGAGGTCCAGTGGTTGAGACTTCATCTTCCAAAGCAGTGGATGTGGGTTTGATCCTTGGTCAGGGAGCTAATATCCCACATGCCTCGGGGCCAAAAAACCAACACATAAAACAGAAGCAATATTGTAACAAATTCAATAAAGACTTTAAAAATGGTCCACATCAAAAAACTTTAAATATATGTATATTTATAGAGCTGGACATGATAGAGCAACTAAAATATAAATATATATATTGCAAAGAACCCAGAAATCTCATTTCCAAGTATATACCCAAAAGAATTGAAAGCAGAAGCTCAAATGGATCTTTTAAAACCCATATTCATAGCAACATTTTTATAATAGTCAAAAGGTAAAGGCAACCCAAGTGTCCATTGATGGATGAATGAATATGCAAATATGCTGTTAATATATGCATACAGTGGGAAATCATTCCACCTTAAAAAGGAAGAAATTTTTAACACATGCTATAGTAGTGATGAACCATGAAGATAGCATGACCAGTGAAATAAACCAGCCACAAACCGACAAATTTTGTATGACTGGATTTATACAAGGTGTCAGGGCTAGTCAAATTCATTGAGACAGAAAGTAGAATGTACTTTCTGGTACAGGCAGGAGTGAATAGTGAGAAGCCCTTGTTTAACAGGTACATAATTTTGGTTTAGGAAGTTAAAAATGTTTTTGAAGATAGATAGTGGTGATGGTTATACAATAGTGTGAATGTACTTAATGTCACTGAACTGTGTTTAAAATTATCAAATGGATAAATTTATATTATGTATCTTATGTATATGTATCTATCAAAGAGAATAAATAAAGCACAAGTTAATTTATTTGATAAATTTAAGGTTGATTTCTAGTCCCAGCCTTTAAATACATAAATGCAATTAAAATCCATTCTGAATAAGGCTGGGTTAAAAAGTATACATTTGTAAGACATAGTAGGTAATAGATTTACATATATGAGATCAATATAAATGCTTTGTCTTAAATTCTTATCTATTATATAGCTTGATTTAAATATGTGTAAATAGTATATGGTTAACATTATATATCTTTGGGTTATTTATTGAATATAGCCAACTTCGAATTTCAATATCCATACTGAATATGTTGTTTGACATGGTTGATGACTAGTGGCTTATGTGGTAGGAAAATATTTTACCAGAAACTCTTAGCTAATGGGAAGGCTAATAAGATATATTATCAACACTTTAAAATGGTGGTATATTCACAGAGTGCATAGTCTAATAGATGGCTAACAATTTGAGAAATATATATTTTTTAAAATTAAATACACTGGAATGTCTCTATATAATGTTTTCCAGGGGTCTGGAGTTTTTTCAGTGTTACATGATCCTCTTTGGGCCCTAAGCCAGTTCTTTAAAAAATGAACATTAGCGAAAAGAAAATGTTAAATGGAGGCATATTGTGATGAATTTTACTGTCTAGTATTTATTTTAAAGGGTTTAACCTAATATACAACACAGTGAAACTTTGGTTTCTCATACATAATGTATTAAAAGTTTTAGTCCCTTAGAAAACATTGCCAGTGAATTACAGTGAATAACAAATCCATATATACTTAGAGCTAGAATTTTTTTTACTAGAGTTTATTTTTTCATAGCTGTCTTGAATGGATATTTTAAACTTAAATGGGTTCTATTTCTCCTAAAATAAAGCATCTTTTAGGAGAAATTTTAAGGGAACAGATGAAATTTCATTACCATGCATGTGGTCACACCTTGTCAGAATTTAGGTCCTAAATTTCACTGTGATATTGATATTTGCACACATTTAAAGTGACATTATTTGGCAAAAGAACAAGTATCTAGTTTGAGTTAATGGTGTGGATAGTGATGACTAACCACGTACTACAAGGTTAAAACAATTTAAAAAATCACTTGTTAATGTGATAAGACCAGGCTTGTGTTTTTCCTAAGCTCATTTTCAATTGACTTTTTTGTTCATCCAATAGGTGAATAAATGTTTGCAATTGACAGATGTATTCTTGACTCAAATAGAAAGGACAGGAGGGTGAGATATTAACTGGTAAAGAGTGATTCACACCTTCATGCACATAAATCCCTTATTTTAAAATTGAGCAGTATTTTGAGTATAACTTACCCTAGCCTGACTCTAAACCAAGGATTCCATCTACATGAATGGAGTAATGAAATTAATCTTGTTGAAAAACACATTTCTGGAAGAAATCTGTTCTAAAGAATAATTTATTGGATATAAGTTATCTTAGAATTTCTCTTCCTTCTCCCTATAACTCTTCCTCACTCAACCTATTATCCCACAAAAAATTGGTGAAACTAAATAAATTCCATTAAATGCTTAGATTTTACCTTCCTTGTTAGTCTCATTCTACAGCAATGCTCTTCCCAGGTAAATGAGTCTTTTGATAAGGAACTTAATAGGTATTTAACAGCCACCATTTTAATCTTAATTTTCTATGGATTGATTCTGTCAATAAGTTATTTTAAAAATGGAGCACAATTGCTTGTAATTGTGTTAGTTTCTGCTGTACAACAATGTGGTCAGTAACTCTTAATGATTATTTAATACATTTTTGGTTTTGTTTGATCACTTGAAAAATCAAAGCTTGCCGTGGTTATGGTCATTGCTGCTATGCAATATATTCAATTGTATCTACTGTTCTTCATCTCATTTTCCCTCCTCATCTTCCCTCCTTTCCACCCTCCTAGCACAGAGCAAACCGTGAAACTGTCTTCACTGCTCTGCCTCACAGAAGCTATTCTCTGTTGGCCCTCACAAAGTCTTACCCTCTGCATACGAAGTCGAGACCATGGCCAAGGAAGACATAGAAGACCCATGTTGTTATGCCCACCCATCTCAATAGCTCCCTCAATATTAAGATCTCTCAAATTTCACCGCCTCTTACATGTCTGGAAACAGTTAACTGCCTCCGCAGGTACACAAAGTTACTATGGTCCATTAGGGTTCCATCTTCTTATGCCTGAGAGATGAGTCTTCCCATTCTCTCAAAAATGACAGTTCTTCACCACATGTAGACCAACGCTTCAAAAGTCTTTGTCACAGATTTTAACCTATGTTTGTAGTGATTAGCAGTTTGAGAATAATTCTCTTAGCAATTACTGCATTTTGAACAAAATGGGGAAACTTACAGAATTCTTTAAAAAAGTTTTTTTAGATATGTAACACATCATAAAATCCATCCTTTTAGTATGTAAAATTCAGTGGTTTTTAGTTATATATTCATGAAGTTATGCAGCCATTACTACTATTCCAAACCATCCAGCTTTTGGTTCAGCACCAAACAAGAAACCTCATACACATTAGCAGTCACTGCCCCTGGAAATCAATAATATATTTTTGTCTCCACAGATTTACCTGTTCAAGACATTTTATATAAATGGAACCATACAATATGCAGTTCTTGTGACTGGCTGCTTCTATTTAGCATAATGTTGTCAAGGCTCATCTGTGTCACAGCATCTATGGGTACTTCATTACTTTCTATTGCTAATATCCCATTGTGTGGATAGATCACATTATTTATCTATTCATCAGCTGATGGTCATTTGGGATGTTTCTACTTTTTTACTATTGTGAATAATGCTGCTATCAACATTCATGTAAAAGTTTTGTGTAGACATATGTTTTCATTTCTCTTGCATATCAATCCAGGAGTCTCATTGCTTGGTCAAATAGTAATGCTATGTTTAACTTTTAAAGAAACTATCAGGCTGCTTTCCAAAGAAGCTAAACCATTTCACATGCCCAGCACAGTATGAGGGTTCCAGTTTCTCCACCTCCTGGCCAATGCTTGTTATTTTCTGCCTTTTTGATCACAGCCATTTTAGTAGGTATGAAGTGGTATCTCACTGTTGCTTTTATTGCATTTTTCAGATAGCTAATAATGTTGAGCACATCTTTTCCTGTGCTTATTGGCTGTTTATGGATCTACTCTGGGTAACGGTCTATTCATATTTTTATTTTTAATCAGCTTTTTAAAAAATGACTGAGTTGTAATAGTTATTTACATATTCTCAATATCAGTTCCTTATTAGATATATGATTTACAATCTTCCATTCTGTGTGTAGCTTTTTCACTTTTTTGATGGTGTCTTTGAAGCTCAAAAGTTTTTAATTTTAATGATATCCAATTTATTTTTTGTTGTCCTACTGCTGTTGCTCAGGGTTTTGGTATCATATGTAAGAAACAGTTGACAAATTTGCCATCATGAAGATCTGCATCTTTGTTTTCTTCAAAGTATTTTATAGTTTTAGCTCTTCTGTTTGGATCTTTCATCAATTTTGAGCTAATTTTTGTATATGTTGTGAGTTAGAGGTATAACTTCATTTTTTTGTATGAGGTTTCTAGTTATCCCAGTACCATTTGTTGAAGACTACTCTTTTTTTTTTTTTTGGTCAAACCATGTTTATTTATTTATTTTAATTGGAGGCTAATTACTTTACAATATTGTATTGGTTTTGCCATACATCAACATGAATCTGCCATGGGTATACACGTGTTCCCCATCCTGAATGCCCCCCCCCCCCGCTACCTCCCTCCCTGTACCATCCCCCAGGTCATCCCAGTGCACCAGCCCCAAGCATCCTATATCATACATCAAACCTGGACTGGCGATTTGTTCATATTTGGTATTATACATGTTTCAATGACATTCTCCCAAATCATCCCACCCTCTCCCTCTCCCACAAAGTCCAAAAGACTGTTCTATACGTCTGTGTCTCTTTTGCTGTTTTGCATACAGGATTATCGTTACCATCTTTCTAAATTCCATATATATGCCTTAGTATACTGTATTGGTGTTTTTCTTTCTGGCTTACTTCACTCTGTATAATTGGCTCCAGTTTCATCCACCTCATTAGAACTGATTCAAATGTATTCTTTTTAATGACTGAGTAACACTCCATTGGGTGTATGTACCACAGCTTTCTTATCCATTTATCTGCTGATGGACATCTAGGTTGTTTCCATGTCCTGGCTATTATAAACAGTGCTGTGATGAACATTGGGGTACACATGTCTCTTTCAATTCTGGTTTCCTCGGTGTGTATGCCCAGCAGTGGGATTTCTGGGTCATAAGGCAGTTCTATTTGCAATTTTTTAAGGAATCTCCACACTGTTCTCCACAATGGCTGGACTAGTTTGCATTCCCATCAACAGTATAAGAGGGTTCTCTTTTTTCCACACCCTCTCCAGCATTTATTGCTTGTAGGCTTTTGGATCAGAGCCATTCTGACTGGCGTGAAATGGTACCGCATTGTGGTTTTGATTTGCATTTCTCTGATAATGAGTGATGTTGAGCATCTTTTCATGTGTTTGTTAGCCATCTGTATGTCTTCTTTGGAGAAATGTCTGTTTAGTTCTTTGGCCCATTTTTTGATTGGGTCATTTATTTTTCTGGAATTGAGTTGCAGGAGTTGCTTGTATATTTTTGAGATTAGTTCTTTGCTTCATTTGCTATTATTTTCTCCCATTCTGAAGGCTGTCTTTTCACCTTGCTTATATAGTTTCCTTTGTTGTGCAGAAGCTTTTAAGTTTAACTAGGTCCCATTTGTTTATTTTTGCTTTTATTTCCAATATTCTGAGAGGTGGGTCATAGAGGATCCTTCTGTGGTTTATGTCGGAGAGTGTTTTGCCTGTGTTCTCCTCTAGGAGTTTTATAGTTTCTGGTCTTACATTTAGATCTTTAATCCATTTTGAGTTTATTTTTGTGTATGGTGTTAGAAAGTGTTCTAGTTTCATTCTTTTACAAGTGGCTGACCAGTTTTCCCAGCACCACTTGTTAAAGAGATTGTCTTTTCTCCATTGTATATTCTTGCCTCCTTTGTCGAAGATAAGGTGTCCATAGGTGCGTGGATTTATCTCTGGGCTTTCTATTTTGTTCCATTGATCTATATTTCTGTCTTTGTGCCAGTAACCTTACTGTCTTGATGACTGTGGCTTTGTAGTAGAGCCTGAAGTCAGGCAGGTTGATTCTTCCAGTTCAATTCTTCTTTCTCAAGATTGCTTTGGCTATTTGAGATTTTTTGTATTTCATACAAATTGTGAAATTATTTTTTGTCGCTCTGTGAAAAATACCGTGGGTAGCTTGATAGGGATTGCATTGAATCTTTAGATTGCTTTGGGTAGTATACTCATTTTCACTATATTGATTCTTCCAATCCATGAACATGGTATATTTCTCCATCTATTAGTGTCCTCTTTGATTTCTTTCACCAATATTTTATAGTTTTCTATAAATAGGTCTTTTGTTTCTTTAGGTAGATATATTCCTAACTATTTTATTCTTTTCGTTGCAATGGTAAATGGAATTGTTTCCTTAATCTCTCTTTCTATTTTCTCATTATTGGTGTATAGTAATGCAAGGGATTTCTGTGTGTTGATTTTATATCCTGAAACTTTACTATATTCATTGATTAGTTCTGATAATTTTCTGATAGAGTCTTTAGGGTTTTCTATGTAGAGGATCATGCCATCTGCAAACAGTGAGAGTTTTACTTCTTCTTTCCCAATTTGGATTCCTTTTATTTCTTTTTCTGCTCTGATTGCTGTGGCCAAAACTTCCAAAACTATGTTGAATAGTAGTGGTGAAAGTGGGCACCCTTGTCTTGTTCCTGACTTTAGGGGAAATGCTTCCAATTTTTCACCATTGAAGATAATGTTTGCTGTGGGTTTGTCATATATAGCTTTTATTATGTTGAGGTATGTTCCTTCTATTCCTGCTTTCTGGAGAGTTTTTATCATAAATGGGTGTTGAATTTTGTAAAAGGCCTTCTCTGCATCTATTGAGATAATCATATGGCTTTTATTTTCAATTTGTTAATGTGGTGTATTACATTGATTGATTTGTGGATATTGAAGAATCCTTGCATCCCTGGGATAAAGCCCACTTGGTCATGGTGTATGATCTTTTTAATGTGTTGTTGGATTCTGATTGCTAGAATTTTGTTAAGAATTTTTGTATCTATGTTCATCAGTGATATTAGCCTGTAGTTTTCTTTTTGTGGCATCTTTGTCAGGTTTTGGTATTAGGGTGATGGTGGCCTCATAGAATGAGTTTGGAAGTTTCCCTTCCTCTGCAATTTTCTGGAAGAGTTTGAGTAGGATAGGTGTTAGCTCTTCTCTGAATTTTTGGTAGAATTCAGGGCTTTTGTTTGCTGGAAGATTTCTGATTACAGTTTCAATTTCTGTGCTTGTGCTGGGTCTGTTAAGATTTTCTATTTCTTCCTGATTCAGTTTTGGAAAGTTGTACTTTTCTAAGAATTTGTCCATTTCTTCCAAGTTGTCCATTTTATTGGCATATAATTGCTGATAGTAGTCTCTTATGATCCTTTGTATTTCTGTGTTGTCTGTTGCTATCTCTCCATTTTCGTTTCCAATTTTATTGATTTGATTTTTCTCCCTTTGTTTCTTGATGACTCTGGCTAATGGTTTGGTAATTTTATTTATCCTTTCAAAGAACCAGCTTTTGGCTTTGTTGATTTTTGCTATGGTCTCTTTTGTTTCTTTTGCATTTATTTCTGCCCTAATTTTTAACATTTCTTTCCTTCTACTGACCCTGGGGTTCTTCATTTCTTCCTTTTCTAGTTGCTTTAGGTGTAGAGTTAGGTTATTTATTTGACTTTTTTCTTGTTTCTTGAGGTGTGCCTGTATTGCTGTGAACCTTCCCCTTAGCACTGCTTTTACAGTGTTCCACATGTTTTGGATTGTTGTGTTTTCATTTTCATTCGTTTCTATGCATATTTTGATTTCTTTTTTTTATTTCTTCTGTGATTTGTTGGTTATTCAGCAGCGTGTTGTTCAGCCTCCATATGTTAGAATTTTTAATAGTTTTTCTCCTATAATTGAGATCTAATCTTACTGCATTGTGGTCAGAAAAGATGCTTGGAATGATTTCAATTTTTTTGAATTTACCAAGGCTAGATTTATGGCCCAGGATGTGATCTATCCTGGAGAAGGTTCCGTGTGTGCTTGAGAAAAAGGTTAAATTCATTTTGGGGGGTGAAATGTCCTATAGATATCAATTAGGTCTAACTGGTCTATTGCATCATTTAAAGTTTGTGTTTCCTTGTTAATTTTCTGTTTAGTTGATCTATCCATAATTGTGAGTGGGGTATTAAAGTCTCCCACTATTATTGTGTTATTGTTAATTTCCCCTTTCATACTTGTTAGCATTTGTCTTACATATTGCGGTGCTCCTATGTTGGGTGCATATATATTTATAATTGTTATATCTTCTTCTTGGATTGATCCTTTGATCATTATGTAGTGTCCTTCTTTGTCTCTTTTCACAGCCTTTGTTTTAAAGTATATTTTATCAGACATGAGTATTGTTACTCCTGCTTTCTTTTGGTCTCTATTTGCATGGAATATCTTTTTCCATCCCTTCATTTTCAGTCTGTATGTGTCCCCTGTTTTGAGGTGGGTCTCTTGTAGACAACATATATAGAGGTCTTTTTGGTTGGGACATTCAACCCATTTATGTTTAAGGTAATTTTTGATGAGTATGATCCTGTTGCCATTTACTTTATTGTTTTGGGTTCAAGTTTATACACCCTTTTTGTGTTTCTTGCCTAGAGGAGATCCTTTAGCATTTGTTGGAAAGCTGGTTTGGTGGTGCTAAATTCTGTCAGCTTTTGCTTGTCTGTAAAGCTTTTAATTTCTCCTTCGTATTTGACTGAGATCCTTGCTGGGTACAGTAATCTGGGCTGTTACGTTGTTTTCTTTCATCACTTTAAGTATGTCTTGCCATTCCCTCCTGGCCTGAAGAGTTTCTATTGAAAGATCAGCTGTTATCATTATGGGAATCCCCTTGGGTGTTATTTGCTTTTTTTCCCTTGCTGCTTTTAATATTTGTTCTTTGCGTTTGTCTTGGGGTGTTTCGCCCTGGGTTTATCCTGTTTGGGACTCTCTGGGTTTCTTGGACTTCAGTGATTATTTCCTTCCCATTTTAGGGAAGTTTTCAACTGTTATCTCCTCAAGTATTTTCTCATGGTCTTTCTTTTTGTCTTCTTCTTCTGGGACTACTATGATTCAAATGTTGGGGCATTTAACAGTGTCCTGGAGGTCTCTGAGATTGTCCTCATTTCTTTTAATTCAGTTTTTTTTTTCCTCTCTGATTCATTTATTTCTACTATTCCATCTTCTACTTCACTATTCCTATATTCTGCCTCCGTTATTCTACTATTTGTTCCCTCCAGAGTGTTTTTGATATCATTTATTGCATTATATACTGACTCTTTTTTATTTCTTCTAGGTCCTTGTTAAACCTTTCTTGCATCTTCTCAATCCTTGTGTCCAGGCTATCTATCTGTGATTCCATTTTGATTTCAAGATTTTGGATCATTTTCACTACCATTATTTGGAATTCTTTATCAGATAGATTCCCTATTTCCTCCTTTTTTTTTTTTTTTTTTTTTGTTTGGTGGGCATTTATCCTGTTCCTTTACCTGCTGGGTATTCCTCAGTCTCTTCATCCTGTTTGTATTGCTGTGTTTGGGGTGGCCTTTCTGTATTCTGGCAGGCAGTTTGTGGAGTTCTCTTTATTGTGGAGTCTCCTCACTATGGGTGGGGTTGGACAGGTGGCTTGTCAAGGTTTCCTGGTTAGGGAAGCTTGTGTCGGTGTTCTGGTGGGTGAAGCTGCATTTCTTCTCTCTGAAGTGCAATGAAGGGTCCAGTAATGAATTATGATATGTCAGTGGGTTTGGAGTGACTTTGGGCAGCCTCTATATTGGAACTCAGGGCTGTGTTCCTGTGTTGCTGGAGAATTTGCATGGTATGTCTTGCTCTGGAACTTGTTGGCCCTGGAGTGGTGCTTGGTTTCAGTGTAGGTTTGGAGGCATTTGATGAGCTCCTGTCGGTTAATGTTCCCTAGAGTCAGGAATTTTCTGGTGTTCTCAGGATTTGGACTTAAGCCTTCTGCTTCTGGTTTTCAGTCTCATTTTTACAGTAGCCTCAAGACTTCTCCATCTGTACAGCCCCGTTGATAAAACATCTCCTTTCAAAGACAATGGGCTGCTTTTCTGGGTGTCTGATATCCTCTGCCGGCATTCAGAAGTTGTTTTGTGGCATTTACTTGGTGTTTTAAATGTTCTTTTGATGAATTTGTTGGGGAGAAAGTGATCTCCCCGTCCTATTCCTCCACCATCTTAGGACCGCCTGAGAACTATTCTTCCTCTGTTGAAATGTCTTGGTACCTAAGTTGAAAATCAACTTATCATAACGAGGATCTATTTCTGGATTCTCAGTTCCATTTTGTTAGTCTTAATATCTATAATTATGGTAATGCCACCCTGTCATAATTACTGTAGTGTCACAGTAAGTTTTCAGACGAGGAATTGTGAGTCCTGCAACTTTGTTCTAAGATTTTTTTTAGGTCAGCTGCTTTCCATATAAAATTTAATATTAGCTTGTCAATGTCTGTAACAAAAACAGCTATAATATTTATGGAGATTATACTGAATCTGTAGATCAATTTGAGGATTATTGTAATCTTAACACCTAAAACCTTTCAATTTATGAATATGAATGTCTATTTATTTAAGTTAATTTCTTTCAACAACATTTTCTAGTTTTCAGAGTTAGAAGTTCGTTTTTTGTTAAATTTATACTTACATGTTTTATCTATTGTTAATAGAATTAATTTTTTAATTTCATTTTTGGTTTGCTCATTCCTACTGTATAGAAATGTAATTGAATTTTTTGTGTATTGATCTTGTATCCTGAAACCTTGGTGAAATTAATTATTGGTTATAATCATTTTTAGTATAATCTTTAGGAATTTCATGTCATCTTCAAGGAGAGATGGTTTTACTTCTTTTTTTTTTTTTTTCCAATCTGAATGCTTTTTGTTTCAGTTCTTGCTTAATTACCCTGGCTAGAACCTCCAGGGAAACACTGATTAGCAGTAGCATATTAAAATCTCCCTACCTCTAGCCCTGTCTCTGGCCCCAACAAAACTAATCTCTACACTGCAGTCAATCATTCATTGAATACGGAATTTATTCAGTAAACATTGAAGATACACAGTGTATAAGGCATTGTTTTAAGGATCACTTCTATTCAAGGTGAACAGTGGTTCACCTTTATAAAAGACAAATCTAACTATGACAATCTTCCATTTTAAACTCTGTAGCAATGGTGCCTTATTATTATTGGAAAAGGACTAACTTCTTAACAGGCCTTACCAGACCCTACCTTTCCTAGAATGAGTGTAAACCTCCAGCTTCTTTTCCTGCTGCTTCTCTCTTGAATATGCTTATCTAGGCAAACTCAATTGATTTTAGTTTTTCAAAATCTCTGTACAGTTGAGCCTCCTGATTTGCAAATTCTATATTTGCAAATCCACTGACTGGCTACCATTCATTTGTAACCCTAAAGCCAATACCCACAGTGCTTGCCCTTTTTATGTGACATTTTTCACATTTTTGTGCTTTTTCTTGGTGACTGCTTTTTAGAATGACTTTCAAATATTGCCTAGTGTTCCTATGTTCAAGAAGGCTGTGATGTGCTCTATGGAGAAGATATGTATGTTAGATAAACTTTAGGCATGAATTATAGTGCCATTGGCCAAGTTCAATGTTAATGAATCAACAATGTTTATTACGTAAAGTATCTTTAAACGGAAACACATATAAAACAAGATTCTGTATTGTTCACTAGATGAAAATTATTGTGACTAAGACTTTCAAGAGCCAACACTCAATTTCTCCTGGGAGCAATGATTCAGTATTTGATGATCTAGTTTTTGAAGGCAGTTTGGTAACATTACTGCTGTGAAAAGTAAGAATCCTCTGTATGTAAAATGGTAATAATGAAAATATAGAAATAGCTAAAATGTACTGAGTGCCAACTATGTTCTAATCCCTATGTTAAATAATTTACAGACTTTAACTTGTTAATTCCTGTTATTTGGGAATTCCCTGGTGGTCCAGTGGTTAGGACTTGGAGTTTTCACTGCTGCTGTGGGACTGCATTCCATCTCTGGACAGGCAACCAAGATCTCACCAGCCATGCAGTGCAGCCAAAAAGAGAGGAAAACCCCATTATTTTCTTTAATTCATGAGATAGGTACTGTCCTGACCCCACTTTTCAGATGAATTAACTGAGGCTTTAAGGATATTAACAATTCTCCCCATGAGGCTTGGATTTTTTTCCCTGGAAGACTGAATTCTAGGCTGGGTTATTAAAAATATTCTTGAGTGGTAAATTACTTTGTTGTATTCTATTCTATTTGAATTTGTAAGTACAGCTTTAATATATTTCTTGGTTTTTATTTTGTGCTTTTATAAGAAGTTATAATTGACTATCTTTGACCCAGTGTACTCTTGTGTTCTATCTGTGACATTTTAGAAGTCTTGAATTGTTCCTCATTTTAGAAGGTATGAAAAAAAAAAATTCCTTTAGGAGAACAAAGACTATTATCTATCTGAGTTCCTGGAGACATTGAAAGTGGCAAAGTTCCTTAAAATATATTTGCTCTATCTGTAAATTAGGAGAATTGAAAGGTCCTTAACAATATTCTAAAAATTTTTTAAGAAAACACAAGTTTATCACTACTAAATTTAAGGAAAACTGAAAATTCATTTAAAATGCTAATTTTCAATATTTTTATGATTTACTCTAAAAATTTGAAACACAGCCCAAATGACATAATGAAGAATTATTTTTATTTTATTGATAGAGAAAACATGAAGATTAAGTGCTTCTCAAACCACTGGCTATAGACATGAATGAAATTAAGTATTTTTTATGAGTCTAGATTTAAACAGCATTATTCTCCAATATTATCTATTTGACATCAAACAAGGTGTCACTAGAGAGAATTATAGTATTCAATTAACACTGAAGTTACTCATAATCAGCAAGCTTTCTGTGATATGTGATGGAGAAAATGAGGTTTACCTAAGGAGGAAGATAATGACAAGCTCAAAAGGAAAATGCCTATTGATGGCCAATGAAAAACAGAACCAAAAAAAAAGCTCACAACTTTCAAAACATAATTTTATATCTCATTTAGAATTCTGTCACAGGGCTCTGTTAATTGTAGCTGCAGATATTTATAAAGTTTCTTATGGTGCTTTGAGAACTCAGGGCCTAGGAAAGGTGGGCCAGTCCTTTTCCAAGAAATATGATATTCTCAAACAAATTTCAACTGATCACTCCCCAAGTTCAGAACAGCCTATTGATTTAAGAATATATGTTTCTATTTCAAATATAAGGAGCCAGGTATCTTCTTTTTAAAAACAGTTGACTGTAGTAAGGAGATTTAACCTGACTCTGTAGATCTTGGTTTGAGGTGATCTTTGCTCTTCTTGATTGAAAGAAAGAAAGAATTCCCCTGGATTGAAAACTGAGTGAAAACAAGTGACTACTACTTCAGGTTCTCTCCATAGAAAGAGAGCTGCTTCAACACATAGACAAAAATAAACACAGTAAGAGTTCCCTTTCAAGAGCTCGGGGTGCTTGCTTGGTAACACTGTTAAACATACAAGGAAAAGTAAACATTATTAACTGGTATTAGAGAGATATTCAATAGAATTTAAAGTGCCGGACATTTTATATTACTTTGTTTTTCAAATCTCTGCCATATTTTTTAACCTCATCAGAAAGATTTCTGAAGAACATATTCTATTTTGGGTGCCTACCATCTTTTTTTCAAAATGTATAATTTATATTTTAGTCATAATTTCAAATTCTTTGAGGCGTTCGTTCTTCAGTCTGTTTCTATAATTCATATCATTATAAGTTTAAAAAGAAGTACCGAATAGGGGCAGATAACAGGAATTCATCAAATATTTGTAAAATAAGTGAATGAATGCATGTAAAAAATTCTTTTCCTTAAATAAAACTATCTTCTGAATAGCGCTATTAACTGATGCCCTTGCATTTAATATTAGGATTACTTTGAGTTGCAAAATCATATATAAAATCACATAGTCTTGTTGGTAAATCTTCACTACCAGGAATCTCTGCAGAATGACTATACTGTGTGGACTTAATCCCACTTCTTTCTCCCCACTCTTAGCACTTCTGCTGCTGCTGCTAAGTTGCTTCAGTCGTGTCTGATTCTGTGCAACCCTGTAGATCGCAGCCCACCAGGCTCTGTCCCTGGGATTCTCCAGGCAAGAACACTGGAGTGGGTTGCCATTTCTTTCTCCAATGCATGAAAGTAAAAAGTGAAAGTGAAGTCTCTCAGTTGTGTCCAACTCTTTGTGACCCCATGGACTGAAGCCTACCATGCTCCTCCATCCATGGGATTTTCCAGGCAAGAGTACTGGAGTGGGTTGCCATTGCCTTCTCAGTACCTCTCCTAGTGAATTGCTAATAAAGAACTAAGGAGGAAATACTGTATAAGACCACCAAGATTTACAAGGAGAAAGACATACTGTTCTGAATTATTAGAGAAAGTTTAATTAAACTCTATCTCACTTGGAATAATATCAATATTATTTTCAAGTAGATTTGGTCCTGGGAAAATTGTGAGGTAAGTAAGAAAAGTTTGTTTTTAGATTCTACTCTTCAGTTTTCTATTTTCTACCCCAGTGTCTTTTTCTCTCTTCCATTGCCCACTTGCACCTGTCCTGATCCAGACACTTTAAGGTACCCACAAGCAGCCTCCTAGATCCAACAGCACCCACCCAAACTCCATTTGGGCCTAATGCGAGTTGCCCTGTGCTCAGAACTCTTTCAGATGTTCTTCTTCTAATCCAGATCAAAACTCCCTTGACCTGACTTCCATCATCAATACTCTACTGCCATCTTTTTGAAACAACTGCTAACTGATTTAATAAATGCAACCACATGGTTGTGATACTCAGATTAATGTATTATGAAAAAAGCCTTCCCTCACACCTTTTAAAAATGATTTTATGGGAAGAAGGACATAAATTCAGAAAAATGTGTTAGTCATAGGTGCGTAACTCAGTGAAAGTGATCAAATGTGTACCTAGAGCCAGTCAAGAGATAGAACACCATTGCCAACAGCCTAGAAGTCCTTTATGAAGTGCTACATCCCCAGGAGTATGCTACATTATAACTTCCAAAGGCATATGCTTTGTCCATTTTGTACTTTACTTGAATTATGCTACCTGTACTCTGATCATAGGATCATGGAGGTAAGCAAGGTCTAGAAGGCCTGGGAAAGATGTCTGGACAGAGCCTCATTTCCATTTGTCTTGGCCCCTGAGTGCTCTTCTAGGTAACATAGGAACACAACTCCTATCTTTAGTCATATAGACTATTTGAACCAATACTCTATCTTGGAAAATGGATGACATTTACCATCCAAGTTACATATTCATTTTTTCATCTTAAAATTTGGGGCTGAGAAAAATCCAGTTCAAGGTCAAGATTCTGCTGAATTGATAACAAATATCGAAACCCCAATGGGTAAAACACAGAACTAGAACAAGTGAGGTAGGATGGAATGAACACTCTAGCCTTAGCTGTTGTGTGTCTCAGCCACAATGCCATGGTGGTAATATGATCCTACATGTACCTACATCCACCATAACCAAAAAGCAAAAGCAAAGTTTCACTGAAAGACACCCGGAATTAATTAGTCCACAGCATTTGAACCAGCCTGAAGAATATTCCCATCAGTGCTCCTTGTAAAAGAATTCAAGCAGCAACTCAGAAAATAACAGTAATGCCAAGTTACTAATTCTGTCGGTTGTGCGTTTTCATTTTTTTTCTGAAACATCTTACTTAGTCACAACTCTACTATAAGTTCCTAGATTTGGCAATGACTTCTTAATTCAACTTACATAAGAGATAACCCATCAGGCTGCTTGGAAGGGTGCTGCAGGAATGCTGGTTAGTTACAATTTCAGCTCAGCTTGCCTTAATTTAACCTCAGACTCTAAGTTGATAAATCTATATATTCCTATATCATTCCATAAGTGCCACAGCAAAATAATTCCCTTTTGTTTTGATTTTTGTCTGTTTTCTTTTCCTTAATGGTTCCCTATGAGCCAATCAATACCCGATGACCCTAGAGAACTAGCTTCCAGAATTGTTGGACAATTTCATTTCCAGAATCTCGTTAACCTGAATTTGAATCTCTGCTGTGCTTCTGGCTTAGTAAAGTGAGCTTGACTAAGTGACTTGACCTCTAAGTCTTCATTTTCTTATCTGTAAAGTGAGCTAAAAATGGTATCTACCTTTTAGAGTTGTCAGAATTAAAGGAGATAATCTGTGTAATACATTAAGTAAGTACACAATAAAGTTGGCTGATACTACCATATACCTTACTACATAAAGAATATGACATACATCTTTCAGTTCAGTTCAGTTCAGTCGCTCAGTCATGTCCAACTCTTTGAGGCCCTATAACATATTATTTTGGAGAAGGAAATGGCTATGTGCAGTATTTTCAACTTTGCTACTATTTTCGTAATGATTCTTCTTTTCCTACCTGCCCTTTACCCAATGAGCTTTCTAAAATCTGAGATTATGAAAAGTGACTTTTTATCTCTGTGTTATAGTTAGAGAAATCAATCCATTTAGCCATGGTTATCCTAATATTTAAGTGAACAGAATTAATAGGAAAACTTTGCCTTACATAAGTTCTCAAGTGGTATAAAAGTAAATAAAATTCTTTAAGTACTCAGACAAAAAAATAAGAATCAACATTTTATGAAAAATACCCAAACTACCAGAACTACCAGTTATAAAATAAGCAAGTCACAGGTATATAATGTACAACTCAAGGATTATAGTAAATATTCTATAATCATTTTTTATGGTGTGTAATCTATAAAATATCAAAACACTCTGGTGTACACCTGAAACTGATATAATATTGTAAGTTAACTATACTTCAATACAAAAAATACTCAAGATGTAAACATAATCCACAGCAGGCTCTCAATAGAGCAGGAAGTTAACTAAGCTTTTATTTTGTTATTCTATCTTCCCTTTTTGTTCACTTTCTTTTCCTAGAGTCAGAGATTCCCCTCCTAAAACCTTTCTGGTTCCCTTTTAGCTCCATTGTAAGACTTCTCCCAGACCTATGTTTCCCACGCTACTCAAATACTGTGTCTCCCTAGCCCATGTCAAAACATCTTCATTACATGATACATTCTTGAAGTGTGGTTCAGTTTGCCATTACATTGGAAAAAGGATAGTCCCACTAAGATAGCTTAAAAACATTATGGTACCACCAAGCCAAAGAAAGGGACTTCCCAGTTGGCACTAGTGGTAAAGAACCCACCTCCCAATGCAGGAGACTTAAGATCACGGGTTCAACCCTTGGGTCGGGAAGATCCCCAGGAGGAGGGCACGGCAACCCACTCCAGTATTCTTGCTGGGAGAATCCCATGGACAGAAGAGCCTGGTAGGCCACAGTCCATTGGGTTGCATAGAGTCAGACGTGACTGAAGCGACTTAGCATACATGCAAAACGAAAGAAATGTACATGAGAACAGGAAAATTTTCGTTTAACTCAAAATAATTAATTCTTATTGGTGGAACCTAGAAAATCTTTTACAGAGCTGTGGATGAGACTTTTGGAAGAAAACAGATTTTCTTAACAGATAAATCAGTCAAAGTTTCAGTGACTATACAGCCTTATGGGCAATCCTAGCCTTGATTAAACAGTCTACTTGTGTATTTATATTTGTATGGGTTTGATTGAACTTTTATAATACTTTTTTTCCACTACACATAAAAAGAAAGTGTGTTAGTTGCTCAGCTGTGTCCAGCACTTTGCAACCCCCTGAACTATAGCCCACCAGGCTCCTCTGTCCATGGAATTATCCAGGCAAGAGTACTGGAGTGGGTAGCCATTCCCTTCTCCAGGAGATCTTCCTGACCCAGGGATCAATCTCAAGTCTCCTGAATTGCAGGCAATTCTTTTCCATCTGAGCCGTTAGAGAAGCATGTCTCCTCATATGTTTCACATCTTCCCCTGCTCCCATCACTTGAAAGTTGTTATGGGACACCATCTGAATAACAGCCATATTCACACACCCATGATAAACTGGACCTGAAAAGTAATTATCCTGGATTAGCACAAGTCCTCTCATGCTAAATTAGCAGCCAGATCCATGCATGCAGTTGCTTCCTGACCCTCAGTTACTCTTCACAGAAAACTTGCAGATATCTGAGCAGAGCAGTCTGTATGCTATTGGTTTCATTTACTTACCATTTATAGACTTGCCCTCAGTTGGAAAACAGATTTATTTAGTCGCTAAGAGATTCAGCAAACCTAGGTACATATTAGGCAACAATTAAATACTTATTCATTGACTGGCAAACAACCAACTATAAGAAAAGGGGGGTGATAGAGTCAAGTAAAAATAAATCACTGAGTTCTGGATCTGTTTTTGCTGCCAGTTAGAAAACTGAGCATAGAGGTTAAATGACAACAAACGTTGCCACAAATTTCACATGGTACCCAGGCTCTGGGTTCCTAGTATAGTGCTTCCGGCTCTATGGTCTCTGATCTGCATGTCAAAGGAGAGAACGTAGGACCATAAAACAGTGTAAAGCTGACCCTGTACGATGTTATCACCAACTGTTAGAAAGACCTACCTGTCTCACTGATACTTATATTCCTTAAAATACATTTTACTCCTCCGACTCCATGACTATATAATGTTTATGATAGCTTCTACTCTTACAGAATTTTCATTTATGTACTTAATCATTGGGTCTTTAATTCTAAAAAACAAAAAAAGTTCAAACGCATTTGTTTGTGGCTGTTCAACAAATGGACGATGAGAAAAATGCAAATGTTCTTTGGTGGCAGATATTCTTATAACAGAGTCATCACCCCCAGAGTCACCCTGTTCTTTATATAAACCAATAAATACAGTACATAAAGTGTCTAGAACAAAAGTTTCTCCGGTGATTCAAGCAAAGAATAGAAGTAGCTATCTAATGGTATGACAGGGAATGTCAAGAGTGAGAAAACTGAGGGGATAAAGCATGAATGAAGTTTGGTATCAATACTCAGACATTGATTGATGCTAAAGTAGGGGTCAAACAAGAGCTGGAAAACTTGAGAATGTGTTAGAAATAACTTTCGATAAAATACTAAAGTCAACCAATTTATATATTACATATTATTTATTCTTTTGCTTTCTTTTCTCTACTTTTTTTTTTTAATTGTGAAGTAACAATTGATTGTCTCATGTCAGAACAACACCTGGTTTAGTACTTGTCTACTCCCACCTGCTAATTTGTAATCCATGAACTTTAATATCAAGTTACTTTCATTTTAATTCATGAAAAGTATATAAATGGATCAATTAAAAACTGATGTATGTACAATTCTTACAGTAGGAAACAAAATGGAAGCATTTGAATAATTGAGAAAATATACCCGTGTTATCCTCTTGTACTCGTCAGAGAGGAAATGAGTCAGTTCGAAGCCCCTGTCTGTATGAAGGACACAATTCCCAGGACAGGGAAGCCCACGTTTTCCAAAGAAAACAAGGATCAGTCCTAGGTGTGCTCTCTGCCATACCTGACCATCACATCATTTGCCCTTGTCAACTGCATGCTGTCTTTTCTGAACATTTTAAAAAATAACTACTTAATACAAAAGATACTTAAAAATGAAATGGAAAGAGTTAAAGGGGGCTGCAACCAAATGAGAACACCCCCAAGCTTGGAAATTATGGTTTTGGGAAAACTGTTTTTTAGTTTATTTGATTAACACTTTGCCACTGAGGAGAATTTCCCTTTGAGGTTTCTTATTCTGGATAGTTTTTAATGTAATTGGTTTAAGGGATACTTAACTTAAATATCTTAAAAAGAAATCTGCCACTAACTATAAAATTTTCATGTTCAGTCCAATTGACTTCAAAGTAACACAAAATGCTTATTCCCAAGCGACACCTATCAGTCTCCAGCTGTGTTCCTGATGGAGACTGACATCTGAAACCAACAATTAAAGTTACCTAATGCCAGGGCTCTTTAAAGACTAAAGGGCTTTACAGTACCCTATCAAAGCAGCTCTTAACCAACTCATACTATTATTGCTTCTATAAGTGTGCTGGGAGGATTAATTTCTTGACACTCATTTAACATTACAGGAAAAATGATTTTCAGAGCCAAAAGGTCATTCTTTGCCAAATCAGCACATTCAAAATAGGATGTTTTAATGAAAAACTGAAAGTAACCTTAAAGCTTTGACTAGTTTGTATGGATTCTGTAATTCAAAATGAGGTAAATCAACCATTTTCTTGTTTTTGTGATATAGAAGCCTCAAAATTCTTGCTGCTATGACAGCTTCCAAACTCAGGAAAGGTGGTCTTAGGGAAATATAAGGAAATGTCTTAAGGATCAAGCTATATATTTTAAATTGAATCAGCTTATTTATGTAACAAATATTTGTTGGATATCTACTATGTGCCAGGTCATGAGAGTGCTTAAGATTATGGATTGTGGATGACTCAAAGGATTCTTGCTGAGTGTGGGAAGTGACATCTTTATGACTGCAGCTAGAATCAACATGTAACTCCTTTCTCTAACCCTATATCCTTCCCTTTATATTTCCTAGTACTTAGGCAGCCTTTTCTTCAACTTCTTTTCCCCTCTTTCCCTTGATGTTAACCCATAAGATTGAATTACCAGGGCTTCTCTGGCAGTGCAATGGTTAAGACTCAGAGCTTCCACTGAAGCGGGCTCTCTGTTCTATCTGTGATCAGGGAACTGTGATTTGCAAATATCTTCTCCCATTCAGTAAGTTGCCTTTCGTTTTGAAAGGCAAAATTTAAATGATGATGGTTTCCTTCACTGTACAGAAGCTTTTCAGTTTGAAGTAGTCATGTTTGCTTATTTTTGCTTTTATTTTCCTTGCCTTTGGCATCACAGCCACAAAAACACTGTTAAGATCAATGTCAGTGAAGCTAAGATCTATGTTTTCTTCTAGGAATTTTATGGTTTCAGATCTTACATTCAAGTTTTATACCATTTTGAGTTAATTTGTGTGCATGGTGTAAGATGGTGGCAAAAATATATTTTAAATGATAGGTATTGTTTTGGTATAGTAATAGCTGACTTTCAGCTTTAAAACAAAATACAAGACAAAAAGGAACTTATGAGATATAGTATCAACCAAACACTAAATGCTTCACTGGTGGCTCAGACAGTGAAGAATCCACCTGCAATGCGGGGGACCTGGGTTCAATCCCTGGGTTGGGAAGATCCCCTGGCAGGGCGCATGGCAACCCACTCCAGTATTCTCACCTGGAGAATCCTCATTGACAGAGGAGCCTGGCAGGCTACATACAGTCCATGGGGTTACAAAAAAAGTTGGCCACAACTGAGTGATGAAGCACAGCACAAGACATTAAATAGAGAATACAGTGTTTTTGAAGATGATTAAGAAGGAGAAGTGTCCAGTTAACTAGCCAAACTTTTAGATGATACTAAGCCATTCCAGTTTGTAAAATGTCAAGTAAACATTTTTGTTTTAAAGATGGTTGCCTGACGAACTTTGAAAGGCAGATTTCAGGATGTGGATTGCAATGCAATTGACTTTAGCAAAAAGTACCACAAACAATACCTTGAGATGATGACTGCTAAATTATAGGTTGCAGTGCCTGAGGGAAAGCTATTATAATTAGGTTTTTTTTCCTGAAGAAACTGTTCCAAGTTCTGGTGAGACTATCACAAAGTACTTTGTTACATTTTTTACATTCTTTAGAAATTAACTCAAAATATAAGATAAATGGTGATTCTACCTTTGCTTAGAATTATAATTCATCTGCACATGGAATGAGATTATGGTTTTGGTCATTTCTTCCATAAAAAAGGTGCTACCATTGGATTTGGCAAAATCCAAACAAAAGGCAAAATGCAGTTGAGTTTTGTATGTATTCATTTCTTCATTTTATAAGAAAATTGGAATGCTTCAGTTTCCTCACAAGAAAATTCTAGAAGTCTTTTAGTAGAGGTCCATCAAGTCATGAAGTTATGAAGAATCATTTAGAAATTTTAAAATAAGGAAAGAGTCTTGTAAGAAAAGTTTTTTTTTTTTTTAAGTATAGATTAACTCATATGTAATACTGGGTTATTAATAAAAGTTGGAATGTTGGGATGAATTTTTGTTTGCTAGACAATCTCAAGTATCAGGTTACATATAAATTTTTAAAGCAAGAAGAAAACTATAGACATTCATTTTCTAACTGGTATACAGTGTTTGAAAGTACAAAATTTCATAAGTACTGAGATGAATAACCCTTTATTAGTTTTAATGTGAAAAAATTACCATCACTACTTTAACAGAAATGCTAATGGCATTAAAATAACAAAGTTGTTGTTTGATGATTTGAGAAATCTAAAGGAAGTACATATTAAAAATGAAGAGACAAAACATTGTAATTTATGTATGATCAAGACTGGCACCAAAGACACAATTTGTAGACTCTATAACAAGCAGTAACATGAAGCTAGGAGTTAATCTAGCTAGTTACTCATGGTATACAGACCACTGATGGCCATGAGAAGCTGTTTCATATAAGCACACACTTCAAAGTTACAAAGAAATGAAAAGGGAACTAAAGCAAGTTGTTGTTTGTTTTGAAATACAACCCTCAATGAGGCATTGTTTGCACATTGAACTAAATGCATAAACAATGCTGTTGTGGGTTTAATTTGTGAAATAAGTGTGAGCCTTGATGATCTGTGATGTCTGCTATTTAGAAATAGAAAAGTTTTAATTTTCCATATTTATCTGAGGATTGACACAAAATATGTAGACTCCCCAAATTAACTTAAAGTTTGAGGTTTTTCTCAACAAGAATTTAAATGATAGCATAAGAGTAATTGTTTTATGAAGTTTTATGACAAAATATCCAATAAACATATTTTTAAATGCTCTGATTTTAAAAACACGAATGAAATACTTTCAGTTGACAATCAACGGGTACCTAAGTCCATGCTTGGTTGTGTCCTCAGCCTACATGGCAGTCCTGGTGTACTGTACCTGCATTATTGTTCATTTTTATTTTTTTAACTTTTAATTTTATATTGGGGTTAGTCAATTCACAATGTAATAGTTTCAGGTAACAGTGAAAGGACTCAGCCATACATATACATATACATATACATATACATATACATATACATATACATACACATTCTTCCCCAAACTCCCCTCCCATCAAGGCTGCCACATAACATTGAGCAGAATTCCATGTTCTATACAGTAAGTCCTTGTTGGTTATCCATTTTAAATATTATACTTCATTTTTACTTTGGCAGTCTTTTTAAGTTAAACATCACAGTGTTGTGTTCAAACTGCATTAGCATTGTTTTGAGGAAAGTAACATAATATTAGTATTGATAGAATATCCACCTTATCAAACATAAACACCTTTGAATTTTGATACTAAGAATAAAGCTGTAAATGCAAGACTCGCTTTCTTTAAAAGTAATTAATATAAAACTTAAAAAGCAACAGAGATCAAATTGCCAGCATCCGCTGGATCATGGAAAAAGCAAGAGAGTTCCAGAAAACATCTATTTCTGCTTTCTTGACTATGCCAAAGCCTTTGACTGTGTGGATCACAATAAACTGTGGAAAATTCTGAGAGAGATGGGAATACCAGACCACCTGACCTGCCTCTTGAGAAATCTGTATGCAGGTCAGGAAGCAACAGTTAGAACTGGACATGGAACAACAGACTGGTTCCAAATAGGAAAAGGGGTGCGTCAAGGCTGTATATTGTCACCCTGCTTATTTAACTTATATGCAGAGTACATCATGAGAAACGCTGGACTAGAAGAAACACAAGCTGGAATCAAGATTGCCGGGAGAAATATCAATCACCTCAGATATGCAGATGACACCACCCTTATGGCAGAAAGTGAAGAGGAACTAAAAGCCTCTTGATGAAAGCGAAAGAGGAGAGTAAAAGTTGGCTTAAAGCTCAACATTCAAAAAATGAAGATCATGGCATCCGGTCCCATCACTTCATGGCAAATAGATGGGGAAACAGTGGAAACAATGTCAGACTTTATTTTGGGGGGTTCCAAAATCACTGCAGATGGTGACTGCAGCCATGAAATTAAAAGACGCTTACTCTTTGGAAGAAAAGTTATGACCAACCTAGACAGTATATTCAAAAGCAGAGACATTACTTTGCTGACTACAGTCCGTCTAGTCAAGGCTATTGCTTTTCCCGTGGTCATGTATGGATGTGAGAGTTGGACTGTGAAGAAGGCTGAGCGCCGAAGAATTGATGCTTTTGAACTGTGGTGTTGGAGAAGACTCTTGAGAGATCCTTGGACTGCAAGGAGATCCAACCAGTCCATTCTGAAGGAGATCAACCCTGGAATTTCTTTGGAAGGAATGATGCTAAAGCTGAAACTCCAGTATTTTGGCCACCTCATGTGAAGAGTTGACTCATTGGAAAAGACTCTGATGCTGGGAGGGATTGGGGGCAGGAGGAGAAGGGGACGATAGAAGATGAGATGGCTGGATGGCATCACTGACTCGATGGACATGAGTCTGAGTGAAGTCTGGGAGTTGGTGATGGACAGGGAGGCCTGGCGTGCTGCGATTCATGGGGTCTCAAAGAGTCAGAGACGACTGAGCGACTGAACTGATACATACATATGACATTCATGGTTTATTCTTATAGCCATTTATAACTTGCCTTTGAATTGACGTCCAGTTTCTACAAGGAGTGTTAGTAAAATTAGTAAATTCATGTGGTTTTGATTCCTGAAATCTGATAACCATGGTAAATGGATCTCATTCATTCTCCCTTTGTAATAATATTCTGAATTCTATACAACAGGAAACCTATGCTAAAGAATTGTTTTATTGGTTTTCAATTTTAGCCAGCAAGTATAAAGTTCTATGGGCTTCTCTGGTGGCTCAATGGTTAAGAATCTACCTGCAATGCAAGAGGCACAGATTCCATCTCTGGGTCAGGAAGCACCCCTGGAGAAGAAAATGGCGAGCCACTCCAATATTCTTGCCTGAGAAGTTTCATGGACAGAGGAACCTGGTTGTCTACTGTCATGGGGTTACAAAAATGTTGGACTTGACTTAGCAACTAAACAGCATCAGCAACAATTAAGTGCTGCAAAGAATAAATTTAAAAAAAAAACAGTAAGAAAAAAAGGAGGGCATAATAAGGATGAGTCTTGACATTTCTGTTACTTCTTAGTTACATAACTTTATAGAAAATTATAGTTAGAGTTCCTATTAAAATTTGTCATCCTCAGTTATAATATGCACAATGTGATGTGCTCAGCAACTTCAACCAGCATGAGAAGAGTTGAGAAACTTGTATTCTACTTCCTTTTCCCCAACAATTAATGAGCAAATCACTGAAATTCTCTGCAATTAGTGTTCTGCAGCTATCAATGAGAAGTTTGAGGCAGATTACAATCAAACCTATTTACACCTTTCAAAATCAGTTATTCTTTGACAATGATTATCTTGATTATCTTACTGTTATTGAAAAAAGAAAATAAATTTTTATCTGAAGTTCTTTGGTGGGTTGCTGACAATAGTTGAGTAAGCAAGTTAGAGATACAGTAGAAGGAATTACTCAGGAATGGATGATATATTTTAAAAATGCAAGATTCCTAAAACTCTAACCCTGGATACACTTTGATGTTGTCATTCAGTCACTCAGTTATGTTCAACTCTTTGCAGCCCCATGGACTGCAGTACGCCAGGCTTCCCTGTCCTTCACTCTCTCAACACAGTCGTGTCCAACTCTTAGCAACCCCATGGACTGCAGCCTACCAGGCTCCTCCATCCATAGGATTCTCCAGGCAAGAGTACTGGAGTGGGGTGCCATTGCCTTCTCCGTTTACTCTATGCAGACTATTTATATCACCATATAATTGATTTTCCCAATTGCTTTTAATTTTAATCATCAAAGTGACTTTGGCCCTATTTTTTGTTATGTAGTCATTCAAAATAGTAAGAGCATTTATAAAAGCTCCTTATTTATAGGCAGTTTATGTGGCTAAAATATGATTAGAAAAAAATTAAAAGCATATGAGATAGAAGAAAAATAGGATAGGGCTTAAACGGTGTAGGGCTAAGACTAGTACAAAAAGGCAAACTACAGTAGCTGATACCATTAAAAGAGAAAAGAGTTAGTTGCTTAGTCTTCTAGGGCTCTTTTGGAGCACCTGCACTGTCTTTCCCAGCTACAGTATATATATTTTTAAGACACAAGTAAGGTCCGTCTAGTCAAGGCTATGGTTTTTCCTGTGGTCATGTATGGATGTGAGAGTTGGACTGTGAAGAAAGCTGAGCACCAAAGAATTGATGCTTTTGAACTGTGGTGTTGGAGAAGACTCTTGAGAGTCCCTTGAGCTGCAAGGAGATCCAACCAGTCCATTCTGAAGGAGATCAACCTGGGGATTTCTTTGGAAGGAATGATGCTAAAGCTGAAACTCCAGTACTTTGGCCACCTCATGCGAAGAGTTGACTCATTGGAAAAGACTTTGATGCTGGGAGGGATTGGGGGCAGGAGGAGAAGGGGACGACAGAGGATGAGATGGCTGGATGGCATCACCGACTCGATGGACATGAGTCTGAGTGAAGTCTGGGAGTTGGTGATGGACAGGGAGGCCTGGACTGCTTCGATTCATGGGATTGCAAAGAGTCGGACATGACTGAGCGACTGAGCTGAACTGAACTGAACTGAACTGAACCTTAACACTGAGAATAGGCCAGTGGAAGGAGTCATTACATCTACTTAGCAGGCTGTTGTAGAGAATTAGTATGTGACATAACACACTGTCTTTACTGTGAAGACAAGCCTTAGTATCATCAGAATTATAGGCTATCTATATTTTCATGGCACTGAGAATTGTATAACTAATCAAGTTTCTATTTTTGACTCCCTGCTAAAAAGTTTAGAACCACATTTGGGATTTACCTGTTGGCAAGGGTGTAAGCTGGGGGCTCTCCCAGTGACTCAGATGATAAAGAGTCTGCCTGCAATAGGGAGACCCAGGTTTAATCCCTGGATCGGGAAGATCCCCTGCAGAAGGAAATGGCAACAGCCCACTCCAGTATTCTTTCCTGGAGAATCCCATGGACAGAGGAGCCTGGCGGGTGGCGGTTATTGTTCAGTCACTAAGTCATGTCTGACTCTTTGTGACCCCATGGACTATGGCACACCAGGCTTTCCTGTCCTTTATGGTCTCCCAGAGTTTGCTCAAACTCATGTCTGTTGAGTCAGGGATGCCATCCAACCATCTATCCTCTGTTGCCCTCTTCTCCTCTTGCCCTCAATCTTTCCTAGCATGCCCTATTTTCTCCTCTAGACTGAAACTTCCTGGAGGACAGGGACTCTGCCTGGTTCATCTCTGTCTCTCCTTAGATTGACGAGTGTTTGTGAAGGCTAAGAACAGATGCTGAGAACATCCACATTTAAGTGGCCAGAGGGGATTCAAGGAAAGGATAAACAAAGAGTGATCAGAGAGGTGGAGGTGACTGAATCCAGAGCACCCAACAAAAGTCAAGGGAGAAGAAAGTTCCATTGAAAAGCTTGTCAGTGGGACCAATTACCAAATAACAGATTCTCAAATAGGAAAAGTGAGGAAAGGATTTGACAGTGAAAGAAGAGCATTTTAGAATTTGATATCCTGAAACCCAAGATGAATTCTAAGCAATGCCACTGGTCCCTTGAACTTCCTTAGTGGCCTTAGTTCTGGCAGTTATGAACATTTCTTTTAACAGTAAGGCCAATTTGGGAAAAAATTAAGTGTTTATGGGCTATTTTTCATTCAGAATTAAAATAGCTTCTTCAGTGGCTCCTATGCAGACAAAAGGTCAATTCTTATAAATTGGACTGCCTTTTATTTGAAGGGAAAGGACT
Organism: Ovis aries; assembly: GCF_016772045.2. Classification (NCBI taxonomy): domain Eukaryota; kingdom Metazoa; phylum Chordata; class Mammalia; order Artiodactyla; family Bovidae; genus Ovis; species Ovis aries. Next base: position 58,694,558 of record NC_056061.1, read on the forward strand.
TTCCAGTTGGCGCTAGTTGTAAAGAATCCACCTATCAATGCAGGAGATGTAAAGTGGTCTGGGCTCGATCTCTGGGTCAGAAAGATTCTCTGAAGGAGGGCATGGCAACCCATTCCAGTATTCTTGCCTGGAGAATCCCTTGGACAGAGGAGCCTGTCTGGCTACAGTCTAGCTACAGTTCATAGACGCACAAAGAGTCAGACATAGCTGAAGCAACTAAACATACACACACAAGAGGAAGGCTACAGGGCTTTCAGAACTCAAAAATTCAGATGAGGCAGAATAGAGAAGCACCAGAATAAAGGCCTCCCTAAGGTGCACTACTCATTTCGTCTTCAAATAAAGGTTTGTGGGCTCATCCTTTCATTTCAGATGGGGTAGCTTTGGCTCCCTTGAGGTTAAAAACAAGCTAGTAGGGGCACTGTGGCTAAATCAGTTCATTTAGTTCAGGGCAATAGTAATGAACCCTTATTATTTCCCCGGTGCTACATAGGCACTGAGAAAGGCAATTATTCTGAATCCTTCCCCTCCTGCCTTTTTCTAACCCAGACCTCCCTCATCTGTAGACATAAAGCTTCCTGTCTCAGTGGGTTGTCCTCAAGCTCACCTCCTGAGCCATATGCCCCAATCTCTGTTTTTTTTTAAACACATAGGCTGCTTTGGAAATTCTATCATGAAACTGGGATGGTTCATCACAGGTCCTGAACCATAGGATATACAAAGAACACTTTATCCCTGCTAATTTGGAATAGTAAAATGCAGCATACAAAAGAGGGAATTGGTTTGGGCTTAGGGAATATATCAAATTTCCCAAAGGGGATCCTACAAGAGTTAGATTAAAATACACAAATTAAACTTACAGGAGGAAAGTCTTCATCATACTGAATGTCTTCTGCTATAATGAAGTCAGGTTATCAACTGGAGTATGTGTTCATTCTTCATTTAAGCATCTAATTTTATATTTTTAGCAACTGTTTATCAAGTTCTAGATACAAGGTGCTGTTCATGGAAAGCAAAGGAAAATGCAAGATTCGTCTCCTGATGAGCAGGAAAGAACCTAGAGGAGGGGGGAATGCTGATGATGACAGAAGAGGCATATGTGGAACCCAGCTTGGGGAGGCAGCTATGATAAAGAAATGAAAGAATAGATGGGGAGACATTGCCGATGCAAAACAACCTTGTCCTCTTGATTTAGTGTTTATGAAATGAAAGAAAGCAAGGTGAAGAAGCATTAATGAAAGTGGTGACAGAATTCATTCAAGAAGAGGAGGTGGTGGGAGAAGCTGGGGGAGTCGCTGAGCTGATGCGTTCACCTTGGAGTGTGTCTGGCTTGAGATGTCACCATGACCTACAGTGAGGCTTCCCGTGCGTGCTAGTTGCTTCAGTCCTGTCTGACCCTGAAACCCTATGGATTGTGGCTCACCAGGCTCCTCTGTCCATGGGATTCCCCAGGCAAGAATACTGCAGTGGGTTGCCATTTCCTTCTCCAGGGGATCTTCCCAACCCAGGGATAGAACCCATATCTCTTATGACTCCTGCATTGGCAGGAGGGTTCTTTATTACTAGTGCCGCCTGGGAGTGAGACTTCCCAGACTTCTGAAATGGAGATTAAAAGGATGGGGGTAAAAATCAAATTTCTAGGATTTACCATGAGTTTGAGCAAACTCCAGGAGATAGTGAAGGACAGGGAAGCCTGGCATGCTGCTGTTCATGGGATCACAGAGAGCTGAACACTACTTAGCGACTGAACAACAGCAAGTAGGTGCACTTAGTCCTGACTAATATTTTGGAGAGGATTGGTGGAAGAATAAATAAGATGAACAGAACAGCCATTTTAATTGGTGTTGGAGTTGGTGCTGAGAATATATACCAAAAATTGAAAAACATTGTATAAATAGTTTCTAAATGTGCTATAAAATATTGTGGAAAGAATGGACATTATAAAGCTTTCAGTATAGTTTTCAGTGGTGTTATAATAGTTTCACTCAAAAATATTCAGTTTAAATGGATTTCTGCAATTTAGCAATCTTCCTAACTTTGTGATTTTATAAAATGAATGGATACTGGAATTGACTATGCCAAATACATTACTTTAAAATTGTCAAATCAGTTTATTTGCTATCCGTAATCTTCCTCCTTCCACCAACCACTGAATTGTGCATATGGGGACTTTCAGATTGCAATCAGTGGATAGTTTTTAACAGGCAGATATGTATCATAAGACTATATGGTGAAGAGTTGTGTGCAAAAAGAGATTGACTGGACATTTCCTATTTTGAGATGTAGGTATTGATAAGCCAGTGAAATCAAAAGCACAATGAAGTAATCTTATTCATATTTTGACTTCTACTATCATTTAAAACTGGGTTTTTGAAGTCCTGGAGAAGAAATCAGGCTTGTTATAGTTTACTAAAAAAAACACTGTGTGAGGTGAAATTGAGGAAAACAACATTAGACTAAGTTTGTCAGAATATGGAAGTAGCAGAGCTGGTGGGGATTTGCCGGGAAGTCAGAACTTAATGCCACAGGAGAAAAAATATATGTAGGATTCATTCTGCTATGTTAATGAGACCACACCTGTAATAACTCATTCAGTGTGGGATTCGTCTAATGAAAATGAACATCTAGGAAACTGGAAATAGTTCAGAGACAAGCAATAAGGATGATTAAGGGTCTGGAGAGACTGAGCTGAAACCAGATTAAAAGGCCTTACATTTGTTTAATGTGGCTAACAGATGACTAAAAGTGGGCATGATATCTGTTTATAAACATCTGAAAGTTGGGTGTAAACACGAAAGATAGAGTAGGATTGCATAACATGGTACTAAAAGGATTTGACTTGAGAAAAAATTTCAAGAGAGAATTGAAAAGTAAATATAATGAAGCTGTCTCCCAGAGAGTGTGCCTTTCCTTTTCTTTAGAGACTCAGCCAAGAATGAGGAAGTTTAGCAGAGAGCCCAGCACAAGAGAATGACCCAACAGGTCCCCTGCAGATCCGATTTCCTCACTTTCACAAACCAGTAGAAAACCTTTTTAAGCTTGATCTGTTTGTACAAAATTACTCAGAAAATGTGTTTGTTTATAGATTTTAGAAAACCAGGAGCACAGAACTTTAGACTTCTGGGCAATCATGTTTTATCTTTATTTGTTCTGTTATTGGCAAAGTAGTAGAGAAAACAGTGTTAAATCTAGTTCCTGATTGTTGTGTTTAGTCGCTAAGTCTTATTGGACTCTTTTGAGATCCCATGGACTGTAGCCCACCAGCCTCCTCTGCCCATGGGATTTTCCAGGCAAGAATACTGGAGTGGGTTGCCATTTCCTTCTCCAGGGGATCTTCCTGACCCAGGGATAGAACCTGTGTCTCCTGCATTGGCAGGCAGATTCTTTACCACCGAGCCACCACAGGGAAGTTCACTCTCCCAAAGCTCAAAGGATTTGGCTTAGAATGTATGAGACAATTACCAAATGACTTTATTTTTTTTAAGAATTGTGTATACTTCCAGCTGGGCTTTAAATGTACCAAAAATGAGTAATTTAAGAGATCTATTCTGGGACTATTTCTACAAGCATAAAGTCTTCTGTCTTCTTTTTTGGTGAACGTAGTATTGAAAGCAAGCAGGACCCTATAGGGTCCTCTGAGGTACAAATCCTTTCTATGTCCCGTTTCTTGTTTGTGGGTATTAGGCTTCATTCAGTTTACCTTTCCTGAACTCCAAACTGTGACCCTTCTCCTTGTTTGGCCCTGGAATAAACCTTTCTCTACTCCAAACTCTGAGTTTCAGTCAGTTTGGTGTCTGGCACATGAACTTGCGTTAAGTGTCTTATTCCATTTTCTAGCATAACATTTGTCCTTACTAAAGTGATGGAATGGTTTCCCCTTAAGGTTATTTTAGAAAAAAATTAAAATTAAAGTTTTGGACTATGAGCTCATAGAGCGCTTTGCTTTTTTAATTTGACTTACATGCACCAACCTAGATAGCATATTCAAAAGCAGAGACATTGCTTTGCCGACTAAGGTCTGTCTAGTCAAGGCTATGGTTTTTCCAGTGGTCATGTATGGATGTGAGAGTTGGACTGTGAGGAAGGCTGAGTGCCGAAGAATTGATGCTTTTGAACTGTGGTGTTGGAGAAGACTCTTGAGAGTCCCTTGAACTGCAAGGAGATCCAACCAGTCCATTCTAAAGATCAGTCCTGTGTGTTCTTTGGAAGGAATGATGCTAAAGCTGAAACTCCAGTACTTTGACCACCTCATGTGAAGAGTTGACTCATTGGAAAAGACTCTGATGCTGAGAGGGGTTGGGAGCAGGAGGAAAAGGGGACAACAGAGGATGAGATGGCTGGATGGCATCACCAACTTGATGGATGTAGGTCTGAGTGAACTCCGGGAGTTGGTGATGGACAGGGAGGCCTGGCGTGCTACGATTCATGGGGTCTCAAAGAGTTGGACACGACTGAGCAACTGAACTGAACTGAACATGCAAACCAATGCCAGGACAGTGCCATGCACACTTCAAAAATAAATAATAGATGATAACTGCAGGAAGGGTTGGTTAAAGGACTTTCTAATAAGTAAAATTTTTATTTCCACCAGTTTACACTATGAAGTCATCTTTATTTTTCTCCCCCCACAACAAATATCCTTTTTCAGATGAAATTATACATTCAAGGATATTCTGATTTCCTGATTCATGTCATATCAAACCTTCTAGTGTTTCTGAATCACTTCCAGACTTTTCCAGCAGATTTCATACTTCGAAATTTTCCTCCCTGGATGTCATTTCAGATTGTTTGAGCTTCTCCCAATGATCTATCTTCCTCTCCTCATTGCCTTGTAGAACTCTGTTGGGTGCAGTACCAGACTGCACCAATAGATGCTGCCACTTCAGTTGGAAAGTTTCTTTTTCAGAGGTTAAGGTTTAAGATTGTTGAGGGGTGATTCGGAAGGTAACTGTCTAAATTATCTTCCTTGAAAGTAATTTGATTTTTAATTGTGGGTTTATAAATTGTTTGCATTTTACAAGTAAGATATTAAGAAAAATAACAAAATTAATTTTCAAAAGACACTTCAATTTCAAATACTTCAAGTATGGAAATAATTTACTAATACAATAATTTTAAATATAATAGCTAAAAAAATTTGGACTCAACATTTCTCCACAATGATGGAAAAGGAAGGCTAGAAAATATGTTTTGGAAAGCCCACGGGACACAAGGAGTGTAAATCTTTAAACCAGTGTTTCTCAAACTGGTGTTAGATAATTTTAGGTGGTACAAGATAATTTTTATTTCTGTAAAAATGACTCATTTGCAAGGTCATCCTCTATTCATGGCAAATTATATTGATTTTCCATTTATGATAATGATAAAAAGTTTCCTTTATCATATATAATTATATAATAAAAACAGCTTAAAGAATAATATTGAGTTAACAGTATTAGAGATGATATGGCAATAATTATAAAAGTTATATTTAGTAGAAATCCTGGAAATAATGCCTTGTCTAAATAGGCAATACACTTTTGCCTATACAACTTTAAAATTACTAAATCTCTTGTGCTCAACTTATATCAAAGGTAGACTGAAAACGTGAGATTTTATATTACTCCTAATGATATCTATGTAATATGTATAAATGAACTTGAAAGTACTAATAAGAAGTTAACTAATAGTGTGATATAATTCTAGTTTTTTTGAGGGAGGGTAACTTCTATAAAACATATTCTTATGTAGATTATAAAAAATTATGTGGGAGCAAAGTAACTTGAAAGCAAGATCAGTATTGCTGAAAATATGATTTTAGGAGTGAGTAAAGAGTTGACTCATTGGAAAAGACTCTGATGCTGGGAGGGATTGGGGGCAGGAGGAGAAGGGGACAACAGAGGGTGAGATGGCTGGATTGCATCACTGACTTGATGGACATGAGTCTGAGTGAACTCTGGGAGTTGGTGATGGACAGGGAGGCCTGGCTACTGTGATTCATGGGGTCGCAAAGAGTCGGACACGACTGAGCGACTGAACTGAACTGAACTGAAAGCAACATGCTGAAAACCTGTATCTGTGTGAACATGCTGTACTAAAGTATGAATTTTTATTTTATCCAAATTATGCATCTTCTCACTTTTATATAGAGGTCAAACTAACACATAATGTTTCATACAAAAAATGAAATGTAAAAATCTGTGGCCTTAAGAGGAGAGTAGTACATTCAGCTTTGTACTTAATTTTTACGTGATAATTACTATAGTTGCTGAGCATTCCTAGACAGTGAATGGTTGACAAAACATTTAAATTGCATATTTTGCCTGTAGCATATAAACTGTACTAAAATAATTACTATTTTTCCTCACTACTACCACTACTAATAATAGCATGACAGTGGCTAGGAGTGGCCTTTGCGGTTACACAGAGGCTGGTTTGAATCTTAGGTCTGCCATTTATTAGGAAGTTGCTAAAAATTCTGAGCCCTTATTCCCTCACCTGTAAAATGAGGAAATTAAGACTAGCAAAGTTAACTGAATCTACCCATGAATATTTCCCTCTTAAGTGTATAGGAGCTGGCATCCTTCAGGCCAAAATGTGCTCTTATCTAGATCATGGTTCAAATCCCCTTTGAGCCAAACCCACTGCCAAAAGCCCTTCTACCTTGAGAACCAGAAAAGGAAACAAGCCTGGCAGTGCCTAAGCCCTCCAAAATAAATCTGCAGGAAAGAACACCCAGTGAGTGATGAGTGCAGCAATGAGTACATTTATCAGTTTAAATTTACAACTTCACTTTTCCCATTGCCTATTATTGTACATAATTCCCCACTGATCAAAAAATAAGTTGATTGCTTTTGAACTCGACAGTGTCCGTGTCCATTGCTTAAGACTCAGGTGAAGCAGAGGGTGAAATTTTTTCCTGAACTTTATGCAAAATATAATTCGGTTGATAATACACCGAAACTCAATTTTCTTTGGGTGTCATTCCTACTAGTTTACTTGTAAGCTCTGGAGTCGTGGCTCAGGCAGTTTGAAGGGCTGCTTGTTGAATAATAGACTTTGTGTTTATAGAGGCTACTGGGTTTATCTTTGGGAACATTCCTTGGGTTTCTTTTGGCCTGTTTCCTTATCTCTTATACAGGATTAAATAACCACCACAGAGATGTGAAAATTATATGAACTCACGTGTACCATAAGTGACCAGTGCAATGACTGCCACTCAGTAAATTCTCAACAAATCAAAACTTTTAATCAATGTGACAACTAAAGATGTTCCTAACTTTGACAATAGGTTTTACCGAAGAGGTGATGAAATGGATGCAAAATTTATGTACTGTTGCTTGTCAACTTTGCTCAGATCTCAGGTTATGATCTCCACATGGGTGCATATAGAATATTAGATCCTACGTGGGTGTATCTTGCATGCGCAGAAGGCTTACGCAGGAAATGTCGCTTCAGCAATGTGCCTGGGGAGGCTCTGACGCTGTCTTGGAAGTCGGTCGTCGCAGCCTGACCTTTGGGCGTCTGGGAGGGATGCCTACCTGCGCCCAACGCTGGAAGGGGGCCCAGGCCCTTTCCAGCACAGCTATCCCCACACTGCTCACTTCCGTGCCTCGCATACATCTTCACGGAAAGGAGTATTTCCTCCGTTCAGAGAAAGTTCCCCAGTCCGACGAGGGGTGTTTTGTACTTTACGTAGTTCCAAGTAGGCGAAGTTCCTTCTCTCTTCTCCCCGGGGGTAAGTGGAAAGGAGTCCCGCTGGGCGCCCGAAGTCGTCCACACCAGGGATCGGGTAGCGACCGAGTTAGAGACAACTGGGGTGGGGGGTTGCGGCCGGGCAGAAGCAGGTGGGTACAAACTGCGGTTCCCCGGTCCGGGGAGGGGACTGCGACCGCGGGTCCCTCCCCTCCGCCCGGAGGTGGCTGCAGCCGGCGCCCGGCCAGTGGGGGCGGGGTGGGGGCGGCGCGGAGGGCGCGGAGATTACCGCGGCGCCACCGGGGACGCCCAGGGCCCCCGAGTGGTGCCCACGCGGGATCGCGAGCGATGACAACAGGCCATCGCCCGAGGTCGAATAAAAAGGAGTCGCTTTCCCGGGTGCCGCCGCCCCGCCACAGCCTGACCCCGGGGTTGGGGGGTGCCCCCGGCGGCCTCCAGGGGCCGCGGGCGCCGGCGTCCCCCGCCCCCACCCCGCGCGCAAGTGCGAGGCTGCCCGCCGTGCGGCGCACGCTCCGCCGCTCCCGGCTTCCGCGCAAAACTTCGAGCCTGGCCGCGTGAAGCTGTCGCTCCAGCTTCGGAGCGGGAGAGAGCCTGCAGAAAAGCCTGGCCGTGTGGACCGCGGTGGCTGGGCGCGCGCTCTCTTTTTCTTTGCTTCTCCTTTTTTTTTTTTTTCTGTCGCCATCGGGAGTTTTGGCTCCTCTCCTTTCCTCCTCCCCCTCGTAGCCGCTTCTCCCCCCGCCCCGTCTCTCCCCCACTGGTGTACGCTATTTGTTGGAGGTGGGGGGGGGTGGTGGCCGAAGGGGATGTCCTCTTTTCACCAGAGGCACAGCGTGAAGGCGAAACTTCAACACTGGAAGGAAAGAGAATAAATACATAAATACGGACGGACAGATCTGTTGCTGGGGAAGTCACTTGGACTTTGGGATCCTGAGACGGTCCGGGCGGCAGGAGGTGAGTGCCTCTTCTTCTGACCCTCTGTCCCGGGGTCCGCGTTTCAGGGATCCCGCAAACTCTCCCGGGAGAGAGCGCGCGGCTGCGCCGGGAGCGAGAAGCTCTGAGCGCTCTGCGGGAAGGTGTGTGGGCGCCGGGGTCCCCGCGGTCGCTCCATTGCTGAGTACCCCCAGCCAAAGGGCCCGGGCTGCTCGGAGTGACTTGGTGTGTTCTGCCATGGAGGACGCCTTGGAGCCCCGAGGGTCCCTGCAGAGCCTTTTTGTGCCTCGCGGAGCCCTCGCGGAACAGGGCGCACAGCTCCATACCTGCACTCTTATTCCCGCCTCTCAGCGGTGCGCGCCCCTGGGTCTCTCCTGCTTCCTTCTTGTGACATTTGTTACTTTGCCTAGTAGCCCCTAGATGTGCCAGATGCAAGGATGCTGACCCAGGTCCCATAGAGGGCCCCAGGCGCCTGGAGTTTTCGCGGTGCTGGGTGCGTGTGTATGTATAATGCTTGTGTTCTAAACTCAAGGCACCAACCGGGCTGTTGGGCTGCGGCCGTCCCCCTTTCATAGTTTTTATGTGGCGTGGGCCGAATGCCTCTTGCCGTTTCCCAGGGTCTGTGAAACGAGAGGCGCCTTTTCAGAGGACACGCGTTCATTGGCCCAGGACGCAGATGCCGTGAGGAATCCTAACTTCTCCAAACGGAAAGACCTGACCCGGGTCGGGGGTAGCAGGTTTTCTCCTTACGAAACCTGCAGTGTCTGGGGTGGCTGTGGGGCTTGAAAGGGCTCGATGCTTTAGCGTCGTTAAGCGAGATTTGGAAATAGATCGTGTGTGTGCTTGTTTTATTTTGCGCCGCACAGCAGCCAGAACTTTCCTTAGTAGCACTTGCAAGATGTCTCTTTCTTTTGTAAACAGTATTCGGAACAGCTTGGAGCAATTAGGGAATTTGCCGTCCTAGTGCCACGGCTGAGCGGTGGCGAAACCAGAGAGCACGATTTAATTTTTGTGATCCCTTTCCTAGTTGGGGTGGCAGCGTCTCCCCTCTCCACCGCCTCTCTTTCTCCTGCCCTTGAAAGCTAACGGGGTTTGTGTTAGGCGTGAGTGAGTGTGTGGGAGGATGTCGTTTGGAGCGCGTTTCTCTCTCCTCGCCGCCGGCGTCTGTCCTCTGCACTGTCCAGCGGGCAGTCATTCATGAATCCTCATCCGAGGGCAGTGGAGGAAGGTGCAGGTCCCTCGGCCCTTTCTGCCAAGGTGGAGAATAGCGACGGGGCGTGTGTTTTGGTTTCAGAGCAGTTCCACGTGGAGCACCTCCGTGTGCGTGTGTGTTGTGTACTTGATCTGTGAGGAGGTAACAGGAGGCTCGTGTTCAAACCCAGTGGGCCGTTGGCCATTAATTTGCTTTCTTGGCTATCATTACAGACACTTCCAAAATCTGATACCTAGGAGAACCAACAGGTTAGGTTTCACATTAAGAGCTCATACTTAACAGTTTTCTTTCTCCCTTACCCCTTTTGGCTTGGCACCCTGGGATCAACGTAATTGATGGAGCAGAAACACGTCTTCTCGAATAGGGCAATTTTGTTCCTCTTCTCTGCGGCTACTTTTTGCACTCTCGGGCGTCTGTCAGCTTCACCACGCGCTCCGTCTCGACTTAGATTGGAGCCTTAGGAGCCTTTAAGGACCATGGGTTCCTCTTCCACAGCTCCTGAAGTTTGATTTATACGTCGGTGACTGTTAGACTTGAAAGTTGAGGATGGTATTTTGTCTGTTGCGTTTTTGGTTTTATTTCAAAACCGCCTCAGCACAAGGATTATACTTGATAACTCTACCCGGGTAGAATTAGGCTTGTCTCCCCCCACCTCTTTGTTTTAAAAAAATTATTTCTAGCCAATTTATAGCTGAGGAACGAAAAACTAGGAAGAGGGTTGGGAAATGAGAGAATCCTAAAACAAAATGTTTGATACATAGCAGGGTGTGGTATAACCTTATCCCAAGAAATAGATAGCAATAGTAAGAACAGGAAACTACTCTGTGTGGAGCTAGGCTGCTGGAATCTGATTTTTATGGTAACGATACCAAACGCAGTATAACTACATTCATTTTTTATTGTTATTATAAACCATAAAAATAGTTTGTTCCGCCTCATTAAAAGTTGCAAGCCATTCAGAGTCAAATCACTTCCCCCCCCCACCACAGAAATGGCTATAGGAGAAGGTTAAAACCTTTGACAGTTACAGCTTTGAAAGTAATATAATTAGATTATCTGAAAACTGTTCCTTTTTCTCCCCTGATTATTAGGGATATATCCCTGCCTTTCATAGTAGGTAAAGGTCTAAAATCAATAGGTTTTCAAGAGATAGTTTTCCTTTGCCAGTTATCTGAAAATAGTACATGTCAACCTAAGATCACCGTAATTAGCAATTGTTTCACAATTATAACTGAAAAGATTTACTTGATTATTCTTTTTTATGAATAAGTATTTTACAGGATATTAGAGACTTAATTTCTCTTTTACACAATAAAAATTTATATATGCACATATTTAGAGAATATCTAAGTATTATGTTCAAGCTTAAAAAAAAACAAACCCTGAGATTCATACAAGAAGAATTTTGTATAAAGGCAATCATTATTCCTATTAAGAAATATAGATACTGCGTTCTGGAGGATTTGCAGAAGCCAGTTGAAAAATATTGTCTTTCGTCGAAGTTTCTTTTTTGAGGGCAGACTGGAGGATCAGTAGTTCATCATTTTGCTGTAATTTGTTTTTTCTTTCAAAAACCTCTTTGAGTTAAACAAAAAGAAGAATAAGACCTCCATTTCTGAAAGTTTCCTTTTTATTTATACTATGATTTGGGGTGTAAATAAATTTTACATAGCCACGGGAAATAAGGTGTCCAATTTCATGTTTTCAATCTCTGTTGCAAGCTCTAAATGACTGATGCCATGTCTAAAAATACATTTATGTGGCTTGGTATTTCATTTAAAAAAATTTTATGCACTGAAATGAAATTAGCCTGCAGTTTTAAAAAAGTAGAATGGTAGAAAACCCATGACTGTTATTATGAAAAGTTAGGATGTTGGAAAATTCACATTCTAACTCGCAAATTCGCTTACTTCACCAGGTGGAAGCTCACACTTTTTATCCAGAATTCAAGAAGAGGGGAAATAATCCTTTTCAAGGCTTAGTGAAGTGTTAAGTAATTTAATAGTGCAAGTATTTATTTTATTTTTCATTATCTTTTTTCCCTCTTTTAGGTAAATGGAGGAACACTGAACATTCAGTATAAGCAGGCCCCCCTTTATAAGAAGTTTATTCACCATAGTTCTGTATTGCAGCTGCTGGTCATATTTCATGGAGCTGTTAAAGCACTTAAAACCTAAAATTAGGTACTGTCTGGTTGTAAATATTTTAGATCACTCATCTAAGAAACAAATAGAAGAGTGTGTTATCAGAAGTAGATGTTCTGAATCCTCTCATTGAAGAGCAGAACAAAACATATCAAACACTTTGTTATTTTTTCAGTATATAATATAATCATGACAGTTTCTTTTTCAAGTGGATATTAGTCTTACATATTCTAAACTCTTATAAAGTGTCTCCTTGTAGAGTATCTTAAATAATTGTATTCAGAAATACGGCTGGGGGGTTTTATTACAGTAGTTACTGGGTGAATGCAATCCACACCAGGAAGAATAGGATGACTTTCAGTGTACCTGCTCCTCTCAGGAATTTTTCCCTGTGAGCTAAGAAATGACATGTTCTTTCAGGCACTCATTCTAGAGATGGGTGAGAGATGCAGCGGTGTATTTAATTGCAGTATGTGTGAGACTGCATTTTGCAGTCAGATGAGTTTTGTCGTAGGGGACACCGAAGATTAAGTTGTATGCAGAGTGAACTTGGCTTCACTTAGTTTGAACTTGAGTGGAAGAAAATAAACAAGAATCACATATTCCCAAGTAGTATAAGCAACTCTGATTGCTTTTAAGAGGTTTGCAGACTTTGTAAACATTACTGTCACCTAATATTGCTTGTGGCTCTGCACATTAGGATAGGCTTTGGTAATATACTGTTTTTCTCTTGAAGTCTGTGATTCTTACCATGTCCCATCCAGGTTTCTACTAGGAGGGTGGTACTGAAAATAAATATCACTGCGCTTACTCCCCTAACTCCTTCCTTCTTCCAGAAAAAGAGATGAAACAGATGAATTTAAAAATAGAAACCATTTTAAGTTATCAAAACCACATTTATAAGGTGGTTTAAAACAGTTGCAGAGTGTGTACCTCTAAGTCTCACTGTAACCTTTTCTGTCATTGAAAGGTGCTAATTGATCTTAGGGCACTGACATAATAGTATAGTTTGATATTTGAAACCTTTCGGCATTGGTCTGGCCCTTTTCTCACCCTGAGGTTTCAGTGCATGGCTGATGAAGAGAAACATCATGTTATAATGTCAGGAATTCTAATTTTTTTCTCCATGTAAAACATTTTAATACAGCAACTGATATTTTTAAAGCTTTTATGTATGTGTAGTAAGTAAATTTATTTTAATGTACTTCTGGGAAAGAAGGGCTTATATTATATATTATCATGTTAAGGTTTTTAATTTTTTTTTCCACAGGTAAATTTTATTTTTAGATTGAAATTTTTAGGCAAAATCTGATTGCTGTGATCACATTTGATTAGGTTCAAAGTGAACTTGCATTAAAGCCATGCAGAATAGCCATCTTGAAATTTCATATATGAAGTATATGTTCTTAAGTAAATGGAGATCTTAAGGCATTTAAAAAAAATGTCACTTTAGTTTTTGTATAGTTGTAACCGTTCTGCCAGTGTGAGTAATTATGATTTTCACTATCAGTCATTATCATAGTCATCACATCGTAGCAGACATTTACTATGCAAAAAATTTAAGGTATTTATGTGTTTCAACTGTGCCATTTTTATTATTCCCATTTTACAGATGAGAAAACTGAGACTCAGTTATGCAGTAGAGTGGAGCCAGGATTTTAGCTCTGCAGCCTGAACCCTGATTCTCTATCCTTATATGTTGCCCTAGACCATTTGCTCCCACCAGTCAAACCTGAGTTCATTTTAGGGGGTGCCCACACATTTTATTTTTATATTATTAGTTATATATTTATTTCTAAGATTATTAGGAATATATGTTAGATTTCAAATTAAACCTATATTTTCCTAGATAATGTTGTTTAAGGCAAAACCAGAAAAGGATTGAAGCAAAAAAAAAAAAAAAATTAAAGCACCTATTTAAAGAAACATATTAAGTGACAGTGAACTAGTGCTAAGTTAAAATACCCAAAATCATGAAGGTTGATGGCAAAGGACTACAATTGGGAGAAACTGGTATTCTAGAAGCCTCCCTAAACACTGAAAACTTCTGTCTAGATCTCTTCAATATTTGACTTACATGTAGTCTTTTCTTTTGCTTTTCGAGCCTTATCCTTTAGTTAGATGTTATCAGTTTTATAGTTTTTCTCTTTTTGCTTTAAGCTTGAATGCTCATTATGAATCTCAGATGTAGATGTTTCTGTCGAACCAGCTAATGAGGACTGCGTAATGGATTTCTAAAGGCAAGCTGAAATGATAACAGGGCTCACTTATATTTCAGAAATACTTTCAACTTACATAGATATCAGACTTTGCATTTCTAAGGTTTTCCTTAGGTGAACATCCTTGTTCTGCTGTTAATAATCTGTTTTATAACTTTAATGTACTTTTCAAGGAAGCAGCGGTTTTTCTTTTGATTTACATATTTAGCCACAGAACTCTTCTTTCAAGTGAAAGCTAACACTAAGCCCACTAGAGAAAAGTCCACTGCCTTCGTGAAGCAGGACGTGCGTGGCCTGCGAATCACTCACTAATCCTGTTTCCGATCATTGGTGCCTCCCCACGCCTCTGTAAGGATCGTGCAGTTTGCAAAAAAACAAACCTTCTGACGAAAAGTCAGTTCAGGGTACCTCCTGCAGTCTGTGAGTATGTCATTCACTAAAAAACCAAAACAGAGCAACAAGCAACTCTCAAATAAGGCAAAATATCTCCCAGTGTAACACAGCGTCAAAAGGTGCGTCGGTTTACCCTAGTGTCACTTGAGTATTCTTAGTTAACCTATCTGCAACTTTCAGTTTAGAAATGAGAAAATAAAAAGTAGTCAAAATGTTTCCCACATGGAATTACGAGTCTGAATAAGTCACATAGAATTTGTTCTTGGAAAGGTTTGTTTGATTAGAGCATCTTCTTTTTTTTGTTTTTCTTCCTTTAAAGACTTGACAGAGACTCATCAGCAGTGGCATAAATTGACTTGACCTTAGGTTTTCACATAAATTATTGCTACCGTTTCTGTTGTTCTTTCCTCCTTCCTTTTTAAAATGAAAGGGACATTTCTTGTGAAAGGCTACAATTAAATCATAAAAATTTACGTTCATATACCATTAAGTTTAATTCTGCTCACAAAAGCAATAGCATTAAATTTGAAATTCGATCCTTAATCAAGTAGGTCCACCACATAGCCAGAGGGCTTATTCTCTGCGCGGTAATATACACAGTTCACAGGCCTCTGCATATACCCAGTGGAGGGATCTATTCATTACACTTCACTTCTGACTGAACTCCCTCAAGTTAGAGGATTTGAAAGGACCTGAATGTTCCGACTAAGAGATGGAATATTTCTAACTTAATGCATGCAGTATGTTGAAAGTGATGATGACTTGGAAAGTCCGCAGGTCTCTGAATTAGCTAATTCTCTTCACTTCAAATTTTATATTTTAATGCAAATGTGTATTCACATATGATTTTGACTCAAGTAATTCTAGCCAAATTGAATCACAAGGTGGGCAAGTCATGTTCCAATTTCCTTTTGCAGGTTTTCAGTAATCTCAAATTGTACTTCTAGTAGGTAACTTTAGAATGCAGACCTCAGCCAGTTGGTCAAGAACCTCAATATTACTGAAACTTTGTCTGTGAACTTTAGGTATTTAGATGATGCTACTCTTTTTGTTTTTCATGGTCGACCCAAGTAGACTTTTCATTTAGGTCTGTTTTGTCATCTCAGTCAACAGACTTTAGTTTTTAAAGGCTCCATTCATAAAAATACTAGCAAAGTTCTGGACATATGGTAAATACTTATGAAATGCTTTTTTCATTATCAATGTTGCTGATGAGATGCCCAAATTATAATGCAACAAATAGACTTTTTTCCTACTCTCAATGATTTTGAAGGCTTTGGGACTTTTAGTCTATGATTATACTAATAATAAGTTCTACTTTTTCTTGGCATATACCATTCATAGGAATAGTTAGCTTGGTAAGTGAGTTAATCGTGGTAACAAGGTTATAGGTTTAATCCTCAGATGAACATACTAGCTATAGGGGGACACTTGTGCCACACACACTTGGTCATATTGTCTGTTGTCATGAGTATAGTTGTGATATCCTGACCTTCTCTGTTCGGGGACCACTCTGGTCTGTGCTGGATCTATCTCTAAGACTTTCCTGCTGTCCCAAGGATGATCAACCACATCTGTTCACAGTTTTTATCAGATCCCTTCTTGACTTAAAATTCTAAACAAAATAAATTCCCTGTTGCCTACAGGGCATATTCTGGAATCCTTTAGAAGGATCTATAAGACCCTTCAAGCTGAGAACTTTGCTCAAGTTTCCCTTTTTACCTCTCACCAGCCACTCACAAGAAATCTCTTCTCCAGCTAGATGGAAAAGTGCAACCCCCAAATACACTCTGCTCATTTCTGCTCCATTTCTTTGTGCATGTGGTTCTTTCTATCTGGAAGACATCTTTCCCCGCTCCCTGAAACTTTCTTTTCTACTGCTTTTGCAAGACTCAAGATGAAAAATGTTACCCCCTCTGACCACCAGAGACTGATCTGGATATGTCTAGTCTCTTTATTCCCATAGAGCCTAGTTCCACCTTTTAGCCTAGCAGTTGCCACATTTAAATGCAATTGGTTGCATGAGTTTAAGTTCTTCTTTTGACGGAGAATTTGCTGATGCTCTTAACAGTATTTGCCATTCTATATTTCCAGTAGGTAGGGGACACTAAATTCCTACTGAATCAATGGGCTAAAAGAAATGGGGGTGAAGGCAGGGGTGGTAGCACTGGGGATAGTTCCCATTGCAAGGCAGGACAGCCTTAGCAATGACCTCAGAGACGCAGGGTATTGATCTAGTAGAACTGCATCTCTAAATTCAGGCCCAGCTTGTATGTATGATGCGGAGACGTATTTATATCACACATGACCGTTGGTAAGTCAGTGATCTAGTAGATAAAAGGAGGATCCTGAAAATCTCTGGAGATGTGAGTATTTCTTAGCACTTGACATCTGAGGAAACTTCTGTTATGGCATAGTGGTTAAGTACAAAGAATATGGACCTGGACTCTGTGGGTTTGAAACCCAGCTTTGACACTAATGACAGTAATGATGATCATGTTACTTAAAACGGGTTTTGCTTCAGTTTTCTCATGTGTAGTGGAATGTACTTCTTGGAGATCATATGAGAATTCAACACATAAATATCTGTGAAGCATTTAGAACAGTGTATGACTGATGCTGGGAAAGACTGAAGACAGGAGGAGAAGGGGATGACAGAGGATGAGATGGTTGGATGGCATCACCGACTCAATGGACATGAGTTTGAGTAAACTCCAGGAGTTGGTGATGGACAGGGAGGCCTGGCGTGCTGCCATTCATGGGGTCGCTCGCAAAGAGTTGGACACGAGTGAGCCTCTGAACTGAACTGAGCTGATGCTATGAATCCTAGCTGTTATGAATGTGGTTGTCTTCCCCCCATTGAAGTATGCTAAATATTCCAGAGATATTTAGAGCTGAAGGTCATTTTTGGGGTCATAGACTGGGGATTAAAAATTGAGTCCCTAGTGGTCCAAGTACACATTTAATACCCTGGGTGATCTTGGCAAATCTGAGGCTGGGTTTGGAGTTATAAGAGAAGACATTAGGATACTCAGTTTTGGCCATTAACATTGCATGGTGTTTCTTTTAACAAATACTTTCCCATACAGTCATCTAGATTTTATTTATTTACTTAAAAATAATTTTTATTGGAGTCTAGTTGCTTTACAATGGTGTGTTAGTTTCTAATATACAGCAAAGTGAATCAGCTATATGTATACATATATATTTGAATTTTTAAAGGCTTTCATCTTTGTGGTTTCTCAGCTACTCTAAGCCATTTTAAGAACATTCTATAATGATCTTTTTGTTTATAGCCAATATTTATTTCACCAGTTGCTTTTTTTTTCCAGCCTAAAGGCACCAATCATAAGAATTTGTATAATTCTCCCAGGTGATGCAATGGTACAGAATCCGCCTGCCAATGCAGGAGACACAAGAGTTGCAGATTCGACCCCTGGGTGGGGAAGATCCCTTGGAGAAGGAAATGGCAACCCGCTCCAGTATTCTTGCCTGGAGAATTCCATGGACAGAGGAGCGTGGCGGACTACAGTTCATGGTCTCAAAGAGTCAGACATGACTGAGCATGGATGCACACAACTTGAAGAACTCAGTGTAAACTTTTTAAAAAGATAATACCAAAGCTTGCTATAACTCTATCTTTGCAGTCAGCAGGAGGTCATTGAAAGTGAAAGTGTGAAAGTTAGTCACTCAGTCATGTCTGACTCTGTGATTCCATGGACTGGCCTGTCAGGCTCCTCTATCCATGGAGTTCTCCAGGCAAGAATACTGGAGTGGATTGCCATTTCCTTTTCCAGGGGAGCCTCTCAGTCCAGGGATTGAACCCAGGTTTCCTGCATGCAGGCAGATTCTTTACCATCTGAGCCGCCAGGGAGGTCATTAACATCTTCATTTTTCGACTTGATCCTTGGATTCAGATATAATGAATATATGGTGAAGAGGGGCTGAAGGAGGAGGGAAGGTTAAATGTTAATTGTCAGGCTTCTGTTTGTTTTAACTGCTTACCTGGAATTGCTGCCAGGCACATCTGTTTAAAAATATGGTGTTACTACTGATGTTGTGTCTGAATCTCTCAGTGTATTTAGACCAGTGTTTCTCAAAGTCTGATTATTGACATTTTGAATTGGATAATTCATTGTTGGAGGAGTGTGTATGACTGACTTGTGTGTGCATTTTAGGGCGCACAGTGTAGGGTGTTGTGTGACATCCTTGGTCTCTACCCACGAGATGCCAGTAGCAGCTTTCCCCTATTATTAACAGTGTCTCCAGACTTTTGTCACGTCCTCTGGAAGTGAAATTACCCTCAGCTGAGAAATCATAGTCAAAGTCGGTTTTAAGATCACTTGTTAAAGTCAAAAAATTTCCAGGCATCTGCATGAGAGGACTGTTATTATTTTTAGTTAAGTGTGGAGAATCTTTATACATTCCTCCTAAGTTTAAACACAAATTCAATCAATTCTTATTGGCCTGTATTGATAGATAAGCCTTACCTAGAGGGGATTTACAGATGGCTTTATATAAATGGGAGATTTCCAGGTGGTGCAGTGGTAAAGAATCCCCCTGCCAATGCAGGAGACACTAGAGCCTTGGGTTCCATCCTGGGTCGGGAAGATCCCCTGCAATATGGAATAGCAACCTACTCCAGTATTGCCCGGAAAGTTCCATGGACAGAGGAGCCTGATGGGCTACAGTCCATGGAGTTGTAAAGAGCTGGACGCACCAGCGCATGCATGCCTTTTACACAGATTGGCTGTTGTCAGCATATTTTTTTTTTTCTGAAAACTGTGTATGAGTTGGAGGAGCAGAATACTTAGGAAATTATGTCAGAAGTAGATATTTATTTGAATCACCTATATGACTTTTTAAAATATTACTTTTGCTGTCAATCATTAGTAGATACTTTTGATTTATTTTTGATAATGACAATTGCTTATCCTTTCCCATAGATAAATATTCAGTAAAATAAACTTTTATTTTTAGTTTGTAGTGTCAGAAAAAGTAAAGTATTATCTATAATCACAACTGCCTAAGATTAAAATACTATATCAGTTAAGTCATTTGTTTGTTTGTAACGAGAAAGTTTCAAACGAAATACGTGTTAGCTTTCAGTTTGTACCACAGTTTCAGGGTCTTGAGTTTAATAATATTGTTACAGTCTGCAGAAAGTAAAAATGAGCATCTTGCACGTAAGATGCTTTGCTGATTTACCAAATCCAGACCTTATGTTCTAATTCTATAGGTTTAATCTTGGCATGCGCATTTTGTCTCTGAATTGATATGCAGTTGACTACAAGTGAATGTGACTATAGTCAGAGTACTCCATCTGACACCTAGTTCAGATGTATATGAAAGGCACTTCAAAAATTACTTAGAAGAGTAAACTGGGAATATATATCTATTAACATGAAGTGAAAGAGGATAACTTTGATTATATAAGTTTTGTGTTGCATGTAAAAATTATTTTGGAGTATGAAACAATTAATACTATAAATATATGATTAGACTAATGTTTATGTGAGGTCTAAACAGTAGAGAAAATTTAAATCTCACTAGTAATTGCAAGATACCTGAAATTCCACGTGTATGTATTATCTAGTGGTTTTACTTTAATTGTATTAGGCAGGTAATCATGTTACCTGGAAGCGGTCAGACAGACCTAGGGATTTCACATCATTTACTAATTGATGCTCAAGCAGACAGGGCAGAGATACTTGAAAACAAACTCCCTTTGTTTCTCTGTCTGTCTGTCTTTCTCTGTTACCTCTGCTTTGATTTATGCTTTAATTTTAGAAATGTACTCTTAAAAAGGAAAAGTGGCTGCAAATATAGCATACTATATGTGATCAAAATGTATTTCTGTTTTCTAAAAAGAGAAGGACTCCTCACAGCTACTTGTTAGCAGAGAGATGAAGTGGGTGCTGGGCAACCCAATGACAGATGGGGACCCTTCCAGGGGAGTTAGGTGGGAGTTGTAAACCAAGGGCTTAAATCATAAGTTCTCAGACAGTAGAGGAGAGTTCTGCTCCACGCATTGACAGGAAGTCCAAAGAAGGTATAGCAAACCTCAAGTCTATCTAGGCACTTTATTCCTGACATTGAACAGGAAGCCTGGTAGCCCTTGAGTCATTGGAGAATAGCCAGTAAACCAGAAGTTCTGTTTTTCCAAATGAACACTCCTTGGGTTCATAAATCAGGGAACCCCTCAGAGAATTCAAGTCACTTATTTGCTTTCTCAGGTTGATTTCTTTGTACAGTGGATACAAATGTGAGACTTACCTATTTTAAGAATGCCCTATGGGGCATGCATTTCCTTTTCTGTCTCAGGTATATTCTGGCCACCACTGTCCTCCACTGCCCCAGCTCCCTTAACCTACTTGCCTCTTATGTTTTGCTGCGTACCTGGACAAAAAAAATCTACTCATCTTTCAAGGCTTAGCTCAAATGGCACCTCCTCTGGGAAGCCTTCCCAAAGCTCAGGCAGAAGGAATTCTTTTCTCTCTGTAATACCATAGCACCTTATGTGGGCTATTAGTATAAGGGCACACTGTGCTGGGACTACTTTTATGTGAGTCTGTCTTTTAGAGAGATTCTGAATGCACCCAGGGGCAAAACTTTATCTTTCTCCTTCTGTAGCCCCAATGCCTGGGATACTGATGGAAATTCACTAGTTACCCTGTTGCCTACATGTCTTCAAAGGATGTACATCCAAAGCCAAACAGACTACAAAGAATGGATCCTGTTTATAGTTTGGAAGCTAATTCTTTTTTTGTATGTGATCATGGAAGCTAGTTCATTGGTTATATTTTATTCTAACTTATTGAAAGCTTTATTTGTACCAAAGTGTTACTGATATCCAGGGCTTCCTAGCAGAGGAAAAGATATGGCCACATGAACTGGTATTTTGAGCAAACTGAAACTAAAACGGCAGATTCTACTGGAGGTTTATAGTTTTCTTACTTCCAGTTTTCTTTAGAAACACTTTGGCGTCCTGGGTTGATTTCTGTGGAGATACATTTCATGTTATTTTGAAGAGTTTTTAGCCCTCAGAATTATGGATTTTATCCGAGAGGAAGTACGTCTTGTGTTTATGTCAATGTTTCAAAATATGGCGACCAAAAATCCTAGAGGTATCTGTTCAAAGTATATGTGGCCATTTGGTGAGAGAAATTCAGTCTGTTTTCAGGCATAATTTAGGAAGAAAAATTTCTGTTTAGTTTCTAGTGGTTTGTTTTCAGGCATTTTCCACAAAAAGATGAGCAAGACCCTTCAAAACCACCAGTTTGCTTATTTAGGGGAAGAAAGAAAGCCTTCTGGGTCCAAAAATAACATTAAATTAAAATGATTGTTTCCAATAGTTTCTGAAATTGTGGTTTGATTTCCTCGTGTGAGTCATTTCTAAACGGGGTATGTGATTGTGCCGCACTGTGATGAAGCCTATTTGCTTGGTATTTTTGTAGGTCACAGAATTTATCAGAGAATAGGATCAGGAGAGGAATTTAGCCTAACTCTCCATTTTGCAGATGAATCCTGAATTAGAGATGTTAAGTGATTTATTCAAAAGGAAGCTAGAAAGAGAATCCTGTGCTGGAGAAACCCTAGTGCTCCCAACTCTACAACTTGCTGCCTTTTCCTTTCTTTGAGTTCAACAAGGAGTTGCAAATCCTGGAATCAGACTGCCTTTGTATGTATCCTTCCGGGCCTTCCTGCCATTCATCAGCAGTGTACCCTTGGAGAAGTTATTTACTGTCCTGCTTTAGCCAGAGTTGTAGCGTGTGTCAACAGGGAGTAATAATAGTACTTGCCTCATGGAATGTTGTAAGGAATAACTGAGTTTATACCAGAAAGACACTGAAAATGCTTGTATATATATATATATACATACATATACATGCATATAACACACACATATATATTGAATTAATTTCTTAAAATAAATTGCTGAGTATATTTAATATTAAAAAAAGGGCTGTTAACCCTGCTGAAGCAAGATTTTTTCATCAATCTGTTTTTTAAAAAAATAAAAGTTATCATGTGTTTTGTAACCATATTGATATTAAAACAGATACAATAGGAGGTCCTGTGAGGGGTCTGACTGGAATAGGCGAGGAGAGAGACTTCTGAAATGCTGATAAAGCCCTTTATCTTGATCTCATTGATAGTGAGGTGTGGGTGTTGAGGTAATAAATACTTAATTGGTTGTCTACTTTTGATTTGCATATTTTACTGTGTGTATGTTATACTTTACTAAAAAGTTTTAAAATACAGGTATATTTATATAAGCTAGATGAACAAAAAGGATTTACAGTGTAGCACAGGAAACTATATTAATATCTTATAATAAACTATGAAAGAAAAGCATCTGAAAAGTATATCTATATATGCATAAATTTATATATCTCCAAATCACTTTGCTCTGTACCTGAAACTAACACAGTATTGCAAATCAACTGTACTTCAATAACCTAAAAAAATAACAGATATATTTAACACAAAAATTGGGTGTCCCTTACTTTATGTATCTCTTCCACATCCCACAAATGAGGACAAATGGTTGTACATTGGTATACTTCCTTTCGGGCATTTTTTTCTATACACTTGGAAATGTAAGAAGTATATGGGGTTGTGCTTTATTTTTATTTTACATTTTTAAGCCAAAATAGATTATTGGTTGTCTTAAAACTTGCCTTTGATTTGCTGTATTTTGAATAGTTTTTGATATTAGTGCATGTGGTTTGGGGTACTTCTGTTTAATGTATGAATATGTTTTATACTTTAATTAATCTCTTCTTGATATATTTTTAGGTTGCTTGAAGATTTTTACTATTATAAAGTGTTGCAGTCATGGAGCTTATGTATCGTTTTGTATATCTGCCCCAAATTCCCATAGATAAAACTTCAGATGTAGGATTAATAGATGAAAGAGCATGTGCGTTTTGCATAAATGGTGCCAGAATATAAAGAGGGTCATAAAACCATGTATCCTTATGAGGACATCTTTCTCATAAAGACAAAGGCAATATTATATGCTAAGTTGAATGTTGTATTTGTGCTTTGGTTAATAAGATGGCTTATAGCAGTAAATTCCTTGAGACTCACACACTAAATGGAAGAATTCACTGATAAGAGCAATATTCTGTTATCCACCTATGTAACAAATCTATGTTATATGTAGTTAATATCTTGCTTAAGGGTGGTCACTACTCCTTACGTGCACACGCATGCTTAGTTGCTCAGTTGTGTCCGATCTTGCAACCCCACAGACTGTAGCCTGCCAGGCTCCTCTGTCCATGGGATTCTCCAGACAGGAATACCGGTATGGGTTGCCATTTCCTTTTCCATTCCTTACATGAATGATTATTAATATATGTATTCATAGTTCTTAAACCACTTGGTAGGAGGAAAAAAACTCTGTGTGTATAATATTCATGACATGTTTTTACTTAGCACCATAAAATATTTATAAGAATTGTTCAGAGAAGCTCTGTTATTGTTGAGAACTTATGAGGCATGGTATATTTTCATTCTGTTAAGAGCCAACTATGTGCCAGGCACAGTTGTAAGCACCTTACATATATTACTAGAGCATTTAAACATGTAGATGAAAGGCTTAGACATTGTATTATGATAAATGAAATCACTCCATATTGAATGTATTATTAAATATTACCATGTGTCAAACTATCAGCTGTATCTTATCGATGTTTTGATTTGTAAATCTGTGGAATGTCACAATCTAATATGAAAATTAAAGTGAAAGCATCAAAATTCAGAAAATTGCTATTCAAGTCCTAGCTAAATTATTATGACACCTGGAGTTTAAAGTGAAGTTTGTTAGTCAGTTGCTTTTCCTGTGAAAGTCTTATGTGTAGAAAGTTCTATATCCAGAATATTCAGTCTTATAATTTCTGGTTAATTAAGAGTCTGACTAACCTTTAATGGTATCTAGTACCTTAAGAGAGTAATCCAACTCAGAATAATAGTTAACTGATTCCTCCCAGTGTTGGATAAATATTGCTATCAATTTTTGTGAGTTTTTTTTTCCTGCAGAATTTCCTGTTATTTTAAGGGATTCAATAGGACTTAGGCACATAAAACTGAAAATTATATTACTATGGGGAAACTGCTCTGTGCCTTTGAGAAAGAACTCTCTTGCTAACTTAAGTACTATATGTGTGTAGAATAGCTAACATTTTCCTCCCAAGAAATTTCATGTATGCAGTTAAAACACTCTTAAATTGATTAAGGATTTGTTATATATTTCCAGAAGCACTCAAGAGTACTTTTATGGTTATAAGAGTAGAGTGCATTAGAATGCCAGAAACCAACGAATACGCTAGAGGCCTTCAAAACCATGCCCAACATTCCTGACTTTACCATATAAACACGCGGGACAGTCTGGAAAAACAAAACAACTCCCCTTCTCCCAAATGTAGGTAAGCCTGTGATGATAACACTTCAACTGGCTTGAATATTAATTTGATACCTTTTCTGTTAGAAGTAATTTTTTATTACTTAGAAAATGGAATGGCAAAGTTATAAATATGACTGATATTTATTTCTCAACTCAAGTATTATTTTACATCAGATTTGACCAGTTACCTTCATACATTTTGGAAAGTGGATTATACAGCTACCACAGTATTTTGCCTATTAATCAGGGAAGTTAAAAAGTCTTTTATAAATGTTGAATGAAAACTCACACTGCTGTGAGGGAATTAAATTTCAAGCCATATACTCCTTTTATAGGGTGAGAAACTGAAGTATGGAGAAATTACAAGGTTTTCCCAAAGCTATACACTGAGTCATGGCAGACATGGAAATCTATGATTCTGTTTGCCTGATTCAGTCTGAAACTTCATGAAATTAAACTTATTTATTTCTTGACATGTGCCTTAAGAGTGTTTCACTATTTACTTATTTGCTCATTCATTCATACATTATACAGGAAACTGTTTTGCAAGATATAGTCTTAATGTAGGGACTATAAATAATTTGAATTTATATATCGTAGATATTTTCTTAAAAAAAAACTCATTGTATTTTTTTCTTTTTCATGAACATGAAAAAAAAAAAGAAAAGATTAAGACATTAAAAGCTAAGTGGAATTATCTTTATTCAGGCCACAGCAGAGTCTATAAGAGCCTGAAGCATAGACACTGCATAGCCACTCAATTAGCTTCTTCAGGACCTAATAGAGTTTGAGTGTTTCAACAAGAACTTGGCTGAAGCCCCAGGTAGATATGGAACAGAGTAACAACCAGGAGAAACCACACCACCTATCAAAAGTACAGAAAAGACCAGCGTCCACATCTCTAACAACAGTATCTTTATATTTACTTTAATCAAGAGGGGGCCGGTTATTCTGCTCCTCTCTCATCTTCCTGAGTTTCAAGTTTCATATTTTAAATTCTTTTTCATTGTGATCTTTTTCTTAACTAGTTTAACCAGTGTTTTCCCAAACTTGCTTCACCTGCTTCATTTTTTTTTCTCCATGCTTTAAGAGTCATATTTAAAAAGCAAATAGTATTTCTCTGAGTCAGACCTCACTTCTTGATGGAACAGCTAACACCACAAGTAGCTTCACATCAGCAGCGTATTGCATCTTCCCCCAGCACAGCACACTGTAACAGAGAATCCAAGGAATATAGGGCTGCCGTCTACCCTCCACCTCTTCTCCAGAGTGTTTGCTCAACACATTTTTGGTTGGTTTGTTTTCTTGTCCTTTTCTTGCAGTCCTGAGACTTAGGACTCAGACTTGGCTCCAGCTTTATGGCTCACCAGCTCTTCCCATGTTCTTTACCAAGGTAGTCCTGAGCCCCAAGAGCCCTTGGAGCCCTGGGGACTGAACAGACCCAGGCATGGCCAAGACCTAAACAAAGGAAACTTTTCTGCAGTTTAAAGATTAGTCTTTTTTTTTTCTTTTTAAATTTTTCTAAAGAAATAATTCAGTGTTAAATGAACCAGCAAACAAACAAAACCCCTCGGGTCTTTCTCAAAGGAGCATACTTATAGCTTTGAAAATTTATTGTTACTAATTTCCATTTCATCTATTTGGATTTCTTTCCCCTTTTTTGGGGGGGGGCTGGGTATGAATGTGATATTTGATATACATTCATGATGACCTGGGGGCTTCCTAGGTAGCACTAGTGGTAAAGAGTCTGCCTGCCAATGCAGGAGATGTAAGAGACATGGGTTTGATCCCTGGGTCGGGAAGATCTCTGGAGGAGGAAGTGGCAACTGCTCCAGTATTCTTGCCTGGAAAATTCCGTGGACAGGGAAGCCTGGTGGTCTACAGTCCATAAGGTCATAAAGAGTTGTACACAATTGAGCAACTGAGCACAGACACATCATACTGATTGATATTAATTTAATGTCAATTTGTAATTGAATGGTTTGAAAATAATGATGTACACTGACCTATTTCATATCCACCTTCCATTTAATGCATTTCTTAGGCAGTTATGCTTTTGTGGCTGACTGAATTCCCTCTTACTTCCTATTGGGAAACAAGGACTGTCTTATTAAAGATGTGGTCATATTAACTAGGGGTACTTAACTTGAGGAAAAAATATCTAGGGGTGACATAAATGATTGCACTTTTTAATATCTAGTATATAAGATACTTACTCTAGTATCTCAAGAATATTAAGATATTTCTTAATATCTAATATCTATGTATCTGCCACACATATAAAAGCAGGATTCAATTTCTGCTCTATGAGCAGACCAGAGTAGAAGTTTTGAAAAGTAGATTTTTAAGACTAATAGGTAAAGAAGAATGGAAAGAAGAGAAGTAGATGGTTCTATTCACTGAATCTAAGAAGCTTCAAGTATTGTGTCTACAAACTCATATGATCAGTCTTTCAATAAACCCCACTTACTTCTATACCCCTTATGATCCCAAGACAAAGAAGTAAGATGCTATGAATTTCATTCATAGTCTCTGTCTCTCTAAGTTTGCCTTTAAAGTCATACTTTAGGGAAGCAAAGCATGGAATTGAACTGCAACCTAAAATTTATTTGAGATTATTTTATGAATTCTTTCAGCTTTGACCTTTAGGAAATTCTTTGGATTACTAGATGCTAAATGGCAGATTTTGTAAATGTGATTCTTTCGTTAATGCAGTTACAAAGTCAGTGGATGCTTTAAAAACTCTGATGCTATAGGGAAATTTGGGAGAAAAGGAGATATTCAAACTTTCTTGGGAAAAAACCTTTCTTGGATGCCTTGATTAAAAAATCTGGGTAAATAAAATTCTATTTACGTGTCACAAATTTTAGGAAGGTAAAGAACATTACATTTAACTAAATTCTTAACTGTTATTCTCTATAGACATGAAACTTGTTCTAGCATGAAACTTGTATTTAGGGAAGTCAAATTTACTGCTATATTTTATATCTCTCATATTTACTTTGTTATATATTGGATCCCCTACTCGCAAAATAAAAAACATGATTTTCAGGTGTCACGCCTCCATTTCTTTGAAGTTGGTTAAGACAGAAAACTGTAGCGGAAAAGATAGGTTTGTGTTGCTGCTGTTGTTTTTGTTTTTCTTTCTTTCTTTTATGGGGGTGGGGTATTTCCCGAGTTTTATCTTCTACTTTACAAATTGTTTCCTTAGCTGAATCTAATCAGCTGTTTATTTCATTCATTTCTCATTTGAAATTTCAATGGATATATTTTTAAAAACACTTTTAAGGTTCTTTTCCAAATGTGTGTGTTTATTTTTTGCGATTCGTGGGTCCTTCAATTTTGTTTCTATTTCTTCTTTAATTATTTTAAGCATACTTACTATATGTATGAGATCTTTCCGATTATCATTAATCTCAAATTTTGGGGTTCTAAATCTCCTGTTGTTGCATCTATTTTCTCTGTGGTGTTTTGTTTCCTGGTGTAGCTTATCACTTTTGATGAATTTTTATTTCAGAATCCTTTATGCCCTGTGGATCAGTTTTTCATTTGCTTCCCTGGAGCCTAGGGAATTCAGATCTCTGGCTCAATCTTGATTTTAATATTTTGGATTGCGGTTTCCATGCTAGCAATGCAGTGACTATTTAGAATTACATTTGTGTGAGGCTGAGGTTTGATTTATCTCAATTATTTTCTCTTACTCTCTTCCCAAAGGCTCTTTCACCTGACAGACTTCCTCGTTGAGTTAGATGACAGGATGAGTTGTCCTAGCTTGCCTTCAGTAAAAGAGACGAACTTCTCAGACTTCTTCCTTCCTGTGTTACCTCTTGCTGTTGTTTTCTGCCCATCTTTATAAATGAGCATAAGGTCAGCAAAACAGTTATATGCAAACAGAGCAGAAAAAATTTTCTGCCCAACTTTTTCATATCGCCAGTTTCTCCAGAATCCAGGTGTGACACCTGGTAATTATGTTTGTCTTACTGGTTACATATCAGTTGCGTTTGCCTTATAAAGATTTGTCTTTCATGTAATCCCACATATACATCTTTTCTCTAGGCTTCTTTCAGTCGCCATTATCAGTCCAGGTTCTCCTGATTTCTTATTTAGATTATCACAACAGCCTTCAAGTTGCCTGTCCCTTAACTCCAGTCACTGGTCCCTATTTTTCATAAATTGGAGGTAGATGTATTGTTGCAGTTATATCACATTTAGCATTCATTTTTTGTGTTTCAAAGGTATCAAAGCAGTAATAACAAAGTGTATGTATTCACTAGTATTTAGCATTTTACTCTTGCTTTTGCCAATTCAGAACTTCTCAGTATTGTGTTAACACCGAATGCCATTCCTTGCTCATGCTTTCTGTTCTGAAAATGTGTTCTCTTTCATGTACTCATCTATAATTCTGTTACTGTAAACATCAGTCTCAGTGCTAAAGAAACCAACCACAACTTCTTTGGTATGTAGAATGGCAAACTCAAAATAGGTAAATCAAAATGTCAGAAATTGTTCATTTTTACAATCTAGTGTGAGTTCAGAAAATTGGTCCAAGACTGGTGACTTGGGCTACTAACTGCCTATATATAGATAGTTAATGCAGTTCCTGAAAATAACTGATTAGTATAATATTCTTAGTTGAACAGAGTTAAAAATTATTTTCATGGAAATCACATAAGTACAATTCTACTGTATAGAAAAAACAAAATATTGTAATTAATTATATGAAGAATGAATAAAAAAGCAGACATTTTCTTCCAGTCTGTCATTAGTAAATGGCTTACATTTTTGAAATATGTGATTTTATTTAATCCTAACAAAATATAATATAGGTATTATTATTGTTCCTATGTGATGGATAAAGAGGATGATATTCAAAGGTATTTATGAAAGATCTCAAGGCCATAGTTATCCAGTAGGAAAGCAGCGACTCACATATAGACTTGTTTTATTCCTAAAGTCTTTACTTTGTTGATGTTGTTGTTTAGTCTTTTACAGCTTCATGAACTGTACAGGGTCCTCTGTCCATGGGATTCTCCAGGCAAGAATACTGGAGTGGGTTGCCATGCCCTCCTCCAGGGGATCTTTCCAACCCAGGCAGCAAACCTGCCTCTCCTGCTTTGCAAGTGGATTGTTTATGCAGTGAGCCACCTGGGAAGCCCCTAAGTCTTTACTAGGAGTCACTGCATTTCTATTTCCTCCAGAGAGACATTTTTTAGACTTCTAGGGTCTCAAGAGGAGAGAAGAGCAGATAGTTTATTCAGAAAGGCTCAAATAGTTCTTTTCTGTCAGGCTACATAGTTCAGTGAACTATTACAGTAAATGCAGAAAGCTCCACAGTCTGTGAAAGTGTAGCATGGGAAGAACAACGAGGGGTGCATGAGAAGGAAAGCAGGTTACAGAATATGTAGGTGTAATAAAAGTTGCCAAGCTCAGAATTCTTCGAGATGTTTCTGTGAGACTAGCTGGTTTCAATTATATCTGTGTTTTCTAAGTTGACTAGCCAACCATCAACAATTAGCAAACACAAACAAAATATAATCTCAGCTGGCCCTTACTGTCAAAAATCAAGTGATGGTAATTTATAATTTCAGGAAGATGGCTGCTATCAAATGAATCTGTATATCACTAAGGACCCAGATGCATGTGTGCATGCTCATTCGCTTCAGTCGTGTCTGCTCTGTGTATCCCTAAGACCTATAGCCTGCTAGGCTCCTCTGTCCATGGGATTCTCCAGGCAAGCATACTGAAGTGGGTTACTGTGTCCTCCTCCAGGGTATCTTCCTTACCCAGGGATTGAACCCGTGTCTCTTGCATCTCCTGCATTGGCAGTGGAGTTCTTTACCACTAGTGCCAGCTGGGAAAGCATAATTATCATGAAATTTGGCTTGTTATCATTTTTTAGCATGAGAAATTAACCTCATTATTTTTAAATATTTTGTGTTAAATGGACCATTTTGCAAAATCCATGCCCTATCTTGTAAACAGTTCAAAAATAGCTCAGCATCTACTTTTTAGCTTGACTTCATTTAAGGAGATTGAAGTCAGACATTACTGTTCACCTTGATCTGTTTATTGGACACCTTTTCTGCTTTCCTTTTGTACAAGCAGGGACAAGAGTCATGTGCATGGTCACAGAATGCCCATCTTACCTTTCTGAACAGTTGGCCATAGAATTGGAGCTAGGTGTTCTTTGTGCTGTTGGCTTCCCTCTCTGGCATGCTTCCTGAGCAGCTGGAATGAGCCAGTGCCTGACCCAGCTTCAGAGACCCATTAATGAAATTTGGAGGGCAATGAGGGGAACTTGGTGCAGAGGATGTAAAGGCAGTGTCATTCTTGACAGTTGATCCCAGCTATAGTAACTCAGGAATGCAGTGGGAATAAAACTTGTTAGACCTCCTATACAATTGCGGTTTTATGTGAGACAATCTCTTAGTAAAGGA
Organism: Ovis aries; assembly: GCF_016772045.2. NCBI lineage: Eukaryota > Metazoa > Chordata > Mammalia > Artiodactyla > Bovidae > Ovis > Ovis aries. The sequence continues at coordinate 58,726,000 of NC_056061.1, forward strand.
GAGAATTTAACTGGAGATTATGAGGATTGCTCATGGAATCCAACGAAGCACTGAGCAACGATGGAGCAGGAAGAGCAGAGAGACAGTGAGGCTTCAAGAGTAACAGGATCCAGGGACTTGAATTCTGCCAGGACTTTCTTGCCGTCTCCCGTTTTTGCTTCTCTTTCTGGGTCAGCTCCTTTCTGTCTCTCCCTAGCAGATTAGCTTTTTACTCATGGCAATAAAAAGCTCCCAAGTTTTATATGCTAGAGGTTTTGCCACTGATGGAGGAGTAGCCTGGTACTTTCTTGGGCCTACGTCCTAAGCCATTGGAAGGGATAGTGACGAGTCATTAGACTGAAGTAATTTGATGTCACTGGGAAGGTCCTGGGGGACTTAATGTGTTATAAGATGAATACGGGTCAGCGTGGTTTTCAGAGATGTATAAAAAGCTCCCAAGTTTTATATGCTGGAGATTTTGCCACTAATGGAGGAGTAGCCTGGTACTTTCTTGGGCCTACATCCTAAGCCATTGGAAGGGATAGTGACGAGTCATTAGACTGAAGTAATTTGATGTCACTGGGAAGGTCCTGGGGGACTTAATGTGTTATAAGATGAATACGGGTCAGTGTGGTTTTCAGAGATGTATATGGGCTTCCTTGGTGGCTCAGCAGTAAAGAATCTGTCTGCAGTGTAGGACTCGTGGGTTCAATTCCTGGAAGATCCCCTGGAGGAGGAAATGGCAACCTACTCCAGTATTCTTGCCTGGGAAATCCCATGGACAGAGGAGCCTGACAGGAAACAGTCCATGGGGTTGCAAAAGCATCGGACATCACTTAGAGACTAAACAACAACAATAGGTGATAAGTACCCTCATGCAAGCAAACCTTAATTTTACACACAAATGTTTTTGAAAATTCATTTGCAATTTGATAATCTTCAAGTCAAACAATAGATTAGCTGTTCTAAATGATAGAATATAATGGAATGCCAGACACCTTGCCTTGGTCCAGAAGACTTTTCATGTGTAATAAATCCTCTGAAGCCCCCACCTAGAGTAGAATGGGGGCTGTGCCAGAGGTTATGGACAGAACTATCCACACACTTCCATCTCCACTGCAGAATCTTCACAGGAGCTAGAACAAGAGTTTGGGTGGGGTGCAATCTTTATATCTTACCTTAAGAATGTACTAGACATTTGGGCTTCCCAGGTAGCACTAGTGGTAAAGAACCTGCTTGCTAATGCAAGAGAAGTGGGTTCGATTCCTTTGAGGGTAAGATACCCTAGAGAAGGGCATGGCAACCCACTCCAGTATTCTTGGAGAATCTCATGGACAGAGGAGCCTGGTGGGCTATAGTTAATAGGGTCGCAAAAACAGCTGGACATGACTGAGCAATTTAGCAGATAGGCACGCATACTAGGCATTTGGAAGATGGATGGGGGAATGTAGTCTCTTTCCTTCTTCTTTTTCCTTTGCACTGCAGAAGCAAACATAGCCTCTACTGTGCATGCACCCTCATAGGAGACTCCTGGTGGAGTTCCCAAGCTTTGGCCGCAGAGCAGTGTGATGGTAGTGATAGGATGAAGGGATGCCAAGGACTGTGGAATAAAGCCTGGACCGCAGGGAGAAGGAAGATGGAGCTCTCTCTAAATTTCTACTCTGGTCCATGGCCCCAGGGAACAAAAGCAGCTGACTTCTGGTCACCTGTTATGGGCCATTTTGGCAGAGTGAGGTACTGCCAGAGCTGCAGTAGCACCAATGAAAGAATGGTTTAGACCAAGGAAGGGGCAAAGCTTTGGACTGTTTGAAGAAAACATAATCAGATCTTTATTTTAAAGCTATCACTCTGACTATGACGTGAAAAATGAGGTTCAGGGAGCAGGATGGAGGGCCCTTAGGAAGCTGCTGCTTCAATGTAGGGAAGGTGATGGCTTGAACTACTATAGTATCTGTGAGGAGAGAAACATGGAAGGATTTGAATGAACTCCATGAGGTATTGCTAAGTCATTTATTGAATGTGGAGAGGAGTGACAAGGAGTCAGTGACAGATGTTAAGCTTCAATGATCAGTGGAAGGCCTTGCCATCTGTATATATAGTCCAGCAGAATAGCCCCCCCACCCTACCGCCTGCAGCTTCTGTCTTAGTTCCATGCCAGCTCTGAAACAGGGAGCACCCCTTCACCCTTCACATTTGCCTTTAGCCAGAGTAAGGGCTTCCCAGTTGGTGCGAGTGGTAAAGAATCTGCCTGCAATGAAGGTGACTGATGAGACTCAGGTTCTATCCCTGGGTCAGGAAGATCCCCTGGAGGAATAAATGGCAACCCACGCCAATATTCCTGCCTGAAGAATTCCATGAACAGAGGAGCCTGATGGGCTACAGTCCATGGGATCTCGAAGAGTCGGACATGACTGAGCACACACACACACACACACACACACACACACAACCGCAAGGGAAAGCATGCCTGGATAGTCTAGTTTTTATTGGTGGTTTGCTTAGAAAGACAGAGGATTAGGGTTACATCACACAGACTCCACAAGCTCTTCCTACTTCTTTCAGCATCTTCTCTTTCTTGAAAGCACAGTGTCCTTTCTGTGCCATTTCTAAGTCTAAGTATCTCATGCCGTTTCTGAGAGATGTTTTTAATATTTGACATATAATCTCATTATATGTTTAAATTAGATGATTTGATGATTTTTTTATTCTGATTTTCCATGGGACAGGAGTTTCCACCTTATGTCTAGGGCAGAGTTCAAGAAAAGGATATGATCAATTTTCTGTATGTTGAAAACCTAAGTTCAGAAGAAATAATCTAATATAGAATGAGTGAGGTCGCTGTGATTTCTGTTCGAAATTTACCATTTTGGGGAGAATGGCCTTGAAATAGAGCTTGGAACTAAATTATTGCCTCATAAAACAGCATGAGGTTACTGTTATTCCTTAATTTTATATCTTTATTATGAGGTAATACTTCTCTTATTTGATTTAAAGAATGTTCTTGTCTTTTTCTCATGTATTTGTGAATACTAAATGTTAAAGGACTTAGCGTAACAACCATTGCAAAATTATGATGTAAAATAATACTGTGTCTGCAATTAGCCCAGGTAGTTTTACTTGGTCCAGTCATATAAAATCACTGGGCTCATAATATTTTAGTACTTTAGAGTGTTTGGCAAAGAAATAAATTCATGTTACCGTAAAACAGTTAAACTAAGTAACAATCTCAATTTTAAGGAAATATAAAGCAAAGTATTATGTTGTAACATGGAACATTGATGCAAATAACTCCCCAACTGGAACATTAAGTAGATTCTGACGCAGTGGTTAACAGAAAAAGGCTAGTCTTTGCTTTATTCTCTTAATCTTCAACAGTTTTCTGGCTGTCTTAATGTTTAATTTCACTTGAGTTAGCACCAGTGCCCAGAGATGGTGATCCTTCTAGAATATGATCAGTTCTTTCCTAGTGATCAATACCCTTAATTTAATTCTTGTGTGTCTTTTCTGGAAATACTATGTTTTCAGTTAAATTGCTCAGTTGTGTTCGACTCTTTGAGACCTATGAACTGCAGAACGCCAGGCTTCCCTGTCCATCACCAATTCCTGGAGCTTGCTCAAACTCATGTCCATCGAGTTTGTGATGCCATCCAACCATATTATCCTCTGTGATCCCCTTCTCCTCCTGCCTTTAATCTTCTACATTTAAACCTTGATCACATCTTAATATTATTTTAGTGTGATCATTGTACATGTGTTTTGAGTTGAATTGTTTTACCCAAAGGATAGGTTTAAGTTCTAACCCCCTCACTTAGGAATGCTACCTTATTTGGAAATAGGGTCTTTGTAGATGTAATCGAGTTAAAATGAGATTTGACCAGATTAGAGTGGGTTCTAGTCCAGTGGCTGGTGTACTTGTAAGAATAGGGAAATTTGGACAGAGAGATGCACATACAGAAGAAGTTCTTTGGAGAGATAAGCAGGAGAATATTGTGTGATGGCCACACTAAGATGCATCTACAAGGCAGGGGATGCTAAGGATTACTGGCAAACACCAGAAATTAGGAAGAGACAAAGAATGATTCCTTTCTAGAGCCTCCAGAGACGGCATGAATCTTCCAGTGTGTTAATTTAGGACCTCGTACTGTCAGAACTATGAGAGAATAGATTTCTGTTGTTCAAGCCACCTAATCTTAGTACTTTATAACAGCAACTTTAGGAAACTAAAATGACATACTATGTTGTAAATAAATAATAGGCTACATTTGATTATAATAGTCTTCTTATAATAAGTATTTTATTGTTGTGTATGTGTGCTCAGTTGCTCAGTTGTGGCTGACTCTTTGTGACCCTGTGGACTGTAGCCTGCCAGGCTTCTCTCACCATGGAATTTTCCAGGCAAGAATACTGGAGTGGATTGCCATTTCCTTCAGGGGATCTTCCAAACACAGGGATCAAACCCAGGTCTCCTGCGTTGGTCGCAGATTCTTTACCATCGGAGCCACCAGGGAAGCCGAAAATTTAATATTGAGATTAGTCCACCAGGTACTGTGTCAAGCAAAAAGGAAAATACCTGGTGAGCTAATCTCAAGATTAAATTTTTTGAAAAGTTAACAATATTCTACCTGAAACGCACAGCATTTTTCTTAAAATAGCCACATATTTGAGATAGAATTTTCAAAATTAAGATATATGGCTGTTTACACTTTTTGTTTGCACTGTCAAATACATTATGTATGATTTCATCCATTAATTTTGTCATTCAGTCAGTCAGTATTTGTTAACCACGTAATGCTCGCCAGACACTGAGATAGGTGCTGTAGATGACACTAATAAATAGGATAAAGAATACTTGCCTTAAAGAAATTACTCTGGTTTTGAAATTTATTTCCTAGAGAAAGACACAGAGTTCATTTGAAGATAGAGTCTACTACTTGGAAAATTCCCATTCATTGTTCACCGATCTTGGGAAATCATTTTAGCATCATTTGGTTTTACTTATTCTGTCTTCCTGTATTACGGTGGAAAAAAAATAAAATATAATTTATTGCAAACAGGCAATAAAATTAACAATAATCAAAATATGTGAAGACAAAGACATAATTCTTTATCAAATTATGTATATTTTTAATGTTTCTTTTTAACTAATACCCAAATGCACGCTAAACTTACATTAGTATTAGCATAGCTAAAATTTTGTGTTCCGATTTTTTTACTTACTATATAATCAGTAGTTTTTGCTTTTCATGTCATTTTTATAATTGCACTTTGGGGTTTTGCATTTATATTAAATTTATTGACCATAATTTGTTTAATTGATGCCTGCAAAGATGAAACTACATCTAATTTTTTTTTATCATGAATGCCACTATAGTGAATACCTTGTCACTTTTGGAAGGAAATAGTTTACTCCCTAGGAAAGTTGATACATTGGGTAAAAGAGTTTAGATATATTTTAAAACGCAGTGACAGACGGCTTTCTAAAAATATTAGAAAACTTGGCATTATCAGTGGTAGTTGAATGAGGACACCATTTTCACTGTATCCTTTCTGACACTGAGTATTAATATTTAAAATGGTTAGTTATCAAAGATATGTATAGGAATCCAAACTGTATACTTGTTGCTTAAGTTTGCATATTTTGGCAACTGTGAAAGTGCATACTTTTTCAAATATTTATTTATTACTTACATCTTAAATAATGATTTTTCATATCTTTGCTTAGTCATTTAATAGTTCCTTAAACCTTGTCTTAGCAATATTTTTGTTTTTAAAGTCATCTTTGTAGTATTTATTGAAGATATTTTTCGTAATCTCTTGTATCTTTTTATTTTGTGGGCTATTTTTCTCTATTCAGAAATAAAAATTTTGGTTTTGTTTTTACAAAGCTGAATTTAGTGTTTCTTCCCTTGATACTCTGGTGCAGTATTTTTGCCATTCATCTTACCCATCTATTAGATGAAAAGGAACATCAGATTCCCCCTTTAAGAGAGTGCTTGGCTAATTTATTGTCCAGGTAGTAGGAAGAAAATAGCTGTAAAGGAAATAATCCATCACAGTTTCTTCCTGCAGGAGAGAGGAGGGCTCATGATGCTGGCAGGTGTAGAATCTTAGCAGTTTAACATCAGTTGGACTAGTGGCCACATTTCCTAAGTTGTGCACCTTATCCAAGGCAAGGGTGGGCCAGAGTGATGAGGCCAAGGATCAGGAGATCCGCTTGGATGGGAGGAGCAAGCCAGAGATCAGCAAGAGGCAGGACAGGGAGGGAAAACCGGATGTGATGCCAGGGTCTGTAAGGAGATGGGGGAGAGTGGGAGAAGAAAGATGAAGATGCAAGGTGAAAAGCAAAAAGCTGGGCTTTTTCCCATCACCATTTCTCAGGGTCACCTCCAACACAAAGAGTGACATCTTTAAATCTAGAACTCCCTGCCTACCTGTCTTCCTAAATTCAGATGTATACTGTAACACCTTTCAGTGTGTTAATATCTACGCTTCCTCATCCCCACCTTAAATGCCCTTTAAAATAGTGCTTTTCTTTAAAAATGGCACCTTTCTGGTTTTGGAGATTTGTAATCAGTTTCTTACTGAGACTGTCACAATACTTACATATAAGTTGCCATTCCCATTTTATGACTTCTAAAAATTTAAATTAGAGAAAATTTTAGAAAAGAATCTTTGTGTCTCTGTGTTTGTGTATATGTAAAACAATGTACATTTTAAAACATCTTATGTTCTAATAAAGAAAGTAACTGGTTTATTAAAGACTGTACTGCAGGGCAAAAAAGAAAAGAAACTAAAACCACGTCTCTCTAGTTGTAGTAGGGAATACTTAAAACCAAGTAAAACCCCTCCAATATGTTGAATGTTCTGTAAAGTGAGTTGGGAACATATTGTTTCTGTAGACTGGAATATTTATTTTCCACTTAAGTGATATCTTGGAAAACTTTTGATGTCTCTAAATATTCCTTGAAATGTAAGTTTAATAATTTATATCTGTGTTTATGCCTGTAATGAACACTTTTTTATAGAGATCTTTTTATAAACTCATATTCTTTTAATTTTATTTTAGAATTAGACTATGAAGGGCTAGAAATGTATCGTTACTAATTTAAAGTACATTTCATAGATTAGTGAGCTTGAACATTGTTTTGTTGTGATTGACCATTTTTCTGTAGGAATGCACATGCTTTTCTGTTTAGATTGTAAGAGCTCTTTATTATGTCAAGGACATTAGCTTATTATGTTTGATATTTGCAGAGATACTTCTATATTTTCATGTATCTTTTAATTGTGGTTGTGTGTGTGGGGGGTGGAACTCAAGGAGGTGTTTGGCTTTTTGTGTGTTATATTCCATTGCTTCTATTATACAAGTCTTCTCTATATGGGAATTTAAAATATATATGCCTGTTTTTCTTAGAGTATATTTAGACTTCAGTTTGCCTGGAAAGTTTTTAATGTATTATATCAAGTAAAGATGAACATTTTTTGAGTAGTTTACTGACCAGTTTTCCTTCTTATATATTTCTGTACCAACTTTTTATCATAATAGTCTTATTTTCATTCTTTTTAAAAACTCTGTGCATGCATTTTATCACATATTTTTTAGAACAGAATTTGATCATCTGGCAATTAAGACAAATTTTCCTATAGTATAGAGCTGTCATATTAAAATACACATTATATTTTTTCAATATTATATTCTTTAGACAATGAATGGTTAATGCAGACTTTTGGAGAAGGAAATGGCAACCCACTCCAGTATTATTGCTTGGAGAATCCCATGGACAGAGGAGCCTGGCAGACGACAGTTCATGGGGTCTCAAAGAGTTGGATACAACTGAGCAACTAACACAAAACACAGACTTTTAATTTTTAATCTGTCAATTGCTTAACGACAGACCTCTCTCAGCAAAATAGCACACTGGGTGTTTACTCCACCCTGGGTCTCTGAAGGTGTCCTCAGATACTTTTGTTTATCTGCAGAATGCCTAAGTAGCTGTTTACTTATCTCAGTATTACTATGATGTGATTTTCAAGGTCATCGTTTCTATCAGATATGGGAACAATACTAAGAAATTTTGTTCTTGAAAAATAATGTCTCTACAGATTATCACATGAATCAAAGTTTTAGTAATTTTACAAATAATTTTAAAAGATAACATTTTCATTTTTCCACTTTGTTTTCATTGTTTTGTTTCAGATTGTCCATTTTTAATTGGAGGAAGCTGCTTCTACTTGGGGGGTGGCAGGAGAAGTAAGAAAACCACATGGAAGACTCCCAGGATTTAAATGAGCAATCCGTAAGTCGTAATTCAATCTCAGTTTTACTGAAAAATGTTGTGGTAAGACGACTCAAAATCATACTGGAAGGGATATACTGTAAAAAGCAAGTTTTTGTTAAACATATTTTTAGTCAAATTTTGAATCTTTTTTCAAGATCATAAAACATGCCTTTGGAAATGTATACTGTTTCTGCTTAATGATATCATATTTTGAGGTCTTCCTTGATTGTCTACTTGTAAAGACAATGATAGAAGGATGAGGGCATTGAAATTGTGCAAAGTGTTTTTTTATTGTCGAAACAGTTTTACACACCTCCTTTATTGGGTTTTATTCCAGAGGTACTTGGATGGTGCATGTGGGGTTGAATGCCAGAAGTATGAAAAGTGAAGCATATCACTTGCATGCCTATTGTTCACTTTGAGGATGGCAACCACAGTCCTGAAGGGATTTCCTTATTTTGCTAAGGTCTTTGCAGGGCTTCCTTGTGGCTTAGCTGATAAAGAATCCACCTGCAATGCGGGACACCTGGGTTTGATCCCTGGGTTGGGAAGATCCCCTGGAGAAGGGAAAGGCTGCCCACTCCAGTATTCTGGCCTGGAGAATTCCATGGACTGTATAGTCCATGGAGTTGCAAAGAGTCGGACATAATTGAGCGACTTTCACTTTGCCCAGGGAGGGATGCACGAGGTTGGTGGCAACCATTCTAAAATTCAGATTTCTCAATGGGAAAGGACTTCTATAGCCTTTCCTCCTAATTTATTAGTAGTGTCTTTGTGATACTAGTCCTTCAGCGTGTGCAGTGGGAGTCAGTGGGAGGTTCTCCCTTCACTCCCCACTCCCACAGTACCGTCAGTTCCATCCCAGCTGTTCTGCCCACAGACAATTAGTGATGTCACAAATGAGGAGATGTATACTTACCATGTGTGTATTATTTGCTTGTATGATCATGACTAGATCTTAGAATCTTATGTTCCCATTAGGCAACAAAGGACAGTATATTTGTTATAATAATATGGTTCTGGAAATGATTTCTGAAATGAGTTCAATTTTAAAATTCAGAGTAATGTGCGTTCTGATATATAGATGTCGTTCCAAGTTAGTTTGTTTTCTATTAGTGTTTCATTTAAATGACATGATAATCAAGTTTTTAATTTATAGACAGATATGACCATTGTCTAATGTCTTTATATATTATTATTTAATTTCACCTGGTATCATTGCAGGAAAAATTTAGCAAAAAATTACAAAGACCATTAAAAAATTCGTCAAATAGTAGAGGTTATTCCTCAAAAAATGTCTGAGTTTTTACAAAAGTAGACAAAAGGCAATAGGGAAGCAGGGGCTTCAAAGTAGTTTTTTCAAATGCTGGTTATTGAACTTAAATATTAGTAGCATGGGCTCTGGTGAAACGGGTGGTACTCAGCATGATGATACGTCACTCATGTCATTCACTGCCTGTCTTTTGATCCCAGTGGCATCTGAGGTCTGTAAGTGTGACCATGTACCTGAGTGAATGATGACGTCATCTTAGTGGCGATGCTTCATGAGAGGGCTACTGTCTATCTGTACTTTGTTCTGACACACCGGGCATTACTTAAAAGTTTGTGTCCATCTGTGTAAGAATATGTGTGTGTGTGTGCATGCGTGCGTGCACGTGTGAGCTAGATTGACCTACTGTCCCTGTTTTCCGGGGACCCAGGAGTTTCCTGTGACTTGGAACTTTCAAAGCTAAAGCCAGTAGAGTCCGGGCAAACCAGGATGACCCAGTTAGTTACCTTAGGGTGTGTGTGTGTATACTTAAGAACAAATTTTTGATTCAGCACAGTTAAATGAAGCTAAAGACAATATAGTCTTAGGTTTAACAGTAGAGTGAGGTTATTATACAAGATGCTTCATATCACCTTTTATAAAATGAAACCCAACCCCTGTAAATTGTATAGGTTTTACTCCTAGTGATATTTTAATGCTGTGGAATTTGGTATTAAAAAAAAGAAATAAGTTCTTGGTGTTGTTCATGTTCAGCCAGGTTTGAGAATCAGAAATATTGAGTGACTGACCTTCTGGTCTTTCAGCTTAAACCCAGCTGCTGAATTGGTGGTAGGAATGGGAGAGATTTCGAGAGAAGAAAAGATTGCTCTCATTCTCCTTTCTTTTTCTCCCTCCCCAGTACTAAACTCTCCCCCTGCAGATGATGATCTGATCTGAGTCAGAATGGAAGCCTCTGCTATCTGGTTATCAGGAGTGGGTTCGTCTCTTTTAACCCACAGGAAATGTGAAGTTTGTGTTAAGGGTTCATGGCTTAATGGCTTTAATTTTGTAAACATCATAAATCCTTCTCCTTCAGCATCCTTAGAGTTAGCAGAACATGCAGGCCAATCTGTTCATCTTGTGCATGTGTAAAGGGATGCTTGGGACTATTAAGTCCCAAGTCAGAGTTGGGACTTCACAACAGTCTTCTGACTCCAAGTCCAAAGCTTTCCCCATTACATCCACATGCCTTAAATGCATTTGAATTTTCCTGTTTGGACTTTGATCACCATAGAATAAACTCTCATTAGGGTGAAATGATTCCTACTTGAATGAAATCTTTAAATGACTTTAAATCTTGCAGAGTGTATAGATTAATGTCTCAAAGCTTTTTGAAAAAATGCTTGGCATTATTAAGATATAGGATATATAGGCTGAAATTTTTAAAAAGTTCATAATAAAATGAGAGAACGTACTTATATCATAGCTATTTTACTTCAAAAAAAAAGTTTTTTCTCTAGGCATAGATGTAGCAAGAGGTGTCATTTATTGCACATTTTATGCTCATCTAGCATTTTCTGTATACTGACTTCAATCCCTACCATATCCTTGCTTCGTGTTGTTATGGTCACCATTTTACAGATAAGAAAACTGTGGCGTAGAGAATATTAAGGTCAACCAGCTTTTAAGTAGCAGAGATTAGAATCAAACCTATTTTTCAGTTCAATTGTTCAGTTGTGTCTGACTCTTTGTGACCCCATGGACTTCAGCACGCCAGGCTTCCCTGTCCATCACCAACTTCCGGAGCTTACTCAAACTCATGTCCATCGAGTTGGTGATGCCATCCAACCATCTCATCCTCTGTCATCCCCTTCTCCTCCCGCCTTCAATCTTTCCTAGCATCAGGGTCTTTTGCAGTGAGTCATTTCTTCGCATCAAGTGGCCAAAGTACTGGAGTTTCAGCTATTTTTATCTGGCCCTAAAATCAGTTGGTTTTTAATGAGTATGTGTGTTCATTCTTGCAAATTCAGCTGCCTTCCAGGAGACATAGCTGCCTTGGAGCACAAGGGTCTGTACACTCAGCAGATAAAAACTGAACTGAACCTACCAGCTTTCCTCTCCCAGTTTTTCCCCCTTACTCCTCTCTTCCATCTCAGTGGATGGCATCATCAGCTACTGAGTAAGTTCATTTGGAAAACTGGAAGCCATCCTTTTCTCCTTCAAGCCCATTTCAAAATCCTATCATTCTTAATTTTTAGTATCTCTCAAAGTTGTTCTTTTGGTTCCAAATCCTTATTTTGGATCTTTATTTTTATCTCCTGTATTTTTCTGCTTTAAGTTTTTTCTAGAGTGGTCTTTCTAATTTACATATCTGAGGTGAAATTCACTCAGTCCAGTCGTGTCCAACTCTTTGTGACCCCATGGACTGTATAGTCCATGGAATTCTCCAGGCCAGAATACTAAAATGGGTAGCCTTTTCCTTCTCCAGGGGATTTTCCCAACCCAGGGATTGGACCTAGATCTCCTGCATTACAGGTGGATTCTTTACCAGCTGAGCCACAAGAGAAGCCCAAGAATACTGGAGTGGGTGCTCTCCCTTCTCCAGCGGATCTTCTGGACCAAGGGATCGAACAGGGGTCTCCTACATTGCAGGTGGATTCTTTACCAACTGAGCTTTCAGGGAAGCCCTTTACATATCTAATCCCATCCTTATTCTACTTAATAACCTTCACAGGCTCTTTCTTGCCTTCCAGAGAAAAATCCAAAGTGTGTAGTAAAGCACTCAGACTTCATTGCTTGCCTGTGTCTGTAGTTTTAGTTTTGGCTTCTCGGTTCCCTGAATCTCGCAGGCTCTCTGTGGTTTCTGTGTCTTTGCTAGTACTCTAGCCTCTTCCCAGATGAGCCTCTTCCTCACTGGAGAACATGTAAATCTTGAAGACTTGCTACGGGTTTCACTCCCTCGAGTAAGGCTCTCAGGTTTCCTCCTTGTTTCCCAGGCAGTCAGCTGCACTGGGTCAGGGCCCCTGCTCTGTGCTGCTGTACCCTTTGGCATTTACCTCTCTACCCCAGGACTTACCCCACAGAGCTGAAATCTTATCTGTTTATTTGCCTCTCTACTAGATTATAAACTACTTAAGAGTAATAATGGGTCTTGATCATCTTGTATCCTTCCTTCTTAGCACAATTCTTACTGACATTCAATAAATGTTTTCTTCAAAAGCTTTTATATACTGTTAGTAAGGTGTGTTAGTGAATAGCCTGACAAATTGTAGAAAGCCAAGATGTTATTCTCAGAATGGATTTACTGACTCATGAATTCATATATCACTTATTTAAAACAGTTGCGTATAACATGTAACACTAGTTTTTAACAGCATGTGATCAAAAGAAATTTTGGTCCTTAGTATTTTTTTTTTTTTTTTGCGTTTATCTGGATTACTTTTGGATAAGGCAATGGCACCCCACTCCAGTACTCTTGCCTGGAAAGTCCCGTGGACAGAGGAGCCTGGTGGGCTGCAGTCCATGGGGTCGCGAAGAGTCTGACATGACTGAGTGACTTCACTTTCACTTTTCACTTTCATGTATTGGAGAAGGAAATGGCAACCCACTCCAGTTCTTGCCTGGAGAATCTCAGGGACGAGAGAGCCTGGTGGGCAGCCGTCTATGGGGTCGCACAGAGTCGGTCATGACTGAAGTGACTTAGCAGCAGCAGCAGCAGGATTACTTTTTGCAGTCTGGTTTAGAGGATCTAGGAAATTTTAAGAGGTAAACAAAGTGCAATTTAACTTTCATATTTGAAGAACTTTATAATTACTTAGAAGCAGTTTGTTATATCCAGTTATAGCTCACTACAGTTTTTAATGACATGTTGCTCTTATTAATAGAAATAAACATGAATATAGATTATGCAGGGCAATATTTATACTAACAATCAGAAATTCCTTTGATACTCTGAAATATATTCTTTGTATTCAAATAATGACTAATCAGTATTTATGTTTTTATAGCTCCTAGAGTATCCTTACACACTGAAAAGTTGTAGTCTTTTTTAAAGTTTTCCACAGATTTTTTTCTAGTCTGACTTATTCATATCAAGGTGAGAGGGCATTTGGCCTAAATTTACCATCAAGCTAGAAGGTTTAAAAAAATACTGTTTATAAGTTTAAGTACTATATGTTACATAGTAAAATGTTAGTGTTTACTAAATAAAATGAGGTAAAATGAATTACAGTTTATGATATAATTGCATTCCCTAATATTAAAATTTAAGGGCCTGAATTTTCCTACATTATTACTGAATCAGTTAACTTACATTACTGATGACATATTTCAATTAGTGAGGTCTGAATTAAGTCACATTCCTTGGATTCATATTTTACATCATGTGTTTCAGCAGTATTTTGAAGTTCATGTATATATATATATATATGTAGACACAACTAGTGTTTATTTTCTAGCATCAAACCTGCTAATTTAATAATACATATTAACATTCCAGAGTTAGCTTAATAAACTAACCTCTTTTCTGTCTGTTTTTCACCCCTGGACTACCAAATGAGTTTAGAATTATTCCTCAGCTCTCTATTCTTAGAGATTCTACAATGTCATTTTTGCCTGTAGCCACTAGATCATCTTTAAAACCTGAACTGCTCTCTGAGCTATTTGGACAGGTTTTTAACTGTTGTATGGAATTGAATATACCAACAAACTTCCCATGTCGATGTAGAGCTTCAGAATCAACAGCTTCTGTCAGTGTTTCAACTCTATGCAAGAAAAGAATTATTTTTATTAGTTTCAGTTTAAAATCACGTTTTCATTTTTGGTAGTAAAGCATTATCAATATCTAGAGATCCTATTAGTCTTCTATTGCTTTTTATTTTGGATAGTCTAATCAATTTAAGCATCATGCACACAGTGTATTTTATTCAGATATAGCCAAAATCAGCTTATTGGTTTTGAGGCTACAAATCTGTTTGGAAGAACCTGGCCTTTTAATTAGTCAAAAGAACCATATTTATAACATGTAATTTTTATACCATCCAACTAGACAATGTACTTCAGAATTCAACAGAATTCTGCTTAAAGTTGAGTCAGTTTCAGAATTGATGTAGCTCCCAATTACCAGTTATAGCTTTACTTCGCAATTAGATAAAAGAGTACCTAAATGGCGAAATTACCAAGAAGTGTCTTTGAGACATCAGACGTACTGAAGCATCTGAAAACCATTTATGTTGATGAAAGCAGGTAAGACAATGTGTGCAGCAGCATGGATTCTGGAATAAGAGCTGGCAAGCTCACACTCCATCATCATAGCTTTCTAGCTGTCACAACCTTGTCACAGTGCAACTTGATTTCAAATTATTTAACCAAAAGGAAAAGATTTTTAAAATATGGAGGGAAATGTAGGTTATTCCACTATGATTGGAAGTCAGCCACACAATTGTCACGGCTAAATCTTTAGAACAGGGAGTGGAAAGATAGCAGAATGTATTAAAATTGGTAATAATTCAACAGATTCTATTAAACCAATGATTACTGTTTACTCTCTGTCAGGAACTTTGCTAAAGTTTAAACAATTAGTATATTACAATTTCTGTCCTGCCCAAGCTTTAGCTTAATATATGGTTGTAAGTTGTTAAGTTCTAGAGTTATCAATAGTTTAAAATGAAATTTGGGCAATGACTACTGATTTACTCAATGAATATTTGTGGGGAGCTGCTATATTTGAAGCATGGTTTTAAATGTTGGAGATACTCAGTGGACAAAATAGACAAATATGATTCTCATGGAGTTTATTATACTTTAGCAGGGAGAGATGAACAGGAAAACAATATTAGATACTAGAAAGAAATAGTGCATCCAGAAAAACCAAGTAAAGCAGGGAGAGGGACAGGACATTCTGGAGCTAAGGTGTGTGGGTGGGGCAAGGTGTGGGCTTTGAAGAATAGTCAGGGGGGCTTCCTAAAGGAAATCAGTCCTGAATATTCATTGGAAGGACTGTTGCTGAAGCTCCAATAGTTTGGCCACCTGATGTGAATAACTGACTCATTGGAAAAGCCCATGATACTGGGAAAGATTGAAGGCAGGAGGAGAAGGGGATGACAGAGGATGAGATGGTTGATTGGCATCACTGACTTGATGGACATGAGTTTGAGCAAGCTCCAGGAGTTGGTGAAGGACAGGGAAGCTTGGCATGCTGCAGTCCATGGGGTCACATGGACACAATTGAGCCACTGAACTGAACTGAAACTGTCACTGAGAAGATGGCATTGTGCAAAGACTTGAAGGAGCCACCTGGGTATCTGGGGAAAGTGAGTTTTGGTTAGAAGGAACAGTAACTATGAAAAAAGTGAGATGGCACCATACCTGATATGGTCAAGGAATAGAAAGGAGGCCAGTGTTGGTGCCAGTAGTGGGGTGGTCAAGGGGAGAGATAAGGAAGTGATCATGATAGGAGTGTGCAGGTGAGGAGACAGATTGTGTAGAGGTGTTTAGGCCATTGTAAGAGCTTGAGCTTTTCTCTGAGTTACATGGGAAATAATTTGAGGGTGAGCTTAGGGATGTCATGATGAGATTTAAGTTTTTAAAAGATCAGAATGTCTGCTGTGTTGAAAATGGTCTCTTTGAGGTCAAGAGTAGAAACTGGGCTATTCTAAACATTCAGATGTGAAATGGACAAGATAACAGTAGAAGTAGTGAGAAATGGTTGAATTCAGGATATGGTTTGAACCTAGAGCTGAGAGGACTTGCTGATAGGTTGGATGTGGATTGTGAAAGAAAGACCTTGACTTCCAGGTCTTTGTCCTGAGCAGTGGGAAGGATGGGGTTAGGCATTTACTGAGATGGATTGAGTTAGAAAGAACAGGTTGAGCCCGGAGATCAGGAGTTCAGTTTTAGACCCGGCAACAGAGTTATTGCTATGCTTTCACCAATTCTGTTTCATACTTTTTTCTGGTGCATCTGAGACTATCCTTCCTGGACTCCTTACCCTTAGACAGGGTGGTATAGCTAGTTTAAGGGAAGAGATGTACGCATTATTTCCAGACTGAGGCAGTGAGAAACCTGTGCCTGATTCTGTAGTCTCTATGTTTGCCTAGAGTTTGGAAAATGAGGAGGAGGTGACAGGTAAAGATGGTTGGTCTCCAGAATGGAGGAAGACTCAATTGTGGAGTCCCTGCATGAAGGACAGCATCCCAGGAAAAAATTAAAGCAACTGGGTTAAAAGGGACATAATGAGTTTTACCTACTATTTGAAAAATGAGTGGGGAGTCAGTTGTAACATTTGGAACCTGGGAGGGAACGTTGAACTTGAAATATAAATTTGGGAGGCTTCAGGGTACTGATGATATTTAAAGAACTATTATTGGTTGATATCACCAAGAGATTAAATCTAGATAGAGATAAATTGAAAGGACTGAGCTCTAGGGCATTCACATTTACAGATGACAGTTTACAGAAGACAGCAGCTTGATTCTAACACAACCATAACCATAACATCTGTAAGCACTGAGTTATGCCACAGTTAGTATATGTTACCAAAGCCAGTGAATTCCCTTATTTCAAGTTTCCGAATGATCAAATATTATATCTGGGTTACTGGAAACTGGATTAACCCTTTTTAGAAGAAAAAGCCAGCTTACAGCCAAATAGGTATTCAAACATCATTCACTTCTTTATTTTCTATCAAAGTTGTTGTTCTGAACAACAAGCTGAACAACTCATGAGTCATGTCCAACTCATTGTGCCCCCATGGACTGCAGCACGCCAGGCTTCCCTGTCCTTCAGTATCTTCTGGAATTTGCTCAAACTCATGTCCATGGAGTTGGAATTGCCATACAATCATCTAGTCCTCTGTTGCACTCTTCTCCTCCTGCCGTCAATCTTTCCCAGCATCAGGGTCTTTTTCAATGAGTAGCCCTTTGCATCAGGTGGCCAAAGTGTTGGAGCTTCAGCTTCAGCACCAGTCCTTCCAATGAATATTTTGGGTTGATTTCCCAAAGATTGGTTTGATTTCCTTGCTGTCCAAGGGACTCTCAAGAATCTTCTCCAGCACCACATTTCGAAAGCATCAGCTCTTTATAGTCCATACAAGACAACTGGGAAAACCAAAGCTTTGACCATATAGACTTTTGCCTTTTAATACACTCTAAGTTGTCATAACCAGTCCATTCTAAAGGAGATCGGTCCTGGGTGTTCTTTGGAAGGAATGATGCTAAAGCTGAAACTCCAGTACTTTGGCCACCTCATGCAAAGAGTTGACTCTTTGAAAAAGACTGATGCTGGGAGGGATTGGGGCAGGAAGAGGAGGGGACGACAGAGGATGAGATGGCTGGATGGCATCACCGACTCGATGGACGTGAATTTGAGTGAATTCCGGGAGCTGGTGATGGACAGGGAGGCCTGGCGTGCTGCAGTTCATGGGGTTGCAGAGTCAGACATGACTGAGCGACTGAACTGAACTGAACTGAAGTTGTCATAGCTTTTTTTCCGAGGAGCAAGTGTCATTTAATTTCATGGGTACAGTCACTGTCTGCAGTGATTCTGGAGCCAAGAAAATATATTCTATCACTGTTTCCATTTTTTCCCCATCTGTTTGCCATGAAGTGATGGGACTGGATGCCATGATTCATTTTTTGAATGTTGAGTTTTAAGCCAACTTTTTCACTGTCTACTTTCATCCTCATCAAGAGGCTCTTTAGTTCCTCTTACTTTCTGCGATTAAAGCGGTATCATCTGCATATCTGAGATTGTTGATATTTCTCCTGGCAATCTTGATTCCAGCTTGTGCTTCATCCAGCCGGGCATTTCACATGATGTACTCTGCATATAAGTTAAATACGCAGGGTAACAATATACAGCCTTGACGTACTCCTTTTCCAAATTGGAACCAGCCCATGTTCCAGGTCCAGTTCTAACTGTTGCTTCCTGATCTGCATACAGGTTTCTCAGGAAGTAGGTAAGGTGTTCCCATCTCTTGAATTTTCCACAGTTTGTTGTGATCCATACAGTCAAAGGCTTTAGTGCAGTCAGTGAAGCAGAAGTAGATTTGTTTTGGAATTTCTTTGCTTTTTTTGTTATCCAACAGATGTTGGCAATTTAATCTCTGGCTCGACTGCATTTTCTAAATCCACTTGGTGCATCTGAGAGTTCTCAGTTCATGTTCTGCTGAAGCCTAGCTTGAAGGATTTTGAGTATTACCTTGCTCACATGTGAAATAGGTGCAATTATACAGTAGTTTGAACATTCTTTGGCATTACTTTTTTCTGGAATTGAAATGAAAACTGACCTTTTCTGTCAAAGTTACAAAGTTAGAAGAAAGTACTCAACAAGTAGTATTTTCTTGTTGCTATGTTTGTAGATATGATGTTTCTAGGATCGCAGTTTCGTAAAGGATTGAACTACATCAGGGATACTCAGCTTCAGCATTGTTGAATGTCTAACCTATTTAGATAGGATAATTCTTTGTAGCAGGGGAATTGTCCTGTGCATTGGGTGATGTTTAGAAGCATTTCTGGTATCCACCCACTAGATGTCAGTAGCACCTTCTTCCCTCCCCCGCTTCCCTCTTTAGTGACAATCAGTCAAAACTGATTGTCCCTAGATATGGACAGATGTTTTCTGGGGGGAGCCAAGAATCACAGATCTGCTTTCAGTGAGCCATTTGTTTACAAATTTATTCCCTGAAAAAAATTGAGGAAGTTTACCTGAACATTTAATATAATGTGCTATGTTGACTTATTGAGGGAGATGGGATGAAAAGGCCAGCACATGATAATACAGAATTTAAGCAAGAAAACAAAACAACATTGCCAGGTTAGCTGTATAAAATATTAAGTACCCTGCTATCAACAGGGTAAGTCTGTTTCAGAAAGACCAAGAAAGGAATTCTAGATAGGTTAGGTCGTGCCTTGGCTTTCCTGGTAGCTCAGAGGGTAAAGCGTCTGCCTGCAGTGCAGGAGCCCTGGATTCGATCCCTGGGTCAGGAAAATCCCCCCTGGAGAAGGAAATGGCAACCCACTCCAGTACTCTTGCCTGGAAAATCCCATAGACAGAGAAGCCTGGTAGACTACAGTCCATGGGATCACAAAGAGTCGGACACGACTGAGCGACTTCACTTTCACTTTCACTTGAGGTCGTACCTTAACTTGATCTTGAAAGAAAGGATGGAATTGTATGGACACAAAAGGACCTGTCCTGATCTGGTAAATAGTAAGAATGAAGACTCAGAAGTGCAAAATATAAGGCAGTAAAGCCTGCCTTGGAACTGTAGATGGATTAGAATGATTGAATCAGAAACTTTTTGGGGATAAAGATGTAGAGCAGTGGGAACTCAGGCTAGGAAGTCCTGAGACCATACTCAAAAGAGTCTTTGAAGCCAAACTTCTGTATTTACAAGGTGCTTGGTGTTCAGCAAGGTGCTTGTCACAACATAAAGTACAGAGTTGCATGAGATGCTGCTCTGCCTTTGGACTTTTATCTTGGACATAATGGAAAGTCCCATAATTTTTGAGCAAGAGAATAATATTTTTGAAATGATGTTTTAGGAAAATTAACCAGATGGTAGGAAGATTAGTGAAAGTGTGAAACTTGGCATGGAAGATGGTTTAGGGGCCCTTGAAGCAGTTTATGTGTGAGCTAAAAAAGGCCTCAACCAGGGGCAGCAAACTTTTTTTTTGGTAAAAGTCAAGACAGTAAATAATTTTGAGTTTTCGGGCCATGCAGTCTCTGTGCAGGTCCTGACCTATTCTGGTGGAGTGTAAGAGCAGCCATATGTAACACATACATCAATGGGCATGGCTGTGGTCTAATAAAACTTTATTTACATAAACAAATGGCAAGTTGTGGACCATACTTAGCCAGCTCCTGGTCTAATAGTTGAAAGAAAACTAGGAGAGAATTCAATAAAAAGAACTTGAAAAAAACTTTACTGAACTTGGATAATTAACCAACAGGGTTAATAGGAGGAAGGTGAGTGGTAGATGTGGAGAGGGAAAAAAGCAAGGTTTCTCCTAGAGTTTCAGGCTTAGCGGGTACCAGTAAGAGAGTTCAAGAGCAAGTGTCAGTGATTTTAGTAACCAGAAAGATGTGTTTGAATTTATAACTTTTGAGAACCTGTCAAACTAGCAGCTGGCTCTGTTGTGCCATGAGGGGATGTCTAGGCTGGTCAGAGAGATCAAAGGAGTATTTTTAAAGATGTTGTACCTACAGGGAAATTATAGCTGGCTAAAGGACAGAAGGGCTTACCTGGTGGCTCAGTGGTAAAAAATTCGCCTGCCAATGCAGAAATGCGTTCAACGCCTCCGTCAAGAAGATCTCCTGGGAAAGTAAATGGCTACCCACTCTAGTATTTTTGCTGGGAAATCCCATGGACAGAGGAGCCTGGTGGGCTTTAGTTCATGGGGCTGCAAAAGAGTCGGACACAACTTAGTGACTAAATGACAACCACCAAAAGGACAGAAGGATACACCCTGGATACACCTGGATACACCCGGGAGAACACCTCTCAGGTGAGGATGCACCCGGGAGAACACCATGTTTATGGAGTGGAAGGAGGAAGATGAATCTGGAGAGACTGAGATAGGGAAACAGAGGGAGGTCAGGGTAATCCTACCTGAAGAGCCAATGACCAAGAATAATTTTTAGAAGGTATTGGTTATCACTTTCTGACATTTCAAGAGGACAAGTAGAATGGGGACTGAGAACAAAGCTCTTTCATTTGCTGATTAGAAGGCCACCGGTGGCCCCTCGGGATACAGTGCTGTTTGTTTTGTGGCAGGTGACATCTTAGAGGTTCAACATAGAAAAGATATTGAGAAAGTAAGAGGAAGCATGTGTTTTGAAAGAAGAACAGAACAGTAATTGAAGGGAGCACCTTTTTCAAATTATAAGAGAATTGTGTGTGGTTGGTGAGTGGGGAGAAGGACTCAATGGAGAATAGACTCAAGTTGTCACAGAGGTAGGGGGTCAGCAGAGGTCAGAATGAAGAGGATAACGTGGGGATGAGGGAGGGATTCACCCTCTGACTGAAAATGCTAGATGATGCCTGTGCCCTTGGATATTCTAAGCTGTTCTCCTTGGATGACTTTCTTCTTTGCCGTTCTGTAGAAAGGAAGTCTGTTAGTTCACACAAGATCAGGAAGTGAAATGGAAGAATGATTTAGTAGTAGAGTAGTAAATGATTTAGTAGTATAAAGAAGATCACCAATAGGCATTATTATTTCTTTAATATAAATTTATTTATTTTAATTGGAGGTGAACTACTTTACAATGTTGTAGTGGTAGAGATCTAGAACTCAGTACATAGATTATTGTGACATTTTCAGGTTTCCTTTACAAAGTCGGTCATACTGGCTAGGACTTAAAACTGAGCATGGAAAGTTTATTTATTTATTTGTTTATTTTGCATCAAAACCATTAAGAAGAGACAAGAGAAAAATAAACATTTTGTGGTAAATGAAAATGCCCCTCATCTTTAGGAAGAAACTGCTTGCTCTGTTTTCTTTGGCTATCAACACAACCAACAAAAAGAAGAGCCTATTTATTTAGATGGGATTGGGTCAAATTTGACTATAGAGTTGGATGGAGAAAGTACTTGTCTCAAAGTACACAGAATCCTGTTGTTTCATGTCTTCTTGGATGGAGAGTTGATTTCTCTGCTTAGACATCTTTAGGATACAGACACCCTTGTAAGGGTTATTATGGGAAGAAGTTAATGTTAAAACTCTTGGCAGAGGAGAAGTTCATGTTAAATTTGATGTTAAAACTCTTAGCATGGTGGGAAAAGGTCTGCAGAAAAAAGTAAACAAGAATTTAAAAAGGAAAGACAAATACTGCCTGCTTCTTTAGCTTTGTTGTTTTCCCTAAACAGTTGTGGACAACATGTGTGGCCAGTGGGTTGTAACTAGACTTCCCAAGTGCTCACAGCTGACATGTGTGAAGTCCTCACTTGGGCTTTCTGAGTGCTTTATTTATATCAACTCATTTAATTCTCACATCAGCTTGATGAGTTGGGCACTATCATTATCTCCCAGTTTACAAATGAGGGAGTCACTCAGCTAGTGGGTGGGGGCCAGGATTTGAACCCAGGCAGCCTGGCTCCTGAGCTGACAATATTAACTGCTGGTGAATCTTCTGAGAAAATGCACTAATTATTTTTCAGCCCTCCACCCTGGTTTGAGCCTTCAACAGTAACAACAACAACAACAAAATGGAAATGTTTTTGTTGTAGCCACACATTCCGGGAAACAAACTCACTCAGAAGCACAATGCAGATAGTGGAGTGCAGTTTAACACCGGCGCGCCCAAGGCAGAGTCTCCTCTTAGCCAAGGCCCCTGACCAGTTTTTGTGAAAACCTTATATACCCTAAGTGTACATGCTCAAACCCAGCTCCCCAAATTCTCTGAAACTAGTCTAAACAAAGGAAAAGAAAGATATAATCAAAGTTAACCTGTGATTCGTATGCCTTAAACCCATGATTCGTATGCCTTAAGCCTAGGTAGTTAACAGTAGACAATTATCAGTAGGCCTGTGGTCATACCCCAGTAAACATAGCAGAATTTATGATTCTATTCGGTTACACAGATAATTAGGGTATTCTTTTAGGCGACATAGAGTCTAGGTACGAGCCCTGGGACTCTTCCATGGTGGAGCGGGGGCCGGGGCGGAGTGAGGGGGGTGTCTGGTTTTCCAGTTCTTATGTCGTTTCCATAGATACTGGGCATATAGCTCAAAGTCCACAGTCTGGCCCAAGATGGAGTTCTGCTTTTAAGATGGAGCCTGTTCTGTCTGTTTCCTCCTTCATTCCCCCCTCCTGATGCTCTTAACTCATAGTATGAGCATCACTCATAGGGATATATTGCACCCTGGCTCTCTGACCGCCAATTTGGGAGAACGACACCAACCTTTGGGTTACAAAGTTCATAGTACATTGTAAAATGCAGGGTCCACAAAGCAGAACTATCAAGGCAACTATAACAATGGTAAATATAGCTTTCCAACACTCACCCTTCATCCAAGATAGGACTGAAGTCCAGAAAGGAATGTTTTCATTTGACATTGCTTTTACCTGGTTTTTCATGTCATCTAAAGCAGCTGATACATTGCCAGATAAATCAGCAATATATACACAACATTCAACCTTAATTATAGCACAGGTCCCTCCTTGAGCAGCTGTGAGCATGTCCAAAGCCATTCTATTTTGAATTACCACTTTTCTCATTTGGATTTGTTCTTCATTTAAGGCTTGGATGGCTTTAACACTACCTAGGAGGGCCTGTTTGTGAAATTAGCCAAGGCTTCTACTTTAATCATAATATTTGTTGTCCCTATAGAAGGTACAAATAAGGCAGCAATATACTCATACCACTGAAACACAGACCTTGTCCACCTCGCATGTAAATAAAGTAGATTTATCAGGGCTTGTTGTAGGTTAGGCTTTAGGCTACCATGGGCAAAAGCAAACCCCAGTGTGCAGCAGCCTACCCAGCTGATTGGTAACCAAGGCCGAAAGGTAGGCCCACAAAGCCATTGGGTTCCCTTGGGTGCCACCCAGTGGATTCCAGGGTTGTATTTCCAATCAGATCCTGGCCAATGGATGGACTGGTTGCGGTGGTATGTAACCTCGAATGTTCATTTACATTGTTCGGGGGATAGATACCCCATATATTTTAGTTCTTTTGGGTGTAATGGATAGTCAACAAACCCTACCCTTCATTCTTTTTGTTCCCAGCATATAGCAGTGGGAGTAATTAATTGACCCTTTTCTGGGGTCATCTAGAAATATTCATCCCAGACTTGGTAGAACTGTTCAACATACCTAGAGGCCTGTTCTCCCTTTCTGGTCAGGGAGAGCTTTTTTTCCTTTTTTTTCTTTAAATATGAGGTATAGGTTTTTGTTACTCCTATGAAACTGGTGTTTACATCAAATGTAACCCCATGACCCAAGTCTATTGACTGTAGGTCTGGCTTACACCAAGAGAGCAGGGAGAGATTATGATTGACAAGAGAAAGGAAAGTCTTTTTGTCATCCCAGAAAAGAGCAGAGTGGTTTAAAATCTCCTTGGTGGAGTGGTTAAAATCACCAAGGAAGTCCATCCATCACAGACAGAGGCATAGCCCCACATACCCAGCAGTTGGAGGTGTTGTGGAAGTCTGCGTAGGAATGTGTCCTAGAGATGAAAACATTGTCCTGAGTTTAAATGGAAGTTAAATTCAAAATCACGTTGATGAGGCCAAACAGCAGGAGTTGATTAGGTGGCTTCTTCCTGAAGGGGCTCGCCCGGGATATTCTTTTCCTTCTTCTTAAGGATGATCTTAGTCTCCCGAGGGTCAGTGGGGTCCCTCTGCACAGTCCACTCAGCATTTTCTGGGTCTGCGTGGTATGTCTCTTCATGCTCATGTAGTTGATCCAGGGAGTGACACCTGCAAATTTAATTGCCATAGGGGTGGTTAGAACAATAGTATATGGACCCTTCCAATGTGGGGCCATGGAGTCGTGTTTACAGTCCTTGGCCCACACCTGATCCCCAGGCACAAAATCGTGTATCTGGTCCCCAAGGGGGAATGGCACCCTCTCTTGTACAAACTTAGTTACCTGATTTATTACCTTACCCAGTTGTTCCATCTGCTGTGAAATCTCATCTCCCCATCCCTGAGACAAATTTGTTGACAGCTGTTTTATTATGGGAGGGGGCCTCCCATACACAATATCGTATGGAGAATAGCTATGGGACCATGGGGTCATCCTGAGTCTGAGCAGAGCCATCGGAAACAAGTCCACCCTGGAGCAGTCAGTCTCTGTGACCCACTTGGAGAGTGTCTCTTCAAATGTCCAGTTTGTTCCTTCCACCATCCCAGAACTCTGGGGCCTATATGCTGTATGTAATTTCCACTTGATATTTAAAATTTTGCTTGCTTGTCGTACTAAATCAGCTACGAAAGCCGGGCCATTGTCCGATCCAATGCTGGTAGGAAATCCAAATCTGGGAACTATCTCCCTAAGCAGTCACAGGGTTACTTTTGATGCTCTTTCAATCCAGGTAGGAAAAGCTGCTACCCATCCTGAGAATGTACATACCATGACCAGCAGGTAATGGTCGTGTCTATGAGGTTTCATCTGTGAAATCCACTTCCAGGTGTTCAGAGGGCAGCGTGCCTTTTAGCTCAATCTGTCTGTGCCAAGAGTCAGCACTGACCTGTGAGCAGCCAGTGCAGTTCTGAGATTCTGTCCTGCATAGGGAAGAGAGGCGGGGAACCAAGAAATATTTTCACATTAGCTCTTCCAGTTTATCATGGCCTACGTGGGTCGCTTGATGTGTTTGGCTTACCAGAGTGGGTGCCAGCTCCTCCAGTACCAATAATTTGCCACCTAGTAATTCCCACCATCCCTTTTCAGTATGATGGCCCATTCTGCTTTGGCTAGTTGGTCTTGGGCTTCGGTGTATTTTGGAGAGTCCAGCCTTAGTTCAGGCAGCTCCACCAATATGAGAGCTTTAATAGGGGCTTCACTTGTCACCCCTAATCCCTCAGCTGCTTGTTTAGTGGTCTTATCTGCCAGTTTGTTTCCCCGAGCCCAGGGGTATCCTCTTTTTTATGTCCTCAGCAGTGTATGTCTGCAATCCTCTCTGGTTCCCAGGCAGCATCTAATAGGGTCTTAATTTCTTCCTTATTTTTAATATCTTTTTCACTAGCTTTCAAAAGGCCTCTCTCCTATACAGAGCCCTGTGTACATGTAGTGTGGCAAAAGCAAAGCTGGAGTCTGTGGAAATGTTTGTCTTCTTACCTTTTGACAGCTGGAGGGCCCAGATTAGAGCATATGGTTCTGCCCCTTGAGCGGACCAGTGTGATGGCAGAGAGCTAGCCTCAGTGATGGTTTCTTCCATGACTACTGCATATCCTGATAGTCGTCCTTGTTTCACCAGGCTGGTGCCATTGGTGTACAGGACGAAATCTGGGTCCAGGATTGGCTGGTCTCTTAAGTCAGGTCTGCTGGCACATTTCCTTGCAGTCATGTGAGGATCCACCTTCTCCCACAGGAAGGAGAGTGGCCGGACTCAAGGCCTGTCAAGGCTCAATAGTAACATGTGGGTTCTCACATAACCGTCCCTGGTATTGAGTAATCCGGGATGTTGACCGCCATTTATGGAGGTCCCCTCACAGGAGAGTGTTGACCTCATATGGGACTTTTACGATCAAATCTTGGCCCAAAGTCACCTTGGTTGCCTCCTGGACCAGTAAGGCAACTGCGGCAACTGCCCTTAAGCATCCCAGCCACCCAGTGGCAACATTGTCCAGCGGTTTCAGGAGATAAGCCACGGGTCTGTCCCATTTCCCCATAGTCTGGGACAACACTCCCATAGCCACCTTGTCCTTTTCAGTCACATAAAGTGTAAATGGCTTAGCAAAGTCTGGCAGGCCCAAGGCGGGTGCTGCCGTAACTGTACTAGGTTTGAGTTCTATTACCAGTGGGACTTGTTTTGCAACCCTGGAGGTGTTGTCTTCTGCCCAGACCTCAGGGAATTGTTGAGTTAACTCTCTCTCTAGACTGTTTAGCCTGTCTGGTTTCCCTTCTGGGAGATCGTGCAACCTCCATTCACCTTGAGGGGTTACTGGGAGGAAGACTCAATAGGCGACTGACCCCACAAGTGCCTCCAATTTAGACAGCGAATCCCTTCCCAACAAAGGTATTGGGTTTTCAGGTATGTATGAAAATTCTTGAGTCATGAATTGGTGACATATTCAATGTAGGCTTGAGACACAAAGGCTGCATTTATCACCATCTGAGACCCAGCAGCCTCTGGATTTATTGGCATCTAAAGTCCACAGGCCTCGCACAGTCTTTTGTACAACTCAGAGGGTAATTCGCTTTCCCTTTGAATCACTTTGGAGGGTTTTGCCATACTCATATGTTTTCGGGCCCCCCTCTTGAGACCTTGTAAAATAGCCACCCAATATCTCTCTAGGTGGTGGCCCCTCCCTTCCTCTATGTTACAGTCCAAATGCGGCTCTCATTGGGGGTGGCTAGTGCTGCCCACCGCTGCGGGTTTGCAGTACCCTCAGGTGCCATTTCTTGTAACTATTTTCTGGCCTCAGTTAGGATCCTGTGTCTTTTCTCAGTATTGAAAAGGGAGACTAGTAGTTGGATTATGTCATCCCATGTAGGGTGGTAGGTTTGATAAATAGTGTCCATTAGCGTAATCATCGGAGAAGGCAATGGCACCCCACTCCAGTACTCTTGCCTGGAAAATCCCATGGACGGAGGAGCCTGGAAAGCTGTGGTCCATGGGGTCGCTGAGGGTCGGACACGACTGAGCGACTTCACTTTCACTTTTCACTTTCATGCATTGGAGAAGGAAATGGCAACCCACTCCAGTGTTCTTGCCTGGAGAATCCCAGGGACGGGGGAGCCTGGTGGGCGGATGTCTTTGGGGTCACAGAGTCAGACACGACTGAAGTAACTTAGTAGCAGCAGCATAATCATGGCTTGTGGCTCCTCCGAGTACAGTGAAGTGTGTCTCTTCCAGTTTAATATATCCGTAGAGGAAAATGGCTGGTAAAAATAGGCTACAGGGGGCTGATGGTGATGCCCACAGGTGTCCTGAACTGGAGGCTGTTGTAGCTCTCTGAGGGGCATCTGTAGTGGGGTTCTTTCCCCCTGTTCCTTGGCAGAGTGCAGCCTCTGTCTAATTCCTGTGTTTTATTCCCCCTTCCCATCAGTACTCACCAGGAGAGGTGGATACAGTCTAGGAGGTCTGGCTGAGGTGGAATCCTGGGGACATTGACAAGTGGCCTCCATCGCTGGGATCAGAGCCTGCCGAAATGGCGGCTCTATGATATCCGGGAGAGCTGGAGGAAGAGCAGCAGCTGCTGCAGGAACCTCACCTGGCCCTGGATTGGGCATTAAGGTGGCCTCCAGTCCTGGTGGAGCTCTGGGAGGTGGACGCATCATTATCCAGTATGGGGGAGGGGTCAGGTCATCCCCATCCAAATCCTGTAGAACTTCCTTTTTATCATCAGTCAATTTTTGTGCCATTAATATTTTTCCCTTTACCTTCTGGATACAGAACCTTGTCCAAGTAGGAGGGTCTTAAGCTAACCCTAGCCGTGAGTCAATATATTGATATTGATCCGGGTGTCCTGGCTCTCCTGTGACTACTGTATAGACTGCCTCTGCTATTTTTAAGTTCATGGTGTTTTCTGGTGGCCATCCTACTCCCCTAGGGGGCCATCCGACCTCACAGAGTATGTGGAGGCGGTTAGGCATCATCTTCACCCCATAG
The DNA here is from genome assembly GCF_016772045.2 of Ovis aries. Taxonomy (NCBI): domain Eukaryota; kingdom Metazoa; phylum Chordata; class Mammalia; order Artiodactyla; family Bovidae; genus Ovis; species Ovis aries. The sequence continues at coordinate 58,754,785 of NC_056061.1, forward strand.
TCTCCTCCAAATCCCTTCTTTAAATTTTTAATCATGCACTCCAATACAGTTGCCTTAGATTCACTTCCCCCCATCTTGCTTACCTTCTCGGCCTTCTACTTTTCCTTTCCGTTCTGTCTACGAAATTCTCGGTATCCTGTGTACTTCTGATATTTCCACTCAATGAAACACTTAAATTGCCATTCCTCCTTCCTAATTGGGGTGAGAAGAGCCTTACCTGCCAGATCCCAGAGGGAGAAGGGGGATCAGCATGTCTTCACCTGCTAGTCAGCGCAGCCGAATCAGAAACCATGTGGTCCAAGACTGTTTCTCCCTTCACTTTTAAAGTCTGTGCTTCCTTGGTGGATATGATCAGGTGTGGATGAAAACACAGATGGGTTAAATATATCACGTCCCAGGCCATCTCTAGAAAAGCCAATTTGAACTTATTTATGTATCCCCATCCTTCTTGCCTGACAGTTCCGAGGGGTCAAGAATTTTACAGCAGATGGGACCCTCCTTGGGGAGGGCAGAATACGAGCACACAAAGACCAAGTTTCTTCTCCTAACAATCTCCTGGTGATTGCTTGCTAATAATTTTCCCAAAGACAGTGTGGACACCACCTCCTAAATGACATTCACAAATTTCCTTCCTAAGCCCTAACACACTCGTCAACCTGTATACCAAGCAATCGCCGCCACCTGCCTGTTCCATGCTCCTGTGGGTCCATGCCCCTTCTAGTCCCTCCCAGGGTGGTGATCAGGCCCCCTTTTCCACCCTGCTGGGTGGGTTCCTCCTTACCTGAGCGCTCAGTTCCCCTGCTGCCATCCACTACCTGCTGGCATGAAAGGTCTGGACATTGAGAAGCAGAATCCTTCCAAAAGGGCGAGGTGCCTTCCCCCTTCTAGAAGATTTGATCCACAAGGCCTCGGAGTAATCCCAAATGGGACTTGTCTCCTCAAAGTGGGGAGTTTCCCGGCCAATGCACCAAGTGTTGTAGCCACGCGTTCCGGGAAACAAACTCACTCAGAAGGACAGTGCAGATAGTGGAGTGCAGTTTATTACACTGGCGGGCCCAAGGCAGAGTCTCCTCTTAGCCAAAGCCCCTGACCAGTTTTTGTGAAAACCTTATATACCATAAGTGTACATGCTCAAACCCAGCTCCCCAAATTCTCTGAAACTAGTCTGAACAAAGGAAAAGAAAGATACAATCAAAGTTAACCTGTAATCTGTATTCCTTAAGCCTAGGTAGTTAACAGTGGACAATTATCAATAAGCCTGTGGTCATACCCCAATAAGCATAATAGAATTTATGATTTTATTCGGTTGCACAGATAATTAGGGTATCCTTTTAGGGAACGGAGAGTCTAGGTTCCAACCCTGGGGCTCTTCCATCGTTGGGGATTGGGGGGTTGTCTGGTTTTCCAGGTGGTATGTCGTTTCCATAGATCCTGAGCATATAGCTCAAAGTCCACAGTCCGGCCCAAGACGGAGTCCTGCTTTCAAGATGGAACCTGTTCTGTTTCCTCCTTCATTGAGTTTTCATATGTAAGAAGAAAAAAACTGATGTGTCCATTTTTTATATTAATGTTTTCTCTTAATTCACAGATCATACCAGAGATGTGAAAGGGACAGAGGAGTATAAGTACAGAGGACTATAAATTGTATAATTATTCATTTTTTCAGTCTACTGATTAAAAAATGAGCAGAAGTGGGATTTGGAGTCTCTGCTGTTTTTTCTATACCAGTATCTTTGGTGGTGGTGGTAGTTTAGTCACTAAGTCATGTCCGACTCTTGTGACCCCATGGACAGCAACCTGCCAGGCTCCTGTGTCCATGGGGTTCTCCAGCAAGAGTACTGGAGTGGGTTGCCATTTCCTTCTCCAGGGGATCTTCTTAACTCAGGAATCGAACCCAGGTCTCCTGCATTGCAGACAGAATCTTTACCAACTGAGCTCCACCAAAATCTTTAGGAAGATTCAAAAGCATATTCGCAGTACCTTTACATCAAATATCTTGCCTAATTTTCTCCTTTTCATATTGCCATACTTTATACTGAGGGCCTAGTGGACTTGTTTTAGAGGTGGTAGGGACCTTTAGAGGTTGTACTGTGCAGACCGTTTGTTTTGTAGATGCAAAAATGGAGTCTGGGAGGGCGAAGGCTCCTTATTGAACTAGGTCATTACAAGAGCACTGAGCTTTGAAAGAAGATGTTTTGATTTGTTTCAGCCTCAACACTAATATTTGAATAATTTCTTATACAGTTTTTTAACATCTAGACATTAAAATTAGCCCTCTGAAAACTACACTGAATTATTGCTTTATTTAGAGGTTGATGAGATAATTGCATTTGAGCTTGTACTAAAGTTGTTGGTAGGTCAGGGTCATTTAAGAAAGCTGCAGCAAAGGTGTGAAACACTTTATTTTACATGCTTGTTTTTCTGCTAGTTATTATTTACTGCTCAATCAGCATTAACAGAAGAAAAATAATTTGGCTGCTAAGTTATTGTAGTATAGGATTTCAGACGATCTTATTAAAGAGAGATGTAATTTCATCCTCTGGGTCTTTTATATAACAGAGTGCATAACTGAGTTACTTCATTTTGACCCGAATTAAACAATAGATTAAAGTCGTACACAGGAAGTTAAAATATTTATTCAATGAAGAATTAAAAGTATGTTATGGTTGTTTTTCAGATTGCTTAGAATGTCTTTAAACCTTATAGCTTTATGCTCTTTATTTTAGCTAAATTTTGTCTGTATGCCCTTGCTTCAAATTTCTGTTTATTTTATAAGCCTTATAACATAAGATGGTTGGATGGCATCACTGACTCAATGGACATGAGTTTGAGCAAGCTCCAGGAGATGGTGAAGGACAAGGAAGCCTGGTGTGCTGCAGTCCATGGGGTCGCAAGGTGTTGAACATGACTGAGGGACTTAACAACAATAAGTATTTGATAACTACTATATATAACCAGTGGTTTTTAAATATGTGACTTGGACAAACTGATATGCATTGGATGCTTTTATGTGTTGTTTAATTGCACATGGCCATAGTTTAGTTATGGTACTCAGAAATGAGGAGACATGACTGTCATACATGGTAAAGAAAGTCAGAAAGAGAGAAACAAATATTGTTTCTCAATGCATATGTGTGGAGTCTAGAAAAAAATGGTACAGATGAATCTATTTCCAAGGCAGAAATAGAGATGCAGACATGAGGAATGGACATGTGGACACAGGTGGGAAGAGGAGGGTGGGGCGAATTGGGGATTAGGATTGACATATGTACACTACTGTGTGTGCCATGTGTGAAATAGATAGCTAGGAGGAAGCTGTTGTATGGCACAGGGAGCTCAGCTTAATGTTCAGTGATAACCTAGAGGGGTGGATGCACGTGGGTTGGGACAGAGGTCCAAGAGGGATGGAATATAAGTATGCATACAGATGATTCACTTCATTGTACAGCAGAAACTAACAGTATTGTAAAGCAATTATATTCCAAAGGAAAGGGTAGATGTCACAGGTCATAGCAATGCTTCAGATACTAATATTAAGGGAAGTAAGCCTGGAAGTCCATAAGATCAAAGTTAAAAGCCTTTATGACCTCATCTCTTGAGAGCATTTTCATAAGATGAAAGAGAAAGTGTCAACTGTTGCTGTTTAGCAGTGCAGGTGTCCTTCAGTAAAACTCTTGTTAAGGGTGTCACCTCTGCTCACTCACCCTGGACTGAAGGCTCCCCCTTTTTTTCAGTCCTCTGTGATTTGCACAGTAAACAACAGCCATTCCTGTCTGGGGTGATTGTTTCCATCCTCACTGTGAGATTGTGACTTCTTGCTTTTTTCCATGAAGTAGAGTTTTTATTGGCTGGAATCCCAGCTAGACTGATGCTTTTTTCCCCTCATTTTGTTTGTTTATTTAATATCTTGAATATTGAAAGTCATCCAAAATTAAAGAGCTTGCATATTATCTTAGGAAAATAATTTGTGATTGAAACTGTTTGTGAAAAATCGTAAGAAGTGTTTAAACATTTGTTAAATAACGGTAACCTTCAATAGATGGTTGGATAAGGGATCTTTCTGGATCAGTGCTGATCATTTGTATGGTATTTGCTTACTTTTTGGATAATTCTGATGTATTCCATTGTGCTTAAGTTATTCTGCAGAAGTAAACCAAGAATCATTCATGATAATTTCAAGTTGCTCATAATTATTTTAGAATAGTGTGTGAATTTGTTAATCTTCAAGGGAATAAATTTTACAGTGAACATTTCTGGTTTAATGTGTTTGGTGTTTTAATGCTAGACTAATTCTTTTTTTCTCCTTAGTTTATTTTATTGTTTCTTTCACTATCATAGGAAGTGTAAGTATGTTATGTACATTCTTGAGCGCATAATTTTAAGCTTGAGATGTAAGGGAATTAACTGAAGGTCTGTAGGATATTTTTGTTTGTTACATGAAGATAGATTGAATGTTGATGTTGGGCTCTTGAGATGAAAGTTCCTTTGCTATTAGATTCCATTAGATTGAATGTATCAACTTTTATACTAGAAATTGGAAAGAAAAACCCAGTGCCTGATTTTTTGTCTTTGAAAGTGAAAGTATTAGTTGCTCAGTCATGTTTGACTCTTTGTGACCCCATGAACTGTAGCCCTCCAGGCTGCTCTGTCCATGTGATTTTACAGGCTAGAATACTGGAGTGGATTGCTCTTCCCTTCTCTAGGGAATCTTCCCGACCCAGAAATTGAAGCTGGGTCTCCTGCATTGCAGGCAGATTCTTTACTATCTGAGCCATCATTTAGGAATTGATAGAAAAGGAAAATTTTTGTATTATTAAAACTTTTTTTAGACTTTATATTATTAAATGATATCCTTTAATGTCTGGATGCAAATAGTTTTTTCCTTTTTCTAGATATTGGCCCTTTGGGCAACATTCTAAAGCAAGAAGAGACAGCAGAGACCAAACAGAAATCAACTCTTTATTTTAAAGCATAAGGAGACAGCAGAGACCAAATAGTCCAATTCGATCATTGCTGCTGCTGCTGCTGCTAAGTCGCTTCAGTCATGTCCGACTCTGTGCGACCCCATAGACAGCAGCCTACCAGGCTCCCCCGTCCCTGGGATTCTCCAGACAAGAACACTGGAGTGGGTTGCCATTGCCTTCTCCAATGCGTGAAAGTGAAAAGTGAAAGTGAAGTCACTCAGTTGCTCAGTCTTAGCGACCCCATGGACTACAGCCCACCAGGCTCCTATGCCCATGGGATTTTCCAGGCAAGAGTACTGGAGTGGGGTGCCATTGCCTTCTCCACTGTCATTACACAGATACAATTAAACTAAGGACCAGAGAGACTAGACAGTTTTATCACCGACAGGCAGTGGTTGATAGAGGCAAATTTTATACATGGGGTTTTGAGTCCCAGGCCCTATTCTTTACAATCCAGGCATGCTTGTTTTTTTTATTTTTTCCCCATGTCCCAGAGCTGTGACTTAGGACATTTGTTGAGTCTAGAGAACTTCCACTGATGGATTTTGAAGTCACACAGGATAAAGCTTTACGGGTAATTTCTGACTGATCTGAATCCACATGAATCCCTACTATATTCACTTTCCCACTGTTCTATAACATGTTGAAAATCCTTACTGCAGTAAAAGAAATCTGAGGTTTCTCACACTAAACCCAACTGTAGTGCTCTACTGCACAGAGAATGTGAACTAATTTTAATTGTTTCTGAAAAAAAAAAAAAAAAAAGGACACTGGTGAAATTGAAATCATCATGAGAAATGGTAAAAGCATTACAAAGAAAGTTACTATTTCATATTCTGTATTGTCCACATCAAAATGATTTCATTAAGTTTAGCTTTATTTCTCTTTCTATTTCTTCAAGATTCAGAAATGGGTTTTCAAACCCTATGTTCTGGTGCATATCACAATTACCGATACCTATGTCATACCCCCTTTCTCTTTTTCTTTCAACTGGTTGTAGGTTATTTAACCCTTATTTTAAAGCATATTTTATTATAAACCACCAGAAATGTGTTTATGAAATCATTTACCTATGGGTTAATACACATTCATTATATTCATGCTTTTTTCTGGAATATAGAGTATAAGGAGTTAAGTGTATCAATAATAGTAAAAGCTCTACAAGGTTTCTATTTAAATTGTAAGTCAACAGTGGTAGAAGACTTTTAGTTGCCTACTAGTTGTTTACCTCTTTTCTTCTTTGTTAACAGAATCCTGATTTTTGTTGAGGGCCAACCACTGTCCTAGTGTGGAATTGGTTGAGGGCAGATTTATGGTAATCTTAGTCTGTCCTGACAGTGATTGGTCCAATGCTAGGAGAGTGACCCAAGGGGCTTCTGGGAAAGGTCTCATTTCATCTAAATAGAGTGTTACAGGAAGGAGGACTGCTTTCTCTCATCCCTTCATTGCTTACTGCTTTGGAGGCTGTTGCCAGAGAATATTAGCCATTTATGGCATTAGCCATTCTCTGACAATGAGGTGACAAGCCTGAGAATGAAAAGCCAGAATGCTAAAGATGGCCAACCAGGACAGAGAGAACTTGCATCCTTGGTGAAATTACTGAGCTTTCAAGCCTGGCACACTCTCCTTCCAGACTTCTTGCTCGTGAGATAATTATATTTTTAAATTGAGATGTTCTGTTAAGACTTGTGTGTGTGGTTCAGATCCTGGTGGAAAGGAAAGAAAAACAGAAAGTCATAGTCCCTGACCTGAAGGATCGCATAATCCTTCTTAAAACAGATTTTTATGAGGTCATCCTTCATATGCTAGAGATTGTCTTATTTAATTTGATTTGATTTTTAAACTTTTACTGAGGTATAATATAAATGCAGCAGACTGCATGTGTATTTACGTGTATGTTTGTATGTGTGTGCATATATTCTGGATACAGATCTTTTATCAGAGATATGTACTTCCAGATATTTTCTCCCAGTCTGTCATGCCTTTTCATGGTTTTGTTGTTCAGTTGCTAAGTTGTGTCCAACTCTTTGCGACCCCAAGGTCAGCTGGGGACAGTTGACATCTTAACAATCAATGTGAGGCTTTTTGCCCATATATTTATGTCTTCTTTCATTGTTCTCAGCAGTGTTTGTAGTTTTGAGTGTATAGGTCTTATAGCTTGTCAGAAGCATGCCTTAGTCCTCATATTTTTGATGCTATTGCAGAAGTTGTGAATTTCAATATTTGATTGTTCTTTCCTTGTATATGGAAATGAATTGCTTTTTGCACATTGATCTTTTATTGTGTAACCTTGCCAAATAATTGTTAGTTCTACTGTGCTATATTTTCTAAATAGACAATAATATTGTCTGAGACTAAAGACAGTTTCACCTTACCATTCCTCAGTCTAAATGCCTTTTTTTTTTTAAATTGCCTTTTTGTGGTAACTAGAACCTCTGCTGCTGCTGCTAAGTCACTTCAGTCGTGTCCGACTCTGTGCGACCCCATAGACGGCAGCCAACCAGGCTCCCCCGTCCCTGGGATTCTCCAGGCAAGAACACTCTAGTACCATGTTAAATAGCAGTTGAGAGAACAGTTAACTGTTTCCTTTTATCTCTTTATATCAAGTTGAGGGTGGAACCTGTAATTGTCAATAGAAAAGTGTCAAACTTTTCTGGAGGTTCATGAAAAAATAATTTTGTAAAAAGAGTTATTGATATATGCATTTTCCTCTGTAATGTGTCTTTATGTTTTTAAAATATGAAATACATTTTAAAAGCTTCATCAGATTACCTCACTCAAGCACTGTTTCTCTCTCCCAACCACAGTGTTAAAAATGATGCTCCAAGAAGATAGAGTATATTCAGTCCTATGCTTTTGAGTATGGACAAATGTATAATGACATGTATCCATCACTGTAAGATTTTAGAGTGTTTTCACTGACCTAGAAGTCCTCTGTGCCCTGCCTGTTTATCCATTTTCTCCCCTCACTCCCATCTCTGGCAACTATTGATCTTTTTACTATTGCCATAGTTTTGTATTTTCCAGAATGTCATATAATAAGAAGCATACAGCATGTAGCCTTTTCAGGTTGGCATTTTTTCACTTAATAATATGCATTTAAGGTTCCTTAATGTCTTTTCATGGATTGACAGCCCATTTTTTTTTTTTTTTAGTGCTGAATAATAAATAGTTAATTGTCTGGATGTACCACAGTGTATTTATTCTTTCAACTACTGAATGGTATCTTGGTTGCTTCTAGACTTGAGCAGTTATGAATAAAGGTGACATCAATACCCATGTGCAGGTTTTTGTGTGGTTCTAAGTTTTCAGTTCCTTGGGGTAAATGTCAAGAGATATAATTGCTTAGTTTTGTAAGAAACTGCCAAAGTATCTTTTAAAGTGGCTGCACCATTTTACATTGTCCCCAAAGATAATTGGGAGAGTTTCTGTTCCACATCCTAGCCAGCATTTAGCATTGTCAGTATTACAGATTTTGGCCATTCTAATGAGCGTGTGCTGGTATCTCGTTGTTTGCATTTCTGTTTCTCTGATGACATATGCTTGTTTGCCATTTGTACATCTTCTTTGATGAGGTCTCTGTTTAGGTCTTTGGCCCATTTTCAAATATAACTGTCTGTTTTCTTACTACTAAGTCAGAGTTAATCCTAAAGGAAATCAGTCCTGAATATTCATTGGGAGGACTGATGCTGAAGCTGAAACTCCAATACTTTGGCCACCTGATGGGAAGAACTGACTCATTGGAAAAGACCCTGATGCTAGGAAAGATTGAAGGTAGGAGGAGAAGGGGACGACAGAGGATGAGTTGGTTGGATGGCATCACCGATGCGATGAACATGACTTTGAGTAGGCTTCAGGAGTTGCTGATGGACAAGGAGGCCTGGCATTCTGCAGTCCATGAGGTCACAAAGAGTCAGACACAACTGAGTGACTAAACTGAACTGAACTGAACTGAAGTCAGAGTTACTATTTGAGTTGTAATATGCTGTGCATGGAAAACTTGTTTGTGGTCAACACAGTTTTTTCCAACTTATACAAAATTAATGCTTCAAGTAATATCTGAGTTTCACAGGATTCTTTGATCATTCTATAAGTAAGTTCATCTGTTTATATACTCAAGTAGTTCCCTCCAATGGTGGCAAATGGAATCATTGATTAATCATTGATTAACTGTGAACATACCTAGGGGAAAAAAATAGATTTGAAGCTGTACTCAAAGAATTTTGTTTAGCCTCACCAGGGCAACTGGTTCTCTGATGCAATATTCTGGGACCTTGTGTTGCAATCCAGCATGATCATTATGGAGAGAGATGTAGTAGAAAGGTATGTCCAAAAAAAAAAAAATAATAATGAAATGTATTACTTATTAAGCATCTACTAATTATAAATCACAGTGATTTATATACAACATAATTTTCACATATTAAATCTATATATATGTAATTTCTATTTTTGCAAAAATTACAGTTACAATTTAGGTATTTGCAATCTCTTTTTGAAGATGACACCATGGAATCTTAGTGAGGTTATGATTTTGCCCTAATTTAGATAACAGGTGGCAAAGACTGGATCCAAATTTAGGTTGTCTGATTCCGGGCTCTTTGTTTATTCTGCTGTATCATGAATATTTTTATTGAGGAATTTATTGAACGAAGATTAATTGAGTATTTACTCTGTGCCAGGTACTGCAAGAATGCTGAAATTACTTTAGTGGAAAAAAGACACCAAGTTCTTGCTTTCAAATATTTTATATTCTAGTGAAATAAAGAAACAAAATATATACATTCTTCCTGTGGTGGTAAGTGCCATGGGAAAGGAGCAGAGATGTGTAGGGGGATAGAAAGTGATGGAAGAAGAGGTGTGTATATTCTTTTTCTACAGGTTGATAGTCAGAGATGGCTCCTTTGCTACCGCAGATGTTTGGGCAAAGGTGTAGAGAAAGTGCAAGAATGAGCCATGGGTGTATGTGCAGGAACAGCCTTCACACAGAGGAAACAGTACATGCAGTGCTCTGAAAGGTGGGGACTTGCTTGGTGTGAATTTGAAACAAAAATGAGGCCAGTATACCTGTGATATGGTGTGGGACCAAAACTTGGCCAAGACTTTGGAATTACACAGGGGGAAATGGGAAGTAACTGGAAAGGTTTAAGCGTATGTTTCTGATGTGGCCTGATTTGTATTTTAGATGGAAGATAGACCAAAGGACACAGGAAAGGGTTTGGGACCAGTTAGAAAGCTAACTCAGAGTGGTTTAGGCATGAGACGGTGGTGGAAGTGATGAGAAGTGGAAGCCTAATGAATTGGATGTGTTTAAGAGGAAGGAAGGGGATCAATGATAACTATACATTGTTTGACTTATGATGGGTATTGTTGTTCAGTGCCTAAGTCTGTCCGCTTGTTTGCAACTTTGCAACTTCATGGGCTGCAATGTCATTGGACTTCGATCTTTTTCATTTATCACCTATCAGATATCCACTAATACCCATTAAAGCAGGCATAATTATATTATTCAAGCATCAGTATTACAGATTTTTATCCCTTAAACTGCCATTATTGTGTGTGTAGGGGGGAGGGCATCACTGAATCTATTAATTACTGAGATATGTTAAAATCTCTCACAGTAATGATGGGTTGATTGGTTTATCTCCCAACTGTATTTTAATTGTTGTTGTTGTTCAGTCGCTAAGTTATATCCTACTCTTTATGACCCCATGTACTGCAGCACACCAGGCTTCCTGTCCTTTACCATCTCCTGGAGTTTGCTCAACTGATGTCCATTGAGTTGGTGATGCCATCCAATCATCTCATCTTCTGTTGTCCCCTTCTCCTTTCTCCTCAGTCTTTCCCAGCATCAGGATCTTTTCCATTGAGTCGGCTATTTGCATCACGTGGCCAAAGTATTGGTGCTTCAGCTTCAGCATCAGTCCTTCCAATGAATAATCAGGGTTTATTTCCTTTAGGATTGACTGCTTTTATCTCCTTTCTGTCCAAGGAAAGACAAGCTCTGACGAACCTAGACAGTGTAATAAAAAGCAGACATCACTTTGCCAACAAAGATCCCTATCATCAAGCTATGGTTTTTCCAGTAGTCATGAACAGTTGTGAGAGTTGAACCATAAATGTGGCTGCATGCCAAAGAATTGATGCTTTTGAACTGTGGTGCTGGAGAAGACGTTTGAGAGTCCCTCCAGCAAGGAGATTTGGGGTTTATATAGGGACAGTGGAGCCTGGTGGGCTATAGTCCATGGGGTGGCAAAGGGTTGGACACAGCTGAAATGACTTAACACAAAACACATATTTAATTGTGTTACTGAGTCCATGCATATTTAGGATTGTTCTTTCTTCCTGGTGAATTAGCTTTCATCAGTGTGTGTAAATGTCTTTATCAAATGCTCTTTGCTCTAAAGTCTGTTTGAATTTTTATTAATCTAGCTATAACCATCATTCTTTTGTGTTCTTATTTTTGAGCTCTTGTAGTTTTGAACTTTATCTGTGGGAACACTGTGGGGCCTAGATTTAAAATATGTCCCTCCACGGAGCATTCAAACCTGCTTCTACTAGATGCCTGGAAGTCCTGTCATCTGGGGTTAATTTAAACTAAATTTTGATTTAAACTTTTTTGGCAACCCATGTAGCATGGGTTTTGATTACCAAATTGAGTGATTGTGGGCTTGTGGTTAGGAATTCTCAGGAAAGTGTTTTCTTATTTTCCCATCCAAGCCAAGGTCAAGACAGGCGTGTGGCCCCATCCTTGCACTAAGCAGGACAGGGCTTTATCTATTTCATCTCTGAGGATGCCACCGTTCAAAGATCCCACTTTGATATAAATGTTTAGATCTTGGTATCACACCTGTTTGAACTCCTGGCTTTGCCTCAGTAAAACCCAAGTTTGAGTCCAGTGGTGATTGACTATAGGGCAAAACCCAGCGTGTGCTCACTAAACCTGCAGAATTTTCCAATCTTTCAATCTTTATCCTCTGAGGAATTTCATTAATTTCCTGCCATGCTTAAAGATATTTAATTTTTATGCAGCATTTTTATATTTGCCTTACTAGGAAGGGTTTCTCTAGTCCACTGTAGTTCTTGCTGGCACAGAAGATTCTAAACACACAGGATTTGAAACCAAGCCTAGCACTGTGGTATTTGTTCCCAACTTTGTGGGTAAATACCTTCAGGCTGCGTGAAGATCCTTCTCTTCAACCTTTCATTCAGTGGTTTTAGCATCCACTAATGATTATTGCCTGAATTAACTATTATGCTGAGGGCTTACAAAATGGTAATTTTCAAGATCTGTTTTTTCTTCTACATGTGTTATATGATATTTTTCTGTAGAAAGGGCTTTCTTCCCTGACCTATCTACATTTTTTTCTCCTATTGTGGCCTCACAGATTATTTTGCTTTTTAATCTTTTACTGTTATTATTTTTCACCCTCAAACTGTCCTGAATTTAAGTGGAAGCCCCTCGCACCAACTCCTTTGTCCTTTTGATATGTCTCACTTAAAACTTTGAGTCCATATTTGCTCTTTGGAGCAGGAAGATGTCCCAGGCTTGCTTTGTATTGTCCTTTCACTAGCTAGATCTTGGATCAGCCAGTTTTCCCAAGGGACCCTCTTTCATATGGTGGGGAATGGCATTCATAAACCATGATCAGAGTTCTAAATGTGCTCATTGCTACTGAAGTGTCACTGAGTTTAGACCCTTTCAGTGGAAACAACCAAAAAATTGATTTTTTAAAATCAGATTTTTGGAATTGACATGTACACACTGCTATGTTTAAACTGGATAACCAACAAGCATCTACTGTATAGCACAGGGAACTCTGATTAATATTATGTATCAACCTAAATGGGAAAAGAATTTGAAAAAGAATAGACACATGTATATGTATAATTGAATCACTTTGCTGTACACCTGAAACTATCACAATCAACTATACTCCAATATGGGGGCTTCCCTGGCGGCTCAGACAGTAAAGCGTCTGCCTGCAATGTGGGAGACCCGGGTTCGATTCCTGGGTCGGGAAGATCCCCTGGAGAAGGAAATGGCAATCCACTCCAGCACTCTTGCCTGGAAAATCCCATGGATGGAGGAGCCTGATAGGCTATAGTCCATGGGGTCGCAAAGAGTCGGACACGACTGAGCGACTTGGAAAAAAATACTCCAATATAAAATAAAAAGTTTAAAGGTAAAATCAGAAGTTTATACTGATATCCTCAACTATAAGAGTTTATTTGCTATATAAAAATCAATGTCAGAAATAGTAACAGAGTGGTCAACAATTACCATTCTAAAGTGTACTGGCTATTTGACCTTGGGCAGTTTGCTTAACCACACTGTTTCTTTCTTAGTTTCCACATCTGTAAGATCAGAATATTAAAAGCCCCTACATTCGGAGATGTTATGAGAAGTGTGTTGGTGTGTGTTAGAATAGTCCCTTCCTCAGAATATGCACTTTATAGTCATTTGCTAAAAATATTAGGTTGGACCATACAGAACTGACCATTTTTGACCTACAAAAATGACAATTTCATATATGGTTCAACATAGTAAATGTATGAATACTATCATTCACTGAGTGCCTATTAGGTACTGGGCATCAGGTTCTACTGTAGGCAGTTAAAGGTAAGTACAAGAGTGCCTGCCCTGAAGGAAATGAGAGGAAAGTGATGCAGCTGTATATTACACTTCTCAAGAGTGCTTTTTATATAGTGGGAGAGTGAGGCAGGACACTTCTTAGGTTATTATGACTCAGTTGTGGACAGGAGACAAAGTCTGAAAATCTAGAAAATGAGAAGGTTGGGGTTTTAGATTGGAGACCCAGGATTTAAGGTGGAAACATCACCCTTATGGCAGAAAGTGAAGAGGAACTAAAAGCCTCTTGATGAAAGTGAAAGTGGAGAGTGAAAAAGTTGGCTTAAAGCTCAACATTCAGAAAACGAAGATCATGGCATCCGGTGCCATCACTTCATGGGAAATAGATGGAGAAACAGTGGAAACAGTGTCAGACATTTTTGGGGGGGCTCAAAAATCACTGCAGATGGTGACTGCAGCCATGAAATTAAAAGACACTTACTCCTTGGAAGAAAAGTTATGACCAACCTAGATAGCATATTCAAAAGCAGAGACATTACTTTGCCGACTAAGGTCCGTCTAGTCAAGGCTATGGTTTTTCCAGTGGTCATGTATGGATGTGAGAGTTGGACTGTGAAGAAAGCTGAGCGCCGAAGAATTGATGCTTTTGAGCTGTGGTGTTGGAGAAGATTGTTGAACTGTAAGGAGATCCAACCAGTCCATTCTGGAGGAGATCAGCCCTGGGATTTCTTTGGAAGGAATGACGCTAAAGCTGAAACTCTAGTACTTTGGCCACCTCATGCGAAGAACTACCTTATGACCCAGCAATCCCACTGCTGGGCATACACACCGAGGAAACCAGAATTGAAAGAGACACATGTACCCCAATGTTCATCGCAGCACTGTTTATAATAGCCAGGACATGGAAACAACCTAGATGTCCATCAGCAGATGAATGGATAAGAAAGCTGTGGTACATATACACAATGGAGTATTACTCAGCCGTTAAAAAGAATTCATTTGAATCAGTTCTGATGAGATGGATGAAACTGGAGCCGATTATACAGAGTGAAGTAAGCCAGAAAGAAAAACACCAATACAGTATACTAACACATATATATGGAATTTAGGAAGATGGCAATGATGACCCTGTATGCAAGACAGGGAAAGAGACACAGATGTGTATAACGGACTTTTGGACTCAGAGGGAGAGGGAGGGGGTGGGATGATTTGGGAGAATGACATTCTAACATGTATACTATCATGTGAATTGAATCGCCAGTCTATGTCTGACGCAGGATGCAGCATGCTTGGGGCTCGTGCATGGGGATGACCCAGAAAGATGTTATGGGGAGGGAGGTGGGAGGGCGGTTCATGTTTGGGAATGCATGTAAGAATTAAAGATTTTAAAATTAAAAAAAAAAAAAGATGTATTAAAGTGAGATAAGCATAAAAAAAAAAAAGAATTGACTTATTGGAAAAGACTCTGATGCTGGGAGGGATTGGGGGCAGGAGGAGAAGGGGACGACAGAGGATGAGATGGCTGGATGGCATCACTGACTCGATGGACGTGAGTCTGAGTGAACTCCGGGAGTTGGTGATGGACAGGGAGGCCTGGCGTGCTGCAATTCATGGAGTCGCAGAGTCGGACATGACTGAGTGACTGAACTGAACTGAACTGCTAGAGGAAGTCCCAGAAAGTGAGTTAGAAAAACAAACCACATGGGGGCAGTAATATGTTTAATTTTACCAACAAAAAATTCTCAGAATCATGAGCCTGTTTCCATAATATGACAAGCATTAACATATTCATTAGAATCCTACATTATTTCTTCACTGACTCTTTAAAAAATTTTTTCTTTTCACCTTTCACATATAATGCAAACCCAAGGCCATAGTGATATTTTTACCATTGAAAGAGTGACATTAAACACTTAACATCAAGCTAACAAGTGGTTAGCCTTCACAATAGTGCTACAAATAGATATTTATGTGATGAATATTAATAATCTGATCTCTCATTCTCTCATTGTCTCTTATAAAATGTTAATATAATGGACACAGTGATTAAAAAGAATAAAATATTGCCATTTACAGCAACATGGTTGGACATAGAGAATATTGTACTTAGTGAAGTAAGTCAAACAGAAAAAGATAACTATTATATCATTTATATATGATATCACAAAAATAATATAAAGAAGAATATAAAAGGATTTACATACAAAACAGAAACATCCAGACCTAGAAAGCAAACTTATAATTAAAGGGAGGATGCAAGGGGAGAGATTAGGAGTACATAAAATAGGTAAGCAACAGGGATTCATAGCACTGGGAATTCTACTCAATATCTTGTAATAACATATAATAGAAAATAATCTAAAAAAGTATAGAACTCAATCACTTTGCTATAATACACTGAAACTGACACAATAATGTAAATGAAGTGTACTTCAGTTAAAAATGTCAATCTAATGAGAATAACACAGAACAAATATGTGGCTGAAAATAGCCAATCTTTCTTCAATAATGGGTGTCTTTCATTGACTGATACTTAATTAAAGTGTTAGTTGCTCAGTTGTATCTGACTCTTTGCAACCCCATGGACTGTAGCTCCTCTGTCCATGGAATTCTCCAGGCAACAATACTGGAGTGGGTTGCCATTTCTTACTCCAGGGATCTTCCTGACCCAGGGGTGGAACCTGCATCTCTTATGTCTCCTTCCGCCTGGAAGGTGGGTTCTTTACCTCTAGCTCCACGTGGGAAGCCCCTCGTCACACATTAGGATGAAATGTATTATAACTCAGTGTCTTTCAGGAGTGATACATCCTTATATTGATTGCTGTTATTTTCACATGAGTTTTAATTGATGAAAGTGTTAGAATGGAAGAGTATTACAAGTAGATTCTCACAAAATCTCTTTTTAAACCTTCTAATGAGCTCAGAGAGTTCCAGCAAAACATCTATTTCTGCTTTATTGACTATGCCAAAGCCTTTAACTGTGGATCACAATAAACTGTGGAAAATTCTGAAAGAGATGGGAATACAGACCACCTGACCTGCCTCTTGAGAAATTTGTATGCAGGTCAGGAAGCAACAGTTAGAACTGGACATGGAACAACAGACTGGTTCCAAATAGGAGAAGGAGTATGTCAAGGCTGTATATTGTCACCCTGCTTATTTAACTTATATGCAGAGTACATCATGAGAAACGCTGGACTGGAAGAAACACAAGCTGGAATCAAGATTGCCGGGAGAAATATCAATCACCTCAGATATGTAGATGATACCACCCTTATGGCAGAAAGTGAAGAGGAACTGAAAAGCCTCTTGATGAAAGTGAAAGAGGAGAGTGAAAAAGTTGGCTTAAAGCTCAACATTCAGAAAACGAAGATCATGGCATCTGGTCCCATCACTTCATGGGAAATAGATGGGCAAACAGTGTCAGACTTTTTTTGGGGGGGGCTCCAAAATCACTGCAGATGGTGACTGCAGCCATGAAATTAAAAGACACTTACTCCTTGGAAGAAAAGTTATGACCAACCTAGATAGCATATTCAAAAGCAGAGACATTACTTTGCCAACGAAGGTCCATCTAGTCAATGCTATGGTTTTTCCAGTGATCATGTATGGATGTGAGAGTTGGACTATGAAGAAAGCTGAACACTGAAAATTGATGCTTTTGAACTGTGGTGTTGGAGAAGACTCTTTGAGAGTCCCTTGGACTGTAAGGAGATCCAACTAGTCCATTCTGGAGGAGATCAGCCCTGGGATTTCTTTGGAAGGAATGATGCTAAAGCTGAAACTCTAGTACTTTGGCCAGCTCACGCGAAGAGTTGACTCATTGGAAAAGACTCTGATGCTGGGAGGGATTGGGGGCAGGAGGAGAAGGGGACGACAGAGGATGAGATGGCTGGATGGCATCACTGACTCGATGGACAAGAGTTTGGGTGAACTCTGGGAGTTGGTGATGGACAGGGAGGCCTGGCGTGCTGCGATTCATGGGGTTGCAAAGAGTCGGATACGACTGAGCAACTGAACTGAACTGAATGAGCTCAGTAGCTGAATCATCACTCTCTTCTGCCTGCATTTCTGTGTTCTGTTTGCACAGTTACTTTTCTAGTGGTTAAGAAGTTAAAAGCAAAGTTTTTTAAAATCCAAAGAAACTTCATCTTGCTGAAGGCCAACTGTAGTTAAGTCTTGACTTTTCATACCATATGTTTCATATTTTGCATACTTTTGACTATAATGAGACTGGCATATCTGGTGAATCATGCTCATGAATAAGGCGTGTATGTTTGTGTTCATGCTGTGTAAGAGGGTTCTGGAACGCGTGATTATTAAAATCATAAGTCTATTAATCCATCTTGATAAGAAACTTTAAATATGAAATATGTAAACTATTCATTAGAAAACCCTTTAAAGAGAAATTCCATAAGGAAAACATGACTAATGACTGTGTTTATCTTCTAAATATTATACTATTCCATTAATAACACATGATGAGAATTCTAACCACCATTGTCTTTGACTGATAAGATTTTTCCTTTGTGTATTTTCTGAATTTCCAGATTTTCCCTTGGTTCACCGTATGCCTTTTATGATTATCAAGATTTTAGTGGATTTCTGAATGCCTTTTGAGGTTATTTCTAAAAAAAATTTCAGAAAAAGGTAGTATCCTAATACAAAGTAAATGAAAATAGTTGTACATAGGATAATAAGAGCCATCTTACTCATATGAGTCACTGTGCTAAGTATTCTGTTTATTCTCCTGAAACTGACACAATATTGTAAATCAAGTATGGTTCAGTTAAAAAAATGTTAATTTGCTAATGTGTATTATTTAATCTTCATACAACCATATAAAGTAGATGCTGTTTTTTATCTCAGTTTTAAATATGAGGAAAACTGGAACTCAGAGATATTTAATAATATAGCAAGGACCTACTGTATATCACAGGGAGTTATACTCAGTATCTTGTAATAACCCATAATGAAAAGAATCTTAAAAAGATTATGTCTGTCTGTGTGTGTGTGTGTGTATGTGCATGTGTGTCTGTGTGCATTGTGTTGGCCAGAAAGTTCATGCAGATTTTCACATTACGGCTTCCAGGAAACTGAACGAACTTTTTGGCCAGCTGAGTATGTGCATACATGTGTATGTTACTGAATCATTTTGTTGTACACCTGAAACTATATTGTAAGTCTACCATACTTCAGTTAAAAAAAAGAATAATGTAAAAGCCAGTAGGTGGTGGAGCTGGTATTTGGATTGGTCTTCAGAATTCATGTTCTTATCCACCATGTTATACTTTCTGTATTGGTTATCACTGATACACTCATTCATGCACCAGCTTTTTGGTCAGTGTGCACTTTGGACAAGAGAGTGTGGTGGACTTTAGAAGCAGAAGGATGATAGTGACCTATCCATATAGCAGTTTACGGTGCAGTTTGCTGGGTGACACAGTCACTGAGCTCTGAGTACCGGTGTGTGTGTGCTGAGTCATTTCAGTTATGTCCAACTCTGTGCGACCCCATATACTGTAGCCCTCTATGTCCATGGGATTCTTCAGGCAAGAATACTGGAGTGGGTTGCCATGTCCTTCTCCAGGGGATCTTGCCGACGCAAGGATCGAACCAGTGTCTCTTAACGTCTAACCTGCATTGGCAGGCGAGTTCTTTACCACTAGCGCCACCTGAAAAGTTCTGAGTACCAGGGACTGAGGAAATACAAAAGAGCGTAGCTAAATCTGCCTGGGATGAAGACCGAGGAAGCACTGGGTTAACTTCTTGGAGGGGGAATATTTAGGCTCTGCTGGCATAGAAGGGGAGGAGGGTATTCCAGGAAGGGAGAACAACATGTCCAAGATGGTGGTTTTGTAGATGACTCAGAGGCGAGATTTTGAAAGGCCTTGGATGCCTGGTGACGGAGTTTGAACTTTGGTTGTGTGAACTGTGGGAAACCAATAAAAAAGAGTTTAAGCAGTAATAGATTTAGATTGGCTTTTTTTTTTTTATTACAAAGATTTTTCTTACAGCCAAGTGGAAGAGTGGTTACTGTCAAGGACTGTGCAGTTAGGGAGACCAGGCTGAAGGCTTTGTCTCCCTAAATGACTCCATGCCCCCTAGTCATTTTGGAAATAGGATAGAGATTAGAATACCTGAGTGCCTGAGATTCCAAATTATATTAGAGTTATAATACATTGTGTTAGTTTTGAGTCTAGAGTATGTATTCTCATGCACAAAAGTCAATAACATTTTTTCTACAGCTTATTCATTGAATAATTGTTTCACAGCTGAATGAATTTGGAATTTATCAAGCAAAAATTCTGATATTTTATAGACAAATTCTTTATAACAAATGGTCAGGTATGCTTGTTTTAACTTTTTAGCTCAGTGGGTATGCTCTGCAATGCAGTTGGAATTTTTATGAAAATATATACATACTACACACTAATGCACATGCTTACACATCAGCTTACTATTTATAGTAAAACTCAAGTTGCTATAGATTCTGAAAACTAAGATCTTAAATCTTTATGAGCAGATGAGAGCATTATCCCCATATGATGATAATAAGTTTGTATTTTAAATGGAAAGTTTTAAGAATTAAAATTTTTCCATAATCAGGAAATATTGTATCTGCTACACTAATCAGTGAAGGTATCTTAGGAAAGAGCATTCCTGGCAGAGAGGACAGCAAATGCAGGATCCAAAGATGGAATGTGCCTGACAAGTGTTTGAGGAACATGAGGAGTCATCAGGTTGGAGCAGGGTAATTGAGCAGGAGTATGGTCAGAGTGGTAATGGGCCCAAAGTTTGTACGTCTTTGTTGGTCTTTGTTATGACTTGGAATGAGATGAAGCATTGGAAGATTTGGGGCAAGCTGTACTGTACCATGATCTGAATGTTATATTAAGAATGACTTGGCTTCTCTTTTGAGACTAGATCAGATAGGGCAGGGACAAAGCAGGAAGACATGTTCAGAGGGCTTTGGAGAGGAGTGGAGTGATGAGATGGGAGATGAGTGGAGACGAGTGATGAGATAAGAGAGGAGTGATGAGAAGTGGTCTTTGTAAGGATTCAGTTGAGTTCAGTCCAGTTGCTCAGTCGTGTCCAACTCTTTGAGATCCCATGGATGCAGCATGTCAGGCCTCCCTGTCCATCACCAACTCCCAGAGTTTACTCAAACTCATGTCCATTGAGTTGGTGATGCCATCCAACTATCTCATCCTCTGTCATCCCCTTCTCCTCCTGCCTTCAATCTTTCCCAGCATCAGGGTCTTTTCAAATGAGTCAGTTCTTCACATCAGGTGGCCAAAGTAGTGGCGCTTCAGCTTCAGCATCAGTCCTTCCAATGAATATTCAGGACTGATTTCCTTTAGGATGAACTGGTTGGATCTCCTTGCAGTCCAAGGAACTCTCCAGTGTCTTCTCCAACACCACAGTTCAAAAGCATCAATTCTTTGGCACTCAGCTTTCTTTATAGTCCAATTCTCACTTCCATACATGAATACTGGAAAAACCATAGCTTTGACTAGATGAACCTTTGTTGGCAAAGTAATGTCTCTGCTTTTTAATATGCTGTCTAGGTTGGTCATAGCTTTGCTTCCAAGGGGTAAGCATCTTTTGATTTCATGGCTGCAGTCACCATCTGCAGTGATTTTGGAGCCCAAAGAAATAAAGTCTGTTACTGTTTCCACTATTTCCCCATCTTATGCCATGAGTGATGGGACCAGATGCCATGATCTTTGTGTTCTGAATGTCGAGTTTTAAGCCAACTTTTTCACTTTCCTCTTTCACTTTCATCAAGAGGCTCTTTAGTTCTTCTTCACTTTCTGCCATAAGGGTGGTGTCATCTGTATATCTGAGGTGATTGATATTTCTCTTGGCAATCTTGATTCCAGCTTGTGCTTCCTCCAGCCCAGTGTTTCTCATGATGTACTCTGCATAGAAGTTAAATAAACAGAGTGACAATATACAGCCTTGACATACTCCTTTTCTTATTTGGAACCAGTCTGTTGTTCCATGTCCAGTTCTAACTGTTGCTTCTTGACCTGCATACAGATTTCTCAAGAGGCAGGTCAGGTGGTCTGGTATCCCATCTCTTTCAGAATTTTTCACAGTTTATTGTGATTCTCACAGTCAAAGGCTTTCTCATAGTCAATAAAGCAGAAGTAGGTGTTTTTCTGGAATTGTCTTGCTTTTTCAATGATCCAGAGGATGTTGGCAATTTGATCTCTGGTTCCTCTGCCTTTTCTAAAACCAGCTTGAACATCTGGAAGTTCACAGTTCACATACTGTTGAAGCCAGGCTTGGAGAATTTTGAGCATTACTTTGCTAGCATGTGAGATAAGTGCCATTGTGTGAAGTTTGAGCATTCTTTGGCATTGCCTTTCTTTGGGATTGGAATGAAAACTGACCTTTTCCAGTCCTGTGGCCACTGCTGAGTTTTCCACATTTGCTGGCATATTGAGTGCAGCACTTTCACAGCATCATCTTTCAGGATTTGAAACAGCTCAACTGGAATTCCATCACCTCCACTAGCTTTGTTCATTAGTAATGCTTTCTAAGGCCCACTTGACTTCGCATTCCAGGATGTCTGGCTCTAGGTGAGTGATCACACCAACGTGATTATCTGGGTCCTTAAGATCTTTTTGTATAGTTCTGTGTATTCTTGCCACCTCTTCTTAATTTCTTCTGCTTCTGTTAGATCCATGCCATTTGTGTCCTTTATTGTGCACATCTTTGCATGAAAAAAATCTCTTGGTATCTCTAATTTTCTTGAGGAGATCTGTAGTCTTTCCCATTCTGTTGTTTTCCTCTATTTGCATTGATCACTGAGGAAGGCTTTGTCATCTCTCCTTGCTATTCTTTGGAACTCTGCATTCAAATGGGTATATCTTTTCTTTTCTCCTTTGCCTTTCACATCTCTTCTTTTCGTAGCTGTTTGTAAGCCCTCCTCAGACAACCATTTTGCCTTTTTGTGTTTCTTTTTCTTGGGGATGATCTTGATCCCTGCCTCCTGTACAATGTCACGAACCTCTGTCCATAATTCTTCAGACACTCTATCAGATCTAATCCTTTGAATCTATTTGTCACTTGCACTGTATAGTTGTAAGGGATTTGATTTAGGTCATACTTTAGACTGCCTCATATCTATTCAAAATTTTAAGTGAAAGTGAAAGTCGCTCAGTCGTGTCTGACTCTTTGCCACCCCATAAACTATACAGTCCTTGGAATTTTCCAGGCCAGAATAGTGAAGTGGGTAGCCTTTCCCTTCTCCGCAGGATCTTCCCAACTCAGGGGTCAAACCCAGGTCTTCCACATTGCAGGCAGATTCTTTACCAGTTGAGCCACAGGGAAGCCCAGAAATATTAGAATGGGTAGCCTATCCCTTCTCCAGGGGATCTTCCCGACCAAGGAATTGAACGAAGGTCTCCTGAATTGCAGGTGGATTCTTTACCAAGTGATCAAAGAGGCTAAATACCTTGATAAAGATACATGTCCTCCAATCTTATATGTAATAGTTTGCGTCCGCTAACCCCACTGAGGCTCTGGTGGCTCAGACGGTAAAGAGTCTACCTTCAATGCAGGAGACCTGGCTTCGATCCCTGGATCAGGAAGATCCCCTAGAGAAGGAAATGGCAACCCACTCCAGTATTCTTGCCTGGAAAATCCCATGGACAGAGGAGCCTGGCAGGCTACAATCCATGGGGTTGCAAAGAGTCAGAAATGCCTGAGTGACTAAAACACTAACACCCAACTCCCAATCCTTCCCTCCTCCACCCCTCTCCTTGGCAACCACAGATCTGTTCTCTATATCTGTGAGTCTGTTTCTGTTTCATGAACATGATCATGTGTGCCATATTTTAGATTCCGCATATAACTGATATCATATGGTGTACGTCTTTCTCTTTCTGACTTCACTTACTAAGACAAGCCTTAGGTTCATCAGTGTTGCTGCAGATGCCATCGTTTCATTCTGTTTTATGATATACACAATGGAATGTTACTCAGTCACAAGAAGGATGAAATAACAGCATTTGTAGCCAACACGGATTGTCATAGTGCAGGAGACTTGCAGGAGATGTGAATTCAGTCCCTGGGTTGGGGAGATCCCCTGGAGAAGGAAATGACAACCCACTCCAATATCCTTGCCTGGGAAATCTCATGGACAGAGGAACCTAGTGGGGTACAGTCCCTGGAGTTGCAAAAGAGTAGGACATGACTAAGCAATTAAATAACAATAAATACATATATGTGTATATGTATATGTACATGTGTGTATGTGTATATACATATATATGTACAAAGAAGCTGCCTGCCATGCGGGAGACCTGGGTTGGATCCTGGTTTGGGAAGATACCCTGGGTAAAGAAAGTCTTCTTTATCCATTCATCTGTCAATGGATATTTAGGTTGTTTCCATGTCTTGGCAGTCATAAATCATGCTGCTCTGAACACAAGGGTGCACGTATTTTTTCGAATTATAGTTTTGTCAAGAACATGGTATTGTATTAATAATGAAGCACCAGAAACTATATTGAGTATCCTGGGATAAACCATGATGGAAAAGATAAGAATGTATATTTGTGTATAACTGAATCACTTTGCTATACAGAGGAAATTAAAATAATAGTGTAAAACAACTTATTTCTGTAAATAAAACAATATTATAAAGCAATATTGTAAAACAATTTATTTTTTAAATAAAAATTAAAAAAATAAAACCTGATACATGTCTAGGTAAGTGGCAGAATGTAGATTAGAACTAAACAGATTGGCCCCAGAACCCATATTCTTATGGAATACAGGCACCAAAATGCAGAGTCACTAACTCCTCACTGTGCACATAAAGAAAGTGGGGTCGTGACAGTGGCACGATGTATTGCAGCCAGTAATGGCAGAACCAGTACTGTTCAGTAATCTGTGCTGAGTTCTGTTACCCTGCATAGCTTTTATTTGATCAGCTGTTTTTCCAGGTGAAAAGTATATTCTCCAAGGGGAAAATCAAATATATGTTTTATTCTCTCAGTGTTTCTGAGCCACTTAGTCTTATTGTGGAGATTTATTAAAAACAGAATCTTTAATTTGAAAACCAGGTTTGAATCTTTCAGTTATGTTCTATGTTTAATGATATTGAAAAAAAATCAGCATAATCAGACTCTCTTTTGCCTGTCGCCTGTTAATTTATAGTGCTTAACATTAAAAAAAACTGATATTAATACTATAGCTGTGTTTAAGTAGTAATTTCTAGAAATCAAATATAAGGAATAAAATATGCCTTATTTATAACCCACATAAATTTAAATCATAAATGAAATCAACTGGATAGAGATCCTCAGTCAGAACTTAAAAAAAAGTATCACACGTATTTAATCCACACTTTCCAATCACTGCAACAAGCAGGGAATGATTTATGTACAAGAAAAACATTTTTTATTATTTCTGTAGTGGGGCATTTATTGCACACACAGTAAGTGTTATAACCAAAACAAATATACAGTTGGGACATTGTGTTTAAATTATTTTCTGTCATGTACTATATAAACCAACAATGGTTTGAAACGTATTTAAACCACCATCTGGGACAAAGCAAAATCCGTTCCAAGATCCAGCACATGATGAATGTGAGCTGAGTTTCATTAGAAGCCTCCTAGCACGTCCCTTCATCCTGAATCATTTCTTCCATGGTTTGAAAGAATTCCAACATCCGTCCTAGCTCCCAGAGGTTTTGAGTGTTTTTAATAGATCATGACATTTTTTTTCTGGCCTCATAAAGAACTAAATCAATGAAGTTAAATGTTCCTGCATTTAAGTTTCCTTTCAGTCCAGAGACGTGAAGTTCAGGCTTGTGTCTTTTAAAACCTTCAGCAGAACGTCCCGTCTGATGAGAAAACTAATCCCTGGGATTTGGTAGTTTAAGAGGAACAGTCTTCTTTTTAGAGTAGACTCACCTGAATTGAAAATCTATTGTCATAAGAACAGGTAGGTATTTAATGAAGTACCTATTTAGGGCTGTGGGCTGGAGGCATTGCAGACCTTAACATTAATTTGCAGCTCCCACTGACTATGGAGTCTGTCTGAGTGTTGCTGTTTTAAAATTTTTTGTTTACTTATTTATTTATAGCTGTGTCGAATCTTAGTTGTGGCATGTGGGATCTTTGTTGCCCCATGCTGGCTTAGTTGCCCCGTGCTGGCTTAGTTGCCCTATGGCATGTGGGATCTTAGTTCCCAGACCAGGGATCAAACCTGTGTCCCCTGAATTGGAAGGCAGATTCCTAACTACTAGGCCACCAGGAAAGTCTCCTGAGCATTTTCTTTTTGGGACACTGTTGCATTTTCCCTGTATAATAACAATGAGAACTGTGATCTTGTTACTGTGTATGAAGCATGTTTCTAAGCCCCTTACACAGATTATCTCACTTATTCATAACAGCAGTCTTAGAGGCAGATACACTTATAATCACCATTATTTTACTTGTGATGATACTGAGGACCTGTAAAATGTAAAACTGTGCAGCTTGCCCCAGGTGACATGGCTAGAAAGTGCTGTCCTTCTAATTCAGTTTTCTCATCAGTACAGGCATCAACTCCATATTTAAGGGTGTTGTAACTAGGATAAGAGAAATTAAGCAGCTCTCCCAAATCATATGTCTACTAAATGGAGAAAGTGGGAGCTGAGTCTAGGACTTCTTATTCAATACTTTTAGACTGAAACAGGTTGTCTCATTTTCAGTCATTTTATATTTTTGTACATATAAATTTTAATACACCTTTTAATATAAGTCTAATGTGTAATTTAAAAATATTTTTTTGTTCAGAGAGGATTTTAGAATTTTTTATCTAAATTGAGCCAGAGAAGATGTAAGATGATAATTGTGGATAGGATTTCCTATAGCTACTAAAGTTCCCAGGTGTACTAGAATATTATGATCACCCTTTTTAAACAAAATATAGCAAAAAAAATCACATACAAGGAAAGTACTTTTAGTATTATGTTTGATGACATAAGGACAGCTTTGTTATGATATCTGATATAGCTCAAATTCTTTATTAGTTATGCTGAGTATATATTTCTTATTTTTTATTAAAATAAGATAATATTCTTTTGTAGACAATGAGAAAAAAATCACATAACTTTGGAAATCAAAAATATTTGAATTAGGACTTCCCTGGCAGTCCAGTGGTTAAGACTTCTCCTTCCAATGCAGGGGGTGTGAGTTTGATCCCTGATCGGGGAATTAAGATCCTGCATGCCTCAGGGACAAAGAAAAGAAAATTGTAAAAAATCCAACAAATATCTTTAGAATTAAGATCCTGCATGTCTCAGGGACAAAGAAAAGAAAATTGTAAAAAATCCAACAAATATCTTTAGAATGGTCCATATTAAAAAAAAATCTTAAAAAGATACTTCAATCGAGATTTAATGGAGATACTGCACTTCTTTTCAGGGAGCAAATTTCAATATGTTAGAGTTTAAGTAGATTCTGATAATGGTTGCATGATGATCCAGAAATGCGGTAATTTTAGACAGACCCAAAACTTGCAATTTAGTAAAAATATTCTTCAATAAACTAGGCAGAAATGCTATCAAAATATTCAAATTTTAACTTATTGGTTAAATCTTTATGACTATATGCAGACGTGTTAGAAAAACATGGATTTTTAAAAAAATAAAAATATTCTGTTTTAAAGCCCTGTAGACATTTTCAGACACATCTTTGTTCCCTGTTCTGATTAAGCTCATAGTACTCCACAGTGCTGGGGAGTGTTTTTCATTAATTTACTATTAATCTTACCATTCTGTCATTCTTTCCTCAACAGAAGTCTAATAAAAATCATTTACCATTATAAGATGATGTTCTAACTTGCCTATTTGCTTTGAAACTGGATATCTTTCTGGTTTGAAACTTGTCAGTCTTTAAGTTCTCTGGCACAAGGGAGTCAAGTGAGGTTAGTCTGTGGAAAGAAGACAGCAGATCAGATCCTGGCATCATATGTGGGCTTTGGGAGTGAGAGCTTTGTCTTATTTTTCGGGGTATGAGACAGTATCTTCTACTGATGAAGCAAGAAGCAGGGAGAAATTTTGAGAATTGGTAGGAGACTAGGAAAGAAGATACCTGGGAAAGCCTCTGTAATTTGCTACTAATTAGGGCTTTCCTAGTGGCTTAGATG